>NC_092412.1:116211012-116811012 GCF_040894005.1 Engystomops pustulosus
CCCAGCACTGCTCTGGGTTCCCAAGGGCCACTCCAAGCTCCAGCTAAAGGACACTCCAGACATCTCCAGGATAGCCTCAGCTTGTTCCATGACAGGTCCATGCACCTCGTCAGGGTTTGTCCTATTTCTGCTTTCCTCCTTAGGTGTCCTACTGAAGTTAAAGCCTCCTGAGCGTTTCCACACACCTCCGTGTTTCCTGTGCGTTTCCAGACGCCTCCACATTTCCTGTGCATTTGCAGACACCTCTGTGTTTCCCGTGTTCCTGTGGTATTCCCCTGGTCCTGTGTTCTTGTGGCATTCCTGTGGCTTTCCTGTGGCGTTCCTGTGTTCCTGTGGCATTCCTGTACTCCTGTGGCGGTCCTGTGCTACTGTGGGCGTCTTGTACATCCTGAGATCCTGCCATCCTGAGTTCCTGCCTTAAAGAGGTTCTGCCTTCCAGAGGTCCTGCCATCCGGAGGTCCTGCCATCCTGAGGTCCTGCCTTCCCGAGGTCCCTACCTTGGCTGCCACCCCGGGCCTAGTCGCACCTGTGGAATTACCTAGTGGATTTCCACCACAGCAAGACCATCCCGAAGACCAGGGGCCACTAAGATTCTTGTCCCGGGTTGCGGCTAGTACCATCTTCTCCTGTGGTGGTCCAGGGAGTACACAGATTCTTGCCCCAATAGACTCTCCCATACCCCTGTGTGTGACATTAATTGCACAGTGACAATGTACTCCCGGGCCTAAACATGCCTTTCATGTCATGTGACCCTCCCTGGTTGCTGCGCCCCAGAATGGGTTTTGCTCAAGGTTTTAACCTCATCAAGACCAATTCTTTTAATTTTTATTTTTTTTTGCTTCGCTGTTCACTCATCGCTGTTTGTGTAAGACAAATTTTACTTTCTAGTGGTGCTATTTAATATACTGTGCCATGTACTGGGAAGCTGGAAAAAAATTCCAAATGTGGTTGAAGGGGCAAAAAACACAGTTGCACTTTATTTTTAAGGCCTTGTGCATTCGAAACCACATCTCTCCTCTATTCTATGGTTCAGTACGATCACAGAGATAGCAAATTTATAAATTATATTCTGACACCTTTCATACTTAAGTGTAAAAAGCTGTGTATGGTGTCATTGATTGTGGGATCATCTGACATTTTCATTGATACCATTTTGAAAAGTTTTTTTCACCTTTTATTTTCATTGGAGGAAAAATGGCCAAAAAGTAATGACTCAGAAGTAGGCGCTATATTCCGTTGAGGGGTTCATCACGGAGAATAATTGTTTTTATATTTTAATACAATGGACATTTTGGGATGCAGAAATATCTAACATCTCTATGATTTTATTTATTTTTATATGTCTTCTAGGGAAAGGGGGGGTGAATGAATTTTTAGACTTTTTTTTTTACTACTATTTCAGCCCTCCTAGACTACTTGAACCCTTGGGGGTTTGATCATTTATACAGTACAATGCAATACAACTGTACTGTAGTATATAGTTGATTTATTGCTTCTATATTGCACTCTGTCTCAGACAGACTATAATGAAGAATCACTAATGAAAGCAATGGGAGCCTTTAATAGGCTCCAAGCTGTCATTGCCAGAATTGGCCCCCCCAGATGACGCCTCGGAGGTTGCCCAGCTGCAGGTATGTTACATGCCGTGATTGGGTTCAACCGCAGCACCTAAAAGGAGATCGGTGCCAGTACTGTCTATGGCAGGTGCCAGCTGTGTAATACAGCTGACGCCCGCCGCATATGGAGAGGGCTTGATCCATGAGACTTAAATAGACAGCTCCTGTAACTGTTAATATGTATTAAATTGCACCAGATTTTCCTTTCATACCACTGCATTTATCATATGTGTAATAGCTGAACACAGCCACAGAAGAATGCCTGATTTTTCTAGTGCCAAAACCATAAACTTCACCTTATGGGGAAATGAATAGAAATGTTTTATATGATTGTATATGCATTGTACTGTGGATATACAATGGAATGTTAATGGAGGAAAAATTAATTAATCTTTCCAAAAGGCGATGTGCCAGTTAATAGACTAAATATGAAGATTTCATAAGGAAGTGTGATAAGAGGAACATAAACAGAAGAGAAAAAATGCTCCATAGTCAAAGCAAATCTTTGGCAAACCAGTAAGTGACAGCATGACAAAAGCAATATTTCTGAACACCTTACCAATAACTATATGTCATTGTCTATAGCTGGCCCTGTGAATCCTCTTTTGAGTGTGGCATATTAGAAATGACTGCAAGTTTTGTATGTTTGCTTCATTTTTCTACATTCATCTTAAAATGAAATTCAATAAAAACAAATTGTTCTGAAAGTGAACGTTGGAAGTCTTGCAACTAATTCTGCAATTCTGACATAGTAACATAAGTTCATTTCTTAAAAAAGCTGGAACCAACCATGTATGACAGAATAATAACATTTCCTATAAAGTTAAATAGCATGGACTGAATGAAAAATGTCATGATCCGCTGACATAGATTGTAAACTCTTGGAGAAGTCCAGTGACAGAATATAGACTGTTATAAGCATCACATATACTTCGTTGACATGTCCTAAGGGCACTGTCTGAATTTTATACAGTCTTGTACATTAGGGTTGATCATTATTGCTTGTAGAGTGGTTTATACAAGTAATAACATAATTTTAAAGCATTTTTCATACCTTTCCCATTTGGGTTGAGGCTCAAAGAGAATAGGTATCAAAGATGTAACAATTTATAGAGAAAGATATGGACCACAGAATCATTTATTATACAATGTCCAATTGCCGCTAACCTACATTAATAAATTGAACTTGAGGATCAGCAGGGACAAAGGCCCAGAAGCCCCCAAGTGCCTATACCTGCAAGCCAAGCCTCATGGCTGTGGGCCCCCACCAGCACTGCATCACAGAAACAGTGGATGCCATGCAGTACTGTAGTGTGTGAACAGGTCTTGAATGTTCACCATTCCATGAGGTCTCAATTAGGAGGGTTCGTTACACAGTCTCCACTATCTATTGCCACAAGGCTAAATTAATATATCAAACTCAAGGCTCTTAGTTACATTTCAAATCAAGCCTACTAACTCCTTGCAGACGACCTTGCTTTGCTCGGTTACTATGCTAGTGGGTGCAGCATCACATGATGTCCACCATCAGTGTAACGAAGTACCAGCTGGGTCTAAGGCTCAAGAGCCCAAAAGTGCCTCTACGGATAGGCTAAGTCCCAATGGCTTTAGACCCCATGCCCCCACGAGCACAGAATCACATAAACAGATGTTGGCATCAGTCAGAAGGTGCTACCTGGTAATAACCCTAATTGGGTTTTAATTAATCTTAAATGCACATCTGCTTGTTAAAAAAAAGCGAAAGAGCTAAATAAAGCTGAGTAGGCAATCAACCACCATGCAGCCCCTTAGCAACCACATACATGTCACAATTTTAGAATTATTGTGATTGGCAAGGTGGGACATGTGACCTTGCTGTATCCGAGGTAGGCTCACATGTCCTGCGGCCATTTCAGGCAGGAGACAGAACTAAGGAGAGGTTCCTGCTTGAGATAGGGTTGGTGAAACATCAATTGCTCTTTTCAGGGCAGTTAGAAAGGAAAAGGAGACTTCTGTGATTAGGGATAGGTTGAAATATGAAATTTTACAGACACATACATTAATATATTAAAGAAGCAGATTTGGTACTATTTGTAGGTACAGCATTATACAGCAATATCCTAAAGGAACAGTCTTACTTCTATTTGCAGTTTCACAATATTACATCACTATATTCTAAATCTAAAGGAGTGGGCTTAGTATGATTTGCAATTCCAGCATCATATGATGTTAAGTCAAACAGCATTAGTAGTATTTGCATCTGAGCTAGCTTACACTACCAGTCTTAGAAGTAGTTTCAGCATTATTACCTTACACAACCAGTCTTATACTTACAGTATTTGCATCACTGTTACCTTCCAGCACTAATCTTAGTAACATTTGCATCAGTGTTAACTTACACTACCAGTTTTAGACCTACTTGAATCATTGTTACCTTCCAGTACTAATCTTAGTAGTATTTGCATCAGTGTAACTTTACACTACCAGTTTTAGTATTTTTATGATAAGATTCCTAGCAATTGTAAGATTACCCTAAGATTATGTTGGCGGATGAGGGTGTTGACAGCGGGCCATCAGAAGAGATCTACGATGATGATAAAACGCAACTCCCAACTGATATGGCTTTCTGCAATGTTTAGATGAGGTGGGTTGAAAGCAATAATAGTTTGGACGAAGAGGTAGTGGTCAGGAACCCCCAAGCAGCCAGCAGAACAAGCAAAAGGGTGCCAAGGTTAGCTCAGAGCCATGTTGTTGCCTGTTGCCCAAGCCCACAGAGTGTCTGCTTGCATGCAATTTTTTCTCCCAGAGTGCAGAAGTCAGAACACAGTCAACACAGTATGACCAAAGTCTTAACAATCTGAGCACCTCATGTATGGCCAGGAACATGGAAATTAAACAGGATCTGCAGTAGATTAGACCCAAGGCTCCTTCTGCTGCTTTGATGGCTCAGCCTGCAACACCGCTTTCCAATTTGGTAGATTGGTGGATTCCTGAATTTCCAAATTGCTGGTCTTTGAAATGCTCCAATTCAGGCTGATGGACATGGACAGCTATGAATATTTGATGGCATCTGCTGTCCCACAGTATGGAGTTCCCAGCCATCCCCACCCAACAGGTTGTGGACAAATTCGATTGTAAACTGCGCAATCCATAGAATAAGGTCACTGTCCAGCCATAATTTCCAGCTTCACATGTCTTTATTAAAAAGTTCACCATTGAAAATTAATAAACGTCTACGCGTTTCAGGCGGATTACCCACGCAATACCATTAGTACCAAGTTGCATCTCATAACTGACATGTGACACATGGAGTAAACATGTACATCTCTAACTGCCCACTGGGTTAATTTAGTGGCAGCTGGTTCTGAGGCAGGGATCCCTTTGACTCACATTCTGCCCCATACCCAGTATTGCCTCACATCACTCTTTGCCACCAATTGCCTCCTTCTATACCTCTGCTTCCTCCTCTCCTGCTTCCTCATCCAGTCATCACAGCGCCTGCAACATCAGTTTTTACAAAGCCATCGGGAAATGGCAGCAGGGAATGCTGGAACTCATAAGCCTGGGGAAAAGACCACACACCACCCTTGAGTTGTGGTTTGGAATCCAGGAGAGGACAGATGAATGTTTGCTGCCCCAGTACCTCAAGGAGGAGGAGTTTTCTTCACAGCAGGGTGACATCCAGAGCAGCTCATGAGAATAAAGGAAGAAGGGCCGGGGATATGCAGAGGAGGAGAAACCTGCCAGGATAGCTTGTTCTTGCACGGATAATTACCAGTTCTGAGTGGCCACCCTGCTGCATCCATGCTGCAATGATAGAGTAGCATCATTAATTCCACTACTACAGCATGAGGCATAAATGAGGGAGTAGAACTGCAAAGTGGTGGAGGAAGTACTGGTAGAGTTCCCATCCGAAATTAAGAGCTCAGTAGCAGCACGGGGAGGAAGTTGCCAATAAAAGAGGAATACCAACATCACCCTTCACCACCATCAGATATGGGATTAAGTACCAAGAGGCAGACTGTGGCTCGCATGGTGGAAGATTATCTGTCCAACCATCTCCTGGGTCCTCCCCATTCAATTTCTGTGAGGGAAAATTATAAACATGGCCAGAGTTTCCTTGCCCCTTGGCCTGGTGCAAGTGTGATGTCGGAGCCGTGTTCAGCACCACCAGTGGTGTCACCACTGACAACAGGATCTACCTATCCACAGCCAATGTGGACATCCTCACATTTTTTAAGACAAACCAGGCATGGATTCCACACGGGGATGGTTTTAGACAAAGTGTCTGGGCAAAACTAAAAGTGGCGCTCCAAAATAAAACTATTTTATGACCAGTCACATTCAGTATGATTGCTCTTTTTAGCCCTGTACAATAATAACAGTAGTGTGGTAAGGTAATGTGTAATATGGGACTGTAGGAGAATTTTGTAGACAGATGATAGAAGATTATATAGATTGATATAGATTTATAGATAGATGATTGATGTAGAACCTTTGGGGGCGCTGTACCCCTCCTTATTAGGAGTCTATAAGATATATATATATATATATATATATATATATATATAGATAGCTGGGGAGATTATGGAATATAGATAGATATGAGAGATACAGTAGAAGAGAGAGAAAATTGATTGATTGATAGATAGATGGATAGATAATAGATAGGAGATAGATAGGTTGATATTTAGATTAACAGATAGACAAAAGGCAAGATAGATAAATGTTAGATAGATAGATATATAGATAGAGATAGATAGGTCATAAGAATCTTTGCCCGGGCATTCAACCAGGAGGTATTAGGATAGGGGGCCCGGGGTAAATGCCATGTTTGCCACCCCCTAATAGCAGCCCTGATTCCACATGACTTGGCTGTGCCAGCATCTGAATACGTTGGTAAAACCTGAAATACTGCATTATGTAAATTTAAACTAGAAAGTGTAAAATTCCATCTCCTGCATCTCCATTCATAACCCTTTCTGTGCTGCAGCTTAGCAGAAGCTGTGTGCAGCTGGAGTGCAGGGGGCATGTTTATGCCAAGGTTAGCCCATAGCCATGTTGTTGCCTGCTGCCCACTCCCACAGGGTGTCTGTGGCATGGAATTTTTTTCTCCCAGAGTGCAGAAGTCAGAACACGTGTCAGTTGCACACTGTGCCACCAGTCCACACAGTGTGGCCAAAGTCTTAACTATCTGAGCACCTCATGTATAACCAAGAACCTGGAAATTAAACATGAGCTCCAACGGATGAGACCCCTGCACCCAAAGTTCCTTCTGCTGCTTTGGTTGGCTCAGCCTGTAACACTGCTTTACAAATAGTGGTCCAATTCATACTACATTACCTGAATTTAAACTTGACGTTGTCAAATTGCATCACCTGCACATATCATTTATAATGCTTTCTTTACTGCAGCTAAGCAGAAGGTTTATGTAGGGGATGTGCAGAGGGCATCTTTATAAGAGGACAGAGAAGGAAGGGGGTGTTCCAGTGTGACTGAGCACATCTCTGGAACGCGCAGCTGACTCAATTCACAATGACACAATGCAGACTGTGGGGTTCATTTTATTATTACCTCAACTCCCCTAAATGCCCCCACACACAACTACCCTGCCCACAGAGAGATGATTGTCCAGTACTTCACAGTGGAAAAGTAAAAGTAGAGGCTCAATAGGAAAAATAAGCTGTATGACTGTAGAAGACTGTTACACCACCACATCTCTGGACCGCTGGGAGCCAGGACGGGATCATATTCCAAGATATGACTTTAGAAGGGCACATTTCGGGCAGACACAACACTGGGAAGGGGCATTTGGATGTGGCGGGGTATTAAAGCCATAGATTGCCCTGTGGGTGTCTCTCCATCATTCACACAACACTGCCTTTGACAGTTGGCAATTAAAGCATTAATGTGTACAGTGTAGTATAATTTCCTTGGTACATATACCAATGCATAAACTATATACTAAACTTAAATTCAAGACAGATAAATGTCAATTCATATTAATAAAAAATGTGTACATGCCCTGTGATTAATTTTGGGAAGTAAATAGCCTTTGCAGATCATACATTGTGCTGCCTTACTGAGCGGAACTCCTGCCGATATTCAGACTAATATCCAGTCAGTCATCTGCATCAACTTTGACAAGTAAATCCTTCTCCCACTGTTTGACAAAAGGATCTGCATCATTGGAATCAGAGAGAAGAACTTATTTCTAAACACAGGAGATTATGCCTTGATTAGCATAACATAAGCATCATGGTTTTTTTTATTATTGAACATGTTTGAGTCAAGAGAAGTAACATAAATGATAAATCACATTATTTTCTGGACACTGGAGGTTTTAAATCCTTTACTATTATTTTTGTACTTCAGACTATATCTAATGATTGTAAATTAGCAATATGTGAATTCAGTCACAATTAATGCCGCCCTGCTATAGGAGAAAAATACATCTATTCAGCCTTTCATGTATGGGGCGGATGGTGGTCCAGGAGGTAAGTGGCTGTCTGGTTGAAGCTGGTTCAGCCCAGTCACGGAGCGTTATGGTAGCACTCTCCCAGTGAAAGCCAGTAGGATGGAACAAGAGGGGGACTACAAGGTAACAGGGTTTGCCCTGGGGCACTCATTATGTAGGTAATGGGTCCTAACTCATGGTAGTGGTGGCCTGTGGTGTTAGCTGCATTAGCCACAGACTTTCATGTGAAGCACAGAACTTGCAGCTGCAATAGCAACTGACTGAGCAACCTACCAAGCTTGAGGCATTCACCACTGTGAGGAAAGGCAGATTGTAAGTGCATTATTCCCTATAAACCCCTTACCAACACGTGACGTGGTAGTATGTCACGTGTCGGCTGCGGCTCACGTAGTATGTCACGTGTCGGCTGCGAGAAGGCTCACGGGCTGAGCTCTCTCCATAGCCTGTCAGTGTTTGGGTCTCCATAAAAAATAAAACTTTCTTTTATTGGACATATTAAAATAGAGCAACATGACTATCCCTACTAAACAGTTGACACGTTTCAAGCAAAAGAAAAATCACATGCCCTTAGTCATGGATAGTCAATGGGATTCAGCTGTATTAGAAAAGTGGCTGAGCTGTGAAGGAACCGGTGAGTGTTGCATATCGCAGCAAACACCCACAGGTAACACCTGCGATCGGCACTAGCACCAATCACGGGTGTTAACCCGTTGATTGCCGCCAGCAATTGCTGGAGCTGCCATGTTGCCTGAGATTGTTGCTGCCCGTGCCGTCATTGGGGAGGGGGCGGCGACCAGAGGCGCGCGGTGCAACCTGGAGGAGCCGAGCCGCCATTTTGGTCCGACTAGGACTGAAGGTACACGGAAGAAGACATCACCGGAGGGTAAGTATATTAGTTTATTATTTGCATAGGGAAGGCAGCTAGGGTCTTTTTTTTACTAGTTGAGGGAGGCCCCTATGGGCATTTTACTAGTTAAGGGAGGCCCTAGGGGCATTTTATTAGGAAAGGGAGGCCGCTAGGGGCATTTTATTAGGAAAGGGAGGCAGCTAAGGGCATTTTATTAAGAAAGGGAGGCAGCTAGGGGCATTTAATTAGGAAAGGGAGCCCCTAGGGGCATTTTATTAGGAAAGGGAGGCCCTAGGGGCATTTTATTAAGAAAGGGAGGCAGCTAGAGGCATTTTATTAGGAAAGGGAGGCAGCTAGGGGCTTTTTATTAGGAAAGGGAGGCCGCTGGGACATGTTATTAGTGAGGGAGGGCCACGGCTGGACATGTTATTAGTTAAGGGAGGCCGCTGCTGGGCATGTTTTCAGTGAGGGGTCTCCCCTCACTAATAACATATATTTAAATATATATATATAATTATCTGATGCCTTTTCTTTTTTATATTTTTCAAATCTGAGTATGCTGATTCATACTTCGCCTGATTCGGTGGACTACATAAATGACCTGGATTATTTTTTAATAAAATGGTTAAAAAGGGGTTGTTGGGGAGTTTTAATTTTAATAAAATATATTTCTTTAAAAAAAATTGTGTTTTTTTTTCTACTCAAAACTTGCCTTAGTAATGGTGCTGTCTAATAGACGGCGCCATTTCTAGGAGCGGGGCCTAGTGTTAGCCGGCAATCTGCTCTGTATATGTGCTGTATTCTGTGTTTGCTGTATGTTGACATGTATACTGTATATGTGTGCTGTATGTTGCTTATATAAATGTGTATTATGTGTATATGTATACTTATGGCATTTACAAGGGCATTATGCTTTCAGGGCATTTTTCCCACAGAATGCAGCCAAAGCGCTAGTACAGTGAGTAACAGGGCAAGCCGAATACTGGAGAAGATCCCTTAGCCTAAGGCTAAGGTACAGTAAATTAAAAATATCCAGAGGTCCGTTTGTAACTAGGGGGTCATCTGTAAGTCGGGTGTTCTTAAGTAGGGGATCGCCTATATGTGAAAGAAATAGCCATATTATCATTTTTTTCAATTCAATATGCAATATCTGAGTGCAATTATTCTGATGAGTACTTTCAGATCTCCAGATAATCAACTGTCTAGTAAAACTAGCTCAGCAATCAAATTGTCTACCCATAAATTTGATGTTGGAAAACTTAATTCATGTAAGACTGCATTATTTGTTGATCAAGACAACCCCACCGTCAACTCCCATTATAATCATAGACATCAAAGGAAATGTCCCACTTGGGACCACCCATTAAGAATTTTACATTGCACATACAATGAATAAAGGGACCTTCTAGCTAGCTGCCTCATATAAGGAGAAAGACGCAAGAAAATTATTGGATGGGGATTATTTATATCTAATATCCTTTTATTAACATTCCATTCCAAATATATTAACAACAAAATAGAATTTTGCATAGATCCAAAGCTTTGACATTCTTTTGACACTGCTGCTCATGAAGTAGGAGAGTCCCATTTAAAGATCCCAGAATAAGATGTCCCACAGCTCTGTTTCATTTGCGGTCATCATATAGACATAAGCTTCTTCATATACTAAAGTATTGGTAAATTCACTCTTCCATCACATTCTTATCAATATATATCAAACATATATGTACAAAAATTAAAAAAGGAAAATAAAGGAACGATAAATCAGGAAAAAAAAATGGAAAAAGGCAGGGGAGAGATAAAGTATGGAACAGTGGGAAGAGAAGGGTATGGGAGTACAAGGGGCCAGATAGGATATACATGGACATTGGCTGGTTAAAAATATGGTCCCAAAACAACTCTTTTAAGACCTTGACCTTTGTCATTTGAGGGTTTGACCTTTACCATTTGAGAAATTTTGCTTCTTAATAGTACCATTTAAAATTCTGTGCAGTACATTGGGCAGCTGGAATTCCAGATGCAGTAAAATTGCCAATAAATGCAGTTGTGCATTATTTTTGCAGGTTTTGTTTTTATCGCTTTCATTGTGTGATCTGATTGACGCCTACACTTTAGTCTTTTGGTCGTACAATTTATATAGTTTTGTTATGTCTTAAAGGGGTTTGTGGGCAGGGACTCTCTAAGCCAGTGGTTCTCAACCTGTGGGTCGGGACCCCAGCGGGGGTCGAACGACCAAAACCGGGGGTCGCCTAAAGCCATCAGAGCCGCAATTTTACTGTGTTTTTACTGCAAGTTGCATGGTTTGGGGTCACCACAGCATGAGGAACTGTATTGTGGGGTCACAGCATTAGAAAGGTTGAGAACCACTGCTCTAAGCAGACACTTCATTATTCCTCTGTGGAATGAGATGCTGTGTGCTGACAGGTTTGAGTCCAGGTTTATATACACTTTCATTTATCCTCTGAACATTTACTAGTATCTGACACATATACACAAAAAAAGAGTACACAGGCAATTGGTAGAGGCCCAGAAACCATCAGCATAGTTAACTACCACCAAACACTTGCACAATGTAAATTAAACCTTGGGAATTAATGAAACTGCATATTTTATTTTATTATAACACAAAAATAATAAATTCACATAACGACAATAATGTATGAACCAGGGAACCATGTATGGTTCATACATTATTGTTGTTATGTGAATTTATTATTTTTGTGTTATAATAAAATAAAGTATGCTGTTTCATTAATTGCCGAGTGGGTTTAATTTACATTGTGCAAGTGTTTGGTGGTAGTATATGACACATAGAAAGAGAGCTGAGACAGATCAGAGATGAGACATGAGATCCATAAAATGCATATTACACACATTCTCAGCTCTACTACAACAGCCATAACATACACATAGCTCTGCTATATGCCTCTCTTCCCTTCCTCTTCCCCTGGATAAAGACATAATCTGCCTGTAGTGTGTATCTTTACTCTCCTCACAATGTTGATGGAAGGGTGGGGGCACTGCAGAGAGCACTGCAGAGTCAGACAGGAGAACAATACGTCTCCATGACCCTAAAGTCAGAAGATGCAGGGGAGATTATCTGTGAAATACTGTATTTTTGTTAAAAACATTGGGGCAGATTTACTTACCCGGTCCATTCGCGATCCAGCGGCGCATTCTCTGCATGTGGATTCTGGTCCGGCCGGGATTCACTAAGGCAGTTCCTCCGACGTCCACCAGGTGTCGCTGCTGCGCTGAAGACCATCGGAATGCACTGAAGTTCACCGGCCATCGTGGGTGAAGGTAAGCGCGTATCGAGCTACACTTTTTTTTAAAAAAAATGCGCTGGTTTTTCCGAATCCCTCTGCTTTTTTTACAGCCACGCCCCCCGATTTCAATTGTGTGCATGCCGTCACCGATGTGCCACAATCCGATCGCGTCCGCCGAAATCCCGGGGCAATACAGGCAAAATCGGCACAAAACAGAAAAATTCGGTTAACCCGTCGCAATAACGCAAATCGGGCCCTTAGTAAATGAACCCCATTGAATTAGAGAATGTGTTATTTTGCTATCCTGAGTATATTTAAGAATCTTGTCTTCGTGGTAATACCCCTTTAATATCTGTTTTTCTTATTCTAGTCCTGGAAGACTAGACTCTTCTAAAGTCCTAAACTAGACGGCAAGAGCACAGTTCAAAGCCATTTGAATTGTAGGGAGGGACAGTCCAAATGATCAGCGAAAAAGAATTAAATGGCACAAAGGCATTCAATGACACAGATTCTCATCTCGATTGATCATTACTGCAGCCGACAGCCATTACAAATCTCTGTTACTCTGTGCTGTACTAAGGTAGACTGAATAATTATACATATGTATTGTTTTAATAAAAAGCACCCCATCACAGTAGTAGGAAAAATACTATTTCTTTAGTGACATCTATGCCATACACAGTGATTTATTTAAAAAAGAAGCGTCACAGTATAAGATACAACACACAGAATACAGTACTTTGGTTTTTGGTGAACTTCTGATTCCATATTACTGTTGTCATAGCTGCTGCTACCACAACAGAGCCAGACATCTCCTGTCTGCTGGGTTTGACACTGGACTGCTGCCTCAACTGGAATCCTAGATGAGCAAGTTTCAAGACTGCAAAACATTGACTATAAGGAGCAGAATTTGCTGCTCCTTGAATAGAAACTCACTGTGGAAGATGGGTGTGGGGATGGAATTATGGAGCTTCACAATGAGGGGGCAGTTATCTGGGTGATATGTAGAAAGCTGGGTATACTTGCAGGGTGTCTAGTCCTTAACTAGCGCACCTCAATAAGTTTGCTAAGCTGGTGGATGAGGGGAATTTCAGCTCATGGCGAATTTCTGCTGCAAGACTGTCTGCTCTAGTAAGAAGGGAAATGAGAGGACATGAAAAGTCAGACAGGTGCTGTTAGTGGGAAATGCCATTAGTGTACTATGCATTGCACTGAAACTGCTCTTTGTAAGGTCACTAATAATCTCTTCACTGCTAAATGCAAATGTGACTATTCTCTTTTCATTCTTCTGGATCTCTCAGCAGCATTTGGTACTATGAACCACCAGCTCCTCATCCGGATGTTTTGCTCCATTGGCGTGAAGGATACTGTACTCATGGTTTTCTTCCCATCTCTCTGACTACACTTACTGTCTCCTTCCATAGATCTCACTCGTCCCCTTATCCTCTTAGTGTTGGAATTTCTCGGGGCCCAGTCCTAAGACCTCTACTCTTTTCCTATTATACTTCCCGCTCTGAACAAAGCATTAGCAGGTTTGGTTTTCATTACCATCTTTAGGCTGATGACACCCAATAGTATACTTCTGCTTCCAACATCATGCCTAGCTAACTGCAAATACCAAATATTACCGCAGTTTTTAACATCATGGACTCTCTCTACCTGAAGTTTATTTTCTCTAAGACTGAACTTCATGTCTTTCCCCCATCTACTAATCAACCTAACCCTGACATCTCTATTTCAATTGGGGGTATAACCATAACAGGCCTGATTGACTTCGACTTCTTGTTTGCACCTTACATACAATAATATAATAATAATAATTCCTTTATTTATATTTTTTATTACAATCATTACAAAAACCTCTAAAAAACCTCCTAATTGTCACACTGATTCATTCTCATCTCAACTGTTGTAACTCCCTACTAATAGGTCTTCCACTTACTAAGCTCTCTCCCCTACAAACTATTTTTAATGCATCATCCAGAATGGTGTATCGATCCCGACGCCACACAAATGCCTCCATTCTGTGTCAGTCACTGCACTGCCCATCACCTTCTGTTTTCAATTCAAATGAATCCCCCTCACCCACAAAGCTCTGCACAGTTCTGCACCTCTCTACTGCTCTGTCCTCTTCTCAGTCTAGTGTCCAGCTTGTGCTCTTCGATCATCCAGATCATCCAGTAATCTAAAATTATTATTATTTTTATCCTCCCATTTACATCTCCAGGACTTTTCCCAAGCTGCACCTATTCTCTGGAATACACTTCCTCAAACAATCAGGTCAATGCCTAACTACCAATCTTCCAAACGTACTCTGAAAAACCATCTATTCAGACAGGCCTATTGCATTCCCTAACTCCATGTAACTTTCACTTTTTTTCTAAACCTCTGATTTCTCCTTCTGACTATGAAATTCCTCATCACTTGATTCAATTAAGCAGGTTGTCTACAGATTGAAGCACCCTGGTTTCAGTAAATATCAATAGCCACTGGTGACTGGTTCATTCAACATTATTTAGTTATTTATTTTATTTATTTATTTATCTATTTATTTATTATTTCACTTAACCACTTCCCACTGATGCCCTTTTTCATTTTTACATTTCCGTTTTTTGCTAACCTTCTTTAAAAATCCATAGCTTTTTTTTTTACAGTGTACGTAGCTTTAAAAGGGCTTGTTTTCTGGTAACTAATTGTACTTCCTAGTGGCAGTATTTAACTTTTTAACCTAAGGGGGTCTGATCACTTATGCTGCAACACTACAGTAGTGCAGTATTTTGTAAATATACTGGATCAATAAAAAAAAGCCTTTACAGATCCTGCTGTGTTAGGGTCCTGGCTGTCATAGAATGTTGTTAGTGATGGTGCCTATGCAGCACCGTCACTTAAAGGAAATCTACCACCTTGATCAAGGATTGTAAACCAAGCACACTTACATGCAGGTGTGTGCCCCTTTGGCAGGATCCACTCTTTTTTCCCTTGTTTTCATGAAAAAAAGGCTTTAAAAACTATGCAGAAATTATGCAAGTATTCAATTAACAGCTATGGAGCCCGATGCCCCTCAGGCTCATTAGCATTCTTTTTAAAGCCTTTTTTTGTAAAAACAAAGACTTAAGAAGCTAAAAGAAGAGCGGATACTAAACATATTTTTCTATTCTTCTACCATCTACTATGATTCTATGATGCAATGAAAGCAATAGGCATCAACAGCACAAATGTTTGTATGTTATTGGTTTATGTAGATTTTGTTTGTCTATAAATGGGACTTGGATAGCAATCAGAACATTGATACTTGCTGCAGAAATGTTAGATGGTTTACATATTTTTGCTTGCAACTGCATTCACAATCAGAAGAAAGGAAAGAATTATCCACTTTTACAAATATTGTTAGTCTTTATTACTGCACATGTATGTTTTCTACAAAAGTTACGCATGGGCAACTTTAGTAGTAGGAACTAATTTCGCATCTACGGAGGTCCAATACTTATGTTAATATGGAGATTTAAGTGCAGCAATACATAGATGCTAATCTTTAGATACTAAATGTAAATTATCTTTAAAAAAACTTCAATAAATGGCCAGTCTTGCAATGGAAATATAATATAATGAATATGTATTTTCCTGTTATATCAGCAGAGGGGCGCTTATTGGGCCTTTATCAGCAATGACAACTGCTGCCCTACTCTGCCATCTAGTGTATTTGTCTTCATAAATTCTATGCATTTCCATGGACATATGCCCTTGAACACTGCTGACTTAGGCAACTGCATTTAGTGTATATTTTGGGCCTTACATTGCAGTCTGTGTACTTTGTATTGATGACAATTCTGGGCATCTTTTGTTAATGTGTATGTACTTATATTGTAAGTTAAGCTATAGATCTCAGCACCCTATATTAACTGATTAGGTAAAATATGCTGCAGTGATGCAATAACAGGAGTTGTTAAGGTGTTAAAGGGGTTGTCAACTTTCAGCAAATAATTGATATGATTTGTGTAATAAAAAAGCTATAAAATGTTCCAATATACTTTCAGTATCAACGTCTCAATGTTATCTAGATCTTGGCTTGCTGTTTTTCTACAGGAAGCTTCTATGTTCACTTCCAGTGTATTAAATTGTAACTGGATATCTCCAGTTCTGCAACATTCCCCACCAGGGCCTAGCCTTTCTTGTGGGCTGGATGAAGCCGGGGCCTGGAATACCTGAGTGGCTGCCTGTTGTGGCCTTTCGGTGCTTGGTATACGGGAACGGGGCCTTGTCCAAAGCCTAGCATGTCTACAGCCCATGATCTGTGCAAGAAAATGTGGGGAGAGGCTGATAGAATAGGTTTTTCCCTGGGGCAACCCCATTGTGTAGATAGGGATCCCTGGGTGATGGAGGATGGCAAGTCTGGACTAATCCAGGGATCACATAGAGGCATGTTGATGCATAATAACTTACAGTTCTTTATTGGAACAATGAACAGCAGGCAACTGACTTAAACATCAGCATTACTTCAGCTGGAAGGAGGTAGCTGGTCGGATCTGATTCCTTAAGAAGATATGCTCACTTCTTGCTAAGGTGGCTTCAGGCTGGAGGATGGTTGGCTGCTTCAGCTCATAGCAAAATGACAAAAGGGGCACCAATGACCATCGGTCACAAAGGAGTTAAAGTGGACAACCCCTGTAAGTTGATCAATGATAATTATTTGCATGCTAGGAACTATTTAGAGTTTATTTTGAGTGTTCAAAAAGTCAAATCACTGATATTCAGCATTGCACTTATAACAGTACATGCTACTGCAGTAGCATTGACATGGCAACTAACAAATGGAAACCAAATTAAATCATCAAAAAATTAAAAGCTGAGGCCCCAAATTTTGCCACAAATAAACAGGGAAAACTTATTGACTTGAGTATAAGCATAGGGTGGGAAATGCATTGGTCACAGCCAGTACATAGCTAGTCAGTCACCTTCCACCCTAGTATATGGCTGTTAGAGTTTTTTATCTAGCTAGGGCTTAACCACCCTTCATGTTGTACAGTGACTTTCAAATTAACCCTTTCAGGCAGGTTACAAAATAATGAAGTTTGAATCATGACATTAACTGGACAGTGCTTGACCCCCAGCGTGACCCCTGGCTAATACTTAAAATGGCAGACAATAGTCAAGATATCGTCCGAAACCAGTGCGATCTCCTTAACAATGGCCATCTAGCTCCTGTCCTCAGTATATAGCCAGCCCCCTACCCCTTTAGTCAGCCATGATTCCCCCAATCAGCCCCCTGCCCCTGTAAATAGCCAGAACTAGTTTACCAAATTCCTAAAAAAAAAAATTAAGTCAAAACTCACCTTTCTGATGTCCCTGCACATCTTCTCTTCTTCGGTCTGGCAGCGGCAGGTCCGTGTGACGCTCCAACGCACATGCTGGCTGTGACGTCGGCTGCCAATGACACCAGAGTGCCAGAGTGTGCGCTGAACGGCACACACAATATGATGACAGTGGCGGCTGAAGTCACAGTCTGTGCCGGCCGGCGCGCACAGACCCGTTGCTGCCAGACGAGAAGAAGAGAAGATGTGCGCTGGGGTAAGTTTTGACTTTTTTTCTTGACTCGAGTATAAGCCGAATTTGAGTTTTTTCAGCACTCGGCATATACAGCTTATACATGCTTCCTGCAAATCAGACTGCATTTTCCTGGTACTTGTGCAAACACTCTATTGCAACTTTAGACAGACTAAGCAGTCTAAGTAGAGTAGAGGAACATTCAAGGTTCATACAAATGTAGTTAAAAAAGGGCCCCAAATGTTGCTCCACATTTCCTTTGGAAAGTACACTGAATATTGTGAATAAACCCATAGCTGTGTTGCAGAACAGTCAATAGAGACCAATTTATCCAAGTACTTAATATATGGATGGTTGATTAGGATAAGAAGAAAAAATAGAATATGCTATACTACAGCTACAACCCTGTATTTCCTTCATCATCTTTATTAGAATCATTGACTTGGTCAATTATCATTTTCCCTATGCAGTTTCACTGATATGAT
Organism: Engystomops pustulosus; assembly: GCF_040894005.1. Classification (NCBI taxonomy): domain Eukaryota; kingdom Metazoa; phylum Chordata; class Amphibia; order Anura; family Leptodactylidae; genus Engystomops; species Engystomops pustulosus. The sequence goes on from NC_092412.1 coordinate 116,229,228, forward strand.
GATATTATCATCTATCTTTATTGTCTACATTCTCCAATGTCTTATCTCATAGGCACTAATTAATAACCACTGTACATTGTGCTTTCAGCATGAAATTTTGCCAGTGTAATTATTATGTGCAAGGCTCTTCATAATGCTAAGTGTTACTTGTATCATCATATAAACATATAAATACATAAAATCTGTGAGTGATGATAAAAGATGCTATAATATGTTGACCTAACTGTCTGCCAACATGTTTGTTTCTATGTTGTCAACATGAATCAGTGCCAACAGGCATAAAAATATTTTCACCATAAGCTATGTTTTTCAAATATTACTGTGAAACAACTTTTATTGTTGCTAAAGTTTAAATACTGTACATTGGTCTGCTTTTATTATTTCACAGACAATGACAGTGACGAAACTGAATTGTTACAATACAAAATTCATTCTGTCATAATAATAATAACAGTTTTTATATAGCACAATCATATTCCATAGCACTTTACAAGTTATATGGGACATATGCAAACAAAATAAAACTTTATAGAGAAAAAACATAGTCATATGGAACAATAGGAGTGGGGGCCCTCCTCACAAGAGATTACAGTCTATTAGGGTGAAGGGGCGACAGAAGAAGAATAACAGCTAGTATGATAGTCCAGCCATTAATTTAATAAATAAAAATACTACTGCTTGAACCAGTCATCAGAGTCCAAGCTTAAAGGGGTATTCCCACGAAGATAAGTTTATTAAATGTACTTAGGATGATAAAATAACACATTCTCTAATTCACTGTTACTAAAAAAAAATGCAGCATTTCACAGATATAAATCTAACCTGTCTCTATCAGTCCTGGTATACACAATTTCAGTTGCTCCTAGACACAACCCTCTAACTTCTGGCTTAGGGTTGGGCAAGCCATCTTGGATTTCTGTGTGATGGCCTGAAGCTGAGATTTCTGTGTGTCTCTCTCTCTCTGCTCCCTGCATTCTAGCCCCGCCCCCTGCACTCCAGGACAGAGCTCACAGACACTCACTTCCTGCAAGCAAACAACACAATGGGTCAGATTTACTTACCTGGCCCATTCACGATCCAGCGGCGCGTTCTCTGAACAGGATTCGGACGGGATTTATGAAGGTAGTTCCTCCGCCGTCCACCAGGTGGCGCTGCTGCGCTGAAAAGCATCGGAACGCGCCGGAAATATTCGGGTAACACGTCGGGAAAACACGAATCGGGCCCTTAGTAAATGACAGGCACAGATAAGTTATCCAGGGGAAGGGGAGGCAGGCAGGCACATATCTGTACAAACATATATGTAGAAGAGCTGACAGTGTGTTTCTCTCTTTCTATGTGTCAGATAATAGTACACTTTTCAGAAGGTAAATAAAAGCATATTTATGCATGTACCCTGATAATCTATCCACACTGTCAGCTCACAGGACTAGATGAATCATAACATGTCTGCTTAGAGACTCCCTGTCCATACTCTGGAATATTACAACTCTGTGGGTGATAGGAGCTAACACATATTTGGCAATGAAACTGAGTAACATTGTAAAGTAAGGGGTCAAAATGATCTTTATTGTGTAAACAATACAAGGGAAATGAGATTTGAGAATTTTCTTTCGTGGAAAAACCCGTTAATAGGAATGCCAAGAAGCCTGTAGCTTGATATTTGGCATTTACTGGATAACAGATGGGAGGAGTACACAGGATGGATTAGTAAAAAGAGAGTTGTAGCTTTATGCAGTTAGGGAATGTGAAAGAGATGGGTTTTAAGAGCACATATGAAGCTTTGGAGGTTGGGTATAAGTCTGATAAGTCTTTTACGGTATTCCAAAGAAGTTGTGCAGCTCAAGGACTTGAGTGGAAGGTTCTGATTAAGAAGGAGAATAATCTTAGACCACTGGCAGATTGTGAGCCCCATGGGGACAGGGACCAATATGACATGCTTGTGCAGCGCTGCGTAACCTGTGTGCGCTATATAAATAAAGAGTTATTATTATTATTATAAAAGGCAAGAGTTGGGCGATAGACTGAGAGGAGAGGTAAGGAGGTGCAGCATTGTGCAGAGCTTTGTGGGCAAGGGTGATTATTTTAAATTGTATTTGAAGGAGACAGGCAATCAGTGACTGGCACATACTGAAGGCATCCATGTAGCATTTCATGTGAAAAGGAAAGTAACAATAAGGAGAGAAGCGTTTTCAGTTACAGACAAGCACTTGTGTACTACTCTCTTAAGAGGAGAGCACAAACAGGCTCCAACCAGAGTAGAAATTGGAGGCCCCACAGCACAACTAAGCAACAAGAAAAGTACATTAGAGTTTCTAGTTTGAGAAACCAACGCCTTGCAGGTCCTCAACTAGCAGCTTCATTAAATAGTACCCGCCAAACGCCAGTGTCAACCACTACAATGAAGAGTCTATTCTGGGATGCTGGACTTCAGGGCTGAGTTGCAAATTAAAAACCATATCTGAGACAGGCTAATAAAAGGAAAAGAGTAATATGGGCAAAAGAACAAAGACATTGGACAGGGAAGACTGGAAAAAAGTGCTATGGACAGACAAATCCATGTTTGAGGTGTTTGGATCACACAGAAAAACATCTGTGAGACTCAGAACAGCTGAAAAGATACTGGAAAAGAGCTTGACACCATCTGTCAAGCATGATGGAGGTAATGTGATTGTCTGGGGTTGCTTTGGTGCTGGTGAAGTGAGAGATTTGTACAAGGTCAGAGGGTTTTTGAATAAGAAAGGCCATCACTACATTTTGCACCCCCATGCCATACCTTGTGAAAGGAGCACTTGATTGGAGCCAATTGCATCCAACAATGACCCAAAGCATATATCCAAATTATACATGGACTATTTAGCGAAGAAGCAGGCAGCTGGTATCTATACGTAATGGAGTCACCAGCTCAGTCACCAGATCTCAACCCCATTGAGCTGTTGTGGGAGCAGCTTGACGTATGGTACGAGAAAAGTGACCATCAAGTCAATCCAACTTGTGGGTGGGGCTTCTGGAAGCAGAAATTTATCTAGATTACCTCAGAAAATTAACAGCTAGAATGCCAGCAAGGTCTGCAATGCTATAATTGTAGCAAAGGGAGCATTCTTTGATGAAAGTTTGAAGGATAAAATTATTATTTCAAATGGAAAAAAAAAGTATTTAAATTCTTGTCAATGTCTGTGCTATACTTTCTATTCATTTTGCAACCTATTTGAAAAATAAAAGTTTGCATGGAAAACACAATTTTCTGGGTAACCCCAAGTTTTTGAGCAGTAGTGTATATTATCACCATATTGTGAATAGACAACCGTACTGTCTGATAATACAACACAGTGATGTAGTAAATATCTGGATCAGGTCTTAAAATCTTTTGTATTGTCTCTCCTATCCTATCTAAACTTGATGGCCTGCAGGTGGAACCTGGACATTACTTGGCATCTCTTGACGTGGAAGTGCTTTATTCCTCTATACCAAATAATAAGGGTGCAGAGGTGATTGGACACTTCCTCTCAGCTAGGGGCACACAATACCATGTGCATAGTGAGTTTGTGCTTGAATTTACTCAAGATACTCAGTTACCCAGAGCACAGGATTCTGGTAGGATAGGGTTGTCTTTGGCGAAACAATGATCGAATGTTCTCAATATGTTCTGTTATGGCTTCGCTACATAGACAATGTCCTATTGATCTAGACATCATCTGTTGAATCCTTTGATTACTTTGTCAGGGCCCTTAATGTGAACAATCTGGGGTTGACTTTTACGTCAGAGATCGAAGACAAGGAAATCACATTCTTGTATTTACAGATCCAAAAGGGCCAAAGTGGCGTTATAAAGAATTCAGTCCAACGCAGGAAAACTGCGACCAATAACTTATTGCAGTGGTCGAGCTGTCATCCTACTCCCCTCAAAAAGGAATTCCTAAAGGACGATTTAATGAGAAGGAATTGTAGTAATCTGACAGTTTCATCAGAAAGCTAAGGATCTGACGAATAAATTCAGATTGGGGTTTTCCCTCATACATCTTAAAAGAAGCTTATCAACAAGCATTGGCTTCTGATGGAACTTCACAGCTTGTACTAAGGCAAAAAGAGCCTGATAACACAGGATCACACATCATTGGGAAATGAAAGAGATCATAAATAGAGATGAGCGAACATGCTCGTCCGAGCTTGATGCTCGATCGAGCATTAGGGTACTCGAAACTGCTCGTTGCTCGGACGAATACTTCGCCGGCTCGAGAAAATGGCAGCTCCCGCCGTTTTGCTTTTTGGCGGCCAGAAACAGAGCCAATCACAAGCCAGGAGACTCTGCACTCCACCCAGCATGACGTGGTACCCTTACACGTCGATAGCAGTGGTTGGCTGGCCAGATCAGGTGACCCTGGGATAGACTAGCCGCTGCCCGCGCTGCTCGGATCATTCTGTGTCTGGATGCCGCTAGGGAGAGAGCTGCTGCTGGTCAGGGAAAGCGTTAGGGTGTTCTATTAGCTTACTGTTAGGCAGGAGTGATTCTCAAAGAACCCAACAGCCCTTCTTAGGGCTACAATAACGTTCTACTTTTTTTATTTTAATTTGCATCTAGTACCATTTTGTGAGGAATTAGCAGGGGGACTTGCTACCGTTGTGTTTAGCTCTTAGTGGCACACATATCCATAGCAAAGACCGAAGTGGGAAAATTTAGTAGGGGTTGGATTTCAATTAGGCACTAACTCAGTGTCATCTCATCTGACAGTAGTGTGCTTTGATACTTGGCTAGAAAATAGCCATAGGAGAATACAAAGAGCTTACTTACGCATACAGTAGCGTTCTATATATTTGATTTCTGGTTGATCTGCTGGTGGCTGTACTTTCTGCAGTGCATGTACTAGCCAATTCTGAGCAATTTGTAGTGACGAGACTTGCGACCGCTGTGTTCTGCGCTTAGTGACGCACATATCCATAGCAAAGACCGAAGTGGGAAAATTTAGTAGGGGTTGGATTTCAATTAGGCACTAACTCAGTGTCATCTCATCTGACAGTAGTGTGCTTTGATACTTGGCTAGAAAATAGCCATAGGAGAATACAAAGAGCTTACTTACGCATACAGTAGCGTTCTATATATTTGATTTCTGGTTGATCTGCTGGTGGCTGTACTTTCTGCAGTGCATGTACTAGCCAATTCTGAGCAATTTGTAGTGAGACTTGCGACCGCTGTGTTCTGCGCTTAGTGACGCACATATCCATAGCAAAGACCGAAGTGGGAAAATTTAGTAGGGGTTGGATTTCAATTAGGCACTAACTCAGTGTCATCTCATCTGACAGTAGTGTGCTTTGATACTTGGCTAGAAAATAGCCATAGGAGAATACAAAGAGCTTACTTACGCATACAGTAGCGTTCTATATATTTGATTTCTGGTTGATCTGCTGGTGGCTGTACTTTCTGCAGTGCATGTACTAGCCAATTCTGAGCAATTTGTAGTGAGACTTGCGACCGCTGTGTTCTGCGCTTAGTGACGCACATATCCATAGCAAAGACCGAAGTGGGAAAATTTAGTAGGGGTTGGATTTCAATTAGGCACTAACTCAGTGTCATCTCATCTGACAGTAGTGTGCTTTGATACTTGGCTAGAAAATAGCCATAGGAGAATACAAAGAGCTTACTTACGCATACAGTAGCGTTCTATATATTTGATTTCTGGTTGATCTGCTGGTGGCTGTACTTTCTGCAGTGCATGTACTAGCCAATTCTGAGCAATTTGTAGTGACGAGACTTGCGACCGCTGTGTTCTGCGCTTAGTGACGCACATATCCATAGCAAAGACCGAAGTGGGAAAATTTAGTAGGGGTTGGATTTCAATTAGGCACTAACTCAGTGTCATCTCATCTGACAGTAGTGTGCTTTGATACTTGGCTAGAAAATAGCCATAGGAGAATACAAAGAGCTTACTTACGCATACAGTAGCGTTCTATATATTTGATTTCTGGTTGATCTGCTGGTGGCTGTACTTTCTGCAGTGCATGTACTAGCCAATTCTGAGCAATTTGTAGTGAGACTTGCGACCGCTGTGTTCTGCGCTTAGTGACGCACATATCCATAGCAAAGACCGAAGTGGGAAAATTTAGTAGGGGTTGGATTTCAATTAGGCACTAACTCAGTGTCATCTCATCTGACAGTAGTGTGCTTTGATACTTGGCTAGAAAATAGCCATAGGAGAATACAAAGAGCTTACTTACGCATACAGTAGCGTTCTATATATTTGATTTCTGGTTGATCTGCTGGTGGCTGTACTTTCTGCAGTGCATGTACTAGCCAATTCTGAGCAATTTGTAGTGACGAGACTTGCGACCGCTGTGTTCTGCGCTTAGTGACGCACATATCCATAGCAAAGACCGAAGTGGGAAAATTTAGTAGGGGTTGGATTTCAATTAGGCACTAACTCAGTGTCATCTCATCTGGCATAGTAGTGTGCTTTGATACTTGGCTAGAAAATAGCCATAGCAATAGGATAGCATTGTTTGGTTTTAAAAACTCAAAAAAAAACAAAAAACACAAAAAAAAAAAAAACACAAAAAAAAACAAAAAAAAGTAAAAAAAAAAATAAAGTTATAACTCTCATTTTAAAAATGTTTAACCCGAGGGCTAGGGGTAGAGGACGAGGGCGGGGACGTGGGCGTCCAACTACTGCAGGGGTCAGAGGCCGTGGTCCTGGGCGGGGTGAGACACCACCTGCTGATGAGGGAGCAGGGGAACGCCGCAGAGCTACACTCCCTAGGTTCATGTCTGAAGTTACTGGGACTCGTGGTAGAGCACTGTTGAGGCCAGAACAGTGCGAACAGGTGATGTCGTGGATTGCTGACAATGCTTCGAGCAATTTGTCCACCACCAGTCAGTCTTCCACGCAGTCCACCCATGTCACCGAAATCGCCACTCCTCCAGCTCCTGCACCTCAGCCTCCTCCCCCCCAGTCTGCCCCCTCCCAGGAAAATTTGGCATTTGAACCGGCATACTCTGAGGAACTGTTTTCTGGACCCTTCCCACAGTCACAAACCACTTGTCCGGTTGCTGCTGAGCAATTTTCCGATGCCCAGGTTTTCCACCAGTCACAGTCTGTGGGTGATGATGACCTTCTTGACGTAGTGGAAGTGTGTAAAGAGGTGTCCGACGATGAGGAGACACGGTTGTCAGACAGTGGGGAAGTTGTTGTCAGGGCAGGAAGTCCGAGGGGGGAGCAGACTGAGGGATCGGAGGATGATGAGGTGACAGACCCAAGCTGGGTTGAGAGGCCGGGTGAACACAGTGCTTCTGAGACGGAGGAGAGTCCTCGACCAGAACAGGTTGGAAGAGGCAGTGGTGGGGCCAGACGGAGAGGCAGGGCCAGAGCTGGTGCATCAGCGCCAAATGTGTCAACTAGTGAAGCTCCCGTGGCGAGGGCTCCTGCGGCGAGGGCTAGATCTTCAGAAGTCTGGAGGTTCTTTAAGGAAACACCGGATGACCGACGGACTGTGGTGTGCAACATTTGCCAAACCAGGCTCAGCAGGGGTTCCACCACTACTAGCTTAACTACCACCAGTATGCGCAGGCATATGAATGCTAAACACCCCACTCAGTGGCAACAAGCCCGTTCACCTCCGGCCGTGCACACCACTGCTCCTTCCCCTGTGTCAGCTGCTAGTCAGCCCCCTGCCCAGGACCCTGCCACAAAAACCCCATCGTCGCCTCCACGATCCTCCACAGCATCCACCAGCGTTCAGCTCTCCATACCCCAGACGCTGGAGCGGAAACGCAAATATAGTGCAACCCACCCGCACGCCCAAGCCCTTAATGTGCACATCTCCAGATTGCTTAGCCTGGAGATGCTGCCCTATAGGCTAGTAGAGACCGAGGCCTTTCGCAACCTCATGGCGGCGGCCGCCCCTCGGTATTCGGTCCCCAGCCGCCACTACTTTTCCCGATGTGCCGTCCCAGCCCTGCACCAGCACGTGTCAGACAACATCATCCGTGCCCTGACCAACGCCGTTTCTGACAAGGTCCACCTGACCACGGACACGTGGACGAGTGCTGCCGGGCAGGGCCACTATATATCGCTGACGGCACATTGGGTTAACTTGGTGGAGGCTGGGACCGAGTCTGACACTGGGGCTGCTCATATACTGCCGACGCCGAGGATTGCGGGGCCTACCTCGGTCCAGGTGTTTCAGGCCTACTATGCCTCCTCCTCCTCCCACCCCTCCTCCACCTCCTCCTCCGAACTACCATCCGTGGGCACGGCGCCATCAGTCGGTAGCTCTAGGCACAGCAGCAGTGCCGTCGCTAAGCGACAGCAGGCGGTGCTCAAACTGCTGAGCCTAGGCGACAAAAGGCATACCGCCCAAGAGCTATTACAGGGCATCACGGCGCAGACTGATCTGTGGCTGGCACCGCTGAACCTCAAGCCGGGAATGGTTGTGTGTGACAACGGCCGTAACCTGGTGGCGGCTCTGCAACTCGGCAGACTGACACATGTGCCATGCCTGGCCCATGTGTTAAATCTGATAGTTCAGCGTTTCCTCAAGACATACCCCAATCTGTCTGATTTGCTCACGAAGGTGCGCCGCATCTGTGCGCATTTCAGGAAGTCCAGCCCAGATGCTGCCACTCTCAGGGCAGCGCAGCGCCGCCTCCAACTGCCCGCTCACCGACTGTTGTGCGACGTGCCCACGAGGTGGAATTCAACACTGACCATGTTATCCAGAGTTTACCAGCAGCGCAGAGCGATTGTAGACTGCCAGATGTCAACTTCCACCAGAACTGGTAGTCAGGTCAGTCAGCTTCCTCAAGTCTACAATGAGGAGTGGACGTGGATGTCTGATATCTGTCAGGTGCTGAGTAACTTTGAGGAGTCAACACAGATGGTCAGTGGCGATGCCGCCATCATCAGCCTCACCATCCCGCTGCTTGGCCTGTTGAAAAACTCTCTGGTCAGCATGAAGTCGGAAGCTTTGCGCTCGTCACAAGAGACAGGGGAAGAATATTCCCTTGTTGATAGCCAAAGCACCCTCAGGTCTGTTTCTCAGCGCATATCGGAGGAGGTGGAGGTGGAGGAGGATGAGGAGGAAGAGGAGGAGAATGTTGGTGAGACACAAGAGGGGACCATTGTTGAGTCCTTTACTGTTCAGCGTGTATGGGCAGAAGAAGAGGAGTTGGAGGAGTTGGAGGAGGAGGAAATGGACAGTCAGGCCAGTGAGGGGAGTGAATTCTTACGCGTTGGTACTCTGGCGCATATGGCAGATTTCATGCTAGGCTGCCTATCCCGTGACCCTCGCGTTCAAAGAATTTATTCCAGCACCGATTACTGGGTGTTCACTCTCCTGGACCCACGGTACAAGCAAAATCTTTCCACTCTCATCCCTGCAGAGGAAAGGAGTGTGAGAATGCATGAATACCAGCAGGCCCTGGTGCACAAGCTGAAACAGTATTTCCCTTCTGACAGCGCTAGCGGCAGAGTGCGTAGTTCTGCGGGACAAGTAGCGAGGGAGAGTAGGCGAGCAGGCAGCTTGTCCAGCACTGGCAAGGGTACGCTTTACAAGGCTTTTGCCAGCTTTATGTCACCCCAGCAAGACACTGTCACCTGTCCCCAGTCTCGGCAGAGTAGGGCTGATCTTTACAGAAAGATGGTGAGGGAGTACGTAGCTGACCATACCATCGTCCTAAATGATCACACAGCTCCCTACAACTACTGGGTTTCAAAGCTGGACATGTGGCACGAACTGGCGCTGTACGCCTTGGAGGTTCTTGCCTGCCCTGCCGCTAGCGTCTTGTCCGAGCGGGTTTTCAGTGCAGCTGGTGGCATCATCACCGATAAGCGTACACGCCTGTCGACTGACAGCGCTGACAGGCTGACGCTTATTAAAATGAATAAAGGCTGGATTTCTCAGAATTTCCAATCTCCACCAGGTGAAGGAAGCTCAACCTGAATAATTGATCCACTCCTCCTCCTCCTCATTTTCCTCCTTCTCCTCCTCTTTGTACAGTAAAGCAGAGGAAAATGGCTATTTTTTGACAGGGCCCACTGGCTCTTGCTATAGTACTTCATGCATTTAATTTTTCGGGAGGGCCACCTACCCGGTCCTCTGTTTGAAACAATTTTTGTGAGTGCCACATACAGGCACTCAATCTATTCCATTTTACTGCAGGGCCACCTACCTGCTCCTCTGGTTTGAAACATTTTTGGGACTGCCACATACAGGCACTCAATCTATTCCATTTTACTGCAGGGCCACCTACCTGCTCCTCTGGTTTGAAACATTTTTGGGACTGCCACATACAGGCACTCAATCTATTCCATTTTACTGGAGGGCCACCTACCTGCTCCTCTGGTTTGAAAAATTTTTGGGACTGCCACATACAGGCACTCAATCTATTCCATTTTACTGCAGGGCCACCTACCTGCTCCTCTGGTTTGAAACATTTTTGGGACTGCCACATACAGGCACTCAATCTATTCCATTTTACTGCAGGGCCACCTACCTGCTCCTCTGGTTTGAAACATTTTTGGGACTGCCACATACAGGCACTCAATCTATTCCATTTTACTGCAGGGCCACCTACCTGCTCCTCTGGTTTGAAACATTTTTGGGACTGCCACATACAGGCACTCAATCTATTCCATTTTACTGGAGGGCCACCTACCTGCTCCTCTGGTTTGAAAAATTTTTGGGACTGCCACATACAGGCACTCAATCTATTCCATTTTACTGCAGGGCCACCTACCTGCTCCTCTGGTTTGAAAAATTTTTGGGACTGCCACATACAGGCACTCAATCTATTCCATTTTACTGCAGGGCCACCTACCTGCTCCTCTGGTTTGAAAAATTTTTGGGACTGCCACATACAGGCACTCAATCTATTCCATTTTACTGCAGGGCCACCTACCTGCTCCTCTGGTTTGAAACATTTTTGGGACTGCCACATACAGGCACTCAATCTATTCCATTTTACTGGAGGGCCACCTACCTGCTCCTCTGGTTTGAAAAATGTTTGGGACTGCCACATACAGGCACTATCCAAATTAAATTGTCTCCATAGCAGCCTCCACACGTTGTCTCCATTGCTACCTCCAAAAGTCGTCCATATAGCTGCCTCCATACATCGTCCCTTTATCAAACGAGGTGTGTCAGGCAGAAATTTGGGTTGTTTTCATGGATTACACATCAAAGTTGTTAACTTTGTCGCCACCCTGCTGTGTTATCCACAAAATATACTGGCAAACTTTTACCATTTAGGGATATTATTTCAGCGCTTCTTGCGCATCTGTTTACATTCCCCTCACCCGCCATATCCTAAACTTATAAGAACGCTACTACACTTGATCTTATACAAAAGGTTCTTAGAAGTGCTGTTTGGGGAGTAGCCTAGAGACAGGGGCTTGAATTGGCGAAAGCTCGCCTGGCAGCGGAGCGCCAGCTCCATGCGCATCATGCGCTTCTTGCGCATCTGTTTACATTCCCCTCACCCGCCATATCCCAAACTTATAAGAACGCTACTACACTTAACTTGGTGCAGGCTGGGACCGAGTCTGACCCTGGGGCTGGTCATATACTGCCGACGCAGAGAATTGCGGGGCCTACCTCGGTCCAGGTCTCAAAGGCCTACTATACCTCCTCCCACCCCTCCTCCACCTCCTCCTCCTCCGAATTACCATCCGTGGGCATGGCGCCATCAGTCGGTAGCTCTAGGCACAGCAGCAGTGCCGTCGCTAAGCGACAGCAGGCGGTGCTGAAACTGCTGAGCCTAGGCGATAAAAGGCACACCGCCCAAGAGCTATTACAGGGCATTCCACATCAAAGTTGTTAACTTTGTCGCCACCCTGCTGTGTAATCCACAAAATATACTTGCAAACTTTTACCATTTAGGGATATTATTTCAGCGCTTCTTGCGCATCTGTTTACATTCCCCTCACCCGCCATATCCTAAACTTATAAGAACGCTACTACACTTGATCTTATACAAAAGGTTCTTAGAAGTGCTGTTTGGGGAGTAGCCTAGAGACAGGGGCTTGGATTGGTAAAAGCTCGCCTGGCTGCAGAGCGCCAGCTCCATCCCAAGATCCAACTAACATAGTTGCAGCACCTTTAATCTACTACTAGTTCACTGCCTCCATAATAATAATAATAATAATCTTTATTTATATAGCGCCATCATATTCCGTAGCGCTTTACAAATCATAGGAAACAAATACAAATGTATTGTAACAGAGCACAACATTTGTATGGAACAACAGGAGTGAGGTCCCTGCTCGCCAGAGCTTACGGTTTATGAAGATGATGGGGTAACACGAGGTAAAAGAATATTTAACGGTCAAGCCATTCTTCTTAGGGAATAGAACAAAATATAATAAATGGAATTGCTGTCGCTTGAACCACTCAGCCGTCATCTTATATACCAGGTCCAGGGTGAATGGGACTGCAGAGAAGTCTGGTGCCTGTTGGTTGCTGGATAACAGATGGGAGGACGACACAGGACGGGTTAGTAGAAGAGTTAAAACTTCATGCAGTTAATGAGTGTTATAGGCTTGCCTAAAGAAATGGGTTTTAAGAGCACGTTTGAAACTTTGGAGGTTAGGTATTAGTCTGATAGTCCAGGGCAGAGCATTCCATAGAATTGGTGCAGCTCTAGAGAAGTCTTGGAGACGCGAGTGGGAGGTCCGCACTAGGGTAGAGGTTAATCTAAGATCACTGGCGGATCTAAGAGCACGGGTTGGGCGATAGACTGAGATAAGAGAGGAGAGGTAGGGGGGTGCAGCATTATACAGAGCTTTATGGATGAGGGTTATTATTATTTTAAACTGTATTCGAAAGGAGACTGGCAGCCAGTGCAGCGACTGGCATGAACTGTAAGCATACATGGTCCCCTTATCAAACGAGCTGTGTCAGGCAGAATTTTGGGTTGTTTTCATGGCTTCCATGTTAACTTTGTCGCCACCCTGCTGTGTAATCCACAAAATATACTGGCAAACTTTTATCATGTACCGATATTATTTGAGCGCTTCTTGCTCACCTCCTTTGGTTCCTCTCTGACACCCATTGGTTTGAAGCCTGAGTCCAATTAGGGTATGTCGCCATGCCACTCTCTAGCCTGCTGCCGCTGCCTCTGCCTCTGCATGCCGTCCCCTGTAGTGTCAGGGTCAATTATTGGATGTTTTACATGCTATCTAGCTTCATTCTGTCACTCTGTCATGGCCATGCTGTTGCCCATAATTTCTGCATAATGGTGCGATTAAGCAGCCTCAGAGGCATCCATGCATGCTGCCCCTGCTGTTTCCTGTCCATTTCCATGGTGTTTCCATCCTTTTCTGAGGTTCCCAGGTGTTTGGCCAAGCTTCCCTGTGCAGAGCCTTGGTCCCCTTGAAAAATGCTCGAGTCTCCCATTGACTTCAATGGGGTTCGTTATTCGAGACGAGCACTCGAGCATCGGGAAAAGTTCGTCTCGAATAACGAGTACCCGAGCATTTTAGTGTTCGCTCATCTCTAATCATAAACAATTACTGGGGAATTCTAAAGTCAGAGAATAACATTTGAACTCTGAGCCTCCATCCATAACTTACCGTAGGGGGATGAACTTGAGGGCCAATTTTGTACATAGCCATTTCACGGATGTACGAAAGGAGGGGACTTGGCTGGACAGAGTTAGGACATATTGCTGTGGTCATTGTACTGCTTGTAAATATATACAAACTGGCGATGCATTTAGAAGTGTGAACAATAGTTGTTTATTTGGCCATATGTCCTTGTCCCGCAAAAATGTAAAAGCCCTTTCAAAAATGGATTCAAGACCATTTAGGGGACATCAGAAATAATAAGGATGCTCCCCTGGCAAAACACTTTGCACAAAAGCACAATGGCAATGCAAGAGGACTCTATTTCCAAGGGACAGAGTTAATAAAACCTCCCCTACGTGGTGGGGATTGGGACAAAGTTACATTACGTGCAGTTTTCCTGTGTAGTGTGCAGAGGAAGCCAGATTCATGAATTCTGGTGCACGTTCTTCATGAATTTGGAGGACTCCGACATTTCTTTTTGGTGCACTTTTAACATAGGGCATGCAAAACAATTCTGTTGGACTGTGCATGATAAATGTAGCGCATAGAAGCCTCTTGATGTATCAGGCCAGGAGGCTGCACCGCTTTTATTCTACGCCAAGTCGCTAGCAGCAGCGAATGCGCCAGCGCGGGGACAGTAGCGCCCCACGCCGACCCACTCCAAGTCGGCCACACCTTCTGCTCAGCCGGCCGGCCACGCCCCCCCCCTCCTCACACCCCACTGGAATGAAGGTGGTGGATTGGGGCAAATAGTTGCTAATGCTAGCAATAGGCTCAGAGGTCCTTATAAATATGCCCCAATATGTTTATCAGGGTGTATGGTGAATACCAAAAAGTATAATATATACTCATAATATACTACATAGATGCATTATTGCATTTCGTCCACTCCATGAGATATACGAGCTGTTCCTAAAATTATAAGTACTGGTATACCTACTGTCTGTGGGGAGGGGGTGTTGTTGGGTTGGTCAAACCTCTGTAGGGATTATGTATAATTCCTACTAATCTCAGAGCTGGAATGTGGAAACTAGCTGCTATGATGCCTCCAGTACAAAGTACTCAGAGAATAGAGGAGAATCTGCCTTGAAACTCTTTCTTTCTCTAGTACAGATATATGAGCAGGATAATTCTAGGTCATTATAGAGAAGTACTGACCATAATTGGTGTAGCTAAAACATTGGGGTAAAACAAAAATATTCTCACTACTACCTTGGATACCTATGTGTTTTCTATTACAAGAAAACTGGAGTAAGCAGAGCATTTTGATCTAAAAGTTGATACCTTCTTATATTTGCTTGCACTGCTGTTAGTTGAAACTTTGTGACATTTCAGCATTTTCTAACTGTCACCACTGCAAAATAGTATTATAATAAACATAATGGGAGTTATGGGGGACATTGCTAAAAAGTCTCAGGCCGTTGACACATGTGACATTTTTGTTGTTTTCTGTTTCAATTTCAAAAGCATTGAAAACGGATTCGTTTTTGCACATGCATTTTACACATGTTTGCTTGCGTTTGCGTCTTTTAACCCCTTAAGAACGCAGGGTTTTTCCACTCATTTCTCGCTCTCCAACTTCAAAAATCCATAAGTTTTTCATTTTTATGTGTACAGACCTGTGTGAGGGCTTATTTTGTGCGTTACAAATTTTACTTTCCCATAATGTTATTTATTTTAACATGCCGTGTACTGCGAAGCTGAAAAAAAATTCCAAATGTGGAAAAACTGAAAAAAAAACGCACGTTCTTGTGGGCTCAGTTTTTTCGACTTTGACTGTGCACTCAAAATAACACCTCAGCTTTATTCTTTGGTTCGGTGCGATCGCAGTGATAGGAAATTTATATAGGTTTCATTGTGTTTTAATACATAAATTTAAAAAATTAAACGAATGTGTATAAAAAAGAAAAAACTAATTTTGCCATCTTCTGACGCTAATAACTTTTTCATACTTTGGTGCACGGAGATGTGTGAGGTGTCATTTTTTGCGAAATGATGCAACGTTTTCATTGCTACCATTTTGAGGTCTGTGCAATATTTTGATCATTTTTAATTTCTTTTCTTATGTGATGTAAAAAGGTGTAAAAGTCGCATTTCGGACTTTTGGGCGCCATTTCCCGCCTCAGAGGTCACCGCCGGCCGTAACCGCTTTTATATTTTGATAGATCGGGCATTTTGGGACGCGGCGATACCTAATATGTTCGTGATTTTTACTGTTTATTATGTTTTATATCCGTTCTAGGGAAAGGAGGGGGATTGGAACTTTTAATATTTTATTAATTTTTTAAACTTTTTTTTTTCTTTTTTTTTCACTATTTTTTAGACCATCTAGGGTACATTAACGCTAGATGGTCAGATCGTTCCTACCATTTACTGCAATACTTCTGTATTGCAATATATGGCATTTTTGCACACTATACATTACAATGAGCCACAGGCTCATTGTAATGGATATGCAGAAGCCATGCATCCTCGGGTCAAACGAAGACCCGAGGCTACCATGGCAACCGATCGCTGCCCCCCAATGACCTTCGGGGGCGCGGCGATCGTAACAAAGATGGCGGCGCCCGCGCGCCGCCGTCTTTTAAATGCTGCCGGCAACGTAGAGCTACGGCGCAGAGCGTTAAGGGGTGAAAACACAATGCTTGATGTGTGGTAATCGCATGCAGCTGTGTCTCTTGGAATTTGTAAAAATGCAGTGATCTTCTTCCTGCTGTTTGTGCATGTAATTAAATGCATTTCAATACACAGACCACAAACGCATCCGTTTTCAATAACTCAACTGCTTTGAAAAGCGCAATGAGAACGCACCTCAAAAAACACAGACAAAAAAATGTAGCGGAGAAAACACCAAGTTAAGACACTTTAACCTAAAACCCATTGAAAAAGCCAATATGCAAATATGAGGCATTTTATAAGGATGCAAAAACGCAATGAAAAAAACGCCACACAGGCCTCACAGGACTATATACACTCACCGGCCACTTTATTAGATACACCGTCCAACTGCTCGTTAACACTTAATTTCTAATCAGCCAATCACATGGCGGCAACTCAGTGCATTTAGGCATGTAGACATGGTCAAGACAATCTCCTGCAGTTCAAACCGAGCATCAGTATGGGGAAGAAAGGTGATTTGAGTGCCTTTGAACGTGGCATGGTTGTTGGTGCCAGAAGGGCTGCTCTGAGTATTTCAGAAACTGCTGATCTACTGGGATTTTCACGCACAACCATCTCTAGGGTTTACAGAGAATGGTCCGAAAAAGAAAAAACATCCAGTGAGCGGCAGTTCTGTGGACGGAAATGCCTTGTTGATGCCAGAGGTCAGAGGAGAATGGGCAGACTGGTTCGAGCTGATAGAAAGGCAACAGTGACTCAAATCGCCACCCATTACAACCAAGGTAGGCAGAAGAGCATCTGAACGCACAGTACGTCAAACTTTGAGGCAGATTGGCTACAGCAGCAGAAGACCACACCGGGTGCCACTCCTTTCAGCTAAGAACAGGAAACTGAGGCTACAATTTGCACAAGCTCATCAAAATTGGACAGTAGAAGATTGGAAAAACGTTGCCTGGTCTAATGAGTCTCGATTTCTGCTGCGACATTCGGATGGTAGGGTCAGAATTTGGTGTCAACAACATGAAAGCATGGATCCATCCTGCCTTGTATCAACGGTTCAGGCTGGTGGTGGTGGTGTCATGGTGTGGGGAATATTTTCTTGGCACTCTTTGGGCCCCTTGGTACCAATTGAGCATCGTTGCAATGCCACAGCCTACCTGAGTATTGTTGCTGACCATGTCCATCTCTTTATGACCACAATGTACCCAACATCTGATGGCTACTTTCAGCAGGATAATGCGCCATGTCATAAAGCTGGTATCATCTCAGACTGGTTTCTTGAACATGACAATGAGTTCACTGCACTCAAATGGCCTCCACAGTCACCAGATCTCAATCCAATAGAGCATCTTTGGGATGTGGCGGAACGGGAGATTCGCATCATGGATGTGCAGCCGACAAATCTGCGGCAACTGTGTGATGCCATCATGTTAATATGGACCAAAATCTCTGAGGAATGCTTCCAGCGCCTTGTTGAATCTATGCCTCGAAGAATTGAGGCAGTTCTGAAGGCAAAAGGGGGTCCAACCCGTTACTAGCATGGTGTACCTAATAAAGTGGCTGGTGAATGTAGACCTCTTCATTAATCTGGCCTAAACATAGTACTACTGTTAGTGCAACACTGTGCAAAAGCCAGATTCATAACTTGAGACTTTTGCATAAAAAGTCTCATAGTCACTCCAGTCCCCTGCTGGTCTATGTGCTGAGACTTTTTGAAAAAAAAAATTCCAGACAGAAAATAGACCATAAGAAAAACGGCCAAAGCCACTTTAATGAATCTGAAGGGCAGCGGAGCTCCAAATTTAGACATAGAACTGTTCCATGGAGCCTACCTAATAATATAAATCCCCAATGTATGAATCCAGTATATAAGGCATACTATAGTGTAATATCACTTGGCTAAAGAAGCATCTAAAAACACATGGGTTTTTTTGTCCATTTTTGGTCCGTTTTTAGTCTGTTTTTCCCAATAATCTTTATAGATAAACAGGTTGTAAGAAGCCAAATGCATGGTAAACTGCCAAAAAACGGACTGAAAACAGATGTTTAAAACTGACCAAAAACGTCACGTGTGACATTACCCTGTCTCTGACCCAGATTTCTGAAATACTAGTTAACTATCAAGAAGCAGAAATAAGAGTGTAAGATTGCAGTTTAACGCCTTTATTCCTTCTGTATAAATGTTCCTTTGTGTAAAATGTGTTTAGTAGCTTAGCAGAGTTAAATGCTAAATGCTTCACTTCAAAAAACACTATAACAATTATCATTGAGGAGATGGTTCTAACAGCTTTTATTAGGATCTAATCAGAAGCACAAGGCATGCTACAGTTGTGTCAAAATTGCCATGATTAGGATGGAGCTGTCAGTGAAGTCGTATCTGTGAAGTCACAATTTAGCAGGACCTAGAAGAAGTCCTTGTACATCAATATTTCTCAACTGTTAGACTTTATAATGAGCTGTGTAATCAGGCTGAGAAAAGCAGAATAGGAATGTTCGTGGAAGAAAACCATTATTATATATTTAACATGATTGGGTGTTCATTTCAATCTCTTCTACAGTATGTAAGAAAATATTTTTATGTGTAAATAAAATCAAAATTGATCCGGCTATTATCTTGCATCTGTAAATTATATAGGCACTATAATGCTCCATTTATGACCAGTTGTGTTTTACATATTTAAAGGGAACCTGTCACCACATTTGCACATATACAGCTAGTGACAGGTTCCTATAGAGCCCTATTAACTAACTGACACACTTCTTTTAGCAAAAAATTGTTTCTTTTACATCCCCGTAAATCAATTTTATCTTATATTACCTGGAATCAGAGGGGGTGTGTCTTGCTTGGCCAGCCACTCCCACCTACCCTTTTCATTTGCAAAATGTGCTCCATGTATCTTATGACATGAAATCACAGCACTGCTGTGATTTCATGTGATCTCATACATACATACAGTACAGTACGGGTACAGTTTTCTAATGTGAGGAGGCTAAAGGACCTTAGATGATTTCACTCTGGTCATATGACATGAATGTAATGCAAGGCAGAGCTGTCAGTTAAAATTAGGGGGCATGGTTTACTGGCAACCCAGGAAAGAGGAGTCAAAGCCAGCCGACATGAAAGCTAGTTTGCATATCAATAAATGACTGTAATTAAGGTACAGTGCCTCAATAGCAGCTAATTTTAGGTGATATGGGGGGGACTTTTACCTCTTTATCAGCAAGCATTGTTAGTCAGGGTAGTAAAATTCTGGTGATATTAATTTTTTAAGAATGTCTTCTTTAAAAAAGAACATCACCTATCTCTTTCCTGCAGCTTAGGTTTGGTCAAGTATTAGTTGACGTGTGGTGATTGACAGCGTGCACACTACTCTTCCTGGATCTTTAATTTATGACCCAATTGCTATAGAGGGTGATAGTATAGTTATTCTTAGCTAGCTCTGTCGCATGAAAGCCAGCGCAGCTGCGCCACAATTCGATCATGTGTAACATAATCCCCAGTTAAATACCTGTCACAGCGCCGTAAATCCAGAAACTTTCGAAAATCCGATGAAAGTCCGATCCGGGGACCCTTAGTAAATAAGCCCAACTGTCTCTGGCAGTCGGGTAGAGAGGTTGGGGAGGGACGCTTAGTTCTCATCTATGCTGGGATCACAGGACTGATTCTTGTGCTAGCTGTGCCTCCTCCTCCTTGCATGTCATTTGCTCTGAAGTCCATACACCCTTCATTGATCAGAAGATTTCTCGCTCCACTACCAGGAATAATTGTATGTATGTATTGTATGTATGTATTTCTGCCTGCAGAATAAGTGTAACATATTTATTGCATGTATGTATGTAAGATGAGGCTGAAGTTAATTATCGCTTCTGCCTTCTCCTTTCTTCACTACATATAGCTGCAGCAACAATGCTTTGAATGCAGGAGCCAGCGATGACCAACGGCTATGCAGGGGTTAATCAGAGTTGCTTATCGATGCCCCGGTTGCATGTGAAAATTACTAGGTGGGAAAATAAACTTTAGAAATGTCCATCAGGGGTCATATATGACCTCATATGGGGTACATAAAGTGAAGAAACACATACACATCACATAAATAATAAAAATATAATAAATAATAAAAAATATAAGTGTTTAAAAATAAACATAAATATTGCCCAATAAAATTTTAAAAAAATCTCCTACTACACTATAAAAAACATCACCATAGTTGACCTCTTTGCCCAAGACTATACATATTACATATCAAAATAACCAGCAGCATGCCAGAAACTTAATTTATAATGTCCATTTCAATTAATTTGAAAACTGAAAATGTTGTTCTCCAGTTTTTCCAACTCTAACCCGAATAAAAATGAAAATGAAAAAAGGTCTATGTTGCAGATTGTCATGTAGAAAATTTGTATGAAACAGTTTTATGTACGGTTATGTATTGTTTTATGTGCATTTTTTATGTGGATTTGTCTATCTAGTGTTGAGTTTTTAACACGTTTTAAAAGAGGTTGACCACTTTACCTCATGTTTTTTATAATGTGTGTGTATGTGTGGGTGGCGGGATATTAGGTAATTTACCAATATACATCTATTAATAGTTCTGCTCTGATTTATTGATATGTAAAGTGAAATTTTAAATGAAAAACGAAAAAGCGCTGTGGCGGGAAGGGGTTAATATGGGGTTGAGTAAGGCACTGCACCTGACACTCCACCTGAAAAACCGATAGCAGTGGAGCCTCCAAATACTGGGGGGACATGTATTTTTAAGCAGGGTTTGCGCTCCAGCTTTTTTTGTGTAACTTTTGTCAGATTTGTCTTTGTCTTTAAAAAGTACACACATTTTTGCACAACCACCTCCAAACTAATTCCAACACTTTCTATGGACTAGTAGTTTTCTGCAAAAAAAAATTGTGACTTCAGAGAAAAAATTCAGACATCTGGATATGTATGATAACTCAGATGAAACTTCAGTAAATGTGAACGCGGTAATCTTTGCAGGAGGGGGTGTCTAAGGCCGGATTCACATTTGTCCATGATCAGTCAGTAAAAATGGACTGTGAAAAGTGCTGTGCCATGGACTGATCACTATGCTGGGGACCGGACGCTGATTGATATTGATATGTGATGCACAGAGTTCTTGTTGTCCCAATATGCAGCAGAGCCGACACTGCCTGGCCTAATAATGCACAAAAATGTATTCTAAGGCTGATGCATTTATTTAAGACTGATGCATAAAAAGTCAGCATGATATTACAGTGTGCTATTAATTTAGTCCAGTCAGGCCAATCTACAATCATACCTCTGCATTACCTCTTTTCTGGTTCCTGGTTCCAAGTGATTTGTGATTTTAGATGAATTTAAAATGTTATCTTTATGCAAATTAGTTTTTCAATGCCCCAGGGGAGTGGCCACATCTGCTAGTGCACACATTCTCTATTTTGCTGTGTGTTTTTCTTTTCCACAGTGGTTTAATGGGGCATTGCTGAGTACATTCAGTAGTGTAATAAGAAGGAAATAGGTGCAGAAGTAGAATTTCTTACTAAAATACCAGTTGACTGGGAAACAGAAATGATGGAGGACATTTAATAATTTAGTCAATGGTGGCTTAGGAGGTGTTCTAAAATTTTCAGGGGGAAGTAAGTTTGTGGCACAAGGTATTAATGATTTGGCGCACACACACAAAAAGGTTAAAAACGGTCTCCCCATTCATGAAGGTGAAATAGAACTCCCTGCACTAGCTTATAGTTGGTCTAAGTGTGAACCACAAATTACTCTAAAAAGCAGTCACAAGCGTGCCACAATTTTGCACCCCCAAAAAAGAACAAGTTGTGTCAGAAAAGCACCAATATTTTGGCACCGACACTTCATAAATAAGGCGCAACAGGTGCAGCAAGGAGAAAAACTAATTTCAGTCAGTTTCCCATTTAAAAGTCAATAATAATTGCCTGAAAAGCTTATTATATGCACTACACAATGATGGTTTGGTGGCAGTTAGAAAGTTTTCACAGTTTAGCAAAGCTCCTCATCAGGTAGGAAATCGTAAAATATGACAAACTGATGCATTTCTTAATCTAAAAAAAAGGAATTTATACAACTTTTAAGGACAGTCATGAATGGTGGGGTGCGTCAGTGTAAAATTATGTAATGTCTGGTGTTTAGCGTGGTAAATCTGGGACACATAGTGGGTTTATAAATCAAGATCTTGGCACAATACTACACTCTTTGAAGATGGAGACAGAAGAAAACCCTTTAAGAATAGAGAATAATGTAAAGATAGGTAATTAGAGCATGGGTAATGTACAGCATTCAATAGACTTGTATAAAAGCACAGCATACATCTCCCAGCTACTGCTGTTTGCACATTGTGTTCTGTACTAGTTCTGAGCACAGAGCTGTCTCCTCAGAATATGGCCCACATGTTGATGCAAGTCTACACAGGAGCTGGGAAGTCATTATTACACCATTTTGACAGCCACATAACTCTTTTTCAGATGGATACATCTCCTAATTTATGAGCTCAGATTTTAAAAAATTGAGCTATTTCCGCATGAACACTGCATTCCTTCTGAGAAAAGGGAAGTGTCTCTGTGTCACCTGCCATGCCATGATTCATTATGTCCTTTTGTCATCTGTTCCCTCCCCACACTGTATATCATGCAGGAAACTGATGGATGGACAACTGTGCAAAGGGAGTTGTTTTCTTCTTCCAGTCATCACAAATACTTTTTAGACTTGTACATGTTGAAAAAAATGTGTAAATTATTTTTGCTTAATTAAAATGTAATCCATTTCTAATTACATTGGCCTGGAGTAAAGTAGTTCTGTTATAATTGATGAACAATTTCAAAAGCTAACTATGACATTACTATCACTATTGTGAGTATATGTACACAATGCAGGGTCATATGTGTAATATAAAGAACATAAATGAATACATAGGGATAGTGTTATACAGAAAGTATAAACCAGAATGTACATTTCTGACTGTGTTGGATCTTGTTGGTAGAGTTTTCACTCATCTAGCATGTTTTTTTTAAGATTACAACCTGAGAAAAAATGCAAAACCCAGAGCATACTGGATCAGGCATACTAAAGCTGTCTAATAGTTGATGCTGGATAGTAGAAATGTTGCAGTCACCTCACCTTTCAACATATATTTTTGAACTCAGTACTACTGTGTGAAAAACACTAGGGGCATTTATCCTGGCATAAGTCCAAGGCAAGGGCTAGAAATATTCTTCAGGTAAGGTTTTTTAAGGTGTACAGTTGTGGGCCCTGTAAAAGATTTTACCGGTGGGCCCTCCAGTCCGACACTGAACTCGCAGTCTCTTTAATGTCTGACGGCGGCTACCCTGGTGGCGGCTACCCTCCTCGCTAGATGGGTGAAGGAAGCTGCTCATTAAGGACTCCAGACTTAAGCTGCTGCTGATGGAGCTGCTACTGCTCCTAACCCCAAAATTCCACACAGTAGCCGAGGCAGTAGTACTTGAGCAATGACTGCCAGGAATCCCCCGGTCAGACCTGACAGCGAATGGACAATGGCGCACATAGGCAGCGGCCAACTGTCTGCACAGTATATCTCTATAGTATGCAAGTTTTCCTCCCTCTTGGCAGCTGGAAAAAAGGCACCCATTTTTGACTGGTAGTGATGGTCCAAGAGGGTGGAGAGCCAAAAGTCATCCCTATGCCTGATGTTGACTATTCGGCTGTCACTAGTTAGGCAAAGCAGCAGGGGGGCTCCCGGCCTCCATCTCCACCTTATACTGCCACGGTGCTTCTGGGTCATCCGCCTCGTCTTCTACCTCCTCCGGATGATCGTGCTCTTCCTCTCCTGTCACCTGAGTAGAAAAACCACAAATTGCACCACCACCCTGCTTTTGCTCCAATGTCTTCTTCCTCCTCCTCCTCCTCCAGTTCAGCCCCCATCGGACTCATGTGGCCATGAGATGTAGTCTGTAATTCTCCAGTGCCCTGACCAGACAGATTTTGCTGATCTGTTCCAAGACATGAAGCAGTGGAATGACGTTGTTCATCCCACAGTTCTGGCAACTAACAAATGACACTATTGAAATTTGCAATATACAGATGCCCCAAAAAGCACACACTGGGAGAGGAGCAGAAATCACTATAGCAGCTGTGTGGATATGACACAGATTTCTTCCTATTCCCTTCAGTAACAAAAAAGAACTGCTATTTGGGGTATACAGATCCCCATAAATGCACACCCTAGGAGAGGTGCAGAAATCACTACAGCAGCTGTGCGGATATATCATAGATTTCTTCCTATTCCCTTCAGTAACAAAAAAACTGCTATTTGGGATATACAGATCCCCCAGAATGCACACCCTGGGAGAGGAGCAGAAATCACTACAGCAGCTCTGTGGATATGACACAGATTTCTTCCTATTCCCTTCAGTAACAAAAAAGAACTGCTATTTGGGGTATACAGATCCCCATAAATGCACACCCTAGGAGAGGTGCAGAAATCACTACAGCAGTTGTGCGGATATTACACAGATTTCTTTGTATTCTGTTCAGTAACAAAAAAAAAAAAAGCTATTTGGGGTATACAGATCTCCCTGGGAGAGGAGCAGAAATCACTACAGCACAGTACAGTGGAAGCAGCTAGACGCTACAGGCAGCACATGCAGTGTAAAATGCAATTGCAAATGGCTGACTGTTTTTATAGGGCTGTGTGACATCACATAAGCCTGCTGGTCGCTGATTGGCTTACAGGTCTGCAGATGTCATTGAGGGTGTTCCTTTCTCCTTTCCAGAGTTCTCTGCCCCATGTAACACGTTGTGCTCGGGCCCATTTAGCTTAAAAAAGGGGGGAAAAACAACTTTGTTCCCACGAATCAGCGTAAACTTCGGATTTGTGACAAATCGAATTTTCCATGAAATTCGCATTGAATTCCTCTGCGTTAGAATCGATTCTCCCATCTCTAGTGATGCTCTATCTATGTACGGGAGCAGTGTAGAGGAGAAAAATAAGAGGACCTAAGACATAGCCTTGGGGAACTCCAGGCTTAAGTGGAAGATCTGAGAGAGAATGGAAGAGAAAGTGTTTTCAGAGAATGGAAGAAAACCAAGAGAGAACAGTGTCCTTTCATGGCAATGGAATAAAACATCTTGAGGAGTCACTTGTGGTCCACAATATCAAATGCTAGAGAGATCCAAGAGAATGAAAAGAATATAGTCTCCTTTGGATTTTGAAGTGTACATCGACTTTTACATGTACAGTTTAACTCATGTGGAAATTTTAAGAAGTTATTTCACTGCATTCAATAAAGAGATAACTGTACAGTAAATTTGAAGTGTTTTTTTTCACTTTCTAATAGTATAATGATTTTTAAAGAATTGCATACTCTGCCCATTTTCCCTGTTAGGGTATAATCATACAAAGCATATTTTTCCAGAAATTCCTTCTAGTAAAAGTGAAGCTGATGGGCCCCTGTGCAAAGTCAGTGCCAGGCCCACAACTATAATCTATGCTTTATAGTACTCGCCTTCTCATATGGGAAAGCGACACTTAGTCTCTTGGGCCCGGTTGTAACCGCAACCTCTGCACCCCTCAAGTTACACCCCTGATGATTTGGACAACATACAATGAGGTCCTCTCACAGCTTCTCACAGCAATAGCAGGTGATTGCATGTTGATTAAAAAGGTATATTACAGGGGTATTCCGGGAATATGAACATCTGACACAAAAACCCATGATGATATAAATAAATGAATACAACAATACTCAATGTCATTAGTCACAAAACGGAGCTTAAATAGTTTGATTTTATGATTTACAAAATGTATGGCCTCTCTAAAGTAGGTGGAGTTATCACCAAGATGGCCGCCACTGGAAAATACAAGTTCCATGATCCTTTAGTTCTCAGTAACTCCTCCTCCTCCCTCTTATGCTCTGCTCGCAGTGATGATCTAGCAGGCTTTCTTGCTGTTACCATAGTAATAATGTGTAACTGCCATCACTACAACACTGGCCATGATGAGTACGCTGCAACCAACCGACTACAGCCAAATTGTAGTGGTGATCACATGACCTGCCCAGGCAGGTACAGGACATGTGATGTGGACATGTGACCAGGGGTCATCTTCTGTTCTGCGACGGACCGCGCAGAGGAAATTAATGGACTGATTAAAGGGCCAGTAACATTTTAATTCTTCATTACAGTCTATGTCATCAGCATTTTCTGCTAAGGGGAGCAAAAATTTAAATAACAACTAATTACACATTAGCTTATATTTTGAGTATCCATTTGCATATGAATTATGCTGATTCCTGGAATACCCCTTTAAACATTTTTTATTCACGCAATGAAGAGAGCTTCATATTGGACTTGGGCAATAGGGTTTCACAGGGCTTGATTTTTCAGTATTTCTGGGTAGATGTAATTTATTAATTTTCTTAAGCCCCCTTAAGATAAAGTCTCTTATTTGCCATCTCAAGTTAGGTTTACAGTAATGTCCATGCTGTCCTCCCTGATTATAGAAAAAGCAATAACCCCACTGTAAGCAATTAGTACTATATGTTAAATCAATTACCTTATATACTCGAGTATAAGCCTAGTTTTTCAGCACAAAAAAATGTGCTGAAAACCCAAACTCGGCTTATACTCGAGTAAAAAATATATAGGTTTTACCAGGTTTTTGTGGTAAAATTAGGGGCCTCGGCTTATACTTGGGTCGGCTTATACTCGAGTATATACGGTAAGTGGAAGTGGCTCAAAAAAACATGGGACTGTCACATTAAGACTTGTCTTCAGCCTAAGGAGGGGTCACCATTAGAGAAAAGTAATGAGACTCCAAGCATCATCGTAAGTCTCTTTCTCAGAGGAGTCTTAAGCCGCATTCACACGACAGTTGGGGAACGTATATATAGCCTGCATAGGGCAGCAATGGGCGCACGGCGCGGTACAGTTCATCACATGTCAATAGGACATGTCTTTCTCGTGCGCCTTGTATCTCTATGTAGAGGGGCGGGACGAGCAGCGCTCAACCCCTCCTCTTTTCCTGTGCGCCGACGTGTGTATTTAGCCTTATACTACATAAATTTATAAGCCAGTATCAAACTGTTGCAACATAAATCTGTTGCAGTATAAGGCTGTCTGATTCAGCTTGGTTCTGTATCTATGAAGTTGGTTTGGTTTTGGTAACATATCTTTTTAGTAATCTTGATTCTAGTTTTTTAACTAGTAGTACGATTTGAGTTTGGTACTGTCCCCATGTAATACATTTAGTATATTTATAGCTAAATTTGCTATATTAATGGTTTTATGCACTTAATGGAAGATCATCTAAAACTGTAGACTGTTGGTGAGTTCTAGCAGTGTAAAACACATATGAATTAACACTAATTTCCATGTGTTAAAGGGTAACTACAATGTTGTATTTTTAACCAACTTTTTACATTCCATAAAAACTGTGGAGGAATGCTGCATACAGTCATTCTCAGCATCCTTCACTTATGACTTATGTTCCAATCAATGTAGGTTGTAGTGCAACACTGACACACTGGGGCACATTTACTTACCCGTCCAACGGAGTTAACTGAAAATGCATTGTCCAACGATAATGCACTCTGCCGCGATTCACTAAGATTGTGCACCCAATATCCTGCATGTGTCGCTTCCCCACTCAGGTCCGACGGAGTTCACCTTCTTTTAAGTGGTGCATGTAAGTGCATAGGATTAAATCCCGCACTCAGTCCGAATCAGTCGAATCATCCGACGGCACGCCACCATTTTGTGTAGCATGGAAGCCAGCACAGCTGCACCAAAAAAACGATCACATGCGACACAATCCCAGTGCAGACACCTGTTAAATACCTGTTAAAGCCGTGCAAATACCAAAAAAAGACAAACAGTCGGCCAAAAGTGCATGAAATAATCACAATTCCTGATGCAACACCAGAAATTGCGATCATTTCCCCCTTTATGCCGCCTCCACACCAAGGGAGCTTGGAGGGGTGGGAAGTGGGGCACGGCCACCGGGGTACACACTTGCTGTACCTTTTACCTCTTCAAGCTTTAGTTTACACAGCCTAAGACACAATTCTATGCCAGACAGGGCCTGGATTTGCCGATGGGCGTGGTCACCTGTGCAGCCACCCCCTGGTTATAGAGCCTCCTGAAATGTAGGCCGCACTGTCTCAGTTTGGCGTATCTTTACCATTCTTTGGTGATGTTGAATGCTTTTGTGTGAAAAATACAAAAGTGCTTAAGGAATGATTATATTTAGTGCAAGCTATCAGGGCACACAGGCCCCTTTATAAGGCAGTTTACAAATGAAGCAATGAATTGAAGTGTGTTCATGTAATGTGCTATAAACCCAGGTGCAATATTGAGTCCTTGTATTAGTGACTGGAAGGTCATCATCAGCTGGAATTCACAGATTTTTCTCTTTTAGCCATTCTTAAAGGGAACCTACCACCACAAATCTACCTATAAAGGTAGATTGAGTGGTAGGTGGATCAATGGGACGTGAGGATAGCCCTTTTAAGGGCTAATCCTCACGTCCCCACACTTTTTTGTTAACTTTTATTAGACATATATTCAAATTTACTTATGCGGCTACTGGGGCGTGGAGTAGCCGCGTCTGAGGTTACACGAGGCGGCTACTCCAAGCCCCGGTAGCCTCTTTTCCCCTCCTAATCACCCATCTTCGGCGCGCAGCTCCGCCTAGCTGCGCGCCCTCGTCCGGCGATCCTGCCGTCTGCGCATGCGCAGAAGAGCAGTCCCGCGCCTGCGCGGTCACTGCTCCGAAACAGGCGCGGGCCTGCTCATCTGCGCATGTGCAGACGGCAGGACCGCGTAGCTGCGCACCGAAGATGGGTGAGTAGGAGGGGAAAAGAGGCTACCGGGGCGTGGAGTAGCCGCCTCGTGTAACCTCAGATGCAGCTACTCCACGCCCCAGTAGCCGCATAAGTAAATTTGAATATATGTCTAATAAAAGTTAACAAAAAAGTGTGGGGACGTGAGGATTAGCCCTTAAAAGGGCTATCCTCACGTCCCATTGATCCACCTACCACCCAATCTACCTTTATAGGTAGATTTGTGGTGGTAGGTTCCCTTTAAAGTCACCTTTCAGTATTAGGACCTTTAACACTTTTAATCACTGTGGCCTGGCCCAGAGACGTGTTTTCTAGCTTATGGTGTGTCTGTGTGAATTCATCCTGCTCTGTAGTTTTGTTGAGTCTTTTCAAAGTATATACACTGCTCAAAAAAATTGGGGAAAAAATAAAGGGAACACTCACACAACACAATATAACTCCAAGTAAATCAAACTTTGCAAAATCAAACTGTCCACTTAGGAAGCAACACTGATTCACAATCAATTTCACAGTCAGTTAGCAAGACACACTTAAAAAAGGAGTAGCTCTGCAGGTGGGGACCACAGACCACTTCTCAGTACCAATGTTTTCCGGCTGATGTTTTGGTCAATTTTGAATGTTGGTAGTGCTTTCACACTCATGGTAGCTTGAGAAGGACTCTACAACCCACACAAGTGGCTCAGGTATTGCAGCTCATCCAGGATGGCAGAAGACAGACCAGTATTCCAAGAGATGTGGCGGTGGCCATAGAAGGACAACAACCCAGCAGGACCGCTACCTCTGCCTTTGTGCAAGAAGGAACAGGAGCAGCACTGCCAGAAGCCTGCAAAATGACCTCCAGCAGGCCACAAATGTACATGTGTCTGCACAAACAGTTAGAAGCCGACTCATGAGGATGGTATAAAGGCACGTGGAAACCACTCTATCATTTTTATGGCCACGGCACGGTATGGTGAGCACACAGACAACTATGGGGGATGTATATGCGGCCATAAATTTGCGGCCGTATCTATGTCCCCCATACGTTCATGTGCAGTTACACTGTATAATTGTAACCTCGTAAATGCTCCAGTAGATACATTTATACATAAATAAAATTACATTGTTTCCTTATAGGAGAAGCCGAGTTTTTCAGCTCAAAAATGTGCTGAAAAACTTACATTAGGCTTGTACTCGAGTAAAAAAAAAAAAGTTAAAACTAACCTTTCTGAGGCCCCCCGCGGGTCTTCTGTCCGACCCATCTGGCAGCGGCAGCAGGTCCGTGCGATGTCATAGGCCCTGACGTCAGCTGCAATAGTATTGTGTGGGCTGGCAGCCGGCTCATACTCTGATGTCAGTGGTGGCTGACGTCACAGCTGTGTGAACAGAATACCTGTGGGGGGCGCAGGAAAGGTGAGTTTTAACTTTGTTTTTTTTTAACTGGACAGGGGTCTGCTGGCTGCTATATACTGTGTGGGCTGCTGGCTGCTATACACTGTGGGGGCTGCTATACACTGTGGGGGATACTGGCTGATATATACTGTGGGGGCTGCTGGCTGCTATATACTGTGGAGGCTGCTATATACTGTGGGGGATGTTGGCTGATATATACTGTGGGGGCTGCTGGCTACTATATACTTTGGGGGCTGCTATATACTGTGGGGGCTGCTGGCTGCTATATAATGTGGGGGGAGCTGGCTGCTATATACTGTGGGGGATGCTGGCTGCTATGTACTGCGGGGGATGCTGGCTGCTATATACTGTGGGGGCTGCTGGCTGCTATATACTGTGGGTGCTGGCTGATATATGCTGTGGGTGCTGGCTGCTATATACTGTGGGTGCTGGCTGCTATATACTGGGGAGGCTGTGGCCAATGCATTTTACACCCTCGGCTTATACTCTAGTCAATTGGTTTTCCCAGTTTTTAGTGGTAACATTAGGGGGCCTCGGCTTATATTCGGGTCGGCTTATACTCAAGTATATATGGTAGATCCTTTATATAAGGGTGATCTGAAGCAGTTCTGCACACTCATGTTCCCCTCCTCCAAACAATGCATTTATATCCATGTCCTAATCCTCACACAGATTCACTTTACGTTTGATGGTTTTGAAAGTGGGGGGCAGTCTGACATGTTTGGATAGAGACTTCCAGAGTATGGGGGATGCTTGGGAGAGGCAGGAGATCTGTGAGATTATGTGTAGAGCAGTATTGGAGGAGACAGGTTCAGGATAGCTTTGTCAGTCATGGTTAATATTTTAAACTGAATTTATTGTTCAATTGGGTAACCAATGGAGAGACTGGCAGAGAGGAGAGGCAAATTACTCCAAAGCAGCAGACTTTTAGGACCAGGAAGAGTGGGGAGCCATGAAATGTGATTGTAAGGTCTGGTGGGGTGGGGGAGTGTTAGGTGGAGGAAAGATAAGTTCTGTTTTATTCATGTTAAAAGGGTTTTCCCACAAAGAAAAGTTAGGGCCTAACTTGCTGATCAGTGGGGGTCTCAGTGCTGAGACCCCACAGTTTATGAATTCAAGAGTGATGTGGCTTATGTTGAAAATGAGCTTGACACCCGAAAATGAGCTTCACATCTGAGTGCAGCTCTCTGCAATTTACGTAAGCTCTATAGAGATTAATGGAGCAGAACGGTCATGTGCGGCCGTCTGCTCCATTAATCTGACGGAATGACGTGGGGTCAGACGGAGGTATCATAGTAGCATAGTATCATAGTATATAAGGCCGGAAAAAGACATCAAGTCCAACCTTTAAGAATTAAATAAATGTTTTATCCCCATAACCCGTGATATTTTTTTCTCTCCAGAAAGTCATCCAGGCCTCTCTTGAACATGTACATAGAGTCCGCCATAACAACCTCCTGGGGTAGAGAGTTCCATAGTCTCACTGCTCTTACAGTAAAGAACCTTTGTCTATGTTGATGGTAAAATCGCCTCTCCTCTAGGCGTAGAGGATGCCCCCTTGTCCTGGACACAGGCCTAGGTATAAAAAGATCTTTGGACAGATCTTCGTACTGTCTGTTCAGGTATTTGTACATTGTAATGAGGTCTCCCCTCAGTCGTCTTTTTTCTAAACTGAATAATCCCAAATTTTATAATCTGTCATTGTATTCTAGTCCCCATTCCCCTACTAAATCTTTGTTGCTCTCCTATGCACCCAACCCGTTCCAGGTCTACTACTTCTTTTTTATACACTAGTGCCCAAAACTGTACACAATATTCCATGTGGGACCCCATCGGACCGCTCAGCACTGAGACCCCCACTGATCAGCAAGTTAGGCTCTATCCGGTGGATAGGGCTTAACCTTTCTTTGTGGGAAAACCCACAAAAGTTTTAGGAAACAGGAAAAGCAATGGCTAATGGGTATGACTAATACACACTTTTAGATTCTGACTAGAAGAGAGGTGATAGATTTGTGTAACATCCGCATAGGAGTGGAATGGAAAGCTGTGAGCTGTCCTAGGACAGAGCTTTTTGAGTTTGTCAAAGTTGGACGCTGTCTGAGGAAGGTTAAATATGTTGGTTCAGAATGCTTGAGTAGGAAGTGACAAGGGATGAAGGGGATGAAGGCTGTGTGAAAACAAGGGATATTTATATAAGTTTAGATACAAGTTGTGTGAGAATGATGGAGGCATGGAGTTTTAGGCTGTTTGAGTAGGGAGGGAGCATGGAGGTTCAGACTGAGTAGGAGAGAGACAAGCTGTTTAGGATCACCCACAAGATGCAATAACTACACTCACTGTATATTTCTATCCACCCTCCCATATAGATTGGGAGCCCTCACAGGTAGGGTCTTTCCACTTTTTATAGATCACTTTTGCTATTTATAGTTGCGTTTGTGATTGTCTTGTATTGTGAATGTACAGCACCACAGAATTAAAGGTGCTCTATGAATATATGTATATACTGTATTTGTTTTGTATTATAATTAATAATAGTAATCATCATTATATTATTATGTATAATTCTTAACATTAATTATTAACAGCATATAATATAAACATTTAATAATAATCAGTGTGGTACAATTTATGTGAAAATGTTCTTTACTGTTAGCGACACAGGCCCCTCTAGTATAGTATGGCAAGCAGCAAGAAGGAAAGAGTCCTGTGACACCAACCTTACACCTCTGTTAAGCTTGCAATCAATGTGAAGTGGCTGCTTCAAGGGCAAGCACAAGTCATGCTTTCATCTATATTGCACTTATCAGATGTTTGAAGAGAAGAATTACACAATGGAACTCAATTAAAATGGCCTACAAAATGCAAGAGATGTGCTCCTGTATGTTTCCTTATTCCTTTCTCCATTTTTTTCTTCTCTAGAGAGATTCTCATTTTCAACTTTCTCACTTTTCATTTCAAATTTGACATAAAAATAAATCAAACTAGACTGTACACGTCAAATCATAAAAAAATTATTTGTATGATACATTACACCTTTAAAGCATCAATAGCGCCTGCAAATGGAATTTTTGTCAGTGTCAAGAAAATGATGTAAATTCATTCTGCCACTGACCTCTATCTCAGATACAAATAGGCTTGATAAGAAGGAAAAAGGTAGGCTTAATTTATCTTTATACTTATGGTAATACATTGCTGAATACATTCCTGTTCATTTTCAATAAGTTGTATATGATCTACAGTAATAACTGTTGTTGTGTGTGAAGCCTATCGTTCATCTCTTACTCTTGACCGGAGCTGAAGGGGGCTCACATCTGCCACTGGCCACCTCTGAAAAGACGCAAATACAATGGATTATGAAAGAGGTTTGGGCAGTAATAGCAGGGAGTGCCATGATGTGAGTATGCTGCCTGCACGCTCCACAAGAATCCAAGGCAAAAGGAAGCCTCAGGATCACTATTGGTGAATAATTTAAAAAAAGTTTTGTAACTGGCCACACATATTAATGATTGGGTCTTGTAATCAATATTTATGAGTGGATGAAGCTATGCTACATATTGATGAGAGGGTACGTAAATAAAGATGGGGTACAGATGTGATATTAATAGGGCATGTTAATGATGTATAAAAATTAGTAGGTGCTGTATAAAAATTAGGTGGGTTGTGTAAATAAAATTATTAGAAGGCTATTTTATATAAATTATTTAGTGGTTAGAACATATATATTTAGAAGGTACTACACAATAATTTACTTAGAGAATTTAGTATATACTATAATATATTGAAGGTGTGTATTACTTGGTATATGTGTCACCGCATTATCATATTTATTATTTAGGAACACAGTGTTAAGGACACTATACTGTTAGCGGCTGATTTTTAGGGGGGCAGTGTGGAAATGCACATTAAGCAGTATGTGAAACTCTGGTGTGCAATACATTTAATTGCTGCTATATTTTTTGCACAAATATTTGCATAATGTACACAATTGTAGAGAAGCAAGTATCACTTAAATATGTGACTGAAAGCAGCATCTTTTAAGTTGCTTGGAACTGCAGGAAGATTCTTTGAGTCCTGTCTGGTGTGCTTGGGTGATGGCCGGGGTGCGCCATAGGTTCGCCACCACTGCTCTAGTTGATTGCTAGCTAATGTTTATGTGAAACTTAAGCCATCCATAGACATGAAATACCACCTACTATAATGGTATTACTGATAATGTTGTGTCTAACAAAACGGTCTATGGCAAACATTGAAGGAAATAAACCACATGGATTTAGTGGTTTTAACCCAAGAATGTTACACTGCCCTCTGAAAGAGACTCTGTTCTTCGTTTAGCTTTTAATGGCTTATTTTAGTGTGAAAAAGTACTTTTAAAAATATGCAAATGACCATCAGGGTCTCCTGTATAGGTCAGAGAAGCCCCTTCAGGCTCAGTCAGATGGTAATTTTTCACAGCTTCCTTAGGGGCTTATGGCTACCTCCATCCTCCCCTTCCATAGAGATGGT
This sequence comes from Engystomops pustulosus, assembly GCF_040894005.1. NCBI lineage: Eukaryota > Metazoa > Chordata > Amphibia > Anura > Leptodactylidae > Engystomops > Engystomops pustulosus. Next base: position 116,264,129 of record NC_092412.1, read on the forward strand.
GACAGATGCCAAAGCAAGTAGGTGCTTTCTTTGACACACACAGGAGCCCCTGGGGGTCATTTGCACACTTTTTTAAAAGTTCCTTTTCACGAAAAGACAGGGATTTTTTTAAGGGGTTGTCCACTTTCAGCAAATAATTGATATTGTTTGTGAAATGAAAAGTTATACAGTTTTCCAATATACTTCCAATATACTGTATCAATTCCTTGCAGTTTTCTAGATCTCTGCTATAGGAAGCCTCATTGTTTATTTCCAGTGGATAGAAATCTGTCCATAGTCTTGTGGTGGACATGCTGGTGAACGAGTCATAGAGCTCTGATTACTCTCTGTGATACGGCTCATGCACCTGCATTTCTATCACAAGATCATGGACAAATTTCTAGCTTCTGGTTGTAAGCAGAAGCTTCCTACAGAATCACAGCAAGCAGAGATCTTGAAAACCTTGAGGAATTGATACAGAAAGTATATTGGGAAATTGTATAACTTTTCATTACACAAACAAATATCAATTATTGGCTTAAAGTGGAAACCCCTTTTAAATTTTCAATGTTCAACATGCAGAGTAAAACATTTGATAGCACAACAGTGTGCTTTTTTTATATATATTTTTTTTTAATTTTAGTTTATTGATATGTCATCATTTGTAGGCCAGTATAAAATGCTGTGAAATTAAATCTATTATGTCTGATAGGTACGCACTGAAAGCTTACTGCTAGCTATCTTTTGACTCATGTTACCATGTAAAGGCAACCGCTACCAACAATTCTGTTTCCCATAGGGTGACAGAGGGTGACACTTCCACTGTAACAAATATATGCTACAAAATGTTTAGATCCTAAATGTTAAAGCAGTCAACACATGCTACAGCACCTTTATATACGTTGAAGAATAAGGTATGTACAGTAGCAAGTATGCAATGTTCTACATTCTGGTTTAAAAATGAGTAAAGCTGCACTGGGGTCCAAACTCACCAATGTCTTAACTCCTTAAGGACGCAGCCAGTTTAAAGCTTAAGGCTCAGCCGGTTTTTTTTTTTTTTTTTTTTTTTGGATTCTGACTTGCGCCGCTTTATATGGTTATAACTTTTGAACACTGTTACTTATCAAAACGATTTTTTTTCCCCACATGTTGTACTTCATTTTAGTGGTAAATTTTGGCTGATAAGTTTTGCGTTTTATTTACAAAAAAAAAAAAAAAAAAGAATTTTGTAGATAAATACCGTTTTGAATGAAATTTTACATATTTAGCATCAAAAACCCCCTATGTATCAACCCATTTTCAAATCTGCACCCCTCAAACTATCAGAAACAGCTTTTAGGAAGATTGTTAACCCCTTGAGATCTTCATAGTAATGAAATCAAAATGGAGGCAAAATTTAGAATGGTCAAATTTTATTGGTTATATGTTCATTTAGCCCTAAAATTTACACATTTCCAAAAGATAAAATCCATCATACAATTTGTTCTGCAATTTATCCCGAGTACAGAGACCCCCCACATGTGGTTGTTACTTGTGTTATGGGGGCACAGCGAGGCGCAGAAGGGAAGGAGCGCCCTGCAGCTGCCAGGATTTTAGTTTCCTCATTTGCCCCTTTTGCAGGGTATAAAATTTTAGCTTTTTTGTTATTGGGGCCATGTGATGGCATTTTTTTTGCGGGATGAGATGCTTTTTCCAGTGTTACCATTTTGGGGTTGATATCCCCTATTGTTGAAAATTTAGGAACTTTTCTTTGAGGGCAGGAGTAGAAAATAATCAATTCTGTACTGGATCTTTTCCTTTTTTTTTTTCGTGTCCACCATAAAGCCTAATAATCATGTTATCTTTATTTTATGGGTCGATACGATTACGGGGATACCATACATGAATATTTTTTCTTATGTTTTACTAAATTTGCCAAAAAAAACCCTAGTGTGGGAAAAATCTATCATTTTTGCAGTGCCGTCTTCCAAGTGGCATAACATTTTAATTTTTGTGGCTACAGAGCTGGTTGGCTCGCTTTTTTGCGGGAGATGTTGTACTTTGCAACATTATCATTCTGGAGTACATATGTTTTTTGGTCACTTTTTATTGCATTTTTTGTGAGATTCAATAGATAAAAATAATAATTTTTGGCAGGTTTTTAACAGTTTTTTTAACAGCATTTATCGTGTGGGTTCAATAATTATTTACTTTTAATCTACGGGTTGTTACGAATGCGGTGATACTATATATGTGGGGTTTGTGTCATGATTTAGACCTTTTTTAGCCGTATATGTCTCTTTATATGTCATGGGGCTTATAGGCATTTTTAGTGATTTCTTACTTTATTTTTTATTGAAAAACATTTTTTTTTACTACTTCCACCATGGTACATCAGCAAGTAATCATCTGATTGCTTGTTCATGATAATACTCTGCAATACTGATTTATTGCAGGGTATTAGCAGTGTCAGCCTATGCACATGCATAGACTGACACTGCGCCTTTAAGATGACATCAGAGACACCATCTTACTGGCACTGCCTGAAGGTAGGGGGGGGGGGGGCGATCGTGGGGGAAAGACGCCCCAGAGTCCAGGTTAGGGGGGGGAAAGACCCCCCAGAGGCATGTTAGATGCTGCGGTCGCGCTGACCGCGGCATTTAATGGGTTAGACACCCACAATCGGAGCCCACTCCGACCGTGGATGCTACACTGGGGTGCCGGCTATATGTTACAGTCGGCACCCCGCGTTTCCCGATGCCGTTTCGGCTCAGATCTTGAGCTGAACCGGCATCAGCTCAGTGTCCGATTTATCGGATGCTGAGCACTAAGTCACCGCGCTCAGCGTCTGATATATCGGATGCTGAGCATCAAGAGGTTAAAGGTACAATGAACACCTTACAAAGAGATAGTGTACGTGTCAATTGAAGAATTTTGTTATAATATAAGGACTCTGGCATTTGTTTGCTGGCTATAAATTGGCTCATAAGGTGTAAATTAAAACTAGTCCCTAGTGATTGTAAATGAAAATACGTAAAGTAGCAATCCATGATTTGAGTTGCTTACACAGCTAGCTCACTGTGTGAATTCAATCTCCTGTAAATAAGTCTCTTACTTTCAAATGTAAACTTTATTTCCATGTAGCAAGGCACAGTTAATGATATGCTCTTGGAGGTGATATTTTATACTCTGTTGCCACCTAGAGGAAAATCAGTGCATGATACAAACAAATAATTTTTACTTGTTGCATAGGTTTACCTTACAGTGCCCATAGGGCAGACAATTCAGTCACAGAATACAATTGTCTACTTTGATTGCTATCACCATAGCTGTGATTCTTTTAAGTCATGTTCAAAAATACGTTACAGACACATGTGCACTGTCTAACACTATCATCCTTTCTACTATTTCTCAACATACAGTACCATTTATACTTGCATATAAGCTGAGTTTTTCAGCGCAAAAAATGCGCTGAAAAACCCAAACTCGGCTTATATTCAAGTAAAAAAAAAACAGAGTACTCACCTTTCTGACGCTCCCCGTAGTTCTTCTTCTTCCTTCTGTTAGCGGCAGTTCCGTGCACACTGGCTGCGCACACAATATGATGTCAGCCCCTTGCTGATCTCCCTGACAGTGTAGAAAATGTGGACTGCTGTCCCTGGCTGGCCCGTCATCGGCGCACACAGTGAACTCCCCTTCATTCTGTAAATACTTGCATATAAGACAAGAATTGTATAACGCACAAATAAAATACCAATCAAATGAACTGAAGGACAATTTATATAGTTCGAACGTCAGGAAATTAATTCAGGCAGAAAGAATGTCACTAAATAAGCCAATTTCCAGGGAAGATTGAAGCATTGGATGCGTTGACACAGGGGAGAGCTCTGGGACTGGACGGGGTCCTATTTGAATTCTATATTTTCTATAAAAAAAGATGTTTTGGACCATTTGATGTCAGTATGGAATGAAGCTTTAGAGATTGGTAGATTTTGACCGACATGAGAGTAGCTCTCATAGTATTAATATTAACCGGTTAAGGACCAGGCCCTTTCCTGTTTTTTCATTTTCAATTTTACTCCCCACCTTCAAAAATCTAAACTATTTTAATTATACACGTACAGAGCTCTGTAATGGCTTGTTTTCTGTGTAACAAATTGCACTTCACAGTGATGGTATTGAACATTCCATGGCAGGTACTGGAAAGCGGGAAAAAATTCCAAATAAAGTGAAAATGGGGAAAAAATTAATTTGCGCCGTTTTCTTGTGGGCTTGGATTTCACGGCTTTTACTGTGCACCCCAAATTACATGTCTACTTTATTCTTTCGGTCAATATGATTACAGGGATACCAAATTTATATAGGTTTTAAAATGTTTCCATACATTTACAAAAATTAAAACCTCCTGTACAAATTTTTTTTTTTTTTCTGTTTTTGCCATCTTCTAATAAATTTTTCATACTTTGTTGTACGGAGCTATTGGTGGTGTCATTTTTCGCGACTTTTGATGTTTTCAATGATATCAATTTTAGGACTGTACAACCTTTTGATCACTTTTTATAGATTTTTTTTTTTTAATGATTAGATGATGATTAATGATTTAATGATTGAGATCGATTATTTTTCAAAATGACAAAAAAGTGCCATTTTTGAGTTTGAGCGCTACTTTCTGTTATGGGGTTAAATGCAGTGATAAAACATTATATTTTGATGGATTGGGCATTTTCGGATGCGGTGATACCTAATGTGTTTGTGATTTTTACTGGAACTTTATATCAGTTCTAGGGAAAGAGGGGGGATTTGAATTTTTAGTTTTTTTTATTATGAAGTCACAGGAAGCGACGATCCTCGGCCCATGCGCCTCCATCTGTTTGAAGCCGCCTGGATAACACCAGCGATCGGTGCTAGCAATATGCAGCAAAGACTTACCAGCCCAAGAACCCTCTCCATGCACCGAGACCCGACGCCCGTGAAACGGTGGTCGTGAACTGGTTAAAATCTGGGAAAGATCCAGAAGAAGTTGAATCTTATCTTCCAATATCTCTTATTGGTACATATATTAAATTATTAGCAAAAGTATTGGTGGCGACTTAAAACTATTTATTCCATAATTTGTGCCTGCCAACCAAGAGGATTTTATAGATTGTTTATGAATTTACAGATGATCCTGGACAGAGAACTGTTATGATGCTGGATGCATCACACATGTTTGATACCATGGGTCATTTTTCTGGCAGATGTTGGGGCAATGGAAAAAAAGTTACAAAAATTATCGAAAGCCTTTTTGGTCTGGAGAGGGAAACAGCAGCGGCTTACAGGGGGGTTTTGGATTTCCTGATCTTCGTTCTTACTTTGTGACACATCATGTGAAATATATACCTCAATGGGATTTGGTATTGGTTTGTAATAATGCAGGAATGTGTTAAGTCCAAGTACTGGAAACTGGTGTGTAAAAATTAAAGCTTAACATCACTCAATGTCAATCATTACACTTATTAAGGCAAGTGTGGGAACACATATAAAATTTATGGGACCAAAAAGGTTATTTTGTATTTATGCCGATATGGGGAAAAATCAATTATCAAGTTCTATTAGATATAAATTATAGGAGCTGGTTGGAGGAAGTAGTAAAATAATGGTCACAGATTATACAAAATGATGAACGTAATCCATTCTCAGAGTTGCTAAATAAATATGAGTGAATAAACAAATATTATTTTTCTTATCTTCAACATTGTTGGAGGAAAATTGGAAAACATAGAAAAAAGGGGAGAAGAGAAGTCTGATATTGTTGCCTACATAAAAAACATTTAGGAATAAAAAATAAAATTGGAAAGTGTTATAGAAGGTTAATAGATAAGAAAACTTGGAATTTGGAAAAAAGGATGTCCAATAAGTGGGAATCAGAAGCTGGTATTATCCCCAAAAATTTAAGGGTAAACATAGGCAGGGATATAGTTAAAGTCATACATAATCCATCACAGCGTGTATCTATTCTACATAGCGTATTTATTCTACATAAAATTTAACTTTGGCCAAAAGAAAATAGCTAAATTTGCAGGAAAGAACCTTGTGGTGCTTTGATGAGGACAGTGCTGGAGATCAATCTGTCATGATTAAGTAAGAATCACACCACTGGACACTTTAACCATGGTTATCTCTAAAGAAACATTTACAGTCGTCATTGCACTGCACAAAACTGGCCTAACAGGGAAGAGTATCGGAGCTAGAAAGATTGCACCTCAGTCAACAATCTATCGCATCATCAAGGAATTCAAGCAGAGAGGTTCCAAAATTGTTGCCAAAAAGGCTCCAGGGCACCCAAGAAGGACCAGCAAGCGCCAGGACCATCTCTTAAAAGTGTTTCCGCTTCGGGATCGGGCTACCAGCAGTACAGAGCTTGCTCAGGAATGGCAGCAGGCAGGTGTGAGTGCATCTTGGAGCCAGGCCTGGTGTCAAGGAGGGCAGCAAAGAAGCCACTTCTCTCCAGAAAAAACATCAGCCACAGACTGATATTCTGCAAAAGGTACAGGGAGTGGACGGCTGAGGACTGGGGTAAAGTCATTTTCTCTAATGAATCCCCTTTCCGATTGTTTGGAACATCTAGAAAACAGCTTGTTTGGAGAAGACAAGGTGAGCGATAACACCAGTCTTGTCTCATGCCAACTGTAAAGCATCCTGCAACCATTCATGTGTGGGGTTGTTTCTCAGCCAAGCGAATCGGATCTCTCACAGTCTTACCTAAAAACACATCCATGAATAAAGAATGTGTCAGGTTCGCTGCAGAGAATGCTGGTACTTCTGGATCTTCTGGTGGTGCTAGCAGCGTTCTCCGGCGCGTATCCGCGCAGACTCGCAGACGCAGACTCGCGCTAGTTATTTTGACATTGACTTTGTTCTTGACGTACCCTCTCGTTGTGACTCCGGCTAGTTTACCACTCTTTTGTGTTTTATGTATGTTAGTCTGTTTGTGTTTCCCTTCCCACACTTATCCAATGTATTTCGAGTCTTCAAGTAGTCGCCCCACAGTTTAGCGTGGGGGGACTATAGGAAGGGACAGAGGTTGGGGCAAGCAAAGGGCACACTATCCCCTGTCTTCTGTGTTACCCAACCCTAACAGAAACGCTGGCCACACATAGGTCTGCATCCTGTATCCGACCTGCTACATTCTCTCCTCGCCTTTGTCAGCTGTGGTCGCTCAGGTCCAGACCCTAACTTAGCTTGTTCAGGATGCCCGTCTCCAAATGCAGGTTCCACGGCAGACACCACCACAGGATCTGCTGCCACCCGCGCCAGAACCTAAGGTTCCCTACCCTGACTTGTTTTTTGGTGACCTTAAGAAATTTTTTTCATTTCGGGAGGGCTGTAAACGTTATTTTTCTTTACGCCCTCGTTCATCGGGCACAGAGACACAAAGGGTGGGCGTGGTCATTTCCCTGTTGCGTGGGGATCCGCAAAATTGGGCCTTTTCTCTCCCACCTGACTCTCCATCCCATTCTTCTCTTGACGCTTTTTTTTCTGCTTTAGGACAGATTTATGACGAACCTGACTGCCGAGCACAAACAGACAGCTGAAGATTATTGTGCCCAGTTCAGACAGTATGTGACTCGCAATGGAACGACTGTGTCTTGAAAGACCAGTTTATGTCTGGACTATCAGACTGAGTACAGGACTTAGTCCTAGCTTATGCCGAGCCTCAGACATTAGATGACGCTATGACTCTGGTCGTCCGAGTTGATCGTCGCCTAAGATCCAGGCGATCACCTCGGGTGTCCCCTGACTGTCAGCCAGCGGCCAGTCTGTCTCCAGGTAGTCCAGAATTGGAATCCATGGAGCTGGATAGCATCTCTCCTGCACAGTGGAAGCAACATCGACTGAGACGTCATCTTTGTTTCTACTGTGGAAGTAGAAGTAGAAGAGGCAGCAGCAGGAAAACTTCCGCTCCTAAGCAGTAGTCGGGGGGACTGCTTAGGAGCTCAGGTACTCCTAATTGTATCTAGAATGTATTTACCTTGTACGGTTAAGTTTCAGTCTGTTTCCTGTACTAGTCGCACCTTCTTGGATTCAGGTGCTGCATCTAATTTCATTGATTATAATTTTGCCTCTCAGTTATCTGTGTCATTGATTCCTTTGTCCACTCCTATCCAGATGTCGGGTGCAGATTTGACCCCTCTACAGGCAGGGTTGATAAAATTCCGAACCCCGCAGATAAAGCTTATGGTAGGAGCTATGTATGAAGAATGGTGTTCTTTCCTAGTTATGGAAAATTTGTCAGAAAATGTCATTCTTGGTGTACCCTGGCTCCGGATCCATAATCCGGTAATTAATTGGGAAACTCTGGAGCTGGTTCATTGGGGTTCTCACTGTAAGGATCACCTGACCAGAGTTTCATTATGTACAGTAGTGGCGGAAGATCAGAGTCTTCCAGGTTTTCTCTCTGAGTACTCAGATGTGTTTTCAAAACCCTTGTCCCAAGTCCTTCCTCCTCACAGGGAGTTTGATTATAAAATTGACCTTCTTCCTAATGCTAGATTGCCAAAGGGTCGTATTTATATAATCTGTCAGTACCAGAATGGGAGTCACTGAAGAGTTATATTGATAAGAGTTTGGCAATCGGACACATCCATCCCTCTGAGTCACCCACTGGGGCCGGGTTCTTTTTTGTTGAGAAAAAAGATGCTGGTTTATGGACGTGCTTTGATTATAGAGAATTAAATAAGATAACGGTAAAAAACTCAGGTCCTCTCCCCTTGATCCCGGATCTCTTAAATCAGGTTTCTGGGGCCCAAGTTTTCTCTAAATTAGATCTCAGAGGGACCTGATTCGCATCCGGGAAGGGGATGAGTAGAAGACCGCATTTAATACACCTTTGGGACACTTTGAATACCTGGTTATGCCCTTTGGTTTGAGTAATGCCCCAGTGGTTTTTCAAGGGTTTATGAACTCCATTTTGCGTGATTACATCGGTGTGTTTATGTTGGTGTATCTTGACGATATTTTGATTTTCTCTCCTGATATGGTTTCACACCAGCAACATCTCCGTCAAGTACTTACCAGGTTACGCAAAAACCATCTCTTCGCTAAACTGGAAAAGTGTGTTTTTTGTGTCCAGAAAGTTTCCTTCTTAGGTTATGTTGTTACTCCCTCTGATGTACAGATGGATCCGAGTAAGGTTCAGGCGCTCACGGACTGGGTTCGGCCTACCAATCTTAAGGCCTTACAACGTTTTTTGGGTTTCACTAACTATTATTGGAACTTTATTAAGAACTTTTCCATGATCGCCAAACCTCTCACGGATTTAACCCGTAAGGATGCTGATCTGAGTAATTGGTCTCCTGCCGCTTGCTCTGTGTTTGAAACTCTAAAAGTGGCTTTCTCGTCAGCCACAGTTTTGGTTCAACCTGACCTCTCTCAACCATTTGTTGTAGAGGTAGATGCCTCCGAGGTTGGAGTAGGTGCAGTGTTGTCTCAGGTGACCTCCACTCTCACCAGACTCAGACCCTGTGCATATTTCTCTAGAAAGTTTTCTTCTTGTGAGAGGAATTATGATATTGGTAATCAAGAGCTCCTTGCCATTAAGTGGGCATTTGAAGTCTGGCGACACTTTTTGGAGGGAGCTCTTCATCCGATAACTGTGCTCACGGATCATAAGAACTTAGTATATTTGGATACTGCTAAGCGTTTGAACTCACGTCAGGTTAGGTGGGCCTTGTTTTTCTCTCGCTTTAATTTTGTGGTCACCTACCGACCGGGGTCAAAAAATGTGAAGGCTGATGCCTTGTCCCGTAGCTTCAGGACTCCTGAGCTTCCAGAGACTATGGACAGTAATATTTTGCCTCCAGGTGTTGTGTTGCCAGTTGTCTCCTCCAACCTCTCCTCTGAAATTTTAGCAGGACAAAGATCTGCACTTAAAGACCTTCCGGAAGGCAAATTATTTGTTCCTCTTTCTTGTCGTTTGAGAGTGTTGGAGGAGACGCATTGCTCGGTAGTGGCAGGTCATCCGGGAATGCGGAGTACCTTGGATCTCTTAAAGAGAAGTTACTGGTGGCCTCACATGACTAATGATGTGCACGCATTCGTCCAAGCCTGTCAGGTCTGTACGTGAGGAAATACTCCCAGGAGACGTCCTGAAGGGCCTCTTCTTCTGCTTCCAGTTCCCACCAGGCCATGGTCTAAAGTGTCTATGGATTTTGTCACTGATCTGCCTGCATCTCAAGGGTATACTGTGATTTGAGTGGTAGTGGACTGTTTCTCTAAGATGGGACACTTTGTTCCATTAAAAAAGTTACCTTCAGCTGAGGAGTTGGCTGAATTGTTTATACAGAATATTGTACGCCTCCATGGTATACCAGATGATATTGTGTCAGATAGGGGCGTAAAATTTGTTTCCAAATTTTGGCAAGCATTTTGTTCTAGACTGGAAGTGAATTTGTCATTCTCGTCGGCGTTTCACCCTGAGACTAATGGTCAGTCCGAGAGAATGAATCAGGAGATGATTCAATATCTGTGACTCTTTGTCTCTGACAGTCAGGACCAGTGGGTGAAATTCCTTCCGTTGGCAGAATTTGCTATTAATAATCACTGTAATTCTTCCACTCAGGTTTCTCCGTTTTTCTGCAATTATGGTTTTCATCCTCGTTTCTCCTTTTCATCTGTGCCTGTCTCTAGCATTCCTAGGGCGGAAGCTATTACGTCCAAGTTGCGCACGCTCTGGTCACAAGTTCAGCAGAATATTCAGAGGGCACAAAATTCTATGGTCCAACAGACTCATAGAAGGCGCACTAACTCTGATATGTTTGTGGTGGGGGATAAAGTATGGTTATCCACAAAAAACCTTAAATAGAAGGTCCCCTCTTTGAAGTTTGCGCCCAGGTTTGTTGGTCTTTTTGTTGTTACTCAAATTGTTAACCCGGTTTCGTTCAAGGTTACTCTTCCAGCAGGGTGGCGGGTTCATAACACCTTTCATAAGAGTCTTCTGAAGCGCTATGTTGAGCCTGTTTTGCCGCTTCCTGACCCTCCTCCTCCATCTAGTGTGGAGGGGAATCTGGAGTTTGAGGTGGAAAAAGTCATGAATTCCAGATGGATAGGTAACTCCCTGCAGTACCTGGTCCACTGGAAAGGTTTTGGTCCTGAGGATAGGTCTTGGGTTCCGGTTAGAGATGTTCATGCTCCGCGGTTACTCAGGTTATTTCATCAGGCCTATCCTCAGAAGCCATCTTTACGATCTAGGTATCCGAAGGCCCCCCATCAGGGGGGGTACTGTCAGGTTTGCTGGAGAGAATGCTGGTACTTCTGGTTCTTCTGGTGGTGCTAGCAGCATTCTCCGACCTCCGGCGCATATCCGCGCAACCTCCACCTCTCGTGGACAGCGGCTGCTAAGATCTCGCGCTGTCTAGGAGTTGTATTCTGAACTGCTGAGACTTGTGGTACCTCTGCATGGTGCCTGCTATTGTGCTTGGTTCTTCTGCACCATGAGGGGTTAATTCTCAGAAATTGTCCAGCTCCTATCAGGTTCTGGAGGTGGGGTTCTGGCTGCATAAATTACAGCCTCACTAGTCACCTGTGCCAGTTTTTGAAATCCCTTCATCACTCCCTCTCTGCATTTGGTTTGACTTGCTCTGTATCTGTATTGTTGTGACCTCGGCTAGTTTTTTTGACATTGACTCTTTGCTTACTGACTTTGTTCTTGACGTACCCTCTCGTTGTGACTCCGGCTAGTTTACCACTCTTTTGTGTTTTATGTTTGTCTGTTTGTGTTTCCCTTCCCACACTTATCCAGTGTATTTCGAGTCTTCAAGTAGTTGCCCCACGGTTTAGCGTGGGGGTGCTATAGGAAGGGACAGAGGTTGGGGCAAGCTCAAGGCACACTATCCCCTGTCTTCTGTGTTACCCAACCCTAACAGAATGGTACCAGAATGTCCTCCAAGAGCAACTTCTCCCAACCGTCCAAGAGCAGTTTGGTGATCAACAGTGCCTTTTCCGGAATGATGGAGCACTTGGCCATAAAGCAAAGATGATAACTAAATGGCTCAGGGAACAAAACATAGAGATTTTGGGTCCATGGCCTGGAAACTCCCCAGATCTTAATCCCATTGAAAACTTGTGGTCAATCATCATGAGACGGGTGGACAAAAAACAAAAAATTGTGACAAAATGCAAGCATTGATTGTGCAAGAATGGACTGCTATCAGTCAGGATTTGGTCCAGAAATTGATTGAGAGCTGCCAGGGAGAATTGCAGAGGTCCTGAAGAAGAAGGGTCAACACTGCAAATATTGACTTGCTGCATTAACTCATTCTAACTGTGAATAAAAGCCTTTGTTACTCATAATATGATTGCACTTGTATTTCTGTATGTGATAAAAAAACATCTGACCAACACACATAAAACCAGAGGGCAACAGATCATGTGAAAATATAATATTTGTGTCATTCTCAAAACTTTTGGCCGTGACTGTATAACACACTGTATAACACTGTAGGGAAGTGTGTTCACATAATCCACAAGGTAAGTTCATAGAATACAATTAACCATCACATACACATTACTAAATTACAAATTTGTAGTGATGTGCAGCCTAGGCCACACCAACTTTTCCCTTAGCCACTCCCCTTTTTGGTAGCGGGTAGAAAAAGTGTCACTTTATAAAAATGGCACAAGGTCCAGTATCCTGTTATATACAATGCCATCAGCCTTAATTTATGTTACCAGTAAAGTGTGAATTATGATAGAGAGATGATTAATAAATGCGACTGTTATTCAGAACAAATCTAATATTTCTTAGATGTTGTGCTGCATGTGCGCCCCACAAGTAATTGTAACTTTATTGTAAGAAATAACTTCAATACAAATTCAATTATTATTACCAATTTTAAAACTATTTACTTCATTACCATTTATCGCTTAACATGCAGTTTATCGTCTTTCCATTATATTGTTTCTTGAAACCAAATGTACTTGGTGCATGTAGCAATTGACTTAGTTATGGATCTCACCCAGGTATTCCCAGAATGTCCTCCTTTCTTGGGTTTCTGGTATATTCTCATTAACATCCAACAACTGTCTGCTTTCTATATTTTATTTGTTCTACTTCATAGACACACAGGCGTGTTAGTGTTTTCTCTATTACAAAATCGAAATCCCACAAACATAAGCCACAGTTATGTGGATCTAATACTGTAAGAAGTATAACTGTATCTGCCTTCTATCAACTATCATGTAACGTGTATCATATTGCTCCTGGTTATACTGCACTTTGCTTCACATTACCCCTCCTTGTGTTTTCTCTTCACCCCATGAGGTACCCCCTACTACATAATGTGCCAGCTACCAGTAAATGTACTGTACATGATGTGATGCCCATCTCCTATCCTAACATGTGGCTGCTCCCTCACCTTTCATCAAAGGTTGTATCCATCAATGCAACTTCATCTCCTGTGATGTCCCTCATGGATTCTTCTACCTGAGGTCCTTGCTGCTCCTAGGATGTAGATGCTGGGTCTTTGGGTTGAGATTATTACTGGGATGTGGTCTCTCTCTGATGTCTTCTCCATGCAGCTACAGTCACATTCCAACTGTCATCTCCCAGGTAATGGAAAGTAAGTAAGCCTCTGATTGGTTGAGTCCATCCATTTTTTATAGAAACATACCAACACCTAATTTGTTGATTCCATCACATCTTAGATTGCAGATCCGATTGGCTGATTTGAAATGTTGTTTTTCAAGTAATGGAAAACAAGGCCGTGATTGGTTTATTCTGTCACTTATTAAAATAACATAAGAATAAAGAATTTAAACATCCTAGGGTTCTCATGAAAAAATGTATATGGGGAAAATGCAATAATATTTCACATAAAATGATGTTGCAACCTCCTTTTATACTGTATTATACAAATCAAACACTTCAGCAAAGAAATATAGTGTTATAAACAGTTTTTCTCTTTATGAGCAAAGAAACAGGTATTGAGGAGGTGTCAAGTGGTTACCATTGATTATAAAGTAGATCTCAGTTATTGAATAATGTACATGTAAAGCAGCACATGCAGGGAGAGGCAAAGATCCGCCATTACATACATGATTGGTTTTGTATGGTTATGGTTAGTGGATTTACAATTGTCAGGGACTAATGGTCAGGACACAGATTTTTTTCTCCAGCTTCTAATGTCCATTTTATCTATGTTTTAACTTGTCTGTAGGTGTTTGATTAAATAAAGTTGGTTCATTCTCTTTTTGACACATTTTGTGGTAGAGTGTGACACATCTCTTTTAGTTGATTAACAAGTTAATGGTGATGTGCAAACCTTGATAAATGTCCCCCAATGTTTTGATGTGTGACCCATTTGAATAGAATTATATTTTCTATTATATGCATACATGTTATGATAAATCTAGAGGGGGCGCTATGATAAAGCTACAGGGAGAACTATAACAAAATTACTAGGAGACTATAGTAAAACCACAGGGGGCACTATGATACAGTTAATGTTTTAATGTATGAGCCATCTAAAATAAATGATATTCCCTGTTATATGCAAAAATGTAATGATCTAGAGGGAGCAGTATAATAAGACCACAGGGGGCGCTATACGGGGCAATATGCTAAAGCTAGAGGGGGTGCTATAACAAAGCTATAAGGGAAACAGTAAAACTACAAGAGAGACTATAATAAACTACAGGAGCGCTATAATAAAACTATTCCGACATTACCGATGCCTTGACACCAGTACCATCTATCACCTATCGTAAGGGCAGGTCCCTTCGGGACCGCCTGGTACACAGCCATTTTTCGATCAATCCAAAAAATACATGGCTGGATACCATGAAACCAAAGGGCTCCTTCAAATGTGATGGCTGTGTAGCTTGCCCCTATATTCTAGTCACAAAGAAATTTGTGGCGAATGTGACTGGGGAAGAAATTCAGATCAATTCCTTTATTAAATGTAAAACAAAGGGGGTGATATACAGGGTGGTCTGTACTTGTGGCATAGAATATATTGGAAAAACTTTTAGACAATTTCGCAGACGAGTGGGCGAACACCTGGCCGACATTAGGCACTCGAGAGATACCCCGGTAGCAAAACATGTTCATGAGCATCACCATGGGTGTGCCGATGTGCTGAGATTTCATGGTTTCGTTCAGGTACCTCAAAATGTCAGAGGTGGGGATTGGAACCGAAAAATATTGCAAATTGAGACACGCTGGATTTACAGGCTAGCCACTGTTACTCCCAACGGACTCAATGAAACTTTAAGTTTTGCATCATTTATTGATGTGTAGTTTTACTTTGCTGGTAACAGGATTCAAATAACTGTAAACAGCAATAGCAAATTCTCTAATAGTATCCTAGGAGTTTTTCTTGGGTAATACTTTAATTTTGTGCCTTCTCCTTTAAGCCAGTTTCCATATATCGAATGCTTTCGTTTTATCTAAATACTGCCAGAAATATCATACTAATTACCACCTAATTTTACTGTATATGTATACTTACCGTCTAACGAGTTGGCAGGTTTTGAGCCATTCTATATGTATAAACACGAAGGGCTCACTGCATACCTCTGATAAGTATCAGCGGCGGTGGAATAATACATATTGCTGTGACTATGTGGCGCAACATTGTATCAGATAGAGGTAAGGGTTTTTTCCCTCCTCTCCTGAAGTCACAGCGGGGCGCGCCGCCTCCCTGGGGCCATGTGACTGATCACATGATCAGTCACGTGATCGGCACAAACCGGAAGTAGGCGTCGCAGGTGGCGTGTATGAACCGGCTGTTTAAAAGACAGTTGGTAAAGCGCAGCAAGTTGCTACACACGCCAGTCGCCTTGTCTGGGCTTCACTAAGCTGGACGGCCTGGGGACTAAAGGAACTACTGCCTGGTCTCCACCACTATGTAACCTAAGGAAATCTAAGAATCACCGACATCAGTGATATCTATATATCCCCTGATGAATCCGCGGGATTGCCGAAGAAACGCGTTGGGATAATGGGACATTTCGTATGGCTCTGAGATCACTTGATAACGTGGAGCTACAAGAGCAAGGGCAAGCTGCACGCCAGGGACAGCTGTGGACCGTCCTTGTGAGGACGGGAGTTTATGGGCAATATCAAGGTGTGAGGATAGTCTGTAAGGGATACCTAGGTCCTTCTTCATCTGTGAGAACCAGATGGTCCGTATCTCATACCCAGGATTGGTAAGAATATTCCATTTCATACCCTTTACATACTACTGTTACTGCTATTATCATTGTAGCATACACCTGTACTATTACTATTCTTCCACATAGCAGCGAGCATAGACCGGCTGCCACATCTGCAAGACTGAGTGACTATTGCTTGCATTTGATGCTATCTGGTATGATACCTGGCGTGCATCACCTTGTGTACATTTTTTACTTGTGATTAGTAGTGTAGATGGCACTACTTTTTGGGCCCTGTGCTTTTTGACACTGTATACAGCACAGTGACCCATTGTTGTTGATGTTGATGTATTATTTTTCACGAATATAGTGGTTTTTAAAGTAATTTTTGCAATAAATGTTAAGTTTTATATGTTTTTCACCTTGCAATAACTATATTTAGATAACTAGGTGATTGGTATAGTCCCTTCCTTATTGTGGATCTAAGAGTAAGCATAGGGCCGATCCTATAACCAATAAAACTATTCACATGGACAAAATTGGTGGTAACCCTCATTTGATGAATTAAAAACACACAATGGTCAAAGAAATAACTTGAATCTGACAAAAGTAAAAATACATCTATATAAAAACCATTGTTTTTCAACCATGCTTCAACTCAAGAAATAGGACTGAACAGAAATGATGGCACCATTAACTTTTGCTGCACAATCTTTTGAGGTAATCACTGCAATCAAACTTTTGAAACTATCTATCAGACTTCTGCACCTCTCAGCAGGTATTTTGGCCACTCCTCATTAGCAAACTGCTCCAGTTGTCTGGGGTGTGAAGGGAGCCTTTTCAAAACTGTGGGGTTTATTTCCTAAGGGTCGAGGATCGCTCTTTCGCCTGACTGTGGCTTTGGGATTTGTGCAGCTTTGACAGGTATTTAACTGGGGATTTTGTCACACGCAATTGGATTGTGGCACAGCAACGCTGGCTTACATGCAACAGAAATTAGGGGGGGGGGGGGCGCACAGTCGGATGATCAAACGGATTCAGACTGAGAGCGGGATTTAACTTTTAATTTGTGCCACAAGACAATGCACATACATGCACCGGGAAGAAGAAGGTGAATTCCTGCGGACCTGAGCGGGGAAGCGTCACATTCAGGATATCGGGTACACGATCTTAGTGAATCGTGGCAGAGTGCATGATCGTCGGACAATGCACTTTGGATGAACTCCAGCAACCGGGTAAGTAAATGTGCCTCTGTATGTTTCAGCTCCTTCCAAAGATTCTCAAAATTATTTGGGTTATACGGAAAGTGACATCACCGGGCCCCCGCCTCCTCCTAAGGGGAGAGATGCAATATGCTGCATTCGAATCCCCATGGGCTATGTCCCATGAGTTTTATATATTTTTTTTTTTAATTCTGTTGAATAATCCTCTTTTGATGAGGAACAAAAAAAATATAGCTCTCAGAATATGGGGACATATAGGCAAATGTGGTTTCCTTATAATGGAGTTTTTATTTGCTAAAGTAGTAAAACATAAGAAAATCTATGGTGCCTCCTTAATCGTACTAACCTATAGAATAATTTTTATCATGTTTATTATACTGTAGAGTGAACTGCGTAAAAGTTTTAATCAAAAAACAAGTGGCAAAATAGCTGCTTTATTCTGTTTCATTGTAGGAAAGAGTTAATAAATTTGAATCATTATGCTATTTTTAACATAAAATTAACCCGCAGGATTTGAGACACTAAACCGCCCATTGGTCCTCAAGTTGCGCTTATAATTAGATGAGGCACATAGGACTAACATCTGGAGCTCTTGGTGCCTTCCCTCTCAATGAAACTGAAACACTCCAGCTTTATAGTACATGATGTGTACCTACAGTGCTTGTGCAGTGAAGCCGGGGTGTACTACTCCAGCTTCATAGTACAGGATGTGTACCTACAGCCCTTGTGCTGTGAAACCAGGGTGTACTACTCCAGCTTCATAGTACATGATGTGTACCTACAGCGCTTGTGCAGTGAAGCCAGGGTGTACTACTCCAGCTTCATAGTACATGATGTGTACCTACAGCGCTTGTGCTGTGAAACCAGGGTGTACTACTCCAGCTTCATAGTACATGATGTGTACCTACAGCGCTTGTGCTGTGAAACCAGGGTGCACTACTCCAGCTTCATAGTACATGATGTGTTCCTACAGCGCTTGTGCAGTGAAGCCAGGGTGTACTACTCCAGCTTCATAGTACATGATGTGTACCTACAGCGCTTGTGCTGTGAAGCCAGGGTGTAGTACTCCAGCTCCATAGTACATGATGTGTACCTACAGCGCTTGTGCAGTGTATTAATTCCTCACAGGTTTCAATATCTCTACTTGCTTTCCTTCTATATAAAGCTTTTCCATATGTATATCTCCATATATACCGTGTAGGAGTGATAGTGATATGCTATACAGGATAGAAGTAGTAGACCTACACCTTCACACTAAAAACACACACTTCTTAATCCCTTTTCCCTTCTAGACAGTATTTACTTTCTTCAGGTTAAGTCAAAGGGATGTTCCACAGTGTAGCTAGAAGATACAGGGATTCCCCCAGAGTACCAAAATGTCAGATATGCCCCCATAGAATAGCCAGCAATTACAGAGACACACAGTGAACCCCAGTAGTCAGGATTAGCCAGTAGTCACAGAGATGCCAAACAGAGTAGCCAGTAGTCACAAAGGTGCCCCACAGAGAAACCAGCATTTACAGAGATGCCCCCAGAGTAGCCAACTGTCACAAAGATGCCCCCACAGGGTAGCCAGCGGTCACAAAGTTCCCCCCCAGAGTAGCCAGCCATCACAGGAATGCCCTCCCCCAGAGTAGCCAGCCACCACAGGGATGCCCATCAGAATAGCCCACAGTCACAGGGATGCCCCCCAGAGTAGTCCACAGTCACAGGGATGCCCTCCAGAGTAGCCAGAAGTCACAGTCACGCTGGATGATAAATGTGTCCTAGTATAAGACTGTCTAGTCGTACTCTGCACCTCATATTAGTTGGCTTACTTTATGCTAGAAAGGTAAGACACGATTCTGTCGGGTAAGCAGCATTTCTGGCGCACGGATCTTTTGGTGCGAGACTACACCCTTTTATTAGGCCACGCCCCTTTATCGAGCTAGTCGTAGGAGAGCCAAAAAACCTGTCTAAAACCCTTTATAAATGTAAACAAAAGAAAGAGAGAAATTACTCTGAACGGAGCTCCGACAATCCTTTATAAATTCTTTGTGAATCCAATACAGTATATGTTTTGACGCATCGATCCTTTTCAATGAGTATTACATGTCTCCACAGGTTTCTGACAAGAATAGGTCACCATGCAGACCAACTCCATCGCGTTTCCTAATCCTCTTTCATTGCCATCTCTCTTTAAGACAATTTCACTAGAAGAATACATGTATGGATAGTGTAGTATATTCTTTGTAGTTTAAAATTTTATTAAAAAATATACTCACAAAATATTTGTAAAAATGCGCATATCTAGACATAAGCAGGACGCCAGCCACACATGTCCACCCGACCCTGGGTTTTCGCCTACACAGCTTCTTCCGCGGTGTTGCTGTCGTCTCATGTCCTGTCTCTTTTATATAATTCACAACAACATAAAATTACATAAAAAATACATCTTAATAATACTAACTTATAATTAATTGATAAATGTGATGCTGACAGTTTTTTTAGTGCAAAATATGACAGCATTCTGTTGTAGACAGAGGAATAAATCTCCCCCAATAAATATATTTAGAAAATCTTTACATATCAAAACAACCTTTTTTATTTACATATTTTTTTCCTTTATAAACCTGATAAATGATAAGCTACCGTATATACCCGAGTACCTAATTTTAACACAAAAAACTGGGAAAACCTATTGACTTGAGCATAAGCCTTGGGTGGGAAATGCATTGGTCACAGCATCCCAGTATATAGCCAGCCAGCCGCCTGCCCCCCTTGTAGCCCCCTATGCCCAGCCTATAAAAAAAAATAGGCTGTACTCATTCTTTCCTGTGGCTCCTTTTACATTCTGCCTTCAGCTAACAGGCTGGAGAGAGGGCACATTGCAAATACCTAGATCTCCTGAACCTGGACCATTTTTTTTTTGTACAGCTTTCTATTTTGGTTTGTAAATTTAAGAGTGGATACCCCCATACACAATGCTTATATTATATTAAAGGGGACACTATCCTGTTTCTAGTTGCAAGGATTCAGAAGATATAGTAATTTAAAGTGTGCCCCCCACCGGCATTTCAGCTGAAGGCAGAATGTTGAAGAAGCTGCAGGAAAGTACTTTCAATTTGAAAAAGTACATGCACCTCCTTCATCTGCAGCTGAACCTGGGAAATTACAAAAAAAAAAAAAAAAACTTTAACAGAAAAACTGTCAAAGCTTATTTCTTCACATTTCTAGTCAAATATATATATATATATATATATATATATATATATATATATATATATATATATATATATATACAGACGGTCCCCTACTTAAGAACACCTGACTTACAGATGACCCCTAGTTACAAACGGACCTCTGGATTTTGGTAATTTACTGTACTTTAGTCCTAGGCTACAATAAACAGTTATAACAGTTATCGCAGGTGTCTGTAATGAAGCTTTAGTGTTAATCCTGGCTCTAATGACAATCCAACATTTTTAAAATCCAACTGTCACAGAGACCAAAAAAGTTTGACTGGGGTTACAATTATAAAGTATACAGTTCTGACTTGCATACAAACTCGACTTAAGGACAAACCTACAGAACCTATCTTGTACATAACCCGGGACTGTATGTATTATTAAAGATTAAAAAATGTAATTAATAAAACTATCCAATCAAGTTAAAGACTCACATGTCATGAAAAAAAAACAAAGTACAAATGTAATGTTATTTAAGCCCTTAAAGACTAAGCCACTTTAGCGCTTCCAGACCAAGCCCCATTTTTTAAATCTTTCCTGTGTCACAATAAGTTGTTATAACCTTCAAATGCTATACATATAACGTAATTGTGAGATTGTTTTCTCATCACACATTGTACTTCAAATTAGTGGAAATATTTGGATGATATCTTTTGCCTTTAATTATGAAAAAAATTTAAATTTGTCAAAAATTTAGAAAAATTTTCAATTCTTTGCTTTTCAAGTAGATAGTCAAAGCACCCAAATAACTTTATAAACAACATTTCCCTAATGTCCCCCTTATGTCCGCGTGGCTTTTTATGCATCCTCTCATCTTTTAGGTTGTCTTGGGGCTTAGAATTGTGGGTACAATTTTTCACATTTGTATGAAAATCAGGTTTCAAGTGACTTTGAACCCCATTTACCCCATTATAAAAACTACACCCTCAAAGTTTGAGAAACCAACTTTAAGAAGTGTGTTAACTCTTTAGGTGATTTACAGGGGTAAAAACAAAATGGAAGTTAAATCTACAATTTGTCATTTTTTGGAACAATACATTCATTTTGGCCCAAAATTAAACATTCACAATGGATTAAATGACAGAAAGCGCCAAAGTTTGATATCCAATTTCTCCCGAGTATGCTGATACCCCATATATGTTGGTAAACTGCTGAATGGGCACATGGCCGTGCATAGAATGGAAGGATATTTATGAAAAAAGGTCCAAATGGGGACCTCACTGAGACCCTTAGTCAAAAACAATAACTTTTATTCAAATAGGTAGATAAAAAGTGATCTGCACTTTTCTATCAGTGAACTTCAACAAAAAGGAATAAAAACCTACAACTCTGGTATTGTTCATTTATTATTTCACTTTTCTCGTATTCCAGTGAGAGGACCTATTCATATGGTTATTTTCACATACTATACTAGAAACATGCACCAGGGGTCACTGGTGTTCTATGTAGAAAAGTGGTAACTAGAGATGAGCGAGCACTAAAATGCTCGGGTACTCGTTATTCGAGACGAACTTTTCCCGATGCTCGAGTGCTCGTCTCGAATAACGAGCCCCATTGAAGTCAATGGGAGACTCGAGCATTTTTCAAGGGGACCAAGGCTCTGCACAGGGAAGCTTGGCCAAACACCTGGGAACCTCAGAAAAGGATGGAAACACCACGGAAATGGACAGGAAACAGCAGGGCCAGCATGCATGGATGCCTCTGAGGCTGCTTAATCGCACCATTATGCCAAAATTATGGGCAACAGCATGGCCATGACAGAGTGACAGAATGAAGCTAGATAGCATCTAAAACATCCAATAATTGACCCTGACACTATAGGGGACTTCATGCAGAGGCAGCGGCAGCAGCGGCAGGCTAGAGAGTGGCATGGCGACATACCCTAAATGGACTCAGGCTTCAAACCAATGGGTGGCAGAGAGGAACCAAAGGAGGTGAGCAAGAAGCGCTCAAATAATATCGGTACATGATAAAAGTTTGCCAGTATATTTTGTGGATTACACAGCAGGGTGGCGACAAAGTTAACATGGAAGCCATGAAAACAACCCAAAATTCTGCCTGACAAAGCTCGTTTGATAAGGGGACCATGTATGGAGGCAGTGAACTAGTAGTAGATTAAAGGTGCTGCAGTTAAAACTATGTTAGTTGGATCTTGGCATGGAGCTGGCGCTCCGCTGCCAGGCGAGCTTTCGCCAATCCAAGCCCGTGTCTCTAGGCTACTCCCCAAACAGCACTTCTAAGAACCTTTTGTATAAGATCAAGTGTAGTAGCGTTCTTATAAGTTTAGGATATGGCGGGTGAGGGGAATGTAAACAGAAGCGCAAGAAGCGCTGAAATATTATTGGTAAATGATAAAAGTTTGCCAGTATATTTTGTGGATAACACAGCTGGGTGGCGACAAAGTTAACAACTTTGATGTGGAATCCATGAAAACAACCCAAATTTCTGCCTGACACACCTCGTTTGATAAAGGGACGATGTATGGAGGCAGCTATATGGACGACTTTTGGAGGTAGCAATGGAGACAACGTGTGGAGGCTGCTATGGAGACAATTTAATTTGGATAGTGCCTGTATGTGGCAGTCCAAAAAAGTTTTCAAACCAGAGGAGCAGGTAGGTGGCCCTCCAGAAAAATGGAATAGATTGAGTGCCTGTATGTGGCAGTCCAAAAAAGTTTTCAAACCAGAGGAGCAGGTAGGTGGCCCTTCAGAAAAATGGAATAGATTGAGTGCCTGTATGTGGCAGTCCAAAAAAGTTTTCAAACCAGAGGAGCAGGTAGGTGGCCCTCCAGAAAAATGGAATAGATTGAGTGCCTGTATGTGGCAGTCCAAAAAAGTTTTCAAACCAGAGGAGCAGGTAGGTGGCCCTCCAGAAAAATGGAATAGATTGAGTGCCTGTATGTGGCAGTCCAAAAAAGTTTTCAAACCAGAGGAGCAGGTAGGTGGCCCTCCAGAAAAATGGAATAGATTGAGTGCCTGTATGTGGCAGTCCAAAAAAGTTTTCAAACCAGAGGAGCAGGTAGGTGGCCCTCCAGAAAAATGGAATAGATTGAGTGCCTGTATGTGGCAGTCCAAAAAAGTTTTCAAACCAGAGGAGCAGGTAGGTGGCCCTCCAGAAAAATGGAATAGATTGAGTGCCTGTATGTGGCAGTCCAAAAAAGTTTTCAAACCAGAGGAGCAGGTAGGTGGCCCTCCAGAAAAATTGAATAGATTGAGTGCCTGTATGTGGCACTCCCAAAAATTGTTTAAAACAGAGGACCGGGTCGGTTGCCCTCCAGAAAAATTAAATGCATAAAGTACTATAGCTAGAGCCAGTGGGCCCTGTCAAAAAATAGCCAGTTTCCTCTGCTTTACTGTACAAAGAGGAGGAGAAGGAGGAAAATGAGGAGGAGGAGGAGTGGATAAATTATTCAGGCTGAGCTTCCTTCACCTGGTGGAGATTGGAAATTATGAGAAATCCAGGCTTTATTCATCTTAATAAGCGTCAGCCTGTCAGCGCTGTCAGTCAACAGGCGTGTACGCTTATCGGTGATGATGCCACCAGCTGCACTGAAAACCCGCTCGGACAAGACGCTAGCGGCAGGGCAGGCAAGAACCTCCAAGGCGTACAGCGCCAGTTCGTGCCACATGTCCAGCTTTGAAACCCAGTAGTTGTAGGGAGCTGTGTGATCATTTAGGACGATGGTATGGTCAGCTACGTACTCCCTCACCATCTTTCTGTAAAGATCAGCCCTACTCTGCCGAGACTGGGGACAGGTGACAGTGTCTTGCTGGGGTGACATAAAGCTGGCAAAAGCCTTGTAAAGCGTACCCTTGCCAGTGCTGGACAAGCTGCCTGCTCGCCTACTCTCCCTCGCTACTTGTCCCGCAGAACTACGCACTCTGCCGCTAGCGCTGTCAGAAGGGAAATACTGTTTCAGCTTGTGCACCAGGGCCTGCTGGTATTAATGCATTCTCACACTCCTTTCCTCTCCAGGGATGAGAGTGGAAAGATTTTGCTTGTACCGTGGGTCCAGGAGAGTGAACACCCAGTAATCGGTGCTGGAATAAATTCTTTGAACGCGAGGGTCACGGGATAGGCAGCCTAGCATGAAATCTGCCATATGCGCCAGAGTACCAACGCGTAAGAATTCACTCCCCTCACTGGCCTGACTGTCCATTTCCTCCTCCTCCAAGTCCTCCAACTCCTCTTCTTCTGCCCATACACGCTGAACAGTGAAGGACTCAACAATGGTCCCCTCTTGTGTCTCGCCAACATTCTCCTCCTCTTCCTCCTCATCCTCCTCCACCTCCACCTCCTCCGATATGCGCTGAGAAACAGACCTAAGGGTGCTTTGGCTATCAACAAGGGAATCTTCTTCCCCCGTCTCTTGTGACGAGCGCAAAGCTTCCGACTTCATGCTGATCAGAGATTTTTTCAACAGGCCAAGCAGCGGGATGGTGAGGCTGATGATGGCGGCATCGCCACTGACCATCTGTGTTGACTCCTCAAAGTTACTCAGCACCTGACAGATATCAGACATCCACGTCCACTCCTCATTGTAGACTTGAGGAAGCTGACTGACCTGACTACCAGTTCTGGTGGAAGTTGACATCTGGCAGTCTACAATCGCTCGGCGCTGCTGGTAAACTCTGGATAACATGGTCAGTGTTGAATTCCACCTCGTGGGCACGTCGCACAACAGTCGGTGAGCGGGCAGTTGGAGGCGGCGCTGCGCTGCCCTGAGAGTGGCAGCATCTGTGCTGGACTTCCTGAAATGCGCACAGATGCGGCGCACCTTCGTGAGCAAATCAGACAGATTGGGGTATGTCTTGAGGAAACGCTGAACTATCAGATTTAACACATGGGCCAGGCATGGCACATGTGTCAGTCTGCCGAGTTGCAGAGCCGCCACCAGGTTACGGCCGTTGTCACACACAACCATGCCTGGCTTCAGGTTCAGCGGTGCCAGCCACAGATCAGTCTGCGCCGTGATGCCCTGTAATAGTTCTTGGGCGGTGTGCCTTTTATCGCCTAGGCTCAGCAGATTGAGCACCGCCTGCTGTCGCTTAGCGATGGCACTGCTGCTGTGCCTAGAGCTACCGACTGATGGCGCCATGCCCACGGATGGTAGTTCGGAGGAGGAGGTGGAGGAGGGGTGGGAGGAGGAGGAGGCATAGTAGGCCTGAAACACCTGGACCGAGGTAGGCCCCGCAATCCTTGGTGTCGGCAGTATATGATCAGCCGCAGGGTCAGACTCGGTCCCAGCCTCCACCAAGTTAACCCAATGTGCCGTCAGCGATATATAGTGGCCCTGCCCGGCAGCACTCGTCCACGTGTCCGTGGTCAGGTGGACCTTGTCAGAAACGGCGTTGGTCAGGGCACGGATGATGTTGTCTGACACGTGTTGGTGCAGGGCTGGGACGGCACATCGGGAAAAGTAGTGGCGGCTGGGGACCGAATACCGAGGGGCGGCCGCCACCATGAGGTTGCGAAAGGCCTCGGTCTCTACTAGCCTATAGGGCAGCATCTCCAGGCTGAGCAATCTGGAGATGTGGACATTAAGGGCTTGGGCGTGCGGGTGGGTTGCACTATATTTGCGTTTCCGCTCCAGCGTCTGGGGTATGGAGAGCTGAACGCTGGTGGATGCTGTGGAGGATCGTGGAGGCGACGATGGGGTTTTTGTGGCAGGGTCCTGGGCAGGGGGCTGACTATCAGCTGACACAGGGGAAGGAGCAGTGGTGTGCACGGCCGGAGGTGAACGGGCTTGTTGCCACTGAGTGGGGTGTTTAGCATTCATATGCCTGCGCATACTGGTGGTAGTTAAGCTATTAGTGGTGGAACCCCTGCTGATCCTGGTTTGGCAAATGTTGCACACCACAGTCCGTCGGTCATCCGGTGTTTCCTTAAAGAACCTCCAGACTTCTGAAAATCTAGCCCTCGCCGCAGGAGCCCTCGCCACGGGAGCTTCACTAGTTGATGCACCAGGTCTGGCCCTGCCTCTCCGTCTGGCCCCACCACTGCCTCTTCCAACCTGTTCTGGTCGAGGACTCTCCTCCGTCTCAGAAGCACTGTGTTCACCCGGCCTATCAACCCAGCTTGGGTCTGTCACCTCATCATCCTCCGATCCCTCAGTCTGCTCCCCCCTCGGACTTCCTGCCCTGACAACAACTTCCCCACTGTCTGACAACCGTGTCTCCTCATCGTCGGACACCTCTTTACACACTTCTTCCACTACGTCAAGAAGGTCATCATCACCCACAGACTGCGACTGGTGGAAAACCTGGGCATCGGAAAATTGCTCAGCAGCAACCGGACAAGTGGTTTGTGACTGTGGGAAGGGTCCAGAAAACAGTTCCTCAGAGTATGCCGGTTCAAATGCCAAATTTTCCTGGGAGGGGGCAGACTGGGGGGGAGGAGGCTGAGGTGCAGGAGCTGGAGGAGTGCCGATTTCGGTGACATGGGTGGACTGCGTGGAAGACTGACTGGTGGACAAATTGCTCGAAGCATTGTCGGCAATCCACGACATCACCTGTTCGCACTGTTCTGGCCTCAACAGTGCTCTACCACGAGTCCCAGTAACTTCAGACATGAACCTAGGGAGTGTAGCTCTGCGGCGTTCCCCTGCTCCCTCATCAGCAGGTGGTGTCTCACCCCGCCCAGGACCACGGCCTCTGATTCCTGCAGTAGTTGGACGCCCACGTCCCCGCCCTCGTCCTCTACCCCTAGCCCTCGGTTTAAACATTTTGAAAATGAAAGTTATAACTTTAATTTTTTTTTAACTTTTTTTTGTGTTTTTTTGTGTTTTTTAGTTTTTTTTTGTGTTTTTTTAGTTTTTAAAACCAAACAATGCTATCCTATTGCTATGGCTATTTTCTAGCCAAGTATGAAAGCACACTGCTATGCCAGATGAGATGACGCTGAGTTATGAAAAAATAAACGTAAAATAAAAAGGAAATGGCAGACTGTGCCTAATTGAAATCCAACCCCTAATAAATTTTCCCACTTCGGTCTTTGCGATGGATATGTGCGTCACTAAGCGCTAAACACAGCGGTCGCAAGTCTCACTCCAAATTCCTGACAATTGGCTAGTATATGCACTGCAGAAAGGACAGCCACCAGCAGATCAACCAGAAATAAAATATATATAACGCTATTGTAGGCGTAAGTAAGCCGTTTGGATTCTCCTTTGGCTATTTTCTAGCCAAGTATGAAAGCACACTGATGAGATGACGCTGAGTTATGAAAAAATAAACGTAAAATAAAAAGGAAATGGCAGACTGTGCCTAATTGAAATCCAACCCCTAATAAATTTTCCCACTTCGGTCTTTGCGATGGATATGTGCGTCACTAAGCGCTAAACACAGCGGTCGCAAGTCTCACTCCAAATTCCTGACAATTGGCTAGTATATGCACTGCAGCAAGGACAGCCACCAGCAGATCAACCAGAAATAAAATATATATAACGCTATTGTAGGCGTAAGTAAGCCGTTTGGATTCTCCTTTGGCTATTTTCTAGCCAAGTATGAAAGCACACTGATGAGATGACGCTGAGTTATGAAAAAATAAACGTAAAATAAAAAGAAACTGCCAGACTGTGCCTAATTGAAATCCAACCCCTAATAAATTTTCCCACTTCGGTCTTTGCGATGGATATGTGCGTCACTAAGCGCTAAACACAGCGGTCGCAAGTCTCACTCCAAATTCCTGACAATTGGCTAGTATATGCACTGCAGCAAGGACAGCCACCAGCAGATCAACCAGAAATAAAATATATATAACGCTATTGTAGGCGTAAGTAAGCCGTTTGGATTCTCCTTTGGCTATTTTCTAGCCAAGTATGAAAGCACACTGATGAGATGACGCTGAGTTATGAAAAAATAAACGTAAAATAAAAAGAAACTGCCAGACTGTGCCTAATTGAAATCCAACCCCTAATAAATTTTCCCACTTCGGTCTTTGCGATGGATATGTGCGTCACTAAGCGCAAAACACAGCGGTCGCAAGTCTCACTACAAATTGCTCACAATTTGCTAGTAGATGCACTGCAGCAAGGACAGCCACCAGCAGATCAACCAGAAATCAAATATATATAACGCTACTGTAGGCGTAAGTAAGACGTTTGGATTCTCCTATGGCTATTTTCTAGCCAAGTATGAAAGCACACTGCTATGCCAGATGAGATGACGCTGAGTTATTAAAAAAATAAACGTAAAATAAAAAAGGAAATGGCAGACTGTGCCTAATTGAAATCCAACCCCTAATAAATTTTCCCACTTCGGTCTTTGCGATGGATATGTGCGTCACTAAGCGCAAAACACAGCGGTCGCAAGTCTCACTACAAATTGCTCACAATTTGCTAGTAGATGCACTGCAGCAAGGACAGCCACCAGCAGATCAACCAGAAATCAAATATATATAACGCTACTGTAGGCGTAAGTAAGCCGTTTGGATTCTCCTATGGCTATTTTCTAGCCAAGTATGAAAGCACACTGAGGAGATGACGCTGAGTTATGAAAAAATAAACGTAAAATAAAAAGTAAATGGCAGACTGTGCCTAATTGAAATCAAACCCCTAATAAATTTTCCCACTTTGGTGTTTGAGGTG
Source organism: Engystomops pustulosus (assembly GCF_040894005.1). Classification (NCBI taxonomy): domain Eukaryota; kingdom Metazoa; phylum Chordata; class Amphibia; order Anura; family Leptodactylidae; genus Engystomops; species Engystomops pustulosus. The sequence goes on from NC_092412.1 coordinate 116,293,258, forward strand.
GATATGTGTGTCACTAAGAGCTAAACACAACGGTAGCAAGTCCCCCTGCAAATTCCTCACAATATGGTACTAGCTGCACTACTAGTGCCAGCAAGCCCAGCCACAAGCAAACAAAAAAAAAAAAGTATAACGTTATTGTAGCCCTAAGAAGGGCTGTTGGGTTCTTGTTGAATCACTCCTGCCTAACACTATTCTAATAGAACACCCTAACGCTTTCCCTGACCAGCAGCAGCTCTCTCCCTAGCGGCATCCAGACACAGAATGATCCGAGCAGCGCGGGCAGCGGCTAGTCTATCCCAGGCTCACCTGATCTGGCCAGCCAACCACTGCTATCGACGTGTAAGGGTACCACGTCATGCTGGGTGGAGTGCAGAGTCTCCTGGCTTGTGATTGGCTCTGTTTCTGGCCGCCAAAAAGCAAAACGGCGGGAGCTGCCATTTTCTCGAGCGGGCGAAGTATTCGTCCGAGCAACGAGCAGTTTCGAGTACGCTAATGCTCGAACGAGCATCAAGCTCGGACGAGTATGTTCGCTCATCTCTAGTGGTAACCATTCAGTGACACTTCGATACACTGTAACTCTAATTTGTAAAAAGAAGCAATTATGTTCTGATGATTATCTGATATGCCATAAACACAGAAGAGATTGTCAAGATTCTCAAACTTGCTAACTGAAGTGAAGTTACTGATTCATCCCTAGGAGTGTATATAGTAGCCCTGTGATCCTCTATCCTTACTGTCTTTTATCCTTGTTGGCAAAATAGATGGCACTCGTTGAGTTGCTAAATAAAACACTTAACAACACTATAGCCCCTCCCCCCAACATGTTTCGCCAATAACGTGGCGTCCTCAGGGGTGCCGTGGCAAAGTATGAGAATTTCCTGTATGCATCAATCATTTAAAGCTTCTGTGTGGAACGGCAGAATTGTACGACGTAGATGTATTAGCCATTCACAAAGTCCCAATAATATATAGACAACAAAATAAATAGAGGTCATCCATTGGTGAGAATAAACTTACCCTATCAAAGTGCGACGCGCATGCAAACAAACTTTAATCATGCAGCTGGAAAGACAATTGATCTGCGACGACACTTTGTTTTTTTCACAACTGGTGCATGTACAGCTACGGTGTTTTGGTTTTTTTGAACATCATATTGCACATGCGCTAATACTTATTTTTTGCATTGATTTCATTGTGCGCCATATTGTTGGTAAATTGTTAGTGAGTATACCTCTTATAAGGTTAAAATCCAAAAGAGTATAGGGGTATATGTTAACCACGCTTGGCACAAATATTAAAAAACGAAAGAAGAGGCTTTGAAGTCCCTAATAGATAATTTTACAATATTGAGGTAAGCAGCTCCTAGTGCTACAACAGACGCAGCAGTGTTACACTGCTAGCGTTATCGGAAACCTCCGATAACGCTAACACTGCTGTGCTGTACACTACAAATGAGATTCACTATTCACGAGAGGATGGGATGATACGCGGCAGTCACCGGCGGCCTATGGAGTGAGCGAGGCTGTCCTGGGAAGAGGCAGCGCAGTGTACAGCGCAGCAGTGTTAGTGTTATCGGAAGTTTCAAATAACGCTATCATTGTAACACTGCTGCGTTTGTTTTAGCACTAGGAGCTGCTTACTTTAATAAGCAGCTCCTAGTGCTGTTTTTTCAGGGTGACAGATCATCTTTTCATAATATATACTATATGAGAGAAGTCTCTGTAAACTAAATATTAAAAATTGACTGGTGTTCTAGAACTTTCTGGTACTCTAGTTGTAACCTAGTATCTATTTTCTGTCTAAATCCCAATAACAATTCAAGATGAGTTATGATGAAATGGCCTAGCCTATCCCTAATGTTGGTTCCTCGACAGAAGGTGATACTTGGAGATTTGCTCAATACATCAGTAAGTTCATCAAAAACCTGTAGAAGAGGCCAACACAATTTTTTTTTTAGAGTGTCTAAAATAGCATCCGCATATGCGTCATTGAAGACGTCCTTATCCATTTCCCAGAGGATGAAGACGTCATCTACATATCGACCCGAAACCAATATGTGGTCAGTGAAAAAACGTATTTACTTCACTGAAAAGTTCCGCTTCCCACCACCCAAGAAATAAATTGGCATACGTGGGTGCGAAAATGGTGCCCGTGGAAATACCCTTCATCTGATGCTAAAAGGTACCGCCAAACAGAAAATAATTATGTATAAGGAGAAACTCAAGAAGGGTGAGGATAAAGTGATTGTGGTCTACAAATTATGTTCCCTTAGAGTCCAAAAAGTCATGTGACCGCCAGGTCTAAATCTGTTAACCAGAGCTGCTGTGTCTAATTAGACACACTATGGCTCTGATCAGAATCAGAATCACCAGTCACAGGTGTTTGTTCCCCCTGTAACGGAGGGTTTTAGATGCCTTAGAGTGAAAAGCGTCTCCCAGAGGTCTTTTGTGACCTCATGATGGACAAAGTAAAAACGTACTCAAAATATGAATAAATTAAAAAAATACATTCTCATTTCCCAATTAAAAAAGTCCCCTGCTACACAACAAAAAAAACACTGCCATAGTCCCAGTTTCCCCAAGACTATACATATTATACTGTATATAGGCCGAGTTTTTCAGCACAAAAAATGTGCTGAAAAACCTCACCTTGGCTTATACACGAGTCAATAAAACAATAATAACTTATATACTCACCCTCCAGCGGCCACGATGCTCCACGCGGCTCCTCTTCGTTCTTCACGTGGCCGCTTCTGTGCCGGCTGTTAAAGAAAAATGAAGAGGAGCCGCGCTGAGCATCGGGGCCGCTGCGGGCAATTATATAAGTTTTTTTTTTTTTTTTTTAAAGCGCTGGGTGGGCTGGCTGTATACTACAGGGGGGCATATATGGTATATAAAAACGACCGAAACAAAATTAACCCCTTAAGGACGCAGCCATTTTGTAGCTTAAGGCTCAGCCCCATTTTTTGGATTCTGACGTGCGTTGCTTTATATGGTTATAACATTTGAACACTGTTACTTAGCAAAGTGATTCTGAGAGTTTTTTTTCCCCACATTTTGTAATTAATTTTAGTGGTAAATTTTGGTTGATAAGTTTTACATTTATTTACAAAAAAAGAAAAAATGAATCTTTTGAAAAGTAACATTTCCCATATGTCTACTTTACATTTTCAAAATTATTGATATGTCTGGATAATTTATTTTGATGTCACGCGGCTTACAAATCGAATATCGGTTTTCCGGATTTTCAGAATTGACTATTTTGGGGATAAATAGTTGGATGAAATTTTACATATTTCGCATCAATACCCATCAACCCATTTTCAAATGTACACTCCCTCAAACTATTTTTAGGAAGATTGTTAACCCCTTGAGATCTTCATAGTAATTGAATCAAAATGGAGGTGAAATTTAGAATGGTCAAATTTTGACGGTTATACATTCATTTAGCCCTAAAATTTACACATTTCCAAAAGATAAAACCCACCATACAATTTGTTCTACAATTTCTCCTGAGTACAGAGACCCCCCACATGTGGCCGTTATTTATTTTATGAGAGCAAAGTGAGGCGCAGAAGGGAAGGAGCGCCCCGCAGCTGCCAGGATTTTAGTTTCCTCATTGGCCCTTTTTGTAGGCTATAAAATTTTCGCTTTTTTGTTATTGGGGCCATGTGACAGCATTTTTTTGCAGGAGGAGATGCTTTTGCCAGCGTTACCATTTTGTGGTTGGTATCCACTATTGTTGAAAATTTAGGAATTTTTTTTTTTTTTTTTTTTTTTTTTTTTTGAGGGCAGTAGATAAGCATAAATTCTCTACTGGATTGTTTTACTTGTTTTGGGTGTTCATCATATAGACTAATAATCAGGTTATCTTTATTCTATGGGTCGATACGATTACAGGGATACTATACATGAATATTTTTCCTTAGGGTTTTATTTGACATATTTTGTAAAACTTAAGGTGGGAAAAATCTATCATTTTTGCATTGTCTGCTTCCAAGTGACATAACATTGTTACTTTTTTGGCTATGGAGCTGGTTGATAGCTTGTTTTTTGCAGGACATGTTGTACTTTGTACCAGTATTCTGGAGTACATACGTTTTTTGATCACTTTTTATAGCATTTTTTGTGGGATTGAATTTGTAAAAATCATAATTTTTGGAGTGTTTTTTTTAACAGCATTCATCGTGTAGGTTCAATAATTATTTACAGTTATTCTATGTCTCTATATGTTATGGGGCTTATAGGCATTTTTATTGATTTCTTACTTTAGAGCTTTTTTTTTTTAATTTTTCCACCATGGTAAATGAACAAGCAAATCCTCGGATTGCTTGTTCATGCTAATACTCTGCAATACTGTTGTATTGCAGGGTATTAGCAGTGTCAGCCTATGCTTAGGATGACACGGTGCCTATAAGATGACGCCACGGACTATAATATGTACTATAAATTACAAAAATTGCCTTTTTCCATTTAACCTCAAAAAAAAAAAAAATTTAAAAACTTGACTTCTGGCTCTGTCCAAAAGTTTGGGCCATTAAACCACCTACGAAAATTTTCTAAAATGCCTCGGTCACTATAGCCTTTTCAGGCCGTGTTAATGAACAGGGAAAAAAAAAAAAAATTTTTAACCCTGCAATTGGAAGATTGGATTTAAAAAGGTGGCCAAAGTAAGAGGCAAATTTTTGAATCTATCTTCTCTGGAGGCTTCCATTTGTCTTCAATGAGTGCTTCATGACTCAGGATGAGATAGATTGTCTCAATTACCAGGTACTTCCCACATTAGGACGAGCCATCTCCTCCTGATGATCACGCTGGAATTGTGAGCAGCAAAACCCACCCAAAATGTTTGGCATTCATATTCGTGGCTTTCGGAAGCTCCATCTGCCTGCTACAAACAGCACTCATGAGTAAAAATCAATTCCATGTATTTGAATATTAGCAACAAAATGTGCATGGAAACATACTCTTGCTCCAAAACATAGCAAGCAATATCATTTTAGCTGCAAAATCGCTATTGCGAGATCCTAGAAGTCTAAAGTTATACCTTTTTCCTATGTGGTGTCCAAACTGAACTGGATTATGATTAACGGGCTACTCCCTTATGTATCAGGTGTGAATTGTAATGGAGAGGTTTGTCTAGGCTCCTCTAGTAACCATACATGATCCCCAAGATAAGATATTTAATTGTACTCTTAGAGTGGAAATTGCATATTTAATATGATGTAGAAAATCATTCACAACATTTTCATTGTATCACATGTCATTTTGGAACACAATTGTACCCTGTTTGTACCCTTTGTTCATAATTCATCAATAACGTTTTGTGGAAACAAAACATAGCAACCACACTAGCTTTGAGGGTGAAGTAATTGGTACGTTGTAGGCAAATATATAGAGGCTGCTGTGTGCTTGAGCGCAAGAAACATGTCCCTGTATTAGAAGGTTTGGCCTCAATGGCAAAACTCCTACATCTCAAAAGGTTTGTCAGGTTATTTGAACACTGTAGGTATATGGGTCTGGACATGCAAAATCTTTGGAAGGGAAACCAGAGTGTAAAATAAATTTGACAATGCAAATCATTTCAATCATTTAAGGTACCATTTCTCAAGAAAGAAGTCACATCATTCAGTCATTAATGCTTCCCGTTCAGTGCTTTATTATTAATCAACCCCTCTTACAACAGGCTTAGGAAAAATATGCATTTTACAATACCTTTCCAGTGGATTTATATTACTTTGACATGTTTAAAAATCCATTTGTCAAGAAATAAAAAAGGGCACACCAATGCATTTTTGTAACTTTTTACATCTGTACAGCAGAGTAGCAAATAATTAGATCACAGCAACTTTAGACCATATAGCAAATCTAAACACCACACATTTGAGTACATAAAACCCATACCAAACGCATGAATGAGTTCATGTGCCGAGGGAAAACTGACTAGTAGTGTGGAAACTGCAGAATTCCCTTTTCCAGCTTTCAGATACAAAAATATTACAGTGATCAGTTCTTATGTCAATATATTTACAAAAATTTGCACAGCTATAAAATAAATTACAATCAGGCTTGGCAGGCAGAGCACTCCATGAAATGTACACATACAAAGACCATAATCATTTTGCTCATCTGACACGCCTACAGGTATGGTAAAACTTATCCCATTTGCATTCTTCAACTCTTGCATGAAAATATGTCAAAGGTCTCATCCAGAAAAGCGCATCCTAAGGATCAGAGGAGCAGAACACAATGCTTTGTAAGCATGGCCGCTCTTAAGGCTACCATTACAGGTAGAATAAGGAGATGCTCATTAGGTACAAATTTATGGCTTTAAAAAAAAAAAAAAAAAAAAAAATCATCAAAATAAGTCCTCTGCAAGATTTTTACATAAACAAAAAAAAAAAGCATACCAAGCCTGACAAGGTACAATTTTCTTATTAAGTAAACTGTTGGAGTGTTAGAACAGCTAATAGCTATCTATCCACTGTGCAAACCCTCTTTCCACAAGAGTCCTGTTGATAGACACCACCTAGGGGGAAACAAAAGGAGAAACTTAAAATCTGACAGGGATGTTTGCATGCCCTATACAATCCTCAATATATGGGCATTCATTTTAAATAAAATATATTTTATTTTTTAAACTATTATACAACAGATCATAACAATATACTGTATACCGTACATACACCAAAAAAAAAAAAAAAAAAACTATTGAAAGCCCTATTGACTGCAGTATAAGCCAAGGGCTGGAAATGTATTGGTCACAGCTGAGATCAGATGGAAAACACCGGTTCAGTACTGCTTAACAATAAAGAATAACGTACCGAGGCTAGAAAAGTTGGGGGAATATGTGGTGAACAATGGAGAATTGCATACAGAGGCTAGAGAGTGTGGGGTAATATGTAGAAGTGTCACATTTTAAGGGGATTTTTAACTTAGTGATTCAAAGCTCAGGGATTTATGGCGGAGGAGGAAATCCTTGCATCATGTAACACTATGATGCACATAATCCCATCCTCGATACTCTATATCGTGATCGGGACATGACCAGCACATTGTCCAGGATCCATGGACTGACCACAGTTGTGCATTTTAACAGAAAATATTATGCTTAAGGGAGCAAATGAAAAAGCCTTTCTTAAATGATAATAACTAACCTCATCTGCCATCATACTCCATAACTGCACAAGTGGAAGTCCTGTTGCCACATCATAATTTGTAACCTAGATATAAAAAAAATAATAAATAAAAAAAAGGGGTAAAAAGATCAAATAAAAACACAGTGAAATAGTTCAATAGAAATAGTTGAATAGCTGGAGAAGTTGGGTGGGGAAATATGGCAGAAGTTTTGAAGGGTGCTGACTGTATTAGACTAGGGACACTAATTTATGTTTAAATTGCTTTTATTTACATCTTTCAATTATGACAAGAAAGTGCTGTTAAATACATAATATTGGTATCAAACTACACTCAGTTCTGAGCAAATATATAGTTAACAACAAAAATATTGTAGCGTATGATATTATTCACTGGGTAGCACGTCAGGTTATACATGTAGACAAAAGTTATAATCAATATTTTTATTCATAGCCTAGGTGTTGTTGTTGCTGCTAAGTTATATAACATTAAGAAAACATTAAACAAAATAAAACGGAGGCTCCTAAAGGTAGGTTATAATTACAATTTGTTTGGCATAAGGTAAAGTTACATAGAATATGGTGTTTCCCATAATTGTGATTTTATTCTACTCATGGTGTATCACAAGTTGGTTAATCTAAGTCTGTGCGGATCTGATTTTAAGCATTGGAGCCCAAATTTCCTCAATAGGCTGATGGTGGAGAAAACCAAATGCTAGACGTTTTTCATATTCGTATGAGGTATTCACACTTGCAATAAATTCTGTGAAGGGTGGGCAGGGAGGGGACTTCCAGAGTTTTGCTATGGTTATTCTAGCTATAGCTAATATTTTGCAACTCCGCATTCTTTGTCTCCAGGGAAGGTTGTGAAGGCCTAGGCCTAGCAGTGCCGTAGCTGGATTGTTATCAATTGGGTATCCAATTTTGTGCGAAGAATCTCATATATTCTAGTCCAATATGGTTTAACTATTGGGCATTCCCAAAAGGTATGTAAAATTGTACCTTTGGTCCCACATTCCCTCCAACACATTGGTGACGTATTTGGGTATGCTTGATGTATTCGGTCTCATGAGTTTTATAGCATTTTCTATGTGCGTTGTGCATTTGAGAGCTTTGTGGAATGTAGTAATTGCTTTCTCCCATTCCGCTATGGATATATTGTGTCCTAAGTCTCTTTCCCAAAATCTATATGTGTAGCTATTATGAAATTTCAAGTGAGAGGATAAATGTGCATATAACACTTGTAAGCCCCTCATGGGCTGATGCACTAGAGATGATAGACAGGGGATTATGACTTGGGGGCAATTCTCCGGGTTTTGTCAAGGAAGTGTTTGACTCTAAGGTATGTGAACAATGCTTTATTAGGGAGTGCATATTGTTTTTATAATTCATGAAAGGATTTGATACCATCATTCCCTTGTAGATGTTTGACTGTCTGAACTCCTGCTTTTTTCCCCAATGTTAGAAATGTTAGAAAGTTGTAATCTGCTAGGTTGTGCTGCTGTTTCTTTACGCGTTTGGAGCCATGTGTCTAAGAGATTACGAGTTAGGGGGAGTAATGATTAACTTGAGGCAGATTCCATAAGGACGCGTTTAGTAACGTGTCTATTTTGTTACCAGCTGCCATTGTCTCCTCTATTTGCATCCAAGGGGATGGTGTTTTAGCTCTGAGCCATTGTGTTGCCTGTTGTAGTATTGTAGCGTTATAACTACTTCTAATATCAGCTACTCCTAGTCCTCCTATTAGCTTGTATTTGGATAAAATTTTATGTGTGATGCATGGCTTATTTTCTTTCCATATGTATGCTGACATGATATTGTGGGCTCTGGTGAAAAACTTCCCCGGGAGGGCTATGGGAAAAGTGTGAAACAGATACAATAATCTAGGTAGTAATAGCAACTTATAAACTGCAATTCTACCCCGCCAAGATACTTCTTTATTAAGCATCATTTTATTTTCTTTTTCGAGCAAGGTTAGGAATACATGTCACTTGCCCCTCTTCCAAAGTATTGGATGTCTCCAGTCAAAAGGGTATTTTTTTTGTAAAAAGAATAGTGATTCGGAGTCTATGAATAAAGGGAGGGCTTGGGTTTTTGTGGTATTAAGTTTGTAGTATGAGATATTTCCAAAAGGTCCGTCATTACTGATTCTAGTGAGATTTCAGGATTTGTGAGCGAGAGGATAATGTTGTCCGCGTAAACTGAAATGAAATGTTCTGAGTCACCCACGTACACCAGAGGGGAGTGTTGAATGGCGTGTGCAAGGGGCTTCAGGGATAAGTCAAATATTAATGGGGAGAGGGGACATCCCTGACAAGTGCCATTCGTTATAGGGACACTAATTTAACCAGTGTACTTTGTGAAAAGGAGTTACAAGCTAACCATAAGACTCTTTTGGCCCCTTGTATAGGTGAGGGTGTCAAAAAGGCAATAACTACTCAGTTATAGAAAATGTGAAATAATGTGCCACAAATATCACCCCTTGTCCTACAGTCATGGCCAAATGTTAATTTTTACAAAGTCTATTGCATCAGGTTTTATAAATGGCAGTTTGCATATACTCCAGAATGAAGAGTGATCAGCTTAACAGCAATTAATTGCATAGTCAATATTTGCTTAGAAAATGAACCCCCCCCCCCTTAAAAACACATTTCAACTTCATTGCAGGCCTGCCTTACCTCCTTCCTGATTTACCAGTACAGCACAAGCCGGGTCCCGATGCATGGAGAGGGCCCTCTCCATAGCCGGTAAGTCTTTGCTACATATTGCAGCAAAGGCTTATCGGTAACAGCTAGCACCGATCGGGGGCGTTTTCCCTACGATTGCGGCCGGCATCGGCGCCGCCATCTTGTCGTGGATTGTCGCTCCCCGTGGCGTCATCGGGAAGCAGTGATCCGTCACCATGGTAGCCTTGGGTCTTCCGAAGACCTGAGGCTTCTTCGTTTTAACTCATTCATTACAATGTGCTATCAGCACATTGTAATGAATGAGGAGGAAAATCCCCACTCATTACAATGTGCTATCAGCACATTGTAATGAATGAGGAGGAAAATCCCCACTCATTACAATGTGCTATCAGCACATTGTAATGAATGAGGAGGAAAATCCCCACTGTAGTATGGCAGTATATGATAGGATCGATCAGACAACCTAGGGTTAATGTACCCTAGGGAGTCTGAAAAATAGTAAAAGTATTAAAAAAAAAGTTTAAAAATTAAAAAAAAAAAAAAAAAACTAAAAATTCAAATCACCCCCTTTTCCTAGAACTGATATAAATATTAATAATCAGTAAAAATCAAACACATTAGGTATCGCAGCACAGTTTTTCACTGCGTTTTACGATGTAGATGAAAACAGCGCCCAAAGTCGAAAATTGCACTTTTTTGCCAAAAAAAAAAAAATAATAATAATAATTCAAAAAGTGATGAAAAGATCGCACAGTCCTAAAAATTATAGCAATGAAAACGCCATCAAAAGTCGCAAAAAATGACATCACCCACAGCTCCGTACATCAAAGTATGAAAAAGTTATTGGCGCCAGAAGATGGCAAAATTAAAAAAAAGAAACAAAACATTTTTGTACAGGTGGTTTTCATTTGTGTAAATGTATGAAAACAAAGCCTATACAAATTTGTTATCCCCATGATTGCACCGACCCAAAGAATAAAGTAGACATGTCATTTGGGGTGCTCCGCAAAAGCTGTAAGATTCAAGCCCAAAAGAAAACGTCGCAAATGCGTTTTTTCACCATTTTCACTGCATTTGGAATTTTCCCGTTACACGGCATGGAATATTAAATACAGTCACTGTGAAGTGCAATTTGTTAAGCAAAAATTAACCCACAACACAGCTCTTTATGTGGAAGAATTAAAAAAAAAAAAAAAGTTAGATTTTTGAAGGTGGGGAGTGAAAAAACTAAAAAGGAGCAGCTAACAACCTTTCAGTGATTAACACAGGTGAGTGTTGATGAGGACAGGGCTAGAGAGCAATCTGGACACTTTAAAAGGAGGCTGGTGCTTGTCATCATTGTTTCTCTTCTGTTAACCATGGTTATCTCTAAAGAAACACATGCAGTCATTATTGCACTGCACAAAACTGGCCCAACAGGGAAGAGTATCACAGCTATAAAGATTGCACCTCAGTAAACAATCGCATCATCAAGGCATTCAAGGAGAGAGGTTCCAATGTTGCCAAAAAGGCTCCACGGTGCCCAAGAAGGACCAGCAAGCGCCAGGACCGTCTCAAAAGTGTTTCAGCTTTGGAATCGGGCTACCAGCAGTGCAGAGCTTGCTCAGGAATGGCAGCATGCAGGTGTGAGTGCATCTGCCCGCACTGTGAGGCAGAGCCTCCTGGAGCCAGGCCTGGTGTGAAGGAGGGCAGCAAAGAAGCCACTTCTCTCCTGACAAAACATTCTGCAAAAAAAGGTACAGGGAGTCGACTGCTGAGGACTGGGGTAAAGTCATTTTCTCTGTCGAATCCCCTTTCCGATTGTTTGGAACATCTGGAAAACAGCTTGTTCGGAGAAGACAAGGTGAGTGATACCACCAGTCTCGTCTCATGCCAACTGTAAAGCATCCTGCAACCATTCATGTGTGGGTTGCTTCTCAGCCAAGGGAATCGGCTCTCTCAGTCTTGCCTAAAAACACATCCATGAATAAAGAATGGTACCAGAACGTCCTCCAAGAGCAACTTCTCCCCACCGTCCAAGAACAGTTTGGTGATCAACTATAGTGGTTGGTGCCGAAACGATTTTCTTGTTTTGGAACTAAACTTCAACAGATCCCCACAAATAGCCGTGAATGGTAAAAGGCACGATAAACATAGACTTGCCTTAGAGTTCTGAATGGTGTTGCTCAGCCCGAAGCAAAAAGGTACAAATATGAAGTCTACTCCAAAGAAAAGCGAGACGGCACTCACGGATGTGAAGAACTTTCTTTATTCAGACAAGGTGCAGTACAAGCGAAGAGCGGGGCCAGGCGACGGGCCGTTTCGCGCCAAGTCGCGCTTTCTCAAGCCGCCGACGTCACCTGCCGGCGCCTGCACACATTATATGCGCCACAGGCGGCGTCAAGGCAACAGTAGACAAAGTGACGTGCAGGTAAACACAAACACTACAGAGTTAACAAAACAGTAGTTGTATATACAATCTTTTTTCAGGGAAAACACTATAAATAGCGGAGTATTTCTACAGTGGACCAAGATCGAAGGTGGTGCTATATTATAACATAATTAAAGAGTTGCTAGTAACGCTAGCCGGCAGAAAACTTATCGGAAGACACTGAAGTTGTTCCTGTCATTCATACCCAAGGTACCCATCGCGTTGAACCATATGATGTATTTACTCTCCCACTGCAGCAAAATTTCTCTATTTCCTACCAGAGGGTCCACTTTAACCTTTTCCATGCCAGCAAACTTTAGAACGTTCGGATTGCCACGATGGAAAGTTCTAACATGTTCAATTAATCGTGGGCATCCGTTACCAGAACTAATGGATCGCCGATGTTCTCTAAAGCGCACCCCTAATCCGCGTATATTTTACCAATGTAGAAAAATTTGCATGGGCAAAAAATATGTATACTACATGTGTGGTTTTAAAGGAGATAAAGGAATGGACCTTTAAACTCTCTCCTCCGAAATGTATATATTTCAATTGGCTATTAAACACGCAAACATTGCATGAGCCACATTTGTAGTTTCCTACCGGAGTCCCTTTTTCTAGCCAAGTAGAGCGGGGGTTGTGAAATCTACTTTAAACCAGCATACTTCTGATGGTCGGGGTACGTCTAAATGCAATAATGGGTTTCATGGTGGAGACCTCCTTCAACTGTGGGTCCTGTCCAAGGATACCCCAATTGTTCTGAATGGCGTCTCGAATGATCTTCTCACACCGACTAAACTCAAATGAAAATGCAAATCTCCTTTTGTTGTGTCTATTATTGTGGTTATGTCTGACTTTATCCCTTTGAGGTTTTCTCAATAATTCATCTTGGGATAAAGCGATAACCTTACAATATGCTTCCTGAAACAAATCTATCGGGTATCCCCTCGCCAATAGTTGATCTCGCAATTCTCCAGCCTGGACATTAAATTGTGTTTCGTCATTATTTAGTCTTTTCAGGCGCCAGCAGATTACCTCAACGGCCTAAGAAAGCGCGACTTAGAGCGAAACGGCCCATCACCTGGCACTTTCCTTGTACAGCACCATGTCCGAATAAAGAAAGTTCTTCACATCGGTGAGTGCCTCGCTTTTCTTTGGAGTAGACTTCATATTTGTACTTTTTGCTTCAGGCTGAGCAACACCATTCAGAACTCTAAGGCAAGTCTATGTTTATCGTGCCTTTTACCATTCACGGCTATATGTGGGGATCTGTTTAAGTTTAGTGGTTGGTGCCGAAACTATTTTCTTGTTTTGGAACTATATTTGATGTAGACGTCTTCACATTCTGAGCACATCCACGAAGAGGATACCCCTACACTAATAGCAGTGGACTTGTTTGTCCAATTCAAATGGAACCTATGGCAGAAAACTCGCCTGAGGTGCTTTTAAGTACAGGAAGGGAAGATGCGGGGGCCTTTTTTGAACAGTACAACACCAGGGATAACCTTCAGATGAGCACCAAAGCCCTAGAACATCGGGTATTATCACTAGCGGATAAAGAGATCAGATTGTTCTGGACGAACCATTCGTTAAAATCATACAGTGATAATAACCGCCTACCAAGAGGTCTAAGAATATTTAAGGCTGCCGCGAAATACCAGGAAGACCCAGTCTTTATGCAAAGATGGAAGGATTTGCACTTACAGCATTCACTTAATATCATGCGCCTGGTGATGGATAGAAATTAAGTTGAGTACACCAGGGTAACGGATGAATTGTGCAAAGCAAGGAATGAGTTAAGAACCAGGTTGAGTGACACCCAGTTTGCAGCATTCTCCAAAAAATTGGAGAGAAAAAAAAAACTAGCGTTTACACAGATCGAGAGGAAGGAAAAGAAGCTAGATAAATTTGTACGTGATAAAAAGGGCTTTGAACAAGGAACAATATTCGAATGGAGCACCTCCAAGAGACAGAATTTCAAAAAGATCAATAGAAAAAAGAAAACTAAAAACAGATTTTTGGACCACAGAATCAGATTCTAGCCTGTCAGACAAATCAACTAAGAACGTGGGGGAAAATACATTGACCACGAAGGACAATACAGTGGCTTCGATTCCAGCAACCCCTTTAGGAAGCGCATCCGGAGGGGAGGACGGCGAAAGAAAAAGCTGGCACAGAAACCGCAAGAGAAAACAAGTCTCATGGTGTTGAGACTTACACGTGATCCTTCGCTTACTTACATCGGCCTTACTAACCAGACTGACTCTTACATACTTCGCTACATGATAATGCACTTGATGCCATAAATAACGCTGACCTTACTGACAATCTGCCTCCTTCCTCCCTCTCCCCTTCAGCTTTGTGCACTGTTGCATCTCCGAATGGAATTGAGGAAACTCATGACACTAACAATAGCAATGTTATTAATCTTACATATACTGTATTATCTTCAGATTGCCTATCCTTAGTTGCGAAGGGTTTAAATTTTGCAATGACAAACATGTTTGATCCCATACAGTTTGAGATTAATTTGCGAATACCTTTGAACAAATCAAACTCGCAAAAATTCTTTCAAGATAGAAGTGGTGGTTCAGGCATAAAAAAAGATGGAGAAACACCAGCTACATTGGGTCCATTAGGGCCCCCCCCCCCCGATATGTCTAACCCTATTGATAAGTCCACCGTTAATTGCCTGTTGAGTTTAGATAGGGGTCTTTTCATGTGAATCGGACCTGAATTTTTGGAACTTGAGATAGAGACCTTCAAGAAAGGCATGAAGTCGACTTTTTGCCCCCCTTGTCTGCGGGTTCTCCGCTCGATTTCTTTTGCCAACGTGTCAAAGAAGAAGTTAAAGCTCTTGTGTACCCCAAAACACCCCGCAACCTTACGAATGGTGAATTAACAGTGTTACGTTGGCTAAAATCTCTGCAGGATCTAATTCTTAAGCCAGCAGACAAGGGGGGCAATATAGTCATTATGACTAGGGAATACTATATGATGGAGGCCAAAAGACAGTTAGAAGACCAGGAAACTTACACCCCTATGACCACGAACCCCACTCACAAATATAAGAACCTGCTATGCACATTTCTGAGAAGAAGTGTAGAGATGGGCATATTGTCTGAGAATACTGCTCTCAAACTTTTTCCGAAAAGTCACAAATATCCGGTGTGGTACTTTCTACCGAAAGTCCACAAATCGTTATCTGCACCTCCTGGTCGCCCAATTGTGGCCGGTATCGGGTCCCTAACCGAGCCGTTATCGCAATACCTAGACTGGCTCCTCCGTCCCCTCCTTTTAGAGATTCCCTCATATTTAAAAGATAAAACTCTTTTTTGAAGATCATTAAAGATATTCATTGGAAAGAGGGCTATGCCCTGGCGTCCATTGACGTCGAAAGTCTTTACACTCGCATACCTCAGGATCTAGGGGTACAATGCGTCCACGATATTTTGACGAATGAGTCCACAGTACGTCCATTTTGTATGTGAAGGGTTAAAGTTTGTGCTATCCCATAATGCCTTCATGTTTGATGACGAATGGCTTGTCCAGAGAACCGGTACTGCCATGGGCACTCTGGCCAATCTCTTTCTCGCTTGAGAGCTGTTACATCTTTTCTCTGGACAATCCCTTCGTCTCAAACGTAAAGGCGTTCCACAGATATGTGGACAATATTTTTATCGTATGCAAGGGCACTCGTACTCAGTATTTTGATTTCGTGGAGCATTCCAACTCGTGCAACCTTATGAATATGCGTTTGTCACCATAGACTGCAGTAAAACAGCTCGACTTTTTGGAGGTCAGGGTAGAAGAAATAGGTGAATTGAGGACTACCGCTTTTAGAAAAAGTTCAGCTACCAACTCACTTTTACATTTCCAAAGCTTTCACCCAGTTCACACTAAACAAGGCTTACCATACAGCCAACGATTAAGACTTAGAAGAATAAATAATGCCGAAACACAATTTAATATCCAGGCTGGAGAATTGCGAGATCGACTATTGGCGAGGGAATACCCGATAGATTTGTTTCAGGAAGCATATTGTAAGGTTATCGCTTTATCCCAAGATGAATTATTGAGAAAACCTCAAAGGGATAAAGTCAGACATAACCACAATAATAGACACAACAAAAGGAGATTTGCATTTTCATTTGAGTTTAGTCCGTGTGAGAAGATCATTCGAGACGCCATTCAGAACAATTGGGGTATCCTAGGACAGGACCCACAGTTGAAGGAGGTCTCCACCATGAAACCCATTATTGCATTTAGACGTACCCCGACCATCAGAAGTATGCTGGTTTAAAGTAGATTTCACAACCCCCGCCCTACTTGGCTAGAAAAAGGGACTCCGGTAGGAAACTACAAATGTGGCTCATGCAATGTTTGCGTGTTTAATAGCCAATTGAAATATATACATTTCGGAGGAGAGAGTTTAAAGGTCCATTCCTTTATCTCCTTTAAAACCACACATGTAGTATACATATTTTTTGCCCATGCAAATTTTTCTACATTGGTAAAATATACACAGATTAGGGGTGCGCTTTAGAGAACATCTGTGATCCATTAGTTCTGGTAACGGATGCCCACGATTAATTGAACATGTTAGAACTTTCCATCGTGGCAATATGGACGTTCTAAAGTTTGCTGGCATGGAAAAGGTTAAAGTGGAGCCTCTGGTAGGAAACAGAGATAAATTTTGCTGCAGCGGGAGAGTAAATACATCATATGGTTCAACGCAATGGGTACCTTAGGTATGAATGACAGGAACAACTTCAGTGTCTTCCTATAAGTTTTCTGCCGGCTAGCGTTACTAGCAACTCTTTAGTTACGTTATAATATAGCACCACCTTCGATCTTGGTCTGCTGTAGAAATACTCCGCTATTTATATCTATTTATAGTGTTTTCCCTGAAAAAAGATTGCATATACAACTATGTTTTGTTAACTCTATTGTTTGTGTTTACCTGCATGTCACTTTGTTGTCTACTGTTGCCTTGACGCCGCTGCTGCCGACTGTGGCGCATATAATGTGCGCAGGCGCCGGCAGATGACGTCAACGGCTTGAGAAAGCACGACTTAGCGTGAAACGGCCCGTCGCCTGGCCCTGCACCTTGTCCGAATAAAGAAAGTTCTTCACGTCGGTGAGTGCCGCCTCGCTTTTCTTTGGAGTAGACTTCAGTTTGGTGATCAACAATGCCTTTTCCAGCATGATGGAGCACCTTGCCATAAAGCAAAGGTGATAACTAAATGGCTCAGGGAACTTAACAGAGATTTTGGGTCCATGGCCTGGAAACTCCCAGATCTTAATCCCATTGAGAACTTGTGGTCAATCAAGAGACGGGTGGACAAACAAAAACCAACAAATTGTGACAAAATGCAAGCATTGATCGTGCAAGAATGGACGGCTATCAGTCAAGATTTGGTCCAGAAGTTGATTGAGAGCATGCCTGGGAGAATTGCAGAGGTCCTGGAGAAGAAGGGTCAACACTGCAAATATTGACTTGCTGCATTAACTCATTCTGTCACTAAAAGCTTTTGTTACTCATAATAGGATTGCACATGTATTTCTGTATGTGATAAAACATCTGACAAACAAAAACCAGAGGGCAACAGATCATGCGAAAATAGAATATTTTCGCCATTCTCAAGACTTTTGCCCATGACTGTACAATCTGCTGAAGCCATCGCAATGCCCCC
The DNA here is from genome assembly GCF_040894005.1 of Engystomops pustulosus. Classification (NCBI taxonomy): domain Eukaryota; kingdom Metazoa; phylum Chordata; class Amphibia; order Anura; family Leptodactylidae; genus Engystomops; species Engystomops pustulosus. The sequence goes on from NC_092412.1 coordinate 116,311,186, forward strand.
TTCAATACTTGATTAAGTTATACATTGTACAGTGAGCGTGCTTGGTATCACAGTTCAGCCCCTTTAACTTGAAAGGCACATGCAATGCCATTCATTGGAGTGCCATGACTGCTTCAAGGAGCTGATCAGTTGGATAGGCATGTGATCTACAGGAACTAATAATAAAATTAGTTGGGTTCAAACCTTGAAGTTAATTAAAGGGAGGGACAACAAAAATGCAAAGTTATACTTCCTGTAAAGTGGTAATGACTAGTTTCCCTTTGTAATTAATTACCTGTGCAAGCAATGCTGTGCCTCTTGTCATTTCATTTGCAGAGGTATCCGCTTCTGCTGAAAAGTGATCCTCATCTAAAAAAGGGGAAAAAAAAAAAAAAAAAGATTTTGTTGCATACAATTTTTGTTTTTACATGGGCACACACACAAAAAAGAAGCTATGTCGGGTGTTTTTGCAGGCTGTGCTAACAGTATGACCCCAGCACCTTTGCTGTATGGTCACAAAGTAGGCTGGAAAATTATGTCAGTAGCTTGTCTCAACCGCTTGGAGTGTCCCATGATGGTCTTAGCAAAGGATTTGCAAACATGGACAACACGGATGACACTTTGGCTAGACAGGGTGGACAGGTGTGAATGCCCCTTGCCTGCCACATTTACTATAGCAGAAATCTCTACCCAGAGGTCCGAGCTGGCAGAGATTGAGCCTGCATCTAAAAGGTTGTAGCCACTTAGTAGATACAGGACACCGGAGGGAATTTTAATTAATACTTAATAAATTCCGCCACTGCGCTGTCCATATTTATCACAGCTCCACAGAATTGTATGGGAGCGCAGAGTTGCAAATAAAGCAAAGAACGGCACTTGAGGTTTTTCCCCTCAGGGGCACTAGGTCTAGACAGAGGCCTGAGAAAATATGAGTGAATCAGCCCATAGCAATACATGGAGGCATGAGACTGTCGAATTAAAAACCACAAAAAACAAACACCAAACAATGTCCGCCTTACATGAGGGAAAAAGTATTGTGTGAATTAGGTCTTAGAAGAATAAATTTAACAACTCAAGTGAAATTTGACAGGTACACTTACACATGTTTAGACCTTGGCTCAGTAGAAAAGAATTGAAATGTGAAAAAGCAAAACAAAAAATAAAGGGGTAGTAAGCCATCCTTGAAAATCATGCACAGCATACTCAAAAGGGGGGGGGGGGGGAATGGGTGTGTGAATAAGCCTTTGGGTTGTGAAGGTCTTGAGACAGCTCACCGTTTTTACCCAATGTGACATGTTCCTTGTGTAGAACCTTGGTAATAAGACAATTTACTAGGGTGTGACTATACGGTGCTACTGTGCTTTGTGGCTGGCCACATCCAATTGCTAGATTGTGCCAACAAGCCTTAAAATTATTAGCAACGGGTTTCATGTACTGTTAATATGAAACAATCAATACATTTTGTTATAAATTATCAGCAGTCTTAATTGGATGCAGCCGGCCACATCACAACTGAATCCAAGCCACACTGTATATTCTCACCCATATAGACCATCCGTTGAACTGGAAGAGATCTTGTCGCATAATTACTTTGAGATTTCAGATGTCATGATTATGAATGGCTTTATGCACCTCTCCATGTGGCAAATACTTTTTCCTTACGTCTTAAAGGAGTTTGTCACTTAAACCTCATGTTTTTGTAATACCAATAACAGGATATTAGGTAAAGTACCAATATAGATCTATTAATAGCTCTGCACAGCTTTCTTGATATGTGAAGTAAAGCCTCCTGTCTTTTACCTCATCAGTCAGATAATCCTGTCCATAAAATGACTGCATGGAGGGTCATGTGATCTCTAACTGTCCATAAACAATCACCCTGCCAGGATCTTATGATAGTATTCATGAATTCAAGATTAAGGTCATGGCAGGGTGAGTGTTCATGTGTAGATAGGGATCACATTACCTTCCATCTGCGGTCATTTTATGGTCAGGAATGTCTGGCTGATAAATACAGGGGGTTTCACTTCACATATCAACAAAGCAGTGCAGAACTATTAATAGATGTGTATTGGTAAATTACCTAACATCCTGTCCCCACTACATTACAAAAAACATGAGGTAAAGTCACCACCATTAAATTTATGGACATTATGGTTTCATTTCTTTGCCATTGTGGATCGCATTGGTCCACTAATATCTAGAGAATTTCATGACAATATAGTGTCATTAGAAATACAATTGCCCAGAAACCTGGCAATGCATTCAATAGTTAAATAACCTGCTGTAAAATATATATTTATTTCTTTTTCTCCCCATTTTCCCTTGCTCTATACATATTTTGTTTTAAATAACCATTGACAATGGGTTTCAGGTTTTAAACTTTCAGAATCTCAATTGAATTGTGTGTTCACCTGCAAGTGGGATTACATTGTCTAGAAGAACCTCTGCACCTTGGAAGGGTAGTGTAACAAAATCCGACCTGAAAGGAAATTGGAAAAAAAATAAATTCGATACTGTCGTTCAAGAGAAAAGCAACACTAATATAGTACAAAAGAATAATTAGGAAGAAGGGGGAAAAAAGTACTAAAAAGTTCTAAAAAGAGGGAGGCAGGTTACGATCTATATAGTAAGATAACAATTCTAATTCTTTATCAGGCCATTAATTTAACAACTGAAAATAGCATTTAAGATAATACGGTAGGTACTGACCTGATTTGTCTGAGTATCTCAATCTTCACTCTTTCATAGCCACCGTAGTCAACATACCGTATCTCTACTTCTTCTGAGTCTTTGTAGTAGGCCACCACCTGTGCCCTCCACCAAGCACTCTCTCCAGCTGGTGCTGCACAAATGACACCAACTGAAGAGGGAAAAAAAAAAAAAAAAAAAAAAGTTACATAGAGCTCTAGGCAAAGGAAAAGACAAGTCTCAAACCTCAGAGTTTTATAAAATGATTTCAACATTTTGCAATGAATAGAAAACCACCAAACTCTGCTCAACCCCTTGTGTCCCGAGGCCTTATAGAATTAATTCAAGTTTACAAAATAAAATGTCCAATTTTTGGCACCATTTTGTACAACAGGAGCTGTTGAAATGATTAACTTATCTGTTTTACAGAAAATATAACTAATGCGGTATCCAACAGGGCGGAGTGCAAATCACCTATATGGGACCACCTTCTATCAGCTAGATAGAATAGATAGAGCGCTTCTGTATAGGAGAATTTTAATTACAGTAGTTTCAGACCGATGAAAGTGCTTTTGATGACCGCATAGCCTACATTTCCCTGGAAAACTGTTGAATGGATGTAGTTTCTACTGGCAAAAACAGCCAGTTTGTACTTGCTCCAGTGTGCAAAACCGTAGGCAAGTTGTGCATGAACAGGTTTGCTACAACAAACTCCCTTCAAGCATCAGGTCAATTTATAGGTCCGAGCAGAGAACAGCTGAACTGAACTCATCCATTCAGCTGGTCTGCATTCAGGCCCATAAATCCTACAGACAGAGATTGTCAGGAGAAACCTCACCGAAATGTATTGTATACTTCCCAATACAAAAGTTATGTCCTTTACCGATTAACCTTTAATTTTATGTAGGATTAATAAATTCATGAATACCAACCACATCAATCGTTCCAAACAAAAAATAGAAGTTATTGCCATATAAAATATAAGCAGGCACATTATTACAATATAAACTACACGATTCCTCCAATAAAGGTTATCCAATAAGCTAAAATACCTTTTCTATAGGACAGGAGGGTGAAAGCTACACCCCACCCTGTCAGAATCAGCGTTAAAGTCTTGTCTATAATCAAAAGGAAATTTTAGCAATGCTTAAAAAAAAAAAAAGTCTGTGAAAGGGACAACCAGTGTTAGGGAAAGAATCATTTCACTGTGACCTCCAATATTACGATGTATTCTTAGTTCTTGCAAACTGAACATAGAAGTAAAGCGTTACAATAAAAGGTCATGTTTTCACACATTTTAAAAAAAAAGATCGACCACAAGAAGAAAAAAAAGCAAACAAAAACTTGCCTTCTACTGGTGTGGGCAATGTAGGAACACCAGGCTGAGAGTAACAGAGAAACATCTGCTGATCCAAGCCACGAAGTGCATGAAATGTAGGATGCGTATGTTGTTGAACAAACATGTGTCCTGCATTGACCACGTTGACCACAATGACTTCAACTGTTACACCATCTGGAAGCATAAGCTGCAGAGGAAAAAAAAAATATATATACCTTAAAATACTAAAATGGTCTTGACAACCTTTTGTAATCCCCCACAAGATCAGTTTTGTATTGCCTAGATTTAGCAATTTAGAATTTTCTACACCATATTCTGATGTACTATTTTTATGGCTTTCAAGCAGCTCAGGACTTGGAAACCATTGTAGGCCAGGTATGCTTTCCTTGAGACCTCTGGAACCTCTAGAGGTTTTCCATATTCCTGGATAAACTAGTTTAAGCATGAAGAGCAATTTAATAGTAATAACAAAAAAAAAAGCAAAAAAAAAAAAAAAACACATACGTAGGTACATGACAATAATCACTCAAACAAATTAAACAAAACGTGCAACTTACCCATGAAGTCATGGGAAGAGAGTGCAATGCCAAGGAGGGTGGAGGTGCATAGATATTAGTCAGGTTGAGTTCTTTAAACTTCTTTCCTATTAGACTTAGGGCTCTGTCAACCTGCTGCTGAGACCCTGCATTACAAGTTTAAAAGGAAAAAATGAAGTGTATGTCTTTTACCAGAGGTCAATGAAGCTCTTCAACAATATAGTAAAATAGCTCATTATTACCTTCTATGTGGCATATTTGGTAATCTTGAGTGTAAGGCAATGTTGAAATGTATATCTTGGCACCAGATGACTCTTTCAGGAAACTCACATATCGGCCTTGTTTTCCAATTAAACGGCCAACCAAATGCTTTCAAAACAGAAAAAAGTCAAATGATAGATAATACAAGATAAAACGCAAAGAGTTAGACCAGAGATCGCAATAACGCCTCTACAAGCGTCTGACGCATGCAGAGGCTCATTTACTCTCCAAAAAAACCACCAAGCATATCAATACTCTTGGTGATGTAATTGTGTAAGCGCTGTCTGGCTCTCAGCAGTAGTGATGTGCAGCTGCCGCCTGCTAGTGTGTAAGGGACAGAGCGGACAGCGGAGCTCAGACACAGAGCAGTCACGTGCCCTGCACACTGCCCACTACACTGCAGATGTATCTGCTCCTCCCCCGCAGAAGAGGAGCTCAGGCCACGCCCCCCTCACCACGGAGAAGTCACTGTGTTCTCCCAGCTGCTCTGTGTCCAGTGTCACTAGCATATAGGGAGCAGCAGGGGAATCACATTACATTGAGGGCAAGGCACAGGCAGGAGGACAATGGGCCCCAGAGCTTACAATCTATGAGGAGGGGGACACAGGAGGGGACAGTGCTTATACAATGGTCACAAGAGCTTACAATCTATGAGGAGGAGGAGGGGACACATGAGATGACAGCGCTTGTACAATGGTCACAAGAGCTTACAATCTATGAGAAGGAGGGGACAGGAGGTGAAACTGCTTGTACAATGATCCAGGCATTTCAAGTAAGGTATAAAATAAATACCCCCAAAGACCCTAAGGCTGTGTTCACATTGTATTTAAACTCATTTTATTGAACAAAATCCTCCCCGAACCAAAACACTTGTGCTCAGTAAGTAGCAACTTTATCGCGGCCAAATACATCTTGCTAGTTATTGAACGCAAGTGCATTGGTCAGAAGGCTTATGGTTTTGGGAAGGACTATCTCCCGATACACTTTAGTAAAAAATAAACTCAACACCCCAAAGATAAATATTAAATAAATTTAGTGGCGGCAGCCCCAGCCTGCTCAGTGTGGGGAGGTAGGGGGTTTGGGGCTGGCTATTAATGTATACGACTAGGAGTTATATATTTGTATTACTGGAAATTCCATACTCTTCCTTTGGTAAAAATACTCCTCAAAAATGGTGAGAGGAGTATTATTACCCTTCTGGAAAAATGTTAGTGCGACCTCTGAGTTGGACTATAAACCTTAAAGAGAACCTGTCACCAGGAGACCATTTTTAGCACCAAAAGAGATATATATATATATATAGTACCTTTCAATACCATGTGCTGTGTGACTCTTCACCTGGGAGTGGCTGCAAAGGAGCAGTCGTCCGTCCCCACCCCCCACACACACACTTTTGGGAAACCACTATTCCATGTGTCCTTTTCAAATAAATTAATAACTCCCATCAATCATTGGCTGTAGAGGAGCAGAGGGTGCTGCCAAGCCAAGTGATGGGCGTTTTCAAATATTTGAAAAGGACACATGGAGGAGCTGTTACCCAAGGGTGGGGGGAACTGCTCCTTTGCAGCCGCTCCCAGGGGACGAGTGCCTACAGCACATGGTATTGAAAGGTACTGTTTAGCATCTTTTTTCTGTAAAACCCATTTTTTTAATACAAAACACTTTGTCAGTGTATGTACTATGCTCTGCGGGGACTGCTAAAAATGGGTATCCCCTTTAATAAAAACAAATCATGGATTAGAGTTAGACCTGATTCAACACGACAACCAATACAGCATAATACTTAAACATAATATTTACTAGATACATATTTGAACGTAGATCACCCCTTGAACAGCATGGCTGCACTGCAATGTCCAGGTATTAATTAGCTGTTTCAAACACCTTTCGGATGTGAACTGGCAGTGCATGATTCACCCCAAGAGCAAAATCATCTACTACCAGGCTCCCTTCTCGGCTGCTACTAATATACCAGAAGCAGCCTTTAGATGTGGTGGTGACATTCCCACATTCCTGTGGATAGCGGCCAACTTATTGCTGGAGAAACCTTTATTGGTTGGTAGGGGACCAAATACTTATTTCACTCAGCAAAATGCAAATACATTTATACAATGAGATCTTCTAGATTTTAACTTTAGATATTCTATTTCCTTTCCTTATAATCATAGACTGTTCAAGTCTTTGCAAGTGGGCAAACCTACAAACACAGCTACGGATGAAATTATTATTTCCCGTATCTGGAGCAATTTAGAATTATGGAAACCTACTTTTGCACTTTCCGGGCGAAAACAGTCTAAAACCCTAAAACGTGGTGCACAGCATTTCAGGTGGAAAATACTCCAAGATTCTAGACACAATGATAAATCTCTACCCAGATATGGGTGATCAAATTATATTTAGAACATCCTGCTGTAAAAACTAGAGCCTTATGGAAACAGGGTAAGCATGGATGCAGATATTTATGGCACTCCCTGTGCGGTAAAGAGGGACACAGGCAAAAATAAGACAGAAAATTCTATTTACCTAAAGAGCAGTTCTTCCAAATGTATAGAGGCAACTGCAGGTACTCCATTTGCCCATTAGAACCTAAAAGGCTGCCCGTGGAATGTTACTGGTCAGGGGAGAGGGAGTTTGTGTTTGAGGGTGGGAGGGGGAGTTGGGGATTTGTGGTTCTGTATTAAAAAAAATAAATAAAGAAAAGCTGCCTGTCCTTTACACCAACAGTGTATTATGCTGTACAAGAATAGTGCTGTCAGACACTGCATGGCATGTTCATTGTACACTCCTAATATTTATAACCTCTTAAACACTCTTACCTTTGGCACTTCAATCTCCCAGATGATAAGCTCAGCTTTTTTTACTTCCATCTTCTGCTTTACATTCTGGTCTTGTTCAGCCTTTCCCAGAGCAAAACCACTGTCCACAGAGTCCATACTATTTACATCGGAACCTGCAAAATGCACAAACTCATTGGCACCAGAAACAGTGTGCTTGGAAGAGAGCCACTTATGATATACAACAAAGCAACTCTCCGAGCAGAACCCTAAAGACATCTGCATATAGGTAAAGTAGACCTATTGTGGCCCACATGTCTCAAAGTGATGATAAAAGTCCTGGAACAAACCTTTAATCTGCTTAGACTCAGGGTGCAGCCACACGTTCAGTTTTTCAGATGCAGGTTTTGAACCCAAAAGCAGGTGTGGATCATAATGGGTGCGGACTTGAGATGTGCTGCTCCTCCTATTTCTACTCCACTGCTGTTTTGAGCATTAAAAACTGTATTTGAAAAACAATGTGTGGAAGCACCCTCGGGTACATGGGGTTAAACAATATTACCATCAGATTACCTGATGGTACATGTGTAGCACTCACGTCCCCGTAGCGTTTTCCAGTTATATACTTTAGTTATACAGTACATAAGCTTGGCCTATTTTGGGCAAAATTTGTTTTAAAAACATGATAATTAGCCCAAAACACTCAATGTCGCCGAGACTCTGCCACAAACTAAATTATTCACTTCTGGCACTGCCTATAAGAGACTGAAGTCATCAGGCCTCTCTGGAAATCTTACGCATGTGCGAGAATACCTTTCCTTGATGATGTGCGAGGTTTCCAAAGAAGGCCGGTGACGTCACTGGCTCTCATAGCAATCTGTAGTCAGTGCTAGGAGCCACCAATGAGTGAATAATTGAGCTAGCATATTTTTAAAACTAATTTGGCCCAAAATTAAGGAGCTTTAAAGAGTAATAAAATTAGATGGCTGGAAAATAGCACGGGACAGGGAGAAGAGTGGTACACATTTACCTTCAGTTAATCAGATGGTAGATGTCTTTTAATATGTGAATGATTTTGTTTAAGTGTACTACAAGAAAAGGGTGTCTATATAGAAAACATTAACGTTCAAATCCCTATTTTTTAGGCTGCTATAGGGTACTTGAACTCTAGGAGGTCTGATTGCTTGTCCAATGCACCAAAATACTGCTATACTGTTGTAAAAACCCTTCTCCAGCAGGGTGTAATAGGGATGGTTGAATGACATGCAGTTCTGCGGAGGTGCCACTCATTACATCGTATGACACAACGGGTCCAATCATTGATATAGTGGTTGGTCCGTGATTCGTGGACTGACCATAGCAGTGTAAACTTGCTCTAAAACAGCACATACTAATCGATATCAGGAGAATATTGGCTCTTAAGGCCAAGTTCACACATGCATTTGGTAGCTTCCATGAAATAGTGGAAAAATAGTGCAGCAGCCTACATTATTTTCTGTTATAAATAAATGAAACATAATGGAAGGTCCATTTAAGCCTAAGGGGAACAGACTAGCATTTTTTCATTTCAGTTACACTCCTCTAAAATAGAAAGTGCAACAGAAACTCATGACATGTGTGAACTAGGGCCAAGTATCAAAATAAAGTTTTCAGAATAAATATATTTTGATGAAAATATATCCATACCTCAGCCTTATCTGTAGACTTGGCAACAGACATGTCATTTATAACCCTGCCTACAATAGGAAATGACATATCCATATAAAAATCACAATTATTCCATCTACTATTGACAATAAGCTTATCAAATGTCCCCCCCTCTGTGTATAGAAAAGGTCTAGAAAACTATAGTGTGTGGACACTATAGTATACAACAGTTGACCACCGCGTGTTAGCAACTGGTTCTGTTGATTAAGCGCAAGCCAAGAAGCACACCAGTATACGGGTAAAAGGAGGCAAGGTGGGAAGTAGAGCTTATTGGTCTTTTATAAAATTCTGTAGTGCTTGGTCAGTGAGGGAAAGTGACATTTTATATATTTTATAAATGCTAACATCATAAAATGCTAAAATCCATCATCAAAAGCATGATAAACAAAAGGACACTTGCTCATAGATCCAGCCAATGGCTGTGGGAATCTTATATTTGTTAACCTGCTTTCTTCTAGAATCAACTTTTATTAAAAGAAATCCTCCATGCTGGGGCTTTCTCAGGCTGTTACACTGTCTCACCTCCCCCCCCTGCATCCTCGGTGCATGCCGCCCTCACATTGTGTATTATAAATCTCATGGGAGAAGAGGTGGTTTCAGCACACAGTGCTGCAGCTTACACAGTGGGAGCAGGAGACATGCTCCTGCATAAAGGGGCTTTGGAAACACCCAGAGCTCTCCTGGCTATTTAGCATACTTTAAAAAAACTGACATTAGAAGGAAGGGGACCATGGATAACAAATATAAGATTTCCACGGTCACAGAGCCTAGATCTATGAGTAAGTGTCCCTGGTTTATTATGCTTTATTTTGAGGTTAGATCACCTTTAAAAAGAACAGAGAGCCAACATCTCACCTCCTGAGTGATCAGCTTCTGCATCTCCAGTCCATGGGCTTTCGTTTTTTAAATCAACAGAGCTTCTCTTCACATCTCCATTACTGTAGGGTACACTGTTTTCAATTGTTCTTAGCCTTTTTATTTTTTCACTGGATACATTAAAAGACTCCTGTGATAACTCAATGCCAGATGAACTTAATGAGTCATAGGGAGCAACGCCAACACTTGACAGAGCAGTGCTTTGCAATTGATCCTCCATACTGACCCCATCTTCTGATGTACATATACTGACACTGGAATCCTCCATCGTAGCCCGACACTCCTCTAGAAAACCTGCATTTTTATTAACTGGACTTAAATTTGGCATGGCATAGGTTTGATCTGTGGATCCATTTGAAACCATTTGCTCCTCAGTTTTATCAGAACCTGAATCCTCAGTAACTAGTGAAATGCTTCCGGCGTTCTCTACAATGGGTTCTTCGGTTTGTGTAGATTCACAGGTAGAGTCCATATCACAGGCAGACTCAACCTCTTTATCAAGAACGGCAGCACTTCCAAAGTTTACATCTAGGGATTCTTCCATTTGTGTGAATTCCTCAGTGTGTTCTAAATTTTCTTCTTCAGTGCTTCTGATGCCCTCCACTTCAGGTTCCTCCGTTTGCGTAGATTCGCAAGCAGAGTCCATCTCGGCATAACTTTCACTGTCCATGTCGGCACTTAGCTCACTTCTTTCAATTTGCTGACAATGAGCATTTGTCAGTAGCAGTGTTTCATCTGCCTCACCAAGTACTAGGCAATTGCCACCTGACACCTCATTCACTGAGCTAGCCAAAATTTCTTGTTTAGCAGCCACAATTACTTTGGAAATTATGTTTATGGCCAGCTGCTCAACTATTTTGGCCTCATAGTTTCCAAAATAAGTTTTTGCATCCCCTTCTTCAAATTGTTCACTTTTCTCCAAGCACTGAGAAAAGGCATCCAATATGTCAGTACAATCTCCCTCTCTCATTACCTCTGTGCACGCAGATTTGATATTTGATAGAGACTCTGCAGTCTCTGCAGTTACAGTTTCAATCACAAATTCAGGACCCTTTAATGCAAAGGAAGGAGACAACCGATTCTGCAGTGGTGGTGGTTGAGATTCTGCCCCCACCTCAGGCTCATAATTTCTTGAGAAGTTGGTATTACCGCTCTGCATTTCTGTGGTTTCATTGACAACCGATTGAGGACACTGAACTAGAACAGACATTTTCACCACCGTTTCTATCTCATCAATACAAGGCTGTTTACCATCTTCAGTAGAAGGCACCACATGCAGCTCTTCAGACGTTAAACTCTGAATAACTTCTGAGGAACTATTCTGCAGAAACTCTGTAGATGTGGTGCTTACGGCATCTGCATCCACTAAACATAGCTCAATATCACACTTCACAGAAGATTCCTGTAATGAGTCATACAACATATTATGGATATCAGAATTCATGATTAAAACATCTTCAACCTTGGTATCCGACTCATTATCAATTACAGCAGCTATCTGTGTTACCGAGGGCACAACACATCTGTCCTGTGGAGTGCTGCCCTCTCTGTCCAGCTGCACAACTTCCGCCCTTGAACTGCTTTGAGTTTTTTCTGTAGGGCCCAGTTCTGTCAATTCACTGTCTGTTTGCACATCTGTGGGGGCAGCTAGTTGCTTGCATTTTCTATGGCTGTCATCTTTCTTCCGTGAAAAAAACCACCACCAACCAAGAAGTGCCAGCACTCCAGGGATGGTGTAGGGCAAGATTAGACGCAAGCGCAATGCCATTGTTAAAATAGCTTCTCAATGAAACCTAAAAAAAAGAAAAGAAAAAAGATTAAACAAATAAAGAAATTTACATATAAAGTACAGCAAACAGTGTAAAAATGCAAACTTACAAAGCCTATGTAGGGTTCTCCAAGATTCACAAATCACACTTGTGTTTTTGTGAATCTTTTCACTACACTTTTAGGAAGGTGTAAAGGCAAATGAAAAACTAAAGCTTCCCTTATTTATTGCAGGGTGAAAAGATGCAGGCTACTGCACCATTTATTACAAATGGAAGTCATGGAACCTGCAAATGCAAAATCATTACAGTACATGCCAGTCAGGTAATAGTCATCTTATGGCTCACCCCTTGACAAAGATCAGTATGTTGGAAATGTGCAAGATAGAAGTCTGTCTGGTCTACTGAGCACAGTTTAGGTTGTTTTTCAGATTTGTTCTCCTACATTTGCATTCATAGTTAGGGACTGCATGTTCAATAAACTAGTAGTACACCTGACTTAAAGGAGACCTGTCCTCAGGTCTGTGTCACTAGTCCTGTCACCTCTACCTGTTGGAGCAGCTCACAAGGATCCCATCACAGCCTTTATCTAGTGAATTTATACATTAATAATTGCAAAATCCTCTTTTCTTTATTATGTAAATAGAGGCAATTCTCTCTAATGGCAGTTTTTGAAAATATATTTAGGTTAGGGGGGTTATTTTGCCTGACTGGTTCTCTTTAAGGACACCTAACCCCTCGTTACAGCCTGACCTCTCTGCCCCATATGACCTGATGAGGCTCTCTGGATGAATTACATTAGTCCCAGGCTGCATTAATCAGCTGTAAGGAGTCTAACACATTTTTATTGATGATCCTTGTTTCTATGGCAGCACAAAATTTTGAAAATTCAATTGTTGAAAGGAATCTGGAGTTACAATCAAAGTATACCTGTTCCGACTGTGTATTAAGGGAACCAGACACCACATTTTTCATAAATACAGTTAGTGGCAGGTTCCGATAAAGCCCTAGTAACTATCCAACACTGTTCTTTTAGCTAAAAACTGTTTCCCTCAGATCCCTACAAAACCAGAGTTATAAACTTGCGTACTACTATGCATCTTTAGAGCGATTCAAGGGGAATGGCCTAATTTCATGTGACCAGGTTGACATCACAAGTCATTTAGCCTCTTAACATTAGCAAACTGTACCCCATGCACATATGACCACAAAAAATTAGAGCAGCCTTTCATGATGTATGCTTGGTGTAGTTTTCTAATGTTAGAAGGCTAAAGGACATGTACTGTCGTCACCCTGGTCACACGACATTACTGCTGCATGCAGATGGCAGGGGGAGGAGCTGCTGGATTACATCTGAGGTCACGCCAACCTCAACTCGCAATAGACATGCTTTGACACTAGGTAAAATTTTGTAAAAGTTGAATCGGAGGGGAATAACTTTTAGCTAAAAGAAAGGTGTCAGCTAGTTACTAGGACTCTATGGGAACCTGCCAATAGATGTATTTGTGAATAATGTGGTGACAGGTTCCCTTTAAACTCCTACTTTGTCACTCCTATTTTTACCCAATATTTTCCGATATTAAGCCCCCTGCACATGACCATAATGGAACCATAGCTTTGGGGATAACATATGTCCCATCTCTTGATATCCCTTGTGCTGACATTCTTCTATTTTGAGGTTATAACACAGATTTTACATGTCTATAGATTATACATTGTAATTTTTATTTTCTACAATAAACTTTTTAATCTTTCCTTTTGTGTAGATAGGTGTGTATTATGGCTCATTCTTGTTTTATAATAGTATAGTCATAGCTTTTAGAGCATTAGTATTTTATTCACACAAAGTTTCTGCTAGGTGTCATACAGAACAGTTGTTATAAATGAAAATACTTGAGAATATTGGAAATTCTGCAATGATAAAATTGTGTAATATGGCTACTTCTGGGCTTAATACAGAGTCATTAATGGTAAATTTACGGGCCTTCACCAGGTCCGTTTGATGCCATACAATCTGTATGCATTCTTAATTCCACACCACATTCCATAGTAGGCATTAAAAGCAGACAACCACTGATAGCAGTGCCGGCTGAACTAGTAAGCTAGTTCCATGAGGCATATGAGAAAAAGTGCTCAGACCAGCTACTTGACATACAGGAGCAGCTTGGTGCAACTCTTTAAATTCACTTTGTTCTAGAGCTTCAACCCTTCATTTTCACTACTCATGGAATCAAAGGATTCTAGTAAGTAGAGCTAGGAGAGGGGGAAGAAAAAAAAAAAAAAAAAAAGTATTCGGCAGCACAAGCAGCATGGTTTACACAGATTTATTGCAAGTTTTGCCCCACTCAATGGAATGGGTAAAGTCTACAGCATAAATAATGCATTATCCTGTCTTTCATACATCTAGTGGTACCTTTAAATACTGAAGATTTCACAACAAATATTAAGCAACATACACATCCAATGTATATATTACATTAGGCAAAAGATCTTTTTCCAAGCTAGAAAACCTGACTTTACAAATTTAAATTTATAAAAATTCCAGCTCCACTAAAATGTTCACCATCTTTGCATTCCTTTTTTCCTGGTCACTGTAGCAATGCTAAGATTAATGCAGAATTTCTTCAGAGTGCCTTACTCCTATAGCAGAAGAGCTTCACTACTTAGCATGTACATAAAGTACAGCACAAATTCATCTAAACTAAAAGCCTAGATTAGGGGATGTGCAACCACATAGAGCATGTTAAGCCATGAGCTGTGATCTGCACCTTGCTGAGTGTCACAATATATAGTCCACAAAAATAGAAATGGACAGCACTCAGCAGTCTTCTAATAGTCTTCTTATACAAAATCATACTTGCATATAGGACGCATATAAACATGAGCGAAGGGAGGACGTGTTGAGACCTATAATGAGGCAATGGCCGTTTTGCGCTAGTTGCCCATGTCGTTAAGGAGTCAATTTTGCTTCCAAAACAAATTTTAAAGTCGATTGACAATTTTGGCACATTTGTATCAAAACAAAAATTTACCGCTTAAGTAGTTGATATACAGAGTACAACAATTAGGACTGCATATTCTGGCACTGTTGGAATTTTCTGACTAACCCCCAAGTTTTGCAATCATATTGTCAAAAGGGGCGGAGCTAGACTGTCTGCTCCTGCCCAAGCTTACCCATATGAAACTAGAGTCTTATTAGCCAAGTTTAGAGGGAAAATTGCAAACAGAATATTAACCCCTTTAGTGCCAGCATTTAATATTCCATGCCATGTACTGGGAATGGCTTATATACTGGTATATATATATTAAGAGAATAATTTGTGTGTTGAAAAACCACCACTGAAATAAACTGTACTCGCCTTTCCCCGCAACAGCACCGCTGACCAAATGTGCCCTGAAGATGTTTGTGTCTATACCTGCCTTAGATATTGCTTCAAGAACCAACCCCTAATGATGTTTGGAGATGCTCTCCTGATCGGGGTTCTAGACGTGATAAACAATTCTGTAACTTTTCCCCGTTTGTGTCAGTTCTAGGTATTTTCTCATTGCAGAGACCATGCAAAAAATCTAGGTCTAGTGAATCCTCGATTAAAGCAATCTCTACTAGACTTTGGTTTATGTGTGAGCTTTTCGATCTGCCTTAAGGATCACATGGAACCTCCCTGGTGTCTGTGACAACCATGGTTCGTTAATATGGATAAGCGGTAATTTCACTGTTCTTGCTGCCAGGGCTAGCACCATTAAACATGCTAGTTTTATAGCGGCTGTCCTAAGAGACAGTGGGGCTTATTTCCTAAGGGTCCCGCTGCCGCATTTTCATCGGTTTTCCCAACTTTTCTGGATCGCGGGGGATTGTGTTGAGCGCAATCGTTTTGTGTCACAATCGTGCCGGCTTTCACGCGACACAAATCGGGGGTGTGGGCCGTCGGATTCGGACTACGAGCAGGAAATTTAAATTGTGTCGCAAGCCACGGACTTACATGCACCAGGAAGAAGGTGAACTCCGGCGGACCTGATCGGGGAAGCGACATGCAGGAAATCGGGCACACGATCTTCATGAATCGCAGCAGAGTTCATCCTCGTCGGACAGTCCGGATCTGGGATCGCGAAGGGACTGGGTAGGTAAATGTGCCCCAGTGTCTCTGGGTGTAAGGAGCTCAAATATTTGTGCAAGACATCTATGTCCCACATAGATGTACATTTGGTCTGGATGTTATGGCTCCACTTATTAATTTCAAAGTTAAATCCTATTCCTCTACTGAAATGGGAACGTAACCACATTTGTGACTCTCAGCAACTGGTTGGAGCCAGCATGGCTATTAATCTTGCGATTAAACTCGCCATCTTCATCAGTGTGATGTCTGGCTTTTGGCAAACATGTCCTGGCAGCCTTTGGACCTCTGCCCATTTTACTCTGGGTACACTCAGGTGGAATAAGTGTGTGTTTATGTGCAACCCTGAAAATATCAGACTGGGAAACCAGTCTTCCTCAACAAGTCTAATGTCGTGTTTCTGTGAACCATCAACTGGACCGAATCTGAATATACTATGCATAGGATACCATGAGACCTGAAATGTGTTATGATGGTCTTTAACACTCTGAATGTTTATGGAGTATTCAAGAGGTCGAACACCATCACATTCCTGTGATAGATTTGGTCTTCCCAATAAAATTGAAACAACCTTCTGTGCTTTGGAGCAATTGAGATTGTGTGGAAAGTCTTTTAGGTCTCTTTATTAGAAACAAATACTTCAGGGAACTTTTAGTTCATTATGTCACTTGAACGAAGCGAACTACTTGGAGTTGCAGCTTTAAGTTGTTAAATATTGAGTGTGTTTCATCCCCTTCATTATTCCAACATGAGGTGCTATAGCTGCAAGTCGCCCTGTCCTCGGGGTCTGACTCGAAGGTGTCCGACACAACCACCTTCTTTTTGCTCGGTTTGTGTTTTATAACCTCTTCCTCTGAAGATGAGGAAGCCGAGTATATCCCCATCAGCCTTTTTTTTGTCACTTTCGGCGACATTCTTGCCATAGCAGAAGCTTCCAGGGAGCATGCATCCTCCTCCATAGCCGGTGGAAAAAATTTTGAGGTGAAGCACACGCGCTCCGTAAGCACCATGTGACCACAGTGGCTAAGGAGTGCTGCGGTGGTCACTTCTATTGCACCGGACTTTACAGCAGGCAGTCGCTGGCACCCATTAGCTGGTGCTGGGTGGCTGCCTCCCGTAGAACAAATACAGGGAGTATGGGTTTGCTATATACTAGAGGGCATGGGCTGGTTGGCTATATGAAATTGAACCCACAATCTCCTCCCTCCACCTGCCATAGAGAGTCGCTATCCACTAGACTATGGGGTTTATGGGTGTCTATGGGAGGATTTTATGTAACAGAGCTTCACTGTGACACAGGCTGAATATACTGGTATATGGAGAGGCATCTTCTCAGATTATTATCATTAAAATGATTATTATGGAGATTATAAATATTTTAAGCATATAATCCAGTTAAAGGACAAAAGAAAAAAAAGGGCTCATTCAGACGGGTGTGTCCGCCGCTCATCCGATGTGAAGTCTATTCAGTCCATATTGTATCTATTTTTTCACGATCCTTTTTCGGGGGAAAAAAAAAAGCTGCAACACTCTACATATGGTTGTGCAATTTTTTTTGCAGATCCATTGACTTTATGGATGTGCGTGGTTTGCACTCACTGTCGGCACATGTGTGGGAAAAAATGCGAACAGACCCATAGGAGACATTGGGTCCGTTTGCCATCTGCAAAAAAAGGATAGCACGTGGACATCAAAAACGCCTGTCTATATGAGCCCTAAATTATACTATTTAGTATACTATTTTATATTAACATTACTAGGACAACCTTTACATCACATATACTGCACAGTTGTAAAGCACTAAAGCTTCTCCTGGCATATCACTGGTGACAGTTACTTGTGTTTCAATAGAAATGCAAATTTGATCAGACCGAGTCCCGCCCCCAGGCATTTGCATTACAATTCTAAATTCAATGTAAATGCTCCATGTGACCGCACCCCAAACATTCAGATAATACTTTTTTTTTTCCTTTTCTTGAAAGCATCGGTATTGAGTAATGCAATTCTTTTCTGGGTATCGTATCACACTTAAAATTCTGGTATCAGTGCAACCCTAGCTGAGACCAATGCATTTTCCACCCTATACTTATACTCGTGTCAATAGGGTTTAATTTTTTTTTTTTGTGGTAAAATTAAACTCGAGTATATAATATATCTCAGTTTCCACATATTCATAAGCTAATAACTTTTTAATACTTCGGTTAATAGAGCTTACACAGGTTCATACACTTTATGACCTTTTGATCATCTTTTTAAAATGTGTTCCAAAATGGTGATAGAGGTTTAGTATCCATGCCTCCATTTCAGGCTCCATTCACGGGTTTTATAGAGGTGTATTACACCCAGTCAAAGTGCAAGAAAGCACACTGTCTTACTAACCGACGGCCGTGCCCCTGTGTCCTGCTTTGCGGCACAGTCAGTCAGCTGAGAGGGGAGGGGCGAGAAGCTTTCCCCCCTTCTCCACCTGGCCGTGTGCTTTGGCAGAGCATAGCAGACGTTTGTGTGAATGAAGCCTAAGAGTAGAAATATTCACAAAACTATTGCTGGCTGTGAACAAAACTCACTTGAAATCAGACTACACTTCCCTTTGTCAAGAATATATAAGGAGGGATAAAATATTTATTAAGTAGACTGGCTTCTGCATTTCTTCACAATCCAGAGCTTGGCCTGCTATTCTGCTTACAAGCAGCAGCTGTCAGGCTGCAAGCTGCCCAGCTACAGTAAACACTCTACATATACATACCCTTGTAGGGTTTGCTAACTTCAACAGGATCATGTGCACAACACTGCAGGCTGGAAAGGATATGAAAAGAGAAGCCAATGAAAATTTCAACAGAAAGTTCTGCAGTGTCTGCTAAGGATAGATTTGATAACTTGCAAAGCATTTTCTGTACACTTTCTGTCATTACTCATGACAACACAATCTACAAAAGGTGTACAACAGTCCGTTTTTCTTCATTTTCCTCTGTAAACTAAAGCTTGAATGGAACACAAACACATAGAAAAACTAAACATAAAAATAGGTTTAGTTTAGTTTTTTTTTTGGGGGGAGGGGGTCTGGAAGACTTTTGCAAACAAAATTTGTATACGATCCAAAATTTACAATACGTTAATTCAGCAAATAACTATTCCACACACTAACCAACAGATCCTGCACTCTTTCCCTTAGCTTTAGCATCTGATCTCTAAAGCCACTCCATAATTCATGCTTCCTTACACTGAGGGTGAACAGAAGATCTACTTAAATGTGCACCAAAGGTTTCACTCTTGTGATAAGAGCATTAACACTGCCAGACTTCTACAAACAAACCTAGGCTATGCCAGCTGCCGCCTAACAATTCTGCTAACCTTATGACTTGCTACAAAGCAAGTGCAGGCAAGTGCATACACCATGTGTTAAATATACATGTTACAAAGTCTATTATCAACTGCATTGTAAATTTTCAAGGATGAAATCACATGAGGTTGTGGTACAAGCCTGCCTTTTAATATAATCATGTCATCCTCATTATGAATCTCAACTCTGTAAAACTAGAATTTCATTGTAAATAGAGGCTACTTTTTTCATCTGATGTTGGATCTTGTGTTTCTCATGGACTTCTAATTGTTTATCATTAAAAATAAATATTGTAATAACTAACAGATCTTGGCAGAGACGATTCATACAAAGGTCATTTCCTTGGTCTGTAAATGTCCCAGTGGTAACCAGTCCACTGTTGGCCATTACAAACTCTATAACAAGTGGCAGCACTATGGCTAGCAGACCCCCAAGTAGGCAAGGATTCTGTCAGGGTGCAAGGTAAGTTATAACACACAAATTATATTGTAATACAAATGCTTAGAGAAGGCAGAAAGGCATATTTGTAATGCAGGCGTCATTGGCTTCTACAACCTTTAGTGAAAATTAGTTCCCAGTTCACAGGTTCTCTTTTAATGTGCTCCAACACATTGCTTTATCTGCCAAAAAAAAAAAAAAAAAATCTAGTCTTTCCCCTTCTTTAGGGTACATTCACACGTGGTAAGCCCACCATGTGGGCATACCGCCATGTGCTGGAGAGGAGGAGGAGGTGGCCGCTCCTCCCTCCATAGAAAAAAGTGGCTCACGGCCGCACACATGCCAAAAGATAGAGCATGCTCTATCTTTTTGCGGTGTGCGGCCCGGATCGAAACTGGAAGAATAGTGGACTGAAAAAAGTCACACCTGAGCGATGCAAGACTAGTGATGCCTTGTGGCTGAAGATATGCTGTAGTTCTTCAAAGCAAAGGTCTGTACACTTCCTACTGGCTGTTATAACCATCAGAAAATTTTGTTATTATCTATGTAATCAAAGGCACTGGTCGGTTGACACCACTGACCGGTTAAACCAGACATTGCTGGACTCCTTACATTGTCATACACCACCACCACACCCCCACCCAGGCTAGGGGATGTAATCTTGGATGCAGGAGTTTGATTTCAGAGCAAGGTGACAACCCTGCTGGGTTTCCCACCAAACAGGTGGTTTATATTTCCAAATTTGTAACAATGCTTCCTCCTTGGGACCATTGGAACAATTACTAACTAGTTCCTCTTCCGAAGATCTTTGCCTCTCTCCCTCTGAATCCTCTCATACGATCACCTAGGTTTATTCAATATTAATACGAGCGGGTACAATGGACCCGCTACCAAAATGTGTCTGGGAAAGGGACCTCAACAAATCACTCAACCCAGCACAATGGCAAAAGACGCCGATCTTGATGCATTAATCGTCAATATTCTGACATTTACAAAGGATTAAATTACAAGACACTAACTGAATGGTACAGAAGGCTGGCAAGGCTGTATACAAAATGTTCCCCACTGTCCCAGATACTTGCTGGTGCTGCGGCAAAGCTCAGCCTTTTCTACTTTGTCTTGTTGTCTGTAGATGTTTACCTTCAATATTGGCAGGTTAGGACAATGTTCTGTTATTGATTATTTCCTTTACCTTCCTAGATGTCTGTGTCACATCTGGAAGCACATACTAAAATAATATCTATAAGCATCTCTATTTGAACAACTTCAAATATACAATGTTGAGGATTGCAACTTCTCCCTTTTTAACTTCAACGAGCCAACGTTGCAATACCTAGCAAAGAAGTCATTACATGTACGGGGTGAAAAGTATACACTCACCGGCCACTTTATTAGGTACACCTGTCCAACTGCTCATTAACACTTAATTTCTAATCAGCCAATCACATGGCAGAAACTCAGCGCATTTAGGCATGTAGACATGGTCAAGACAATCTCCTCCAGTTCAAACCGAGCATCAGTACGGGGAAGAAAGGTGATTTGAGTGCCTTTGAACGTGGCATGGTTGTTGGTGCCAGAAGGGCTGGTCTGAGTATTTCAGAAACTGCTGATCTACTGGGATTTTCACGTACAACCATCTCTAGGGTTTACAGAGAATGGTCCGAAAAAGAAAAAACATCCAGTGAGTGGCAGTTCTGTGGGCGGAAATGCCTTGTTGATGCCAGAGGTCAGAGGAGAATGGGCAGACTGGTTCGAGCTGATAGAAAGGCAACAGTGACTCAAATCGCCACCCGTTACAACCAAAGTAGGCAGAAGAGCATCTCTGAACGCACAGCACGTCGAACTTTGAGGCAGATGGGCTACAGCAGCAGAAGACCACACCGGGTGGCACTCCTTTCAGCTAAGAACAGGAAACTGAGGCTACAATTTGCACAAGCTCATCAAAATTGGACAGTAGAAGATTGGAAAAACGTTGCCTGGTCTGATGAGTCGATTTCTGCTGCGACATTCGGATGGTAGGGTCAGAATTTGGCATCAACAACATGAAAGCATGGATCCATCCTGTCTTGTATCAACGGTTCAGGCTGGTGGTGGTGGCGTCATGGTGTGGGGAATATTTTCTTGGCACTCTTTGGGCCCCTTGGTACCAACACCACAGCCTACCTGAGTATTGTTGCTGACCATGTCCATCCCTTTATGACCACAATGTACCCAACATCTGATGGCTACTTTCAGCAGGATAATGCGCCATGTCATAAAGCTGGAATCATCTCAGACTGGTTTCTTGAACATGACAATGAGGTCACTGTACTCAAATGGCCTCCACAGTCACCAGATCTCAATCCAATAGAGCATCTTTGGGATGTGGTGGAACGGGAGATTCACATCATGGATGTGCAGCCGACAAATCTGCGGCAACTGTGTGATGCCATCATGTCAATATGGACCAAAATCTCTGCGGAATGCTTCCAGCACCTTGATTGAATCTATGCCACGAAGAATTGAGGCAGTTCTGAAGGCAAAAGGGGGGTCCAACCCGTTACTAGCATGGTGTACCTAATAAAGTGGCCGGTGAGTGTATATAGCAGTACAAGTCAAATTGCACCAGAGACCCTTCAAAATAGTTTGAGTAAAAACTCACCAATATAAAAATGTACTACTTAGTTCAAAGAGAACTGGTAATGCAAAATTAATGCATCCAAAATAAAGACTTCATTTAAATAAATATGAAAAAGCACTGCAAATGATGCATTATAAAATTTAGTCGATTTGCCCTGCCTCCTTGTTCCCGATCGACAGGTAAAGTGCTATGATGTTCTGCTGTATGGTTCATTAAAAGCTCTGTTACATCATTGGGTACTTCATGTAGTGTGACCAGGATGACATTACCAAAGGTTCTGTTAGATCTTAAAGATCTACCCCATGTATGTATCTGATCACATGACATCACAGTAGCCTCCATGGGGGATGTGGAGAAGTAGAAATCCATGGAGGCTGCTGTGATGTAATCAGATACACACATGGGGTAGACGTTGCAGACCCAACAGGACTTTAGATAAGGTCACTCTGTTGACATGAAATGCTTAGAAGAGAAATGGGACAAAGGGAGGAGTAGATGGGAGGGTCCGGCTATGCAGGACATGCCCCCTCTGATGCAAGGGAACATGATATAAAGTTTATTTATGTAGACGTGAGGGAAACAAGGTATAGCTAAGAGAAAAGTGTCAGTTAACCCCTTAGCGCTCCGCAGCTCTACAGCTCTGGGTCCTGCAATTAGCGCTCAATGCAGTAGAGATACAGCGCGGAGACAATGCTGGTTCGGCTCTGCACCGGAGCCGAGCAGGCATCGGGGGGGGGGGGGGGGTTGTGGGATGTCAGCGGTAATGCAGTGACCAGCGCAACCGTGGTAGGCCCCCGATCAGGACCCCAGAGATGCCTGAAGGCAGTGCCTCTAAGATTGCATCAGTGAAGTCATCTTAAAGGCACAGTGTCAGCCTATGCATGGACCGCCCCAACCCCACCCCCTCATGAATACTGAATACGTCGGACAGCTTTGCGAGTGGTCCGGCGATTACATTGTACCCCGCCACAGTTGTAGATAGCGTTACCGGAGGTTTCCGGTAACACTATCCTTCTAAGACTGCGGTGTTTGTTCAAGCTCTAGGAGCTGCTTACTTTAGTAAGCAGCACGTAGTGGCGAAATTTTGGGTGACAGGTCCTCTTTAAAGGAAACCTACCATTTCAAATGGTAGGTTTAAGCTGTAAACACCGAGCACCAGCTCAGGGTGAGCTGGTGCCGGTGCTTAGTTTCGTTAGTGTTAAAACCGCGGTATCGCGGTTTTAACACTTTTTAAACTTTATAGCAGAAACTGCTTCGGCGCTTCGTGCGCGCGCCTACATAGGAAATGCCGCAGGCGCGCGCAGCGCCGAATCGGCTTCTGCTATAAAGTTTAAAAAGGGCTAGCTATCACTAGCTGTATATGCAGTGACTATTTATATAAGGGCAATTTACGGCATCCTTTTCTGGGCAAAGAAAGATGGTTCAAACTTAACTCATTATCAAATATCTTTAAAACAGCAAGTTCCAGAACTGCTGCTTTAATGCCTTCAACCCAAAATTATGTAGAACAGGGCAATGGTAGTTCCAGATGTTACAGCATAAGAAAAGTGCAGTAAATTCTGGTAAGAGCAGCAGTTGGCAGAGGAAATCTAGTAGTGACAAGGACCTTGCCCCAAATGTGGTTGTCTCGTCTGCACAACATAGATCTAAAACTTTAGCAAGGGAGGCTGCAGCTTGTGCAATCTGGCCCTTAGCTCCTAATACCCAACTATTGTTGGGAATAGAAGGGGAAAAGAAAACATTTTTAAAGACCAACTAACAATTAAGTTTTAATTTGGAAAATAGAGACAAAAGAAAAAAAAGGAATTTGAGGACAGAACACAGCTGTTTGATGAAGGGGGTCCTGCATGCTAGGACCCTCACCAGTTACAAGGTCTTGTGCTCCCTGTAAATGAAGCCGCGGTTGTGCATGCAACTGTCTGCTTCAATAATTTATTATGGGATCATACAGTAAATCACTAAGTTATCCGACAAAGATGAATCGAAGCAGCACCTGCCTCATTCTGGTGAGGTAGTAGGGAATGCTGTTTCTTTGGGATAGCAGGGGTCAAATGGTTCAGATATCCACGGATCAGATAGTGGTCCCAGAAAATGTGAACTTGTACTTGTGGAACACCATTTTAATGAACAAATACATGCAAGTTATTTTTAAATTTAACATTGTAACCTGGCAAAACACCAGGAAAAGCATCAAGTGCCAATCATGAAAATAGAGGTGTAATATCCATAGATTTAACAAAGCAGCGGTCTCAGAGCAGCCTGCTTGTCCATTCATCTATAGTGCTCACAGAGATAGCATTACAGCTCTCTTCTATCCTCATTTGTCTCACATTTCACACCCAGTGGCGGCGTGGACAGACATGCAGTGCCTGAACGTATAACAAGCCGGCTACCTGAAAAACTGCACGGCCAATAAAGACCAATACATAAAGTGCTTAAACCACCAGCACGTGTGCGCTCTGCTCCCAACAATTCATTACTGAAAAGTCATTTATCCAGACAGTCCAGTCTTCATGCTGGGATTACATAGGAATGGCAGAAGAATCCCACAGCTCTGGTGTCAGTCCTGGCACTCTGCAGCATGTGTACAAACAATAGTACAAGGTTACTACGCCCGATGCTGGGCAATGTGCTAGATAAAAGTTCTAGGAACGCAGTCCGTGCCATATGAGTTTTGCGGTGGTTGTGCTGGCGACACTTGTGGATGGCACAGGGGCACCGAGTTCCCAATGTCATACACAAGGCATGGCTGATGACCTTTGAGCTTGACATCTAGTACTGGTCTGGGTGACCTTGATAAGGTACCTCAGGACACACAGCTGCCCCTGAAGGTGAAAGTGTCTGAGCTGGTGAGAGGGCAGCTGCACTGTGTGCCCGCCCAGGCCTTCCATGAGGAATGTTCATGGTGTCCAGCTGCTCCATGTCACCACATTGTACTCCCACAAGTTACCGCACCATGTGACTGAGGTCACCCCGCGGCCCAGTACATACAGCGTATAAATACGAGTCTGCCGATAAAAATAGATTCGTGATGGCAGCTGCTATATATAGAGGCCAGGCCGAGCTGCCCTGCTCCCTGTGTGAGGGATGAGCGGCTGTCCTGTGTCACCCAGCGGCCGGGCCACTGTCATCTCCAGCCAATACACGTGCAGAGCGCCCGCAGCCGGGAAATCACAGCCCCGCTCCTGACGCCACCCCTCCGCTGTGTACTCAGCCCCGCACACACGTGGGCGCCCAGAAGGACACACAGCGATGGAAGAGGTCACAGGCGCCGCTCACCATCGCACCCACATACACAAGCGTCTACCTGGCCGAGCACCGGGAGGCTGCACCGGCAGTGACACCGGGGATCCTCGGTGAGCTCGAGTCACACCAATGGAGAACGCGTCCGCAGACTTAGCGGCCATCCTGCAACCCAACAGGCAGCCATGCGCCCTCCTGTGCACTTACTCACACCTGGGACATAGCGGCCTCCAACTCACCTAAGCCGAGCGCTTGCGGCTTACTGCTCCGAACACCGTCTGAGAGGCGTGGAAAGCGGAGGAGGAGCGAGTGTGCTTCTCTCCACGCCTCGACCAATCAGTGCCCGGGTGCCGACTGCGTCACAAAGAGCGGAGGAAAAAAAAAAAAAGAACAACACAACGCACATTAGTAACGAGGAGGAGAGCGCCGGGATAGGAGCGTGACGTCACCGAGGATCCTCGTCCTGACGTGATTTCCTTTTCCTATGGAGTGTGGATGCGGCGCCGTGCCGGGGACGTCCCTGGCCTCTAGTGTCCTGTCGTGTTGTCAGAACTCCATATAGTAGCACAGGTTACTATTCTCCATGACAAAACAGGGGCTTTTTAATCCCTTCATGAACAGAATTTGGTGGAAAAAAATAGTTATTGCGCCAATAAAAATATTGTGGCCAAGCTAAAACTTCAAATAAAAAGCATTTTATAGAAAGAACATTAAAAAATATGTACCCTCGTATAATGTGATAAATTATACCAAAAAGATTTTATAAATACCCTCACCCTGCTGCAGAACCATTTCAGTGGTGTGATATGTGGAGAAAACCAGGCACTGCCCATAGGCACTGCCCATCACCTGCCAAATACAATCCCAACAGTGACACATGGTGGTGGCAGCATAAAGCTATGGGGGTGGTTTACAGCTGCGGACCTAAACTCAATTGGGCATCTCTGGAGAGACTTGAAAATGACTTTCCACCATCCAACCTGAGGGAACTGGAGATGATCTGCAATGAAGAATGGGAGATGATCCCCAAGATCCCTGTTACATCATTTCCTAATGAGACTCATGGCTGTACTAGCTGAAAAGCTGCTTCTACTCGATACTGAGCAGTGTCTGAATAATTGTCACCATGTGATATTTCATTTTTTTCAAAAATATCTACATTTCTTATTTTTTTCTGTTAAGGTGGGGAGCAGAATGCACATTAATGAGCATTAAATAACTTTTTTGATCTTGCCAATAAAGGTGTCTGAATACTCTCCATACCCACTATATATGTACAAACTAGAAGATGGAGCATAGAAGTGGGGTTAAAACGTTTTTCAGGTTACATTTGAAGGTTTGGATGGTGGGGGCAGGCTAATGTGTTTTGGTGGACAGTTCCAGAGAATGGGGGATGCATGGGAGAAGTCCTGGAGATGGGTGTCAGAAGAGTAGATGTTAAGAAAGTGAGGCTGCGTTCACATGGCGTTTACATTGTGTTTTGAAATAGAATACTTAAGCTGGGAAAAGGAGCCTTTTTTTTGTAGGAACCGGAACAAGGGGGGCTAGGAGAGGGGGTGTGCTTGGTTTGCAGTTCTTGATCCTGGTGGTTGATATCCTTTAAGGTTTGTGATTTACCTTTGTATCTACGGTTGATACCCTGTATGATTCAATTCTGTATATTTGTTAGCCTTACTGTTATCTAAATTTTTAGAATGCTGGTACTTATTTCAAAGTTTTTTTAATGCTCTCCTCTTTGTGTTCTAACTTCCAATAAACCGTATTATACAAAAAAAAGCTGGGAAAATGAGATTTGCCTACTTACATCACTGTTAACATTTGCATTTACAAAACACTATATTAATACAAGGTTTAAAAAACGTGTTAACTAATACTACTGTGGATTTTCTGTACAGAAATTCTGTGTGGCAAATCTGCAATCAATCCTCACTGTGTGCAGGTACCCCAATGCCTTGTCACTGGCCTGCATTTTCATTTTAGAGTAGACCTTCTGGATAGTGACCCAAATATGTGGAATGAATAAGCAAAACAAATGCAGATCATTGATTGACAGATGGCAAGTAGATAAGTAGACTGGATTACGCAGAAATTGGCAATACAACATTTCTGTCATCTGCACAGATATCATCAACATAGGTCAACAATGGTCTAGTATTTATCTTCTGATCTGTGTCTGGGAGCTCTCATGCCTAAACTAGAAACAGAAGCACTGGTGCATAAAGAATATCTTATTTGCGCCACACTGAACTATTTAACTCAAATATATTAATAAAATTAGACTGAATATTTAACCCTTTGATCGCCAAGGACGTATATATCATAAATCCTCACAGGGTGGCACCTCTATGGATGAGGACGTCAAACATACGTACTGGATTCTAGGAGCCATAACTTTGGGTTCCTGTGACCTAGAATCTCAGTGATACAGGGATATTCATGTTTAAAGTGACAATTTTTCCCCTATCACTTTAACTGCTTTTTAAAATTATTTTTCATTTTTTTCAAAGAAAATCAAGACTACAAAATTTTATTCCATACCACCAAATATATATATATACAAACATATTCCTGTTACATCCAACATATAACAATATTAAAATTTTCCATTTATGTTCCCAAAGCTCCCCTTCCTGGTTACGGAGGTTAACCGCAAAATAAATAAATAAAGTAATTAAATAAAATTATACTCCTTCATTCTTTCCGTCCATTTCATTTTGATTGTACATACTAATCCCACTTATTCCATAGTATTTTATAACCATTTTTAATCGTACTTTGCAATTTTTCATATTGTACCATTTGAGTCACTACATTTCTCCATTTAATTAAACTAAGTCCGTCTTCTTTAATCCAATTTATGACTACTACCCTGTTTCCCCAAAAATAAGACACTCCCTGAAAATAAGACCTACAATTTTTTCCAAGGTGAGAAATATAAGGCTTCATCTGAAAGTAAGACCTACTATGTTACTATAGCATCCCCCTTGCCATACATTAGTATTAGTATCATTTAGATCAGTGGTGGCGAACCTATGGCACAGGCCATCACCCCAGCATGAAGTTCACCAGACAGGACTCAAAGAATCTTCCTGCAGAATCTTCCTACAATGATCGACAATTTTGCCCTACTCCTTTCATCTGTGTTGGTGTCCTTAAAAGGCTGAATGATTGAAAGTTTGTCAAAGAACAAGGAGAAATAAATTACTGCTTAAATTGCTGCGGTGGTACTTTACAATAAATAAGCGACTTTTGGTTAAAGTTTGGGCACTCAGGCTCTAAAAGGTTCACCATCACTGATTTCATAGTATCATAGTATATAAGGCTGGAAAAAGACGCAAGTCCATCAAGTCCAACCTTTAAGAATTAAATAAATGTTTTATCCCCATAACCCATGATATTTTTTTCTCTCCGGAAAGTCATCCAGGCCTCTCTTGAACATGTACATAGAGTCGGCCATAACAACCTCCTGCGGCAGAGAGTTCCACAGTCTCACTGCTCTTACAGTAAAGAACCTTTACTGTAGATACTCGAGGAAAGCATCTCTAACAAACCCCTCAAATATTTTCCCCACCACAGCAGTTAGACTCACGGGTCTGTAGTTTCCAGGATCGCTATTTGATCCTTTTTTGTATATTGGTACCACATTTGCTATGCAGAAGTCCTGTGGAACATAACCAGTCCTCAGTGAATCTTCAAATATTAAAAATAACGGTCTGTCTATCATGGTACATAGTTCATGCAGAACCCGGGGGTGTATGCCATCTGGCCCCGGTGATTCATCTATCTTAGTGCTTGCGAGGCGGCGCCGTACCTCTTCCTGGGTTAAACTGTTGACATTCCAAAAAGAATTAACATTATTCCTCATTGTGTCTTCCACCAGGGGATTTTCCTGGGTAAAGACAGTTGGGAAGGCGACATTCAGTAGACTGGCCCTTTCCTCATCTCCTTCCACCATGACCCCCATGTTATTTCTAAGGGGATCCACACTCTCTGTTTTTAGTTTCTTATCATTTATATACTTGAAAAATAATTGTCACGGGTGGTCCCGCGACCCATATCGCGGGTCGCGGGCTCACCCGTGCCCCCCGAGCCTCGCAGGCGCGGTGCCGGCGCGACTCACCTCTCCCCGCTCCGGAATCGCTGCCAGGCGCGCGTGCGGTATCTTCAGGAAATTTAAAGGGCCAGTGCACCGCTAATTGGTGCACTGGCTGATCACTTCCCCTTTAAAAACGCTGCACCTCCCTCACACTCTTGCCGGATCTTTGTGCCTCATAGCCTTAGAGAAAGCTCTGTTGCGATTTGCCTGCGTTCCATTGTCTCCTGCGTTCCTGTGTCTCCTGCGTTCCTGTGTCTTCTGCGTTCCTGACTCCCTCCGTGTTCCTGTGTTGCCTGACTACCTCCGTGTTCCCGTGTACCAGTGTCCCTCCGTATTGCTGTCGTGAGTTCTGTGTTCCCGTACCCTTCTGCTTGGACCTCCTGTTGCTGACCCCGGTTTGGATTCTGACATTGCATCTCTGCCGCCTGCCCTGACCCTGTGCCTGGACTGTGACCACGAGCTTGACTGCTGTTTCCGTACCTCAACCTTGGCCGCCACTGCAGACAAGTCACGCCTGTGGAACGACCTGGTGGTACCACGCCGCAGCTTGTCTAACCCGCTTTGCGGCGGGCTCTGGTGAAAACCGGGTACCACTTAGACTCCGGTCCCAGGTTGTGGCTTGAGTCATCGTCTGCAGTGGTCCAGCGGATCCACAACCCGTAAACCTGATAATAATTTGGGATTATTTTTGCTCTCTCTGGCAATTTTTTTCTCAGTCTCTATTTTTGCAGCCTTTATCTGCTTTTTACAGGATTTATTTTTCTCTCTATATTCCTGTAATGCCTCATCGCTACCTTCACGTTTTAGCACCTTTAACGCCTTATCTTTCTTGCTTTTTGCTTTCCTTACAAGACTAGTTAGCCACATTGGCTGTTTCTTGTTCCTCTTATGCTTTTTCCCATAAGGTATGTGTTTCTCACAGGACTTTTTCAGAATATATGAGAAAAATTCCCATTTTTTGGGGGGGGGGCTTTTGTCTTTGAGAACATTATCCCAGTCTATGCCTTTAAGGTCTTCCCTTCGTTGCTGAAAATTTGCCCTCCTGAAGTTTAGAGTGTTGGTTGCCCTTTCCCTAACGTTCTTAGTAAACCGTAGTACAAAATCAATGATATTATGATCACTATTCCCCAGGTTCCCCCCAACCTGTAGTTTTGATACCCTATCAGGTCTGTTGGTTAGGATAAGGTCCAGCAGTGCCCCCCCCCCTCTTGTTTAGATGATTACTACAAGAGGTTATGAGGTTTAATAATTCTGTTGCATTGCAGCTACTTGGACAAGAAGGGCTTAAACCGTTTCCCGACGCGCGGCATAATAGTACGGCGCTTACGGGGTTTGTCAGTTGCAGGTGCATGGAGAGGGTTCATGGGCTGTCTTGTTTTATTTATATGACTTCTTGTTTCCCTAGAAGTCATATGAATAAACAGTAAAAATCATAAAGACACAAAAGTCACAAAAAATGACACCACTCACAACTCCATAAAACGAAATATGAAAAAGTTATTAGTGCCAGAAAATGGCAAAAAAAAAAATAAAATTAATTTATACAGGAGGTTTTAATTTCAGTAAATGTATGAAAACATTATAAAACTTATACAAATTTGTTATACCCGTGATCCCACCAACCCAAAGAATAAAGTAGACATGTCATTTTGGGCGCAAAGTGAAAGCCGTAAAATCCAAGGCCACAAGGAAACGGTGCAAATACTTTTTTTTCACTATTTTCACTGCATTTGGATTTTCCTGCTTCTCAGTACAGGCATGGAATATTAACCCCTTATCACCGACACTAGTTTTCAGCTCAATGACCACACTCAATATTTCAAATCTGCCCTGTGTCACGATAATTGGTTATAACTTCGGAACACTTTAACATATCTAGGTGATTTTGAGACTGTTTTCTCGTGACGCTTTGTACTTCATGTAAGTTATAAAATTTAAGTGATAAGTTTTGCGTTTCAGTCTGAAAAAAAGGGAAAATTTGGTAAAAGTTTGTAAAAATTCTTCATTTTCCAAGTTTGTTCTGCTTTCCAGACAGGAGGTAAAACTACCCAAAAAGCTTGATAATGAACATTTACGGAATATCTGCTTTATGTTGAAATGATATTTTATGCATCCTCTCATTTTTCTAGGATGTTATGAGGCGCAGAACTTTAGGTGTGATTTTTCTCATTTTCATGAAAATCCCCAAAACATTTTGAGGGACTACTCAGCTTCAAAGTGACCTTGAAAGTCCTAAATAATAGTAAAACCCCATAAATTACCCCACTATAGAAACTTCACCCCTCAATGTATGTAAAACAACTTCTATTGAGTCTATTAACCCTTTAAGTGTTTCACATGGATTAAAACAATATGGACCTGCGATTTAGAAACTTTTGAATTTTTTTGGAAAATGTATTAATTTAGGCCAAAACTGACAGTTTCATAATAAATTAAATGATGAAATGCTCTGCAATGTTTGAAGCCCAATTTCTCCCAAGTGTACCGATACCCCGTATGTTGTGGTAAACTGCTGTACGGGCGCACGACCAGGCATAGAATGAAATCAGCGCTTTTATAGCAGATTTGTATTGTCACATTGTACAACCTATAAATTTAAATTTTTTTGGTAATGCGAACATATATGGGATATGGGATAAGATACATGGGATATGGGATAAGATACAATGTATAGATAATTATTTTTGGGTGTCTTATGCTTATTTGTGAGATTTTATTAACTATTTCAAGGGGAACCCAAACAAAAACATCAATTTATTATTTTGGATTTTTAGCACTCCCCCCCCCCGCTCACTTTAATGTAAAAACAATATTTTATCTTTATTCTCTGGTTCACCACGATTGCGGTGATACCTCATTTATATAGGTTTTCTTATCTTTGCTCAAATTTTTCGTGTTTTTTTTTTTTTTACCTCGTTCACCGAGCGGGTTCAATATTGATTTAGATTTATTGTACAGATTAGTACGGACGCGGTGATACCAAATATGTACGTTTTTATGTGTTTTTGTGTTTTATATACTTTATTTGCATTTTATGTGTAACTGGGAAGATTATGGGACTTTTATTTCAATTACCATATATACTTGAGTATAAGTTTTTCAGCACAAAAAATCTGCTGAAAACCCAAACTCGGCTCATACTCGAGTGAAAAAAATATATATCAAAACTCACCTTTCTGGCTTTCCCCACTGCTGGCTATATACTGGGGGTTATGGGCTGGCAGGCTATATACTGGGGGTTATGGGCTGGCAGGCTATATACTGAGGGGCAGGTGCTGCCTATATAATATGGGCAGGGTCCGGCAGGCTATATAAATGGGGAAGCTGTGACCAATGCATTTCCCACCCTTGGCTTATACGTGAGTCAATAGGTTTTACCACGGTTTTGTGGTAAAATTAGGGGCCTCGGCTTATACTTGGGTCAGCTTATACTTGGGTCAGCTTATACTCGAGTATATACGATATTTATTTAATTATAATTATAAAATGACTTAATCTTTTTTTTGCTTTTCTACATTTTCCACCTTTTGGCTTGAACAAGCGTTCTTCCGATCGCTTGTTCAAGCCTTTACATTGCAATACACTTGTTTTGCAGTGTATAGTGTAAGTAACTGAGCATTCTTGGCATGCTCAGTTACATACAGCCGGGTCCTGCCAAGAGGCGGAACCCGGCGGGGACAGAAACCAGCAGCCTCGGGTCACTTGCCGCAACCCGGGGCTGCAGCAGGAGGGATCGTATCCCCCGGTTAGCACACCAGGGGGGTCCGATCCACGGTGGGGACACTTACATGCCGCGGTCATGCTTGACCGCAGTGCGTAAGGGGTTAAACACCTGGGATCTGAGTTTTTCTGATCCCGGGTGTTAGTGCCGGGTCTGGGCTGTGATATCACAGCCCGACACTGGCACCAACTTAACCCGATGTCCCGTAGAAAGGCATCACGTCAGAAGAAGTACCCTTAATGACCGCCGTAAAAAACCGATAGGGCGGTCATTAAGGGATAAATACTATCACTATGAAGTGCAATTTGCAAAAACAAGCTGTCACACAGCTCTGTACATGGAAAAATACAAAAGTTATAGATTTTTGATGATGGGGAGTGAAAAATGGAAATGAAGAAAACAAAAAAAGACCAGGTTGTTAAGTGGTTAAGGAAAGTACTATTGCTAAACACGAAAGACTGGGAACAATGATTCCAACAGAAATGGAATAAGCATGAAATTCAGAGTTTGGAGAGTCATAAGGATGTTAGAGAAGTTGTTGACTTTTTGTTCAACAATAATTTGAATTATTTTTCATGGAAAAAAACGATATCCCCCGCAAATAAGACCTACTGTCTCTTGCGGAGCAAAAATTAATATAAGATACTGTCTTATTTTTAACACTCTCGTCAAATGGGGTAATGTATCTTCGGTATGATTTAAAAAGATGATCACATCATCCATGTACAATGCTGTTTTGTCCTCTCTCTCCCTCCAACTCCAAAACCCGTAATCCAAGCATCATCCCTTAATACCTGGGCAAGTGATTCCATTGCCAAGGCAAAAAACAAGTGGGAGAGAGGCCAACCCTGTCTTTTACTCCAAGACATAGTAAAGAGGCTCGAGCTATCTTGCCTTGGACATAGTATATATTACACTTAGCCAATTTCTAAATCTGGAACCAAATTCTACTTTTCCTAATACCTTCCAATGGTATTGCCACTCCACACTGTCAAAGACTTTCATTGTGTCCAAAGACAGAAAGGAGCAGTCCTCTCTTATTCTTCTGCTGAAAATTAGTGAAAACTCCAAAAACTTTGGGGCTTATTTACTATGGGTCACGGATTGCACTTTCGTTAGACTGTTCATGGTTTTCAGGATTTGCGCTGCTGGGACTGGTATTTAGCAAGGGATTGTGTTGCACGCGATCGGATTGTGGCACAGCTGCGCTGGCTTTCATGCAACACAAATTGGAGGGGATGCCGTCAGACGATCCGACTGATTCAGACTGAGCGCGGGATTTAACATTCAATTTGTGACGCAAGATAATACACTTACATACCGTATTTTCCGGACTATAAGGCGCACTTAAAAGTCTTGGATTTCCGTGGAAATCCAAAGTGCGCCTTATAGTCCGGTGCGCCCTATGTATGGCGCTGGGCAGCGGACCATACTTACATAGGTCCCCGCTACCGGAGACAGCAGATCTCCAGCGGGAACTGCAGACCACGCGGCACGAACAACTTCTGCCGCGTGGTCTGCAGTTCCCGCTGGAGATCTGCTGTCTCCGGTAGCGGGGACCTATGTAAGTATGGTCCGCTGCCCTCCTCCACCTCCCCCGCTCACCTTCCCCGCGTTCCCCGTCGCGTCTCGGCGTCGTGTCCCGTCGCGTCTCCGCCACGCCCCCGGACCCCGCGCCTTATAGTCCGATGCGCCTTATATATGGAATTATTACATATATAAGGCGCATCGGACTAATGCGCCTTATAGTCCGGTGCGCCTTATAGGGCGAAAAATATGGTACATTAGGAAGAAGAAGGTGAACTCCGGCGGACCCTAGTGGGGAAGTGACACATGCAGGATATCGGGCGCAGCAGATGTGCATTCTGGTCAGACAATGCACTTTCGGGCCTCGCACAGGACAGGTAAGTAAATGTGCCCCTTTATCTTGTATAAATCTACCAGGTGTAAACCCATTCTGATCCTCAATAATTATTGATTTAATAATGTTAGAGTCTAGTAGCCAACACCCTAGTTATAATTTTAATGTCTGAGTTTATTAAAGATATGATTCTATATGATCCGACCTCTAATGTATCTTTATCTTGCTTTAGAATAAAATTCAAATTAACTTTGTACATAGAATCAGTTAACCTCCCTGCTTCAATTGCTTTTTCCCATACTTTTCATTTCTCTATTATTTTTACATGACCATCACTATAAAGTAAGGGGTTAAAAATTATCTTTATTTTGTAAACATCACTAGGGGAGTAAAATTTGAGAACTTTCTTTTATGGGCAAACCCCTTTAATTATAAAAAGTTGCAAATTCCATATCTGTGATTTCCTGGAAAAGGGGGCCGGATTGTCCTTTTAAGCATCTAACTCTACTGTGTACTACAGAATCTTCTACTGTGTGTTTGCATATGAAAATCACTACGGAGTAGTTTCTAGCTACATCTGCTAAACTGGAATCAGAGGTTATAATATACAATACAATTATTCTTTATATAAAATCTTATCTTAGGGGCATGGAATTAAATTCAAAGGAGAAAACAATTTTTTTTAATCTTTATTTGGCCTGGATGATTGACCCTTGATTTATCAGATTTGAACATGGAGGAAATTGATCATGGAGGAAATCCATACGTGCTTTCTTTTGTAGGGTCTGAATCCACTCCATTGTGGGGAGTGGACTAACAAAGACGAGTCCTGAGGAAGAAGACTTGTTAGATCCTTTCAAAAGAAACTGGGCCCCTAGATCATAAAAATGATAAAGAAATCACATTAGTAGTTCTTCACTCTTTAAAGTTCTGTAGCATGGATACATTTTTGTGTCCCGCTTAGACAATGTACATTCAAATAATTTTCATCACTCATGTACCAACTTTTACCATGCCAATCAATTGATTTATTTTTTTTAGAATGAATTCCCTGCCATCTTGGAGCTGGAGTAGGATTTGCTTGTGCCATAACTAGGAATTTTTCAATTTTATTTCACAAATATTTTATTAAGAAAAGCAGATAATAAAATAATAATTCCTGTGTAGCTTTGACTTTAATCTTGGGATCCTTACAACTTTGCGGTACTTCAGTATGTAATCCTCATACAATTTATATTTTGTAACACAATGCCAATCATCCCCACTTTAATTTTTAAAGAGGTATTCCAGGAATCCGCATAATTCATATACAAATGGGTACTTAAAATATAAGCTAATAAATAATTAGTTATTTCAAATTTTTCTCCCCTTAGCAGAAAAATGCTGTGGACATGCACTGTAATTAGGAATTAATAAGCTACTGGCCCTTCAATCAGTCCACGCAGAGTAGACACAGGACAGAAGATGGCCGCTGGTCACATGTCCTGCACCTGCCTGGGAAGGTCATGTGATCACCACTACGTTTGGCTGTAGTTGGTTGGTTGCAGTGCATCCTGTATGGACAGTGTTGTGGTGATGTGCAGTGATGGCTGTTATACATCATTACTATGGTAACAGAGCAAGACAGTCTGTTAGATCATCTCTGGAAGCAGAGCATAAGAGGGAGGAGGAGTTACTGAGAACTAATAAATCATGGGACTCGTAGTTTCCAGTGGCGGACATCCTGGTGACAACTCTGCATACTTTAGAGAGGCCATAAAATTTTGTGAATCATAAAATCAAACGATTTAAGCTCCATTTTGTGACTAATGACACCGGGTTTTGTTAAATTCATTTATTTATATCATCATGGGTTTTTGTGTCAGACGTTTATATTCCCGGAATACCCCTTTAACTGAAAACCCAAGTGTTACACAAAGCAAACAAAGCAGTTTACAACACAAACTATGCATTTTGGTTGATATTTTTAAATAAACTTCTGAGATTTTCATCTCTTATGCACTTTAGCAGATTATTTAAAAACTTTATTTTGTGGCATTAATAGTTTACATATGATTAACTGAGTTTTACCAAAAGCAGACAAGAAAGAACCAAAGCATGGAATGTATGATAAACCCCAATACCCTGAAACAAATTGCACCAGTTATACAAGTGAATACATTTTATTTCAAAGAGTTATTAAAAGCACATAAAATGGAAGCTTGGCTAGACCAAAAGAACATTCCCTGGTATCTATGCTAGACACAGTATTTAGTGATGAGCAAACCAAAACTGCACAATTCAGTTCCCTACATGGACATGTTCTGTCTCTGCCTGCTACAAGCAGGTGCCAGGGTGGGCCCCAATAGGCCACCCACATGAAGTTGAGGCATTGGTCAATTGCAAGGCAGACATTACATCAACTTCGTAGTATTATATTCACCATGCTCATCCTCAGTTGAAAGTGCTGAGCCCCCCCGCCCCCCTTCAAAGTAGCAAAGCCGTTTCAGCCACAAGTCATGCTGTATGACTCTTCGAGCTGATATTTTGTTATCCATCCACCTCCCCCGCCCCAGTAGCAGAGCTAAAGTTTAAAAAAAAATAATTGGAGGATATAGGTGTGGGGCCGTGGACAATCAGAAGAGACCTATAATGACAATGAACAACTGGCAACACCTATGGCTTTCTGCTATGTACAGACGGAGGAGAGCAGCAGTCAGGGTTCGGTGGTAGAAGAAGCGAGGGGTGATAAGGTCCTACACCCAATGTAGGTAGAAGGTATTGATACTTCGGTCAAAGAGGTGGGTGGCTGGAAGCCATGGGCATCTGACAAAACAAGCGAAAAGGGGGCTTAAGTGCAGTAGTCAGTCCATAGCCACAACATCACCTGCTACTACCTGTGTTCAGAGACCCAGTAAACAAACGCCATCCTACACGGTGCCTACATTGTGGCGTTTTCTCTCACAGGATTTAGAAAACAAAACATGCTTAATTTGCACGCTGTGCCACCAGTCCATTTAGTGTGGCCTAAGCCTTAACTCTCTGAGCAACTCATGTATAACCAGGCAATTGCAGAATAAACATGAACTGCAGTGCCTAAGGCTCCTCCTGCTGCATCAGTGGGCCCAGCCCCCTTACAAATGGAGCAGGAAGCATGGGCAGGGTTGTTACATCTCCTTGACTGCCCACTGTGGCGGCTGGTCCTAAGTAAAGAGACATTGGCTCACATTAGGATGGTTGCCGGGAATCACTCCTTGCCTTCAGGTGCTGTCTCCCCTGCTTCCTCATCCAGTTAGCACAGCACAGAGCCAGCATGTCATACTAAAATTCCCGCAAGACTGTCTGGGCGAAAGCTAGTAAACAGTTTTGTTGCAAGAGGATGATGATGATGATGATGATGATGATGATGATGGGGAGTTAGATGACATCCAGAGCAGCTCATGGGCATCACTGAAATGTTGGCGAGATGCAGAGAAGGCTTCTTGTCTTCTTGCTTGTTCTTGCCTTTGAGCATCTTTACCCACATTAACCATTTTATGTTCCAGTGCCTGCGCACTGACACTTGAGTTGTCTGGATACCCAACAGTAACAAATCCTGGGTGGCCACCCTGTTGGATCTATGCTAAAAGAATAGCTTAGCAACTTTTATTCCAAGGATGACTAAATCAAGGAGTACAAGCACACTTTAGTGCAGGCACTACTTGTGGGGTTCCCATCAAAAATTGAGAGCTCAGTGTCAGCACGAGGAGGAGGAAGTCATCACAGAAGAAAGACAACCATGGTTACAATGTAGAAGGTTGTGTTGACTTTTGCTCGACCTCCACCTGCATTGGATGGTGGAGCACATAATATAAGGAGGCAGAATGTGACTCAAATGGTGGAGAATTATCTGTCCACATATCACCGGGTAGTGAAGGATGGGTCCTCGCGATTCAATTTCTGGGTATGAAAAAACTTAAATTGACCAACCTGCACCAAATCCAATAAACTCCAAAAATACTGAAACACTTATAATAAGAACTTATACAAGATACGGTAGAAACTAACACAAAGGAAATACAAGTATAAGAAAAAATAACATTGAATAACATCCATTTGTTGGGCTTATGGAACTTGATGCAATAGATACTATGTATAATATGTGTTTGAAAAAAAGTTTATTTACTTTTTTATTTCATTTATGGTACAGTGTTTTATCTGCTTTGGTTCTTTTTGGTATGAGTTATATTGCAGGAGCCTTTGAACTTTGTGTGTATCATAATTTGAATGTATTTTAGTTCAAATGCAGGCCACACCAACATATGATTCCCTTTGTTTCAGGTCTGCATGCATGTGACGGGCAGCATCTTACCTTTTAAAACCACACTGATTCTATGTTGTATTTGAAGTCAAAGGGGACCTTGAAAACAATGGTATTACAGTGCAGGATCAAGTGACAGAATGCATGATTACTGAATGCCATTTGTGCATCTGTATCATGCTATTTGGACTTGTCCTCAGGTCCAATATTTTTGGAAAAACATTCAGGAGATGTTGTCACAATCCCACTACAGTCGTTGGCATGGTTATTCCATTCAGCTGTGAAAATTTCCTTGTAGTTGGAGGTGGAAAACACACTACCCCCCATAGGTCACATGCTCTTATTGATAGCCAAGAGAAGCCTTTTGAACCATTGGTTAGAGTCTGCACTTCCTACACTTGCCAAGGTACTGACCCAAACCAAATTAAATCTATAGACAGACAGAGTAGAAGATGAGTGGAGGGGAAAAGCAGCCACAAAGGCCTTCTTTCATAAACGGCAAAGTTTCATTGCAGATTCAGACATTTATGTTGAGGTTCCGTAATATGGTCTGGTACCATTCTGAAAATCTCAATCACACTCTGGGAAGGTTATATGTGGGACCATAGTAGAAACGGCCACGGTAGTAACAAATACTAGAGACCGCACACTAACCCCTAGTCACCTCTTGTTAGCAATGA
Source organism: Engystomops pustulosus (assembly GCF_040894005.1). Taxonomy (NCBI): domain Eukaryota; kingdom Metazoa; phylum Chordata; class Amphibia; order Anura; family Leptodactylidae; genus Engystomops; species Engystomops pustulosus. The sequence continues at coordinate 116,351,502 of NC_092412.1, forward strand.
AGCAACAGTCTCCTTTCTACCATTAATTGTTATGGTTAACCATGTTATTAAACCATGTCTGATGTAATAAAAACCTGAGAAGACAATTCTGTTGGACAGTAAAACCGTTCTCTTTTGTTAAGCGGAGGAAAATATAGAAAATGGGACATAAGTCATCTGTTGAATATGTGTCTATAATGTAATAGGAAACAACCTTACTGTGACATGCAAAGCTAAATCTTGTAATGTATTGTATGCATGTATTTCTCTTTTAGCTAATAAAAAGTAAAGTCAAAGAATGCATGACCAAAAGAAACAGCTGCAACTTCGCAAGGATCTTAGAAAATGTGCTCCAATGTACTTTCTCTGCACTTCAATGTGTAATGAGGAAGCTGGTGGGTAAGTAGTGTATTTGAATCGTGACAAATGTATGCATCAAGAATAGTGTTTTTTTTTATATTCAAAGACACAGCTCTAAAAACTAAACCCAAATTCACATCGAGTTCTCCTGCTGGTTTCCACAATATTATGTATGACTAGGCCAGGCCAATTCAAAGACATTTTTATTTTAACTGGGATCCCATTAGAATGAAGGTGATGCTGCACATTCTCCTTGACTGATGCAATGGTATGCAGAAGATCAGACAGACATTCATACCACCTAACAAATGGAGAGGGTTCTCAACATCAGAAGCTACACAATTGAAGGAGCTAAAACGTCCGGAGTCTGCAATTGTATATAGTTGGATCCATTTTATTCTCCCTAACTGCTGAGATTTTTTTTCTAAGCTCAGCATCTTGGTGACCAGGACCTTGACCTGGGCAACTGAGAGGAACGGTGATTTCCAATTATCTGTGACATGGATTCTAGCAGCCATGCCCATGAATAGACCGCATGTGGGTTTGGCTCTTGAGCCCAAGGAATTTATCTGCTGGCAGCAAATCAGTAGGTGCAAATTTGCCCTCATTTTAGAAGATGGAAGTACCCCCTTAACCACCATACTTGTTTTCATCAAGCTCTACTTTTTCAAAGTATCATATACGGTAATAATTTTGGAATGCTTTACATTACCCAAGTGATTTAGAATTTTTTTTGTGTAACATTTTATTTTCTTAATGGTAAATTCTTGTTGATATATTTTGTGTTTTATTGCTGAAAATAGACAGGAACTTGGTAAAATCTAAAGTATTCTGCTTCTCAGACACCAAAATTGGTAACATCTACCATATCCGTTTCTCTGCTTTGTTTTGTCATCATTTTATAAATGTTCTTTTATTTTACAGTGTGGAAAAGATTACAACTAAAAAAAAAGTTTTTTTTTCTTTAAATTTAGAGTGAATTGTGTGCGGTAGATTTTGAGAGTCCATTTTAGGCAACATGACATGTATGCATAGCCTTTGAGATAACAGAACAGTGGAAACCCCCCAACAAATGACCCCTTTAAGGAACCCACTCCCCTCAAAGAATTTTTCAAGACATAAGATGAGCATTTAAACTCCACAGGTGATTCAAAGCAAAAATATAAAGACTGGACTATGAAAAACAAGAACTACATCATAGACAAAAGCACAAAGGCCCCAACATTTTTACAGTAGAAAACGCAATTTCTCCTGAATACAAAAATATATAAATTTCAGTTGCATTTGCAGAGCACCCGAAACAGCAGAATAATGAAAACCCTCAAAGAGCTAACAACAAAAATATAATTTTTTTCCAAGAACAAAAAAAACTTAATTTCGAGAGGGCTAAAGGACCAAAATATTGAACCAACATGTGACTGAAAACTGCTGTAAATGGTAAAATGGCAGGCTCGGAAGGAAGAGTGTGCTACTTAGCTTTTTGGAGAACTTTTTTGTAAAACCCCAGAGATACCAGAATACAAGAAACTCCCAAAAAGTTTAATCCATTTTAGAAAGTACACTCAAGAAATTTATGGAGGCGTACATTGAGCATTTGACACCCACAGGAGTTTGACAATGCTTTTTAGTGCCCACTATGTCATATCCAGGTCATGCCACTGCGAGTCAGCCCCTTATTATAGTTTTAGGAAATTAGTGATACCCTAGAATAGGGAATGCTTTTGGGGTCATATTAAACATACTAATTCTGGGGATACTGGCAGTTAAAAAAACCTAGCTAATGATAAAGATCCAGTTCCTGCCTTTAACTACCTGTATTTCCAGCCCGGAAATCTGAAAGATGAACTTCTTATCTTTCCATTTGACTTGAGGGCTAAAATGTTCACTACATCCTTTAAATTCTCTTTTTGTTGCAATTTCCTATAATATGGTCACTTCCAAGGTATTCAACAATACTAGCACCTGAGAGGTTCTGCAAAGGTGACAAGGCACCCAGACACCATGAATTTAAAGACTTTATGTTCCCTCTGCACCTTGTGCCCAAAGGGCTATTTATGCATTAAACAGTGTGTTATGCCAGTTGCAATAGTTCTATCTGTGAGCATAGATTGCTATTTGGGCAAGCCGCAGGGCACAGAAGGGATTGTTATTAACTTCTTGGAGCACAAATTTAGCTGAAAATGATTTTAGGCGTTATGTCCCTAAGATTCTCAAAGAATGTCATTTTGTAGACGGATTTTTAGAAGTAACATTTAGGCTATAAATTGATTTTCCAGATGAAGTACATAGGCTTTACAGATTACACCGGGGATACCAGATCCTGCAAGATTTGACCTTGGACATGAGAAAGGGGGGAGAGTTATACTGGGAGTCCACTGATTCCTTTTGTCTTGTTAATGCTTCACCCTGAGGTATATAGTGTGTGTGTGTGTGTGTGTGTGTGTGTGTGTGTGTGTGTGTGTGTGTGTGTGTGTGTGTGTGTGTGTGTGTGTGTGTGTGTGTGTGTGTGTGTGTGTGTCTGTACACTGAATGTGGGGTTAATGGGGGTGCAGTATATTAAAAGTGGGGGTGATGGGGCACTGTCTCCGTTTGGAGAAATCAAGGTTTAATCACCAGAGGCGACAGGGCTTTTTTTACTATGAGAACTGTCAATCTATGGAATAGCCTGCCTCGGGCACTGGTCACAGCAGGGACAGCAGAGAGCTTCAAGAAGGGTCTAGATGCCTTTTTACACATAATTAACATTGATGGCTATGTTATATAGAATTGTTTCCAATGAATCCCTTCTTCATGCAATCCCTTCCCTTTCTTGGTTGACAAGTGTCTTTTTTCAACCGTATAAACTATGATATGCATGAACCTGTGGAACCTAATGGAATTCCCCATGTACATGTATATAATCAGGGGTTAAAGAGGACATAAATCTATTGGTTGAATCTGCCGATTCTGACTACTTCAGATGATCATCTAATAAGTATGGAACTGTCCCGATAGCACATGGTTATAACAGCCCAATGCTTTTGTTTTTGGGAGATATACCAGGTGTTTGACAGGAGCTTTCTCCACTTACTCACAGATGATTCTACAAGATGTAGAACAAACAAAAGTTGAAGAATGGCCGGCTTTAATGTAATGAGGACACAGACATAAGAAAGCAGGTTGAATTTACATTTTACTTCAAAAAAGGGGATGTACATACATGAGGGAACATTGGGTAGAGAACAGTTCTGATAACTCATATCTGCTAATTGTATCTAGGTGCCAGTTTGGCTGGCGGTGGCAGTTTTATTCCTGCTGGCATACACTTGCTTACAATATTAACAGGATAGTGAGTAAAGGAACATTTGAATTGTATGGCCTGAAAGGAAAGGATATATCATACACAGTGAGTTTGTAGTACACAGCATCATTTTTTTCTCATTTAAATGACATACTCAACAGCAGGAAGGAGAGAAGTTAACAATTACTAACACTAGAATAATCAAATTTTGTATGTTATACATGTACAGCAACTAACTGCTTTACAAAAAAGCAAAATAATACAATATATTGTCACATGTATTTACAGTGTAGTAAATATACTTTTCTGTCAAATTTTACACAAAAAATATTTACAGATGAATGTACTGCATTAAAAAAAGTAATGTTGCTAACACTTAAAAGTGACTTTTTGTGGAAAAGTCAGTTGCATAACATTGGATACCACATGCTTAGAAGGAGGGAAAGTTCCTAAAACTGAACCTAGAAATCATACAGGCTGTCCATACCCAGCACTGGGAGAGTTCGCAAAATACAATTATACTTTGAACCAAATATACACATCAGAGATTTGACACTGTGTGGTGGATTTCTTCAATGGGACCAGGAAATACCCAGCCTAAGGAAACTGTCTGGTGTCTGGTTTGCAATTTTGTTTCTACCTTTTTGGTAAACCATTTTTCATATATTATTTGAGATATTTAGGATGGTCACATTCATACATCATATGATATTCAGTATCCCATAATCTCTGATGCGCATATTATTTTTTTCAGGCTATATTGGGCCCTTTCATATCCACTACTCTTAGTGAGCAGCCATGTGTGCACCTGCGTCCCAGCTCACTGGACCGTTCTGAACACCCAATCTTGTGAAATAGCTAACCCTAAGCACAATGGGATTTTGGCAGACTGTTTGCATAAGAGGTTTCTATCCACAGTTTCTCCGCCCCCAAGGACTGTAAACAAAATGGAGAAAAAAAAATCAATCAGGATGGGGGGCAGGTAAGTGGGGGACAAAAAAAAAGAGCTTATTTGCATCGGAATTATGCTTTATAATGTCAATAAATGCAGATTATGTGCTATACTTATTAAATCCCAACACATATTTGTACCATTGTTATATTAGTTTAGCTGTGGAGTTTAATTTACTGAAATACACTTAAATCACTCTATCGTGATAGATATTACATAGAGTTATACTTTTATCTTATCTTAAAGCCATTCATGGTCAAGAGACCAAGATCTAAGTTGTAGAAGAGCATTATGATATTTTATTTATACATATGTTCAGCAGTTAATATATTTGAGCCCTAAAAGCAAGCACCTTTCCCTTTTGCTTAGAATCGTCAAAAAGGAGAATTTTCCTCTGAGTTAAGAATATACTGGACAAGTGTCTAAAGCCCTGTTCTTCAATCGCCTTGACCTGCTGCGTACAACATTACAATGCCGATAAGTCTGGTAAATAGCGCTATCCCCTATTTTGTAGTTGTGCATAATATTTGCAAGACAGTTTCAAACGATTAGTCCCTGTAAATACTACATGTTAATCTGGAATTAATATGTCACAGTGAGCGAGTGTGTGTTCGGTTTAGCTAGTATGGCCCCATACTCCATCTAAATCCATTAAGAAATTTTTTTTTTACTGAACCCATGAATTGACTTGCGTTATAAGGAACTACTAGATTTTTCTGTTGCGTATTAGTGCTATAAATATTTGCAACAATGCCCGTAAGAAATATAAGGATTCTAACATTTACCTATTATGATTACAGGTTTCTACATAATACAACGTGTGGCTGCTTGTTCCAAGTGGATGAAGTGCATCAAGGGTTTCATGATGCAGCTCCTCCCAGACACAACTCGGAGGATTCTGTCAGTTTCAATGTACCGTTTCATTACAACCTCAAAAAGGTGGTAGTATTTATAGAGTTTTAATTCGTTTTTTTAACATAAACATTGCACATAACAGTGCACCACACCAATGGGTGAATGTTTACTTCTCTAAATGATTACAATGATGCCCCAATCATAGTGAGGACATACATCTTTCACAAAGATTATGCCCCTAAGTGCAAGAATTCTTGTAACACCTCTCTCTGGAAGGGAAAAGGAAACGATCGTCAAGCGGAAAGGAGTTAAAGCCCTTTTACTACTAAAATGCAAGCAATTTACTAACCACAATTTCACTTTGAAAACTACACAGTTTTTGTCAAATTAATACAAACAAATATTTACATAACATTTCAAATGATTCTAGTTCAGAATAAATTCTGCCTTTAAGAAATAGTGCATTTTAAGGACAGAAATCACTGGTGCATTTTAGATGAAAGAAATGCGTCAATACTTTGCAAAACTGCGCAAACAACGTTGCTTGGAATATATATTTGTATAGGAATAAAAATAGAGTTAATTTGATAAATTTATTGCATGTACCCAGAAATCTAATTGGTATGGTGGCCCCCTTCATATATCTGCTTATAAAGTACCATTACAAAAGAAAGAAAAAATAAACCCAGCTGAGAAGTTCATTTTAAACAAATAGGTAAAAAAAAATCCACAGCTAAAAGTGATTTCAAAGGGGAGGGGATTTAAATAAGACTCTTTTCCCACCAAAGCCACTAGAAAGGATTAGCTTTAACAATCTGTTAAATGGAAAACGAAAACAAATACAAACAGTAATAAAAAAAAAAGACAAGGCAAAACGACTCATGAAAATGTCACTAATGTTTGAACAGTTAATGCAGTAAAGGCTGGGCCACCATTATCAAAATTACAAAATCCTTCATTCCGAAATTCACAAGTAGTTGATATGCTTGTGACCAAGGTTCCCTTTAAGAATGGAAAGCGCAGGAAGAAAAACAAAAAAATAAACAAGGCATAAAGTGGAGGAAACCGAATGGTGTTAAGTTCAAGCAATGTTTTCAATGTGTTGATCTTCTGGCAACATGGCTGACTGCATGGGAACGTTAAAAAATTAAGTGCAGCATCATATTGTGCGCAAGGCCACTGGAGGGCCGACCGCCTAGGTAAAGTCTGTTTTAGAAAAGGAACTGTAAAATAAATAAAAAGGGCAATTAAAAAATCTTCACACAATCTTTTTGATGCTGTGACGTTTGAAGCTGCCAGCACTTCTCTGCTTTTGCACTTGGCTCGCTGAACCATGGCGTGTTCTACCGCTATTTGAGTGGCCGGTGGTTGGAGACAGTTCCACGTTCTCCTTGTCAATTCCTGAGGTGGAAAAACAGAACAGGAATGGTGAACTAAATAACCTGTTACATATTCGAACATGTAGTAGGTTTTACATAATGGTGCAATATAACCAAATATTCATCTGGCTAGAGAAGTTTTGCCGAAACCTGTATCAAACTTACGAAAAAAAAAAGTAATGAATGAATTCAGGGGATGGAAGACCGAGACAATGTTACCAACATGCTCACTGCATCTTCAAACCTACCCCAAAACAGATTTCCCATTTTCAGCTGCAATATAATGTATTAACACCACTATGACTGGTGTAAGTACGAAATCCATACAACAAAATTCAATGGATCTTTGACAGGGTTTGGCAAACATGGAGGCCAGTGGCACACTCTCCAGATCTTAACTATGACCTTAAGTATATATCCAAGTATGCTTTTGTGAACAATACAGATATTTGCTGGTACTGTGCTGTTAGTGTAAAGTACCCTTTCATTCCCATGCACATGACCGTTTTGGGAGCCGTGATCTGGCCTGATCACGGGCTCCATAGAGGTAAGGTGCGCTCCCCGCTGAATCTGGCCTTGGTGAGCACACAGTCATGTGCATTAAGCCTTCCCCTTTTGTACTCAATACTCCATAATGAGGTATCTATGATACATATTTTACTATTTGTCTACAATTTGTAGTCCCATCTAAACTATATTTTAGAAGACAAGTAGTAGGAGAACAAATGTGTTGCAACCAACACAAAGTTAAAAACTGTTGAAAATAAATGAGGCCACAATCCATGCACTTCTGAAGCATTCCAAGCACAGTGCATGCATTTTGACTGCCGACATCTGCACAAGTTGTATACTATGGAATTCATTACACCCTAATGACTAATGAGGTATTGCCCACTGAGCAATGAACTGTAGAAACATCAAATATCAAAGGGTCTATAAGGGTGTATAATTCTTCATTATCAGTATAATTCTCACCTATACTACTTGTTCCATCCAAGGAGATATATAAAATATTGAATATGGAAGATGATGTTCTCACTAAAATGGTAATTTCAAATCAAACATGGAAAGGAATTTAAATAATGGAAAGAAAGCCTAGGTACAATTATTCCACATGGTTTTACAAAATATTTAACAGCTTGGTTCCACGACCATGCACATCCTAATTATTGCGCCACAATCTGTACTATGTACTAGTACTATGTGGCAGTGTGTCAGTAGGAGAACCAAGTTGGGGGTTAATTCTTTACAATGAATCAGGTAAAAAGCAGAGCACCCTGCAGCATGATGGAAGCCACAAGAAGGTCCCCAGGTCTGCATTGGTATTTGCCAAGACCCAGTAATAATGAGTGTATATAAAACCACAAGCTCCTGTTTATACACATGCTGCACCACGTTATTTCAAAATCCATACAATGCAGGACTTATACTGTGTGTGGAATAATGAATACAAGTTCAGTAGTAAGAATTTACTGACTACTGGAGTAAAGGTTCCATCTATGTGGAGGTCCAGATAATACGGGCTGTATATAATACTGGGCAGGTCTTTCAGCCAGAAGAGCTTTCTGTCCACTGCTCTGAGTGACTGTTAAGTATCAAACCAAAATCCAGATAGAGCTCTTACTGCTAGCGGAGAGGAAGGGCTGTACACAGTGTATAGAGCAGAAAGCGCTTCAGGCTGAAAGACGCATCCAAATTACCCAAATTATAGCTTTACTTTTCACAATCCTGTCACTACTAACAACATACACAAAGATATGGTTACTCAGCATTCCAGGGCTGCCTAACACTGTCTGCAGCTTTGTATGGTCAAAACTGCTGCTAAATTCACTTGAAATTTCCTACCGAGGTGTAATAGTGCAAGATGGATGGCAAAACCCTGACAATATTAATTAAAAAAGTCAATACTGACAATACAGAAGTAAATACAAATAATTCAATATTTATTGTGAACTCATCTGCAATTCAATAGGCTCACATGAATGAGGCATGAAAGAGTGTTTGCAGGGCATATCAGATCTTGTGACAGAGATTCAGGTCTTAGGTAGCTTGCCAAGAAGAGTGTTCAGATCGATGGGGTAGCTAGGATTTTCTTACAATACACATACATACCCCTAAGACTGTAATGAAGTTTTACTGATAATCCTTAGTCCCAAGACGGCACAAAATTTTTAAATGGGTAAAAAAAAAATTTCTCTAGAGCTACAATCAGAAAATATTCTGTTCTGACTTACCGGTATAAGCCGAGACCCCTAATTTTACCACCAAAAACCGGGAAACCTATTTACTCGAGTATAAGCCGAGGGTGTAGTATACAGCTTGCCCTCCAATGTATACAGCCAGCTTGCCCCTCCAATGTATACAGCCAGCCTGCCCCTCGTATGTTGAGCACATTAAAAAAATAAACTTAATTCTCATCTTCCGGCGATACTCACCCCCGGCGGTGGCTCTCGATCCCTGGCAGCGGCTTCTATCTTCTTTCTTCTCTTGCCGGCGGAGCCGCTGATGACGTCACACCGCCGCATCATAGTGAGCACCGGCGGGGAGATCGCATGGACGCAACTCTGCCGGCAAAAGAAGACAGCCGCCTCCAGGGATCGAGAGCCACCGCCGAGGATCGGGGATGAGCATCGTCGGAAGGTAATAACTATGTTTATTTATTTAATGTGCTGAACATCGGGAGCCGCCGCCGGATATCGGGAGCCGCCGCCGGTGGATCCGGGCACCGGAGGGTGAGTATAATTTTTTTTTTAATTGACTCGTGTATAAGCTGAGGTGAGGTTTTTCAGCACATTTTTTGTGCTGAAAAACTCAGCTTATACACGCGTATATACGGTATATACTAATTTAGTTTAAGAACAAACCTAAAGAACCCATCTTGTACATAACCCGGGGACTGCCTGTACCTGTATTGGTCTCTAAAAATTGCTTTGCTGTTAAATATTTAGGCTTTCTTAAAAAATGTAAAAAATAGATCTATATGGGGTGATTTATCAGAAGTGTCAGAGCAGGACAGTTCTAGTTTCCTGTGGCAACCATTCACAGCTCAGCTCTCATTTTCCCACAGCTGTTTATAAAATTGAAACGGAGCTGGGATTGGTTTGGTCATCTAGAACAGTTATACTTCAGACACTTCTGATAAGTCTCCCCCTATAGTCATAAGCATTGAACACATCACTGATTTTCTTAGTAAATAGGTGTTTTGACCTTCACCTGGACAACCTGCTGCCAGGGTTTAGCAAATCTGGAAAATCACACCATTTTTGCAAAAGTCATTTCAAACTGGAAAGTGTTAACATTTCGCAGGGTGTGTGTCTGCACCTTCAGGCCCGTGATGAGTGCTGTGACACGGACTGATCACTATGTTGAGGATTCAGCACCGTGCATTATTTTGATAGATGGTGCACAGAGTTCTTATTGCCCTGATATGAAGCAGAGCAGACAGTCGGCTCTGAAACATATCAGGGAAATAAGAACTCTGTGCACCACATATTAATATCATTCTCGGTGTTTGATCACTATGTTGAGGATTGGTCAGTGGCACAGCACTCATCACGGGCCTGAGGGTGAAGACACACACACACATGCGCTAACAAAAAGTTAACAAACACGTGTCTAAATATCGCACTAACACATGTGTTAACATTGCATGAAAGTATTACCGCATGTGTTTTGTAAACGCAATGTTGACAACAACGTAAGTAGGCAAATCTCATCTTCAGCTTAATGCAGGTGTTAAAAGCAAACAAAACGCAAAGTGTGACCGCAGCCTAAGGCTACATTCACATGAATGTGAACCCGGGCTGAGCGCTGCTCACCCCCGACCCTCTCCATAGCCATGTATGGTGTACGGCACCACATTCCGAGGAATGATAGGACATGTCCTATCTTTCTCCAGGCTAAGGGACGGTGCCGCATGTGTGCAGCACCGTACAGCTTCCGTACGACGCTGTGCGCCCATTGCCTTCTATGATGCATATAGGTCCCCCATACGGTCGTTTGAATGTAGCTTAAGGGTGATGCCACACATGGCGTTTTGAACCCATTTTTGGTTAGTTTTTAAGCATTCCGTCCAAAAACGCATGCGTTTTTGACAGATTTTACCAATTATCTTAATTAAAACTGGTCAAAAACGTATGCGTTTTCAAAAACGTGCATTTTTGGATGGACTGCTTAAAAACGTACCAAAAATGGGTTCAAGATGCCACATGTTGCTTTTTTGGACCGTTTTAAAGCAGACATTTCAGTAGGTTTAAAAATACATGCGTTTTTGAACAGTTACCATGCGTTGGCTGCTTTCAACCTGTTTATCTTCATTTCTAGAAGTTTAGGCAGCTGTGAAACAGATTAAAACCAGCCAAACAAACAAACTTTCAAAAACACATGCGTGTTTAAACAGACTGAAAATGCATGCTTTAAAACAGTCCAAAAACGCGTGACCGCAGCCTTAGGGTGATGCCACACAGGAGGCCATTTGGCCATTTTTAAGCATGCGTTTTTAGCCTGTTAAAAAACACATGCGTTTTTAACCGTTTGCAATGTGTCTAAAAACGGGTTCAAAACACTACCGTGTGCCACCACTATTTCTGCCACTACCTGTTGGAGCAGCTCACAAGGATTCCATTCCAGCCTTTATCTGGAATGTCACCCCTATTACCCCTCCCCCCATGCTCATGTCTGTGTGTAATGTATAGTAAAGCATTGCTAGTGTCTGTGCTTCATCTGCTGACATGCTCTATTCTCCTATACACATGAGTGAGACACAGACAACAGCTACACTAGTGCCTGATATGCTGTGTTTTCCTATATACATGGCTGCACAAAAAAGAGAAGCAAAAAGAGGGGCACTATGCTTAGGGTGATGGCAGACGTGTTTTATTAAAAAGTTCAGTCTTTATTCCATCATGTTAAAATACATCTTCGCTGCAGGGGGAGAGGGTATGAGCAGGAGCCCACTAGAGCGTGAAATGGACAGTCACCTCTAGTGGGCTCCTGCTCATACCCTCTCCCCCTGCAGCGAAGATGTATTTTAACGTGATGGAATAAGGACTGAACTTTTTAATAAAACAGTGATTGCCAGCTTCTTTTTTCTTATGCATCTCACACACAGGCTGCAGGGAGCGTGGCCACTAGCACCAGGAAGCACATGGAGGAGCTATTACACCATTATACAGGCGGTCAGTCAAGCACTGGGGGTGTGGCTGTGCCTCCAACTCATGAATAAGCTGGACAGCTTGAATATGATATTGACTCATGGGACATCTCACATGTCATTTGCATACAGCTTTAGGACCTCATTGCTTAGGTTTACAGGCATGTCGAGGGACAATGAAGGGATAGAGGTAATGCTCTCTAATGGCAGTTTATGAAAATATATTTAGATTTGGGGGTTAATTTTCCTGACGGGTTCTCTTTAACTAATGGATTGGTGGTTTAGTGTCCCAAATCGCCTTTGTGGACACTACAAAAAGCAAAACAGACTTTCATACTTGCATGGGTCTGATGAGGAACATTGGACCCATCTCTAGTGCTCCCGCACAGTACTTTGAAGCGGGAGCAGTACACTTTAGCTTTACTGCGCAATTGCCGTACCCATGGCACATGAATAGTGAGGCCTTGGTGTAGTACACAGGCTTCTCTGTGGTACGGCACAGGAAGTTATGGAACAAGGTAGGTATAAAGTTTTTTTTTTATTTGCTAGCTTGTGGGTGGTTTAGTGTTCCAAATGTCCTGATAGGTCCTCTTTAAGAATATATAAAATTTATGAAAGAAGCTTAAAATTCTGCTATATTACTCAGGTTACAATACATTCACATAGGACTACACAATGACCATGACATTTAAAATTGTGTGTCTCTAATTTTGATTTCCAGTGTGTTTATATATGTACCATATGTGTGTACAATATATTCATTTAAACCATTGGAGGAAACGCGTAAATTTAACATTCTGTACACTTCAGCGTACAGAGCTGTGAAAGGAGTCTTTTTTGTACCATTTGGGAAAAGTACAACCTTTTGAACACTTATCATAATTTATTGAGAAAACAGCAACAAAGTGGTGATTTGGCGACTATTTTTTTCCCCTTATGGCATGCATCTTATGGGCTATTTTCAAACATGGGGATATCCAATTTTTTATTTTACATTAGTTACATAAATATTTCACTTCTGTTCACACCGAGAAGTCTTGTTTAAGGTGATGGAGCTAAAATACAATGTAAAGGTAATGCAGACAGACAATGAAATAGCATTAAAGTGGGTTGGGTTAGTAAAGACATTCCTATGGATAGGGGAAACATCTGATCACTGGAGAACAGAGGAGAAATGTCATCCTTAGGGTGATGCCACACATGGCGTTTTTGGTCAATTTTTAAGCATGCGTTTTCAGTCTGTTTAAAAACAAACTGTTTTTGACAGTTTACCATGCGTTTGGGTGCTTACAACCTGTTTATCTGAAAATGCATGCTTAAAAATGGACTAAAAACGCCCTGTGTGGAATCACCCTTAGGCAAAGTGCACATGACAATTTTAATTGGCTGTGAGCTGGCCACACAAACAAAAGTCGCCATTGACTTAAATCATGTATGGCCAAGGTGTGTGAAGTCTCGGCACATCGTGACCTAACCAGGCCGCTGCAAATTGTAGAGGAGGTTCTATTTCTGCTCAAATTTGTGGCCACTTAGCTCCTATGGTGATGGGAGGAATGATGAGCACTCACTCAACTCATCTCCAATGGACCTGAAACCTCCCCGTTTGCGGCCAGTTTTAAGCAGACGGTCGTGTGCACTTAACCTTATCTGCGCAACTGTAAGTAGTCCTAAAGTCCCATTCATTGTATGGGGATTTGCACTGCTCATCACCAGGGGGCTCAGCAGTCTCATCTGATAAGGGGATAAATAACTTTATCCCATCACCTCTGACACAAAGGAATGTCATTAATATGCTCTGCACCTAGGTGTTCTAAAGTTAGTACACAAACTGCTCATGCCAAGCGCTCAAAGCCTTTGCACATGACCTTGAACTCGTGCATATAGGTGGAAAGCAAGTACCTTGATGAGGGAGTGGCTGCATGAAAACTGCAGATTTAGAGCAAGGCAGAGAAGCTTCACAGACAGAATGAAAAACATAAAAGAAAGAATGAATAATGGGGAAATAAAGACAAATGGATGAGACAATAAAATCTACAATCAATGTTTAATAACTGGTCTTTGGAAGATTGAAATCAAATGTTACTGCACAGTTCAAGTAGGAGGTATGCCACAAAAAAAAAAAGATGAAAGGCGACTAAACTGAAGACAACAACATCTAAAACACTGTGTAATGGAAATGGAAATGTTCTTTAATGAACAGCATTTTACAATTTCATAAATACATAAACATTCAACATATAAAGTATGATTCTTTACTTGCCCAGTCCTGATACCGAGTCCTAACCTATATAACAGCCCAGAGAGTGCAAGTCTCCAGAACAAGCTCTATGCTGCCATTAAAGGGTGCTCTGGGTTAAGGATTATTTTGGATATGGACTCAGGAGGTTATAAAAAAAAAAAAAAAAAAAAAAAAAAAAAAAAAAGACAAACACACTATACTCACTTTTCTAGAGCATCTCCCGTGACCATTGGCCTCTATATTGAGAGACACGGCAGTAACTCTGAGTATCTGACAGTGGTGAGGGGAGGCACCATGCTAAAACAGAACACTAGTATTTATTTTAGAAAGTGTTTGGGTTTTTTTTTTAGCCCCCAAATGCCCATATCCTATCCCCCCCCCCAAAAAAAACCAGTTTCAGTATTTCAGTTCTGAAGCCTATACAATTGTCACTGCAGCTCACCTTGAAACACTGCCTTCCAACAGGTGGCGCTAGAGGCACAGAGTCCCCTTTTTCCCCCTGCAGAGCTAAATGTACATGCTCTGGGCTATAGAATAAGCAGGAACACGGGATCAATGCAAAGCAAGTAAAAGACTTACAATGTCATTCAACATAAAATAGTGAACCCACATGTTCAACTTGACAAACTAATCTTTGGTAGTATAATTTATCAAAGAATACTTCCTTTCAGATACTGAAAATATGACTTTTATTTTGAGTTTTAAAGACAAAAAAACAGTCCATAGGTACATTCCATCGATAAGAACAAACTTTTGACTGTATCAACTAACCTGGGGAATGCTGGGAAGTGGCAAGGGAGGTCATGGAATTAGAGAGGTTAAGGTTAGCAGTAATACTCAGTTGGCTCTGCACAGCAGGAGGATATGGAGATGTAGGCGTCAGCAGCGACTCCTCACTGGCTTCTTCATCAATAACAGGCAAGTACTTGTCAATCAAGGCATCAAGAAACTTCACTATTAGCTCTGCGTAGTCAGGAATTTGTGTTTGCTGGCAACATGAAAGAAATGGTTAGGAATCAGTAACTGCATTTTCACCAAATTCATATAGTTTGTGTAATGAAATGAAGCCTCATTGTGTAATTCCTGTGAATAAAGACCCATCCATGATCATGTGATGTCAAACAGGTGCTCTGCTCGTTATATCAGAGTAATCAGAACTGCATGTTATAAGGAGGGGGCATGTAAAGGGAACCTGTCAGGACGATTTGGGATTTTAAACCACCCACAGGTTCTTATGGATTAGCAAGTTTAGTGCTCCAAATCGCCCTATATGGGTTTTTAGAAATTGCCTTAGGTGCAGCGCAGTGTAGCCGGATACTGTCCCAGCCTCACGAGATTAGGCGCTGTTGCGCAATCTGATGTTAGTCCTCTGTGCCTCTTTGGACTCACATCTGGGTAAGTATCAAAGTTTTTTATACAGCCCTCATACAGTTCAATTTGGGACCCTAAACGAAAGGTCCATAAGGACCTGTATTTGGCTTAAGGTCCAAAATTGACCTGACAGGTCATCTTTAAGGGGAAACAAAAAGAAGGAACAACAAAACTGCTCGGGTGAATAACAGGGAGGGGCAGATGTACGATATAGATGTACTATATATGAATTATCAATAAGGGTTCTGCGGGACTTAGTGACCAGTCTATTTTGGGCCATTAATGACCATGCCATTTTTTGCAACTTTCTCTGATGGCATACCAAGAGTAATAACTTTATAAACTGCCCCTCAAATTTGAAGGGGGGGGGGGCAGGATGGGTCTGTATATAATGAATGGGGTGGGGTGGTGAGGAGAGGGCTGCATATAATGCATGTGGGGTGAGGAGGGGGGCTGCATATAATGCATGTGGGGTGAGGAGGGGGGCTGCATATAATGCATGTGGGGTGAGGAGGGGGGCTGCATATAATGCATGTGGGGTGAAGAGGGGGGCTGCATATAATGCATGTGGGGTGAGGAGGGGGGCTGCATATAATGGGCGTGAGGGGGATGCATATAATCCAAGTGGGGGAGGGGGGCTGCATATAATTAAACTATGGGTGGTGAAATGGGTCTGGTCTGTATATAATTAATCCATGGGGGGAAGGTGGCTGCATATTATTAATCCATAGAGGGGGGGTATGCATATTATTAATCCATAGAGGGGGGGTATGCATATAATTAATTTATGGGGGTGAAGAGCTGTAGATAATGAATCCATGCCACTATTATGCAAGTTTACTGCAAAAGGGCCCACTGAGGCTATGTCGCTCAAGGGCCCACTGAAACTGGCCCTGATGGGAGCTAAAACAGCAGTAAAATTGTAATGTAAGGGGGTAAAATGATCTTTATTTTGTCAACATCACTAGGGGATCAAAATTTGAGAATCTTCTTTCATGGGCAAACCCCTTTAAAGATTTTATTGGCACCATTGTGGTTTATAAGAAATGTGGAAAAATGGCAATACTGCTATTGGATTATTACGGTACATGATAAATTTAGCACTGTCCATAGTGCATCATACATTACAGCATCTTTTTATTCTAGGGGTTAATATGAAAACAGAAATGGAAAAATATACATATGTGGTAAGTTTTTTATCCACCCTATATAATAAATTCACTTTCATAAAAAGAACATCTTTAAACAGAAATCTACAATTTCTATGTATTCCCCTTCCAAGACCCATAACATTCTTATTTTTCCGACAATGGGGCTGTATGCAAGACGAGTTGTTCTTTTTATCTTTTATCATATATTTTATATTCCTTTTTCCCCAATTTTATTTTTTTCTTTTATGCCATTCACCCATGTGAATGGACACCTAATGCATTTGTCGATAGTCAGGTTGCTATGGACAAGGTGATAACCCAATATGTAGACAATTTGTACAGGGAAACTGGGATTTGATTTTTACTTTTTATTTTTGCTCCTACTTATTATTGATGTTTCTATTATTTATTTTTTAGCCCCACTTCTACGTGTGATCATTTGATCACTTGCATGATACACTGCAATAATACTGTATTACAGTTTATTCTATAGTGACAGAAAGTCTATTAGTCGTCTCATTTGAATGGGGGGGGGGACTAATAGGCTAACTTTAATGGCAGACTCAGTAATGATCACAGGATCAAATGGGTTAATCAGGCCCACAAAGGTGGTAGTATACTCATCATGGAATAATCTGTTTGTTGTTTGAAATTCTACTGAACAATGGTTCATATTATATCCAAACATATAGATGATAAATATCAATGAAACAAAGCACAACATCTACTTTCATTACCTTTGAGAAAGGACCAGCAAACCTCCACAATCCATTAAATCCAAAAGCTACAATAAAATAATAAAAAAAAAACACACATGATGCAACTGATTTTTTTTTACATAGCTTACAGCTTTACATGGGGTAAGGGCTGAATTGGTAATATATAGGACAGAAAAGAAACAAGCAGACACCATTTAATATGGATTAGAGACATCTATGTGCCCTGGAGGTACTAGTTATCTTTGTGGTAACTGATGATGCTCCCTGGGATATGCCAATTCTTCCTCCTGTCTGCATGGACAAATACCCGACTAATAAAAGATATTTAAAACATTGCCAGGGCTAATCTCTGTCAATATGCAATCCTTAAAGATTACACAGTTTCACAGACAACATTTTTATACTTCTGACACCATGCAGTTGTGAAACACGAATTTCCAAAACCCCTGAAGCTGGTCAGGACATTGGTGTGTTGCGTCCATTCAAAAGTGTGCAAAATACAGACAGGGTACACTAGACTTGTTGAACTAAGCAACTCTCTACACCTACAAAATGTCAATATACCATATCCAATGGAATCCAGTTCAGAACACTTTTGGCTTACTTTGCAGGTACAATGGTTGATACTGTGGAGGCGACTCTTCATGATACACCACACTTTGCACAATTCCATGTATGGGGTTCAATAAATTTGGGTCTTGACACAATGACAGAAGGGTGTTGATCTTGGAGTCCAACAGGTTGTGTCTGAAATACATGTTTTTACAACACATATAGCTGAAAATAAGGTCCAAACAACAATATCAACAGTCCACAAGAGGTGAGGGGACCTACTAATGGTGGTAATAACTACAAAGTGAAAAGGTAGAACACTTAGGGTACAAAAAAGAGAAGAAAAAATCTTTTTAAAATTTGTAAAATTTAATTTTATTTACACTTTGGCATAATTGAGATTATAAAAGAAGTAGCTCCTTATGATACTTACACCACAGGAAACACTTTGGGGAAGACCACACTGGCTTCAGCCAAGTATTCATAGAGGATACGCTGATCAAACTCATCTGTAGTGTATTTTACAAGTGTAGCCTGCACAAACAAACATACAATGAAATGAATAAATCTCCAGTGACAACTCGCTGCATTATGTGACTGGGCTGAATTCAAATCAAGTCCTCTCACTCACAGGTAGATATCAGATATTTGTAAACTTGGTACACCCCATAGTATCGGAGGGGGCTGCTGTTATTACAGAAGCATGCAGCCAACCACAACCCTAAGAGCCCACCTCAATCCATCCACAGGGTGAGGTTGGGAGAGTTCTCTTGACAATCCCTGGCATACCTTTGCAAATAACATAGAAAGAGAATCCACCACCATTCCACCATTCTTATGAAACGGTTTTTATATACAGTATTGATATTCTGAACTAATTGTATAGTGTAGTATGTTCCTCCACAGTTCTGTAGATGGGAGTCTCCAGTCCATCCTTCCGATTACTAGGACCTTGCAAGCAAGAAATAATGGTTCTTCCATGAGAACAGAGCACGGTGCTGCCACTGCTCCTCGTCCAGCAGGCCCAGTAAGCGAACGCCTTGAGCGCTATAGAATCTCTCTTCATAAGCAGCTCTATGTAAAGGTCTAGGTGCTACTGTGTAGAGTTTGCATCACAAAATAAAGTAAAAAAAAAACCCAAAAAAACAATAAATCATTACAAAGAAGTAAAGACATCAGCTTACAAGCACAGTCAGCAACAGAGCTTGGGTTTTAGGATCAGTCAGAACTTCCTCATCCAAGAGTACATTTGACTCTGAGACAGATACTTTACGCAAATGAGGATGTTGTTGAGGAGATGATATTCTGGGTGTATCTGAAATCAAAGGAAAAAGCAATGTTTGAAAAAAAATACTGTGGTGCATGACAGACGTCACTTGTCAAAACTACAGGGATAAGTAGTGTGAATGACAACATGACAGCCACTGACAGGTGAAAGTTTCAGGGTTACTAATATGATCACCAATTCTAGTTTCAGCATTAACAGGGACATTATGGCATGTGGCTAGATACTGTTCTGCTTTTAGTTTGTATTTTCTGGATGTCACATACTCACCAACATCATAATCGTTCTCTGCTACTCTTCTCATTTTTGGTGGTGTAGTGATGCCGGATTCAATCTCCTGCCTCTTAGGAGCCTTAGTGTCAGATATCAAATGATCAAAGCTTTTTCTTGTACCTAGAACATGGAGCATAGCTGAATCTAAAGTAAAACTGGTTTGCTTTTCAAAGTATAGTCTTGACATATATCTACCACCCACCAAATAAAGCAATAGACCACAGCAGAATTTTACGTAATAAGACCTACCTAGGAGTTTTTTAGTGTTTGCTTGTGATGGTTGCCCCATGTCCAAACTCATAGATTTTCTGGTCCGTGGGCTAACCTGCCCAACTGTGGGATAGCTTGCAGCTAGGTGCATACCGGAACCTTTTGGCGATGACCATGGTTGGTTTTCCTTCAGTGTTCTGTCGGATTTAAGATAAAAAACATTTTCTAAACTTAAAAAAAAATTAAACAGCTGGGAAAATATAGATTTATTAAAACAAATGATCACCCCAAGACCACAAATATCTGGGACCATCTCAGATCCTAATGTTGCCATCAGATCAGCTCAGACTTTTGGCTTGGCTGTGTGACACTTCGGTGTACTGTTGCACAGCCACTCCCTTCTGCTCTGAGTAAGTGCAGTATCAGGCTTCTAGCTGGACATTACAGCAGTGGGGATGGGTTGATGATCAGAGAATGCAGAGATCAAAGAACACAGCAGATTCCCCCTGTACTCCAAATCCATTTACAATTCACCCTCAGACTATAAGCTCTTGCGAGCAGGGCCCACACTCCACTCCTATTTTTCCATTTGTACTCTGTAATGTCTTTTGTATATGCCCCCTATAATTTGTAAAGTTCTAAGGAATATGATGGTGCTATGTATAAAGTTTATTATAATAATCAAGGAAAATAAATCAATGTTTCCCATTTCGTATGCTACCAACACCACATACAGATGTATGAATACACAGCCTAGCTTTCAGGCTGGTCATCAGAAAAGACACAATAAGCTCATGCAACGCCACCTTACACTGTCTACAGCTTTGTATGTTCCCAACTGCTGGTAGACTGCATTATTGCTGCATCACTAAAGACATTAAAAACACATAGAAATGAAAAATAACCTGCAGGTGGGGTCACTGTGGTGCATCGGATATGTATCCATAGGTACATTTTCCATTGAAACATCTGTCAGCAACAATGATTTTCGGTGCTTCAAACTGCAGCGACTTCTCACCTCTTCAGACACTGTAAGCAATGCTAGCAAAATACAAAGAGGAGAAGAATGAAGAAAATGTGCTCGCAGTTTCTTCCATAGCTTTTACCACATGTTTGGGTGCTCAAACAGTATTTGTGATGATCAAGATATTAGTAAGTAATAAGTGTCTGCTACATGCATGCCTTGTCTTTATTATTCAGTTTAACCTTTAGATAGAAGGCTGAGTGCAAGGGACTCCTGACTTACAGGGGATAACATATCTTGGGCCAATCCTGTAAAGGACCAGGCCTCTGCCCACATTGTGGCTCCTTTTAGAAACACATACAGACATACAAGCCATTTATTATACCTCCAAACTTCTCCCAACTGAATCTGTAATGTTACATAGAATGTACAGCATGCGCTATAAGACTCTGCATCTACAGATTTACTCCACAAAAAGTGCCTGTATAAGTGTGTAGAAGATATATAAAGTCCCTTTTATTTTAAAGTGTCCATGCAACGTTTCAGCTCCTACACACTGGAGCCTTTGTCATAGATGTGTATATGTGTATCTACATAAACATGGAAACAATGTGCAAGGGAACACAGACCATGTGGCTCCCTATGCAATGCAGGAGGTACGAGTAGGTGAAATGACAAGAGATCTTACCTGCCAAATAAGCAACACTCTGAGTATTTACTTCAAATTTATCACAATTTCTGTGTTTGTTCACAAGTGCAAGCAGAGTGTGAAGGATTCGTACGGTTCTTGCCACAGTAGTAGGAGAAGGATGTCGATATCCTAAGGAATGTAAAGAATTAGGTATAATGAAGCACTGCCTTCATATCTTCAATATGTTCTGATGTGTACACCCATCTGTTCATGCAGACCTTATACCACTTTCAACACAAAATGTGAGGAATCCTGTGCCCGTCTACAGATTATGGCCCGGCTGGGTTCATTATCCTAGCCCCCTCAATTTCAGTAGAGTATTTCTAGCATTAAATCTGGGGAGTGTCATCACTGTATATGCTAATTTGACCCTCTAATCTCAGATGGGTGGTCCTGGGCTGAACATAAGCGCTGATTCTGGACAGCTGAGATTCAAAAATAATGTCAGGAGCTAGAGAGAAACTTTCAACAACACAGATAAGTGGCATTCATTAAATGATGCAAATGAGTTGGAGTAGGTGAGGGGTCCTGCCCAACAAGGAGGTGCCTAGAAGTGCATATCACATCTGTTTAGTGACATTCTTCACTTATCTAAAAGTCATAAAAGATTCTCCTTTAGCAGAGTATATAGAATTAAATGCGTTTTTTTACTATTCAAAATGAATGGATGTCCATGTGATATTCCTTTAGATAATTAGATAGTAAGATATACATTTATATACATAAAAAAGAAAATAGAACCCAATCTTACATAAATGCACTTAATAAGCTTAAAGGAAATTTACCACCAAGAACAAGGATTGTAAACCAAGCACACTGACATAACTGATATGTGCCCTTGGTGGCAGGATCCACTCTTCTTTAAGCTTCCTACATACTTGTTTTTAAGAAAAAAAAGGCTTTGCAATTATGCAAATGAGAGTGAGGGGCTCCAGGCACCATTAACACCTATGGAGCCCCTCAGGTTCATTTGCATAGTTTTAAAAGCCTTTTTGTTTAAAAGCAATGGAATAAGAAGATAAACAAAGAGTGGATCCTACCAGAGGGGGTGCACACCAGTATGTCAGTGTGCTTGGTTCACAATCCTAATGGTAGTAGTCCTTTAAGAAAACTCCAGTAAAATGTCTTTAGTATCCTCTTTTCTGGAACTACAAATGCCCCCAGAAACAAAAATAAATTAACTCTTAAAACATACTTACCTTTTAACAAGTGCCCAACTAGTGCAAAGTTAAAGTTAGAGTTGAAATTGAGTCCAACAAAATGGTCCATTTGTTTACAATGCCATTCCTCGAGAGGATTCCGGATTTCCATAAAGACTTCTTCTGGACTCTGGCAGAAAATACAAGCTTTTACCTCATTTCCCAGTCTCTCCACATGAGATTATAGAACATTTACCCCCAATAATAAATGATAAATGTACTTTAGGTTAATATTTTGGATGTGAACATAACTCTTAATCTGGATGAAAGAGTGACATAAGTGACAAACCACTGTTCTTACTGAGGTTTACAAATCCTAACATGGACCCGATTAGGCAATCATTCTCCAGTGTCTTAAAGATAATTTATTGTCTCTTGTACTGTTTAAAGTCAGATACAACATATTTAGTTATTTTTCCTGATCGTATAAATGTTTTTTAAACTGTGTCACTCTTTGGCAGTCTCCACTGTTCTGGGGCCTTGGGGGGCTCTCTAAATGAGAAACACCACCAGATATGTTTTGAAAGCAAAACTTGCATTTCATAAGATTGAAAGGACCGCCTTCCCTTCTGTGCTCTGCCATGTCGCTATATTGTACTATGCACAGTTTTTTAACTCAAGAAAAGTGCTCAACAAATTTAGTTTTTGCCTTTTACCTTTTGTGAAGGAGTAGTTTGGGTCTAAATACACATATTAAAAAATGGAAATTCACCCTGCTATCAAACTTTCTGCACCACTCAGAGGAGGCAATGCTGGAAATCACCATCACTGGGGAGCTAATGGACACTAGTAGTCCCCCTATCTGCCCATCATGGGGTAGTGCTGGCAATTGGATCCCCTGGGATCAAATATTTATAAAAGATAAATGGCTTTTGTAAGAAATAAACCTTCCCTTCTGTGACCTTAAAGCCATAAAATATCAGTAGGTTGGAGTTCCATCAACCTGATGCAAAGGTGACTGTTCAGATGTGTTGGCCGAATCCTCTTATGAGAATAGTTCTGGCCAACCATAAGGTGTATATAGGGACTCCTAAGAGCAGATGTCAGGGGGATCAACTAGACTCCAACAGCCAGAGAAAAGCTGCTGCCAGAGGTGCCTCCCATACCCCATGCAGTAAACCTGTATTGCTTGACTAACTAAGATAATAACATGCATCTAAAGTGTTACCCTAAAACAGTAGTGGATTATAATAAATGTGGTTTGGGTGGTAGCCCAGGGCACAAGCCATGTAGGGGGCCCATGGCCAAATAAACCACCTACCACATTTTATACCACTGAGAAGGGCCTTCACCCATGACATCCTCATACATCTGTTCCTGCTCTCAATACACATGAGCCATTTCAGGACCTCCTGAAACTGCAGTTTGAAAGAGGGCAGAGGGGACACATGCTCAATTCCTCAAGATGCTTGATTCTACTAGCATATGTATGAAGTGATTTCAGACTTAAAATTCATATAACTCAAGGCCTGTGCTGCCCAATAGGAGCCCCTGACAGAATTGTAGAATACTGAGATATTCTAAGATATTCTTACCAATCAACATTTGTAGCTAAACTAAAAATATAAAGTGAGGTAGTTGGAAACCTACCAAACATGAGCATACATGCATAAAAAACTGTGCAGTCATACATAAGACTACAATCCAATACATACACACTTTATCACTTACCTTGTCATTAAATACTCGAAGACCATCTAATGTGTGCAGGTTTTGTTCCAGCAGAGCTGTGCCTGCAGAATACAGATTAACTTCATCCAGCTGTAAAACTGCCATAGCCACCCAAAAGAGGGCTTTGTGCATAGGGGAATCCTAGGACAGAAGGGGAAACACTTAAGCCTATAGTACTCTTACATAGATATAGCAGTGTGAGAGGTGAGGATGTAAGAGCCACTAGTAGAACTCCATGGGGTCAGTTTATGAAAAAGTCTTTGGTACTGTAAACACAACTTGTCTAGTGGTGGTTGCATCCAAAGACAACAATCTAGTCTCTAAGGGACCATACAACAATTTTTTAATAACATCCAATTGAAGAATTGTACATATATGGCAGATGAATTAAATTTCCCAGATGCGAAAGCCACTTTAAGCTATGCTTATTGATTTATATAATACACCTCAGGGTTATATTGATTGCTTGTAATGGTGATAATTGCTGATGGCAGCCCTGCCTGCTCTAGACAGCCCTCTTTGATACATGAATACTAGATAGATTCTCTGTACACGGATAGGAGCTGTGCAGGGACAGGTAAGGGCAGTTAACGTATTTTTCAGATGATAAGGCGCACCGGACTATAAGGCGCATTATGAATAAAGGCCAGCTACATTGTCTAGGTGCATATAAAAGGCGCACAGCGGACTATAAGGAGCAGGTTCCTGGTGGCTCCTTGGGTTAGAAGGAGGTCCGGGGGTGTGGTTTATATGCCGAGCGGAGAGGTCGCAACCAGCTCTGTTAAAGCGATTCTCCACAGCAGTAACCCGGCAACTGTCAGCACCCCGAATAGCCACGGAGCAGAGGTGAGCAGTCACACAGGGAGATGGTTAGAAGGGTGTCCGTGCAGTGGTGTGCAGTTCCGACTGGAGATCTGCTGTCAAGGATCTCCAGTAGCGGGGACCTATTTAAGTAGGGTCCGCTGCCCTCCTCCAGTCACTGCAGAGTCCCCCTCTAGTACTGCTTGCCATGCAGAGTCCCCCTCTAGTACTGCTGTGGCCCGGAGCTTGTTTCATATATAAGGCGCACTGGACTATAAGGCGCACTTTGGATTTCTAAGGTTTTATGTGCGCCTTATAGTCCAAAAAATATGGTATATGGATATAGTATAAATTTATGAAAATGGGTTGAAAAGGCAGATTTGTAAGAATAAGTCTTACCTTGTTAAGAAGCGGCTGTAGTTTGGTTAGTGCTATCACAGTGGCTTCTATTAAAACTTGGCTATTGTAACTATCTGGACCTTTTAAGCAGCTTTCCAGGCCCTAGAACAAATACAAAATTAGATGTGTATGTAACCAAAAAAAAAGGAATAGCAACTAGCAATAACTGCCCTTTGCAGTGAATGTGCAGTCTACCCAATAATAGATTCAAAAGAACTTCAATAGATTTAAGCAAGAACTCCAAAAACTTTGCAGACGTCAGGAGCAGAAACACTGCGATGGCGACTTTGTAATAAAGGTTCACAGATTTTTTTTTAGGGAAGTTTGTAGTGGTGAACTACTAGGCACTTAATATACTCTTTGGACACTTGCTTTCTACTTCATATGTATAGAATATACCTTTGCGTACTGTTGAGTTTCTAATACTTTCTGTAACATACCTGCGCTACATGATACATGATCAAACAGTTAGGTAGACACATACAGAAACGGTGTTGAAAGGATAAGTGTTTAGCCTACTTGCAAGACAAATCTGTAACAAGCAGAAACTAGGAATACATGCACAGGATGTGGTGGCCTCATTGTGTCTTCTGATTTAAAAACCACTGCAGATGTAGACCACACCCCAGTGAACATTTCTTACCTTGCTTAAGATGCGGATTATCTGTTTGATTTGTCCATGAGAAACACGTTTGCTGATGCACCCGAACACAACAAGTGCTCGAGGCTGAAGTGATGGATTGTACTGGAATGCAAATCTATAGAGAAAGTAAATTGTGAGAAAATATGAAAAATAAATAAAAAATGTTTACACAATGATGCATCTATAACATACTTTTGAGCTAGCTCAGTCCACTGGTCCAACCATTTGCAATTTGGTATATCACGCATACAGGCCTGCAAATGAAACACAAGATAAGGAAAACTAATACTATACATAAATAGATTGTTAGTATTAAAGTGAATGTTGAGGATTATAAATAGGAAAATATCCAAACACTGTATCACTGCTATACCTCCATAATTTCTAAAAGTGCTTCAGTAACCGTTTCTAGTGATGTCAGAGCAAACGTCTCTCGCTCATATGAGCCAGGTGAGAAAGAGCGGTCCCGATAACTGGATCGAAATGCTATCACTGCTGCAGACTTGACTTTGCTTATCCCGAAGAGAAGATAGAATTTAGGCAGAGAAAATTCTGTCAGGCTAAGACGTAAGACTTGCTTAGTCTCCTCTGAAAGCAGAATAAAGATGACAATATAAATATGAATAAAATGCAATTTATAAGCACATCCCAGCAGTACATGACAAAGACAGATTAATGAGCTTGGAGCAATAAAGACATATATATATATATATATATATATATATATATATATATATATATATATATATATATATATATATATATTAGTCTTATTAACTTATATATAACATATATAGTTATTTTTAATAACTGGCATGTGAAGGTGTAAAAAACCCCAGCTCCCACTGTCCCACGCCGTTGCCCATGGGTGCCATTCTCTATTTGTTTACAGAGGCAGGCAGCACACTCGGCTCAGAATACTTCCGGCCCCCTGTCATGCCCACCCGTCCACGGTCACCAACCCTGATAAAGCATTAGGGACAAAAGGAGTGCAGGAGAAGGTAAATATAAGTACTTTTTTCACAGGCCCCTAAGCCAGCTATATATATATTTTTTTTTAACACTAGGACAACCCCTTTAATATAAAATAGAGATCTGCTTTTAAAAGATGGATGCAACTTTTGGGATATTGCTAGGGGCTACTGATGGATCCATTTGGATAACTGTGTTAAACCTCCTAGAATGAAAATGTGTAGATCTTTAATTACAATAAATGTACATACCACTGAAGTGTAGCTGTGAGCAGGTGCACAATGAGTGAATGATATTGATCACAAGTCCATGGGTGGAAGCTCGAAGAGAAAGAGGACCTGTTGCAACCAATAACGTGACAACATGAAAGAGGTAGGGTAGATGGGCAGCTACATCCAAGGAGTTATTAAAGGACAGCATAAGCATGTATCGGGCAAGTATGGCAATATCGTCCCACATAAGATGCTGCTCCAGTGTGGGGGTTGGAGAAAGGCAGGTCTTGTCAATAATTTTACACATCCTTCCAATGACCTGGAAATGAACAGTTTTTATTTTAGGTACAAATCAACTACAAAAAACAAGGATATAAACAAAGTTCTAGACAAACCTTGCTTGAAACCAGTTTGACATTGCCAGATGCTAGAGCAACCGCTGTATCTGCCATAACCTCGGCTTTGATGGATCCCAGTCCACCTGTTGCACTGGTTTTAATGAAGCTGTCAAGAACGACATCGAGAAGATCTGTGATCTAGTTAAGACAAAAGAAAAATGTATTTGGTTATAAAACTCTAAAAACAGTCATTTCTAAACTATGTGGCCCTAGCTGAGCTATCTAAATGCTGTTAAGATCGTACAACAAGCACCTCATAAATAACTTACCATATTTTCGGACTATAAGACGCACTTTTTAGTAAGAAAAAAATCTTGCTATAAAAAGAGTCTGCGCCTTATAGTCCGAAAGTCAGGAGGATCCAGCACTGCCAGACCCTCCTGACTGCTGTAATGGAGATCGGCCGACGTGCTGACAAAGCACTTCAACCCATCTCCAAAGAGGAGAGATTCGCCACTGCTCCCTCCTCTCCCGGGTGTCCCCACGTGGCTTTTACCTACAGGACCTGGAGTGACGTCAGAAGCATGTTAACATTTTAAAAATGTTGGGTTGTCATAAGAACCAGAACAAAAAGGCTTAATTGCAGACACCTCATATAACTGTAATAGCTGTTTATTGTAGCCTAAGGCTAAAGTACAGTAGATTACCAACATCCAGAGGTCCGTTTGTAACTAGGGGTTGTCTGTTCTTAAGTAGGGGACCGCCTGTACTTGAAAATGGCTACATTAAGATAGCTGAAGAGTTTTATTTCCCAGTTGGGAAATAAACACTTATTTGTCACGGAGTGCTGCTTCTCTACCTTGGATTAATGCAACCAATAGGGATATTTTAATTGGTGTAAAAATGTTTTCCTTTTTTGATGACTAAATCTGGGGATGCAGCTTATAGTAAGGGGCATCTTATAGTATGAAAAATACGGTATGTAATGTAAGAATACAGGTCGGGCCACCGGAGGGGGAGTATATAAGTTTATTATTTTCTTTTAATGCTGGGCTGGCTGTATACTACTGGGGGCAGTGCTGTATACTACTGGGGGCAGTGCTGTATACTACTGGGGGCAGTGCTGTATACTACTGGGGGCAGTGCTGTATACTACTGGGGGCAGTGTTGTATACATACTGGGGGGGTGTGTGACTAATGCATTTCCCACCCTCGGCTTATACTCGAGTCAATAGGTTTTCCCAGTTTTTGATGGTAAAATTATGGGTCTCGGCTTATACTTGGGGCAGCTTATACTCAAGTATATACTGTATATATGGTAAATAATCCAACATCTGTACATTCAATTGTTAAATTTAAACAATAATCTATGGTAATGGGTACTTTCTCTGGCTTGCACACTGAGTAGTGCTGTTGTGACAACATAAGGCCACAACTCTCTTCATTCACTTCACAAAAAGGCTAAATTATTTTATCTAAAACCTGCATTTTTATGCTCCCCTAGGAATCCTAGGGGGGCCTGCTCAACCATACAATATACTGCAATACTACTACTACTATATTTTGCAGTATATCATGAACAAATAATAACTATACACTGCTTGCCTGTAATTTCGATAACAATTGCTGTAATACCATATATACTCGTGTATAAACTTATATACTCAGCATCCGATGTCAACGTGTTCCATCTTCTTTCTTCTCTGCGGCTCCTCTTCTTTCTTCTGGCATGGACACGGCCATGTTTTCTTCGTGGCCGCGCATACTATGACGTCAGCAGCGGCCATGGCTGTGTCCATGCCGGAAGAAAGAAGAGGAGCCGCGGAGAAGAAAGAAGACATAACACGCTGACATTGGGGACATCGGGGAGCCGCGCTGACATCGGAGGGTGAGTATATAAGTTTATTATTTTAAGGGCTGTGGGGGCAGGCTGTATACCACGCATGGGGTCGGGCAGGCTGTATACCACGCATGGGGTCGGGCAGGCTGTATACCACGCATGGGGTCGGGCAGGCTGTATACCACGCATGGGGTCGGGCAGGCTGTATACCACGCATGGGGTCGGGCAGGCTGTATACCACGCATGGGGTCGGGCAGGCTGTATACCACGCATGGGGTCGGGCAGGCTGTATACCACGCATGGGGTCGGGCAGGCTGTATACCACGCATGGGGTCGGGCAGGCTGTATACCACGCATGGGGTCGGGCAGGCTGTATACCACGCATGGGGTCGGGCAGGCTGTATACCACGCATGGGGTCGGGCAGGCTGTATACCACGCATGGGGTCGGGCAGGCTGTATACCACGCATGGGGTCGGGCAGGCTGTATACCACGCATGGGGTCGGGCAGGCTGTATACCACGCATGGGGTCGGGCAGGCTGTATACCACGCATGGGGTCGGGCAGGCTGTATACCACGCATGGGGTCGGGCAGGCTGTATACCACGCATGGGGTCGGGCAGGCTGTATACCACGCATGGGGTCGGGCAGGCTGTATACCACGCATGGGGTCGGGCAGGCTGTATACCACGCATGGGGTCGGGCAGGCTGTATACCACGCATGGGGTCGGGCAGGCTGTATACCACGCATGGGGTCGGGCAGGCTGTATACCACGCATGGGGTCGGGCAGGCTGTATACCACGCATGGGGTCGGGCAGGCTGTATACCACGCATGGGGTCGGGCAGGCTGTATACCACGCATGGGGTCGGGCAGGCTGTATACCACGCATGGGGTCGGGCAGGCTGTATACCACGCATGGGGTCGGGCAGGCTGTATACCACGCATGGGGTCGGGCAGGCTGTATACCACGCATGGGGTCGGGCAGGCTGTATACCACGCATGGGGTCGGGCAGGCTGTATACCACGCATGGGGTCGGGCAGGCTGTATACCACGCATGGGGTCGGGCAGGCTGTATACCACGCATGGGGTCGGGCAGGCTGTATACCACGCATGGGGTCGGGCAGGCTGTATACCACGCATGGGGTCGGGCAGGCTGTATACCACGCATGGGGTCGGGCAGGCTGTATACCACGCATGGGGTCGGGCAGGCTGTATACCACGCATGGGGTCGGGCAGGCTGTATACCACGCATGGGGTCGGGCAGGCTGTATACCACGCATGGGGTCGGGCAGGCTGTATACCACGCATGGGGTCGGGCAGGCTGTATACCACGCATGGGGTCGGGCAGGCTGTATACCACGCATGGGGTCGGGCAGGCTGTATACCACGCATGGGGTCGGGCAGGCTGTATACCACGCATGGGGTCGGGCAGGCTGTATACCACGCATGGGGTCGGGCAGGCTGTATACCACGCATGGGGTCTGGCAGGCTGTATACCACGCATGGGGTCTGGCAGGCTGTATACCACGCATGGGGTCTGGCAGGCTGTATACCACGCATGGGGTCTGGCAGGCTGTATACCACGCATGGGGTCTGGCAGGCTGTATACCACGCATGGGGTCTGGCAGGCTGTATACCACGCATGGGGTCTGGCAGGCTGTATACCACGCATGGGGTCTGGCAGGCTGTATACCACGCATGGGGTCTGGCAGGCTGTATACCACGCATGGGGTCTGGCAGGCTGTATACCACGCATGGGGTCTGGCAGGCTGTATACCACGCATGGGGTCTGGCAGGCTGTATACCACGCATGGGGTCTGGCAGGCTGTATACCACGCATGGGGTCTGGCAGGCTGTATACCACGCATGGGGTCTGGCAGGCTGTATACCACGCATGGGGTCTGGCAGGCTGTATACCACGCATGGGGTCTGGCAGGCTGTATACCACGCATGGGGTCTGGCAGGCTGTATACCACGCATGGGGTCTGGCAGGCTGTATACCACGCATGGGGTCTGGCAGGCTGTATACCACGCATGGGGTCTGGCAGGCTGTATACCACGCATGGGGTCTGGCAGGCTGTATACCACGCATGGGGTCTGGCAGGCTGTATACTACGCATGGGGTCTGGCAGGCTGTATACTACGCATGGGGTCTGGCAGGCTGTATACTACGCATGGGGTCTGGCAGGCTGTATACTACGCATGGGGTCTGGCAGGCTGTATACTACGCATGGGGTCTGGCAGGCTGTATACTACATGGGGTCTGGCAGGCTGTATACTACATGGGGTCTGGCAGGCTGTATACTACATGGGGTCTGGCAGGCTGTATACTACATGGGGTCTGGCAGGCTGTATACTACATGGGGTCTGGCAGGCTGTATACTACATGGGGTCTGGCAGGCTGTATACTACATGGGGTCTGGCAGGCTGTATACTACTAGGGGCTACTGTACACTACTGGGGGGGGGGGGGTTTTTGACCAACGCATTTCCCACCCTCTGCTTATACTCGAGTCAGTAGTTTTTCCCAGTTTTTGGTGGTAAAATTAGGGGTCTCGGCTTATACTCGAGTATATACGGTAATTGTTATCAGGACAGCAAGCGATGTCAAAAGGCCTCCAAGGCTGCCATGACTAAAATCATGGTAAACTTAGAGGGGCAATGGGTAAAAAATAAATAAAAAGAAAAAACAGCTAAATAAAGTTATATTTTAAAATAGAAGGAAAACTATACTAGATATATGTCTCCCAATGCTCAAAAACAGTCGGATCTGTAAAGATTGGAAGAAGAGTTATTAATAAAGACTTCCACTACAGTCGCTTTTCTTACCTGTCCCAGACTGCCCCATATTTTGGCTTGTATGGAAGGATACATTTGTTTTTCGTTGATGGTCATAGTTATCAACTTATCCAAGATTGCACTGACACGTTGCCGCTTTGCATCATCAGTGAGTTTACAGAAGCGGACAAGATTCAGTAACCAAGGGGTCATGTACTCCAGACATAGATGTTTCAGTTCAATACCTACAACACAAAGCAGCTCAGCAAAACCCAGTATTTATTTATAACAAACTAAACCAAGTAAAGCGAATATTTCAGGTGACTACTGCTGCATCAGTTGTGAGCAGGATAAACGATAGGGAGAGAAACCAAACTTTGATTTTTACAGGATACAGAGTAAGGCTACATGCACACTGCCATTGCCCGCCGTACTGTAGCACGGTGGGCACACGGCAGCGCGGGGAGAGGAGGTGAGCGCTGCTCATCCCCGCCCCTCTCCATAGGAACAAATGGCGCATGATGCTGTAACACGGGAAAAGATAGGACATGTCCTATCTTTTCCCGGGCTACGGAGCGGTACGGTGCGGCATGTGTGCTGTGAGTCCATAGAAGTGTATGGGGGACGTATATCGGCCGTATATACGTCCCCTATACGTGTGTGAATGTAGCCTAAAAGTAGATGTTGACAAGACTCTACAGACAGACCAAGAGATTCCAGATCTTTCAGTGTAAATAAGGCCTCATTCACATGGTCTGCAAACCACACTCCTGTAAGACTTACATTTGCCAGCAGCCTGTCATTGCTTTCCACTCACATGCTTGATGACAGGAGAAGAGACTGCACAAGCTATATCATCAGGCAGGCATAGGAATACATGGGGAAGTATGCTATTGAAACAAAGGCTGGCACACGTGCTTGTACTATGTTAGTCTGCATGAGATCTAAAGGATAGAGCATGCTGAAATCCAATAACATGATCTTTGTATCTAAATCGGCTTCAAAACAAAAATCGGCTACTAGACTTAGGAGATTGTGCTGCTCTGCCACCTAATACTCACTTGATTTGCTGAAGCCAGAAATGCACTCTTCCAAAAATTCTAAGGTAAGATGAGGTTCATTAGCTGCCAGTGTCTTGCTAATGGAGACAATGAAAAGTGTATTGTTGGCTGGAATGCAAAGACCCGAAGTCTCCAGTAACTGCCCTTCAATCTTTAAATTAAAGGTACATGTTAAGGCACACAGAAGGTTATAGGCAGCAGACCTGTAAAGGAAAAAAAGACAATACAGTACAAAAGTCAATACAAGATTCAGAAAGGGTAGGAAAAATGTGGTCCAAAATTGGGTGTAAAGAGTTGTAACTACTGCCAACACAAAGGTATCATGAACAGATAGCATAAATGTAATAGACATGTAGTTATATAATATGGATGAGAAGTACCGTAGACTTGGATCAGAACTCCCCAGGTTGAGCAATGCAATGTTGAGTAGTGTTCCTGGAACATCCTTTGGACGAATCTTAGTGTGTTGCGGAATAGAATCTGGTTGTGACAGTTCCCATCTAGTCCGTATGTGAATTATAGACTGGACAATGGCTTCACACTCCTGATGCATGAATGTGAGAGGGGTTCCTTGGTTGGCAATGGTTAAGGTGAACTGATTTTCATCCACTAAACAGATTTCCTCAATCTCAGAAGCATAGTAAATATCATTCAGAAACACAGACTGTCCCAAAACCCGTGTCCTCTCAGCTGACGTGACCTGGACAGCTGTAGAACCAACCTACAAGATAATATAAACTTATTTCATCAGTAAAGATTTACCAATACAAAAAAAAAACCACAGCAAGAAAAAGATTTTCAGATAATTTAATATTGCCGGGCTAGTCTAAGTAGCCCCACGATCAGCTATTGTGCGTCATTATCTGGAATAATGCCATCCATTCAGTGGTGCCTGGTACTATGTAGAAGATAACACTACATAATGCAGAGCATTGTGTCTGGTAAACAATGAAGTGCAGAGAGCCTGTATACAGGAACAAAGTATCCATGTAGCACTATACTACAGCGCAATATTCTTCCCTAAATACTGGATACACGGATGCTGATCCATGGTTACTTGGGTTAGGGTGAACTTACATTGAGGTTGCACAATGCATCAAATTTTCAAAGATATTAACAAATTTTAATGAACAATTTGTTCAATATCTATAATTTTGATACCAAGCTGCAGGTCACTACTGGTTAGGAATGTCATTTATAACAATACAATTCTTGCTTTGGTTTCAAGTACTGTATCTAAAAACTGAATATGTGCATACACCCTTCTACCAATCTACCACCAAAATCCAGCATGCAAAACCAGGAATAAATATTCTAAATATGTTACCCATGTCCTCATTCCTTCCAAAAGCAAACTTTTACAATTATGCCAACAACCCTGAAGGGAGTGTTAGCAGAGCCCCTTAGTCCTACAGATTCAAAGGCTGTTACAATGATCAGAACATGTCTCACCCTATCCCCTGCTCTCTCCCTCTGCCTGTGTAATGTAGCAGTGGCAGAAAGTGCTGGGGGAGGAGAGTCCTGCTCTGCTCATTGTAACAGCCTGTGTAGCAACAACACTGAGGGGCTCAGGAAACAACCCCGAGAGCCATTTAGTACACCTTTCAAAGTTGATATTAGACGGAAGGAGGCCATGTACAACAGATATGAGTGGCAGTCACAGTGCCTGGATCAATGTGTCCCTGGTTTATCCAGTCTTGATTATATTAGATTTCCTTTGGGCTACATTCACACGAATGTATGGGGGACGTTTATACGTACCCCATACACTTCTATGGCCACACGGCGCCGTATGGGAGCGGTGCAGCACACGTGCGGCAACGTACCGTTTAGTAGAAAGATAGGACAAGTCCTTCTAAACTTTTGATGGAATACGGCGTCCTATGTATTCCTATGGAGGGGGTGGGGGGGGTGAGAAGCATTCATCACCTGCTCCTCTCCCTGGCGCCGGATGTATGCCCACCGTACCGTAGTATACATCGTGTGAATGTAGTTTAAATTTGGAATTCCAAGAACCACTTTAGGATTCTCAATTTTGTAAGCAGTGACCAAAATGCTGTGGGTAGTTAGCCTGGAAACATATGAAAGGTAAAAGGGATTCCATACATATATTTATATAGACATGCACTTACTTTTATGGACACTTTAGTGTCTTTGTGGGCCAGTTTAAGTGCGTTATGGAACAGCTTCAAGTCCTCTTCCAAAGCAAGTGTGGCAGCAGGGAGTTTCTGCTGATCGTGTTCTATGTGCTCAGCCAGCTTTCCCGAAGGATCAATAAAAATCAGTCTCTTGCTTCCTTTCAGTCCGGTTAACAAGCGCTCGTGATATTTTGTATATTCCCTCACCCAGGAGTTACAGTTGTAGATATAAACGGCTGTTACATTTTCATAAGCAAAGCCAGGAAAAACCACAAACCATTTAGAAAGGAAGTCTGTCTTGAAACGATTGCTGGGCCCAGCGTGTGTGAGATCTACCACTATCTCATATGGCTTGGCATAGTATGGCTTTAAAGTCAGAAGGACGTGGTAGATCAGTAAATCACCATTGATTTGACCAGTCTTGAACCTGTCAAGAGAAAAAATAAAACAACTGTTACATGAGATAAGATTGACTTTATCAAGTACAACTGGATTATTTGTATTATCCTATTTTAATATTATGTAATTTTTTTTCCACCATTTCTCTTCTGCAAAAGAATCGTGTTCATTTGTCAGCATTGCACAATTCTAGAAACATCAATTTCCATATATTTGTAGCTAGTGGATTTTCACAGAATTTCTACACAAAAGATAAGATGACCATAGACCATATATCATTACATTTGATGTTTGACAAGTAGACAATGTTTAGCAATTATAGTTCCTTTACTGTACAACACTGCTTGCCACTAATGGTCTATTGATAAATCACAGTCTGGCGGTAATTATGTGATCAAATAAACATATGACAGAGTCTCTTTAAAGGACATCTAACATCAGGTAAAGTGATGCTGAACGCCACCTAGCTCCAATGGCCGATAAGTTATTCACGCACTGTATATTTTAATTGTAGTCCGGTCCACAACGTCATCACTCAGATTGCCGGTGGTATCACCAGCACGCACACACGCAGAGACTTTCCATGAAAGCTGGAGTGCGGCTGCGAAATTTACAGACTGCAGGGTGACTTACGGCAGTCTGAATGATATTGGGGGGACAAGGCTACAATTTATTTATGCAGCTGCACCAAGTCTGTCTATGCGTGTGCACGAGACTCACAGACTGCCGGGTGATGTCACAGTCTGAGTGATATAGGGGTGGACCCAACTACAATTAAAATGTAAAGGGTGTGAAGTAATTATCGGCCATCTGAGCTAGGAAACGCTCAGGTGACGTAAGCCTAAGCACCTCTGGCTCGTTAGGATATAGAATATAAGTTTATATTTCAACATACACAACACTATCAAGTAATAAAATGTTTTCGAAAGTGCAGAAGACAATGACTTGTGAGTTATAGGATTCTACCATCACTATACTAGCATCCACTAAAATAGAGAATTCCAGCACCTACTCAGTATTCTAAGCTCAGAGGCAGGTGGTCAGTACAGCCATCAGGACCCAATTGATCAGATCCATTGGATGGATCCATCAGTATTATTTTGGAAAATCCCTTTAAATGTACCAATGTTAAACAGTACCATGCCTCCTACTTGAAAACCTTGAAGTGGGATTTAAAATGTCTTGTGTTAAAAATAAATCAATCAATAAAAAACAATAGATAAGATAGTGAGCCTCCTGAAATGTGCGCTTGAGAGAACGGCAGCTATCTTGGGTACTCACGGACTTTGGTAAAAAGAGGTAAGCGTTATGCTAAAACATAACCTTTATTAGACATGTTAAAATTAAGAGCTAGAAAAATACACCTAAATGTTCTTCCACCATAATAAGAGATATTCACATTCAAGACAATTATCCCAAATTAAAGCAACTTGGGATAGAGAAATATAATTGGAACCTAGGATGCTGTGATAATGACAGTAGCATGAGTGGTAAATTTTACTGACAGGACAGAAGGCAGAAACCACACCTCCGATGACTTAGGTGCAGAACTGGACACAGATCATATTGCAGCATCTAGTGCAGTACCACCGCCCATCAGCCAATGGAAAAAGACAGATGTCCGCACACATCTCAAAATTGGTCCAGTAGTTAAGATTGGAACACCCTGTAACAATCGCATCACACATGGACAGTAATATCACGAGGGAACACTCAAGGTCTAAGTGCCAGGAAGCTGGATGCAATACACAGCAGGATGGAACAACACAGCCTTATATGTCATTCTGTGGTCCCTGCTGGATGCAACATATACATGATCAGCAAAACATCAGCTGGAGTCCTCTATAACATAGTATAGTTCTATGTACACCTTTTAAGTGTATTCTGGGAACTTTCATGATGTACAAGCATCCAAAAAACAAGGTATGAATGTAAGATGAATAATAGATCCCATCTTGTACCACAACCCTAGTGGATCTATTTTACAACCACTATATACCAACAGATAACAAAAAAAATGTTTGCCATGAAAAAAACAGCAGTACTTTGCCCCTGTGCTATGGACAGAATGGTGCTCTTAATGAGAACACCACGACTACAAGATCCTACATGTCACCACTTCCTTTACCTATAGCTATTGACTCAGCACTGACACACAGACAACTCCTTATAATCTTGTCTTCTCAGTTAGCTGTAAAAGGATAAAATCTGTTGCAGAACTTTACTCCATAAGTTTTATCTCGTGGATGACACCACCCTCAGACTATTTACTCAAGGCAAGGGGGCAAGTCATTTTATAATCTAGCATGATATCCAGCATGAGCAAAAACATAACAGGAAGTCTGTCATCTGTGGTTATACACTAAGGAAACTGCAGCAGAGCAATCTTTACAGCAGTGCAAGGAAGGTGTAAGAACCTCCACAACACAATATTCCAAATTGTGAGTGAAGACCACCAGTGCGGTGAGTACAAGTTATCATTTTCTATGGAAGTCCTAATTTAATGGAGACCACTCATAACCATCTGTAAGTATTAGTGCCAAAACCAATGCGCACCAGCACTGGTGGATTACTTAAATCTACAATTGTACTCTCTCATACTGGAGGACAAAGTGGGTCAGAGAGTCATATCCAGAAAAGTAAGAAGCGAATGAATAACACAGCACAAGGATTCCAGTGAATAGACTCTCCATGTTAATATTTGGCTAAAATGATTTAATCTTGTGTGTAACTACTGTAATTCAGTGCTTCAAGAAATTTGCAACATATGATCTGTTGAATGTTCTTTCTGGAGGGGGGGGGAGTTATTTTAATATAGAAAATAGACTTTTTATTTAGGAAAAATTATTATAGCACTAGCAAACAGAGCAAGCTTGCACTTGAGATAAGGTAAAGGTAAAGGGACGCCTTCTGTAAGCCTATATAGTGAACAATCAGTAAATTGTAATGCGTATCAGTATGAGAGATATTGCAGACAATGCCATATATCAGTCTGGAAATTCCCCTGGCTCACAGACATTACAGTATTTGACCAGAATAACTAATGTCTAGCACCTACTGCCACACAGACAAGGACACGTTTGATAAATGTGTCTAATATGTAAAGCAGTGCAGTTAGACGAGACAGTTTTATGCTGCTCCAGGATTTTCACTGTGCCCAATTATAAATTTGGCGTAGTATAAAACAGTCTACTCATACTTTGCATCGCCTGCAGTACACCAGAAAAGTGCGCCAAACTGTTTGAATTTGCACCAATTGTAAACCTCATACTAAGTGGGTTAAATAGAATAGAATTATATGTCAAACAGATGTGCAAGATGAACCCAGCCATAATAAATCCCCCAATTGCCTTTTCCAGTGAAGGCGCACCTCTTATGTCATAATAGACAAACAGATCTAAAAATGGTCTAAAAAGGGTCTTAAACCTGGCCCATGTGGTGAAAAATACTGAGACGTATTTCCATAAAAATTCTGCAGTAGACTTAATGAATAAACTAATTGCAAGTTATTCCTGCCTAGCAGTGCAGGCACTGGAGGTAACGTTCTCTAGATCTCCTAAATGACATCAAAATGCTAAAAGGGGGTATACCAGTCAAAAGTAATCCTTTCCTGATGGATCGGTGGTAATCACATGAGGCAGCCCAGTTCCAGTTCTCCTAAAACCATAGAAATCCCCTGAAGAGGACACTGCCAAGAAGAGAGAGGCAGGTTCCTTTTTTCAGATCAAGTGGCCCCTGTAGCGCACCTATGGATTTAGTTTTATCTTACCGAAAAGTACCTTAAAAACCATATTTCACACATTTTGAGTCATAGCTGTAATGTAAGTACAGATACCCAACGGACCCCTTTACAGTCAATGTAGACAGCTAGACAATCCATTTACATAGGAAATGTGGATCTGAAATCACAGAGGATTATTATTTTTTCTTTGCTCGGCAGATAACGGAAGAGACAAGAGAACGCCATGAAGTCACTGCACCTTGTGATAACGTTTCTTGCTTTCAGTTGTAAAGCAGAAGTAAGATTCACCAACTTCACCACAGATAAAGACAGAGTAACTGAAATCAACTCCACATATGAAGCCCCAGACTATTCAGTGTCATTTTTGGAAGACAATTCCACTAACTTTATGTTTACAACTGCCCCAGACCTAAAAGGGAAAGATGTAACAGGTACAAAGACAAGATTCCCATATAATGTCACTCAACAAACCACAACTAAACCAAAAAACCGGTGCAAAAGCAATGACACTGTCAAACCCCAATCCCCAGCCACCTCATCTAATCCAACCTGTACTGGGGAAGAGAAGTATAAGACTGGATTAATAATATGTGTCATCATCATAGCCGTCTTAGTATTCATTATTGCCATGCTAATTGTGTGCATCGTGGCACTTGCCAACAAAGTATCCAGTCTGAAGACAAGACTAACACAATCAAAGCGTCAAGCAAGAAGCAATGGAGACTTTCTAAGTGCATCAAGTATTTTGTGGCCATCAGGAATGGAAACTTGGCAGAAGAAAGCCAATCTAACCATGGACGAGATTTCACTGGGCGATGCCAACATAACTGAAAATGAGAAACACAAACTGATGGCATCTGAAGACCTATCAAAAGTGGCTACAGGAGAAATTGCAACCTCGCCAAATGCCATATCCACTATCGAAGTCTGAACATTTTGTAGGTGCAAATCATTACATTTGTTACATTTATTTTTGAGTTTATGTAAAAATTAAATATTAATATTTTTCCTATGGTTTGTATTATTTCCGTGTTATAATGAAAAATTAGGTATTTTATGACAAACAGCCTGGGACTGCCTACCGGACCATACAGAGCCTAATTAGCAAATAGGGTTCCAAAATTCTATCTGTAAAAGGATCAGAGGAGCAACATCTATTAAAAGATGCAAAGTGTTGGAAATGGCTGAAGCCATGGCTGTATTTGTGGCTATGAGTAATCTGTATTTTACCCTCCTCATGGCTGTATGTCCACAAAATATGTCCATATTTAATCTGCGTTTTTGTCATGGAGCTAGGTCAGCCCATAAGGTCATATGATTGTTATCCAAAAAACCACAAAACCTAGTACAACTGTGTGCAATCCATTTATTTTGCAGCCCCATGGGGGCATGGGGGCACGGCGGCCGGTGGAGGGGGCACGGCGGCCGGTGGAGGGGGCACGGCACGTTACTGCCCCTTCCTGCGGTCTTTTTTAAAAACCATTGAACTTTCGTTCACAGTTTTTTTTACGCGAAACTACACTAGGTCGAACATGGCGTAGTTTTGCCAAGCCTCTTAATGTATCCGGCGCAACAAAGAGGGGTCGTGGCCGCTATCATACGCCGGCACAGGAGCGCCCGCATATGATGAATGTCCCTCATAGGTTTGTTTGTAGAAAATAAGCCCTTCTGCACACAATAGTTGTTTTTACCAGGTGCTACGGCCTTTTATTTTGCGGCTGTCTCACAGCTTCATGTATTGCTATGGGCTCAGGATTCATTATGCACAGTGTCGGGGCCTAGTGCCCGTAAAGAAAAACTCAGAGTAGGTCCAATTCTAATCAGTATTATTTGTTCAGACAGTCCATCTAGAGTCAATTGGGTTGCATAAAAGAAAGGACTGAACACAGTTGTACTAAGTTTTCAGTCCTTTTGGTTGCTGGGCAATAACCAAGTTAACAACTATTACATGTGACATGTATATGTAACCCTTGAGATTGCAGCCAAATGTTTATAAAGATGATATGCCATCTTTCCTTATACAGTAAAATAATGTGGTACATATATGTAAATGAAGCAGACAAGCTTCATGGGCGTTACCAGAGTTCCTCCAGGCTTCTAGTACTTCTAACCAGCCTGCCTGCTCCTTTGGCACTCCCCACTCCAAAATGAAGTCCCTGCTTATGCAGAAATCTCGAGGCTGCAATATAAGCTCTGCATTACCTTATTGAGCTTACCTCGGCCATTATTTTACTTGGCATCTGGAGGGAAAGTGCCGAATGAGCAGGCAGGTTAGAAGTTCTGCATGGAGCATAAAAATATTAGAAAGCCCAAGCCTGAAAGAGCTCTGCTGACACCTCTGAAGCACTTCTGCCTCATATATAAAAAACATGTTATACATGTTACATGTACACGCTAGCAGTTACAGTTAATAAAGTATAAATGAAATGATACATTTCCTTTAATTCAACAGAAAACAATGTAAAGCTAGAAAAATTGCAAAATTTTTGCTTAAAAAATAGAAATTGCCTACCAGATATTACATATACTCTGTTCCGGTTGTAGCACAAACTAACACACTTCCTATTGTGCAAGCAAGAAAATATGTAAAAGTAAATGAAAGAGGTTTCAGGTTTTCTTTTGGTACTTCTCAAATGGAACCTTAAGGGGAAAAACATTTCTTTGCTAGTAGCAATGCCCACCAATGAGACATAGTGTAATGGAGATTTTTAGTATGTAATAGAAATGTTTTGTAATGTTATGATGAACCCAAAGAAATGCAAGACTATAGCAGAGCTATAACTTACCATTTAAGATGACAACCCCTTAAACTAAGATGTCATTAGTTTACACACACTCTTGACTAAATATGTTGTAATGAAAAGTAGCAAGGGTGCTCACTGTAATTCAGCCAGCCAGCTCCCAGTAGTACACAGCCAGCCAGCCCCCAGTAGTATATAGACAGCAAACCCCCAGTAGTATACAGCAAGGCAGCCGATCACATGGAAGCGTCAATACAGCTGAAGGAAGACAAAAGAGGAGCCGCGCCGAGCACTGGGGCATTGGAGTGTGAGTATGTAAGTTTACTTTAGTTAATTGACTTGTGTATAAGCCAAGGTGGGGTTTTTCGGCACATTTTTTTGTGCTGAAAAACTGTTGAATATACCGTATATACTCGTGTATAATCAATGAGTCTCAGGACACACTTTTGGAGGGACAGAAGTATCTGCAGAATGCAAGCCCCAGAAGAATAACTCATGGGTTCCCTAGCTCAATTGTTCTCGTAAAGCATATAATGGCATTTTTGTAGAGACTGGGCTTTTTCTGTTTCTTTATAGCGGTACTCGAAATTGAGGTACAGAACAAAAAAAAAACTGAACTGAGTGTTAACAAACATTATAGTAAAAGACTGTGTGCACTGGAAGCAAACACTACAGCCTTAACATCAAATCACTATACCAAGATTGCGTTAATTTTTAAGAAAGTTAGATTGAGATACTGTATAATTTGTAATACCCCTTTAAAAAGCTTACAACAGTCAGTTTCTTAACAAAGTTCTTACATCTCAGCCCATCACACTTCCTGAATCTATAAGCAGCTTCCTCTTTTATGTGGCATCTATATAGACAGCATCACAAAGATTCACTTTTTCCATTCCACTTACCTTCATACATGTAGAAAAGAAGAGCTAAGAAAGCCACTGAAGCAAGCTGGTGAGTATGTTTCGGTCAATCAGTGCTGCTTATTGATTCTTACTAAATAACCACTAATATGAATTGCATTTCATACCATATATTACTACACCCAGTCATAACAAAACACAGGCTCTGCCAAAATTACCAATACTATAATTGGCAATATGTATTACACACTACATTAGGCAGTTCTACGTTGCTGAGGATTTCTATGAAAAGTGTAAAGCAAAATGGAAAACTTGCACCATTGACCTCTTCTACAAAAATAGGAAAGGCAAAACTTACCAATTAGCAGACAAAAGCCCAGACTTGCAAATATAAGAGCCAATTGACACACTGGGGGTCATTTATTAAGGGCCCGATTCGCGTTTTCCCGACGTGTTACCCGAATATTTCCGTTTTGCGCCGCTTGTACTTAAATTGCCCCGGGATTTTGGCGCACGCGATCGGATTGTGGCGCATCGGCGCTGGCATGCGCGCGACGGAAATCGGGGGGCGTGGCCGAACGAAAACCCGACGTATTCGGAAAAACCGCCGCATTTAAAAACCGAAAATGTGTCGCATAAGGACCGCTTACCTTCACCTGGTCCAGCTCGGTGCATTCCGGCGCGATGAGTTTACTTTCAGCGCAGCAGCGCCACCTGGTGGACGGCGGAAGAACTACCTTATTAAATCCCGGCCGGACCCGAATCCAGAGCGGAGAAGCCGCCGCTGGAACGCGAATGGACCGGGTAAGTAAATTTGCCCCACTGTGGTCATATTGCATTTCTCTCTCAATGTTTCACTAAAGGCCACAATAAATGAA
The DNA here is from genome assembly GCF_040894005.1 of Engystomops pustulosus. Classification (NCBI taxonomy): domain Eukaryota; kingdom Metazoa; phylum Chordata; class Amphibia; order Anura; family Leptodactylidae; genus Engystomops; species Engystomops pustulosus. Next base: position 116,395,586 of record NC_092412.1, read on the forward strand.
TAAAACTTTGATATATTCTTGCTACGTAACCACGCCTATTTTGCTATTTGTTCCACTTTTAATTGTACTAAAAATACTCTGTTTTTATTATTACCATTGGTGCTCAGTTCTTCTTTTTTGGTAGTGTCTGTTCTATAAGCAGATCGTTGTAAATTGATTTGTGCCCTGTTATTTCATGGAACTTGGCTTTATATGGCATTCCTGGTACAGGGCCATTCTTTTTGATAGGATTTGTGCAGGGCAGATTTAAGTTAAATCAAATTTGGGTGTTAACAGCATATGTATAATAATAAGTCTATCCACCTTTTCTAAATGGGAATTTCATGCATTGTAAATCCTATCTTAATGTATATAGTAGAGAGGCAGTTGGTCCACCAAGGTCATGTCCTCAGCACCCAGAGTTCTGGTATTCCTGAATAAATCCCTTCCCTCTTCTTAATAATAATAATTCTTTATTTATATAGCGCACACAGATTACGCAGCGCTGCACAAAGCATTTCAAATTGGTCCCTGTCCCCATGGGGCTCACAATCTAAACAACCTAACAGTATGTTTTGGAGTGTGGGAGGAAACCGGAGTACCCGGAGGAAACTCACGCAAACACGGAGAGAACATTCAAACTCTTTGCAGATGTTGACCTGCGTGGGATTCAAACCCAGGACTCCAGTGCTGCAAGGCAGAAGTGCTACTCACTCAGCCACCGTGCCACCCTATTGTCATTCCATGCTTCTCACAGGATATTGTCACATCTTGCTTATCTGACAGGGTAGTGGTCCAGTCAGGAATAGCAGTACTCGGCATGCTAATGACCCAACCTTGGTGAAACAACTAGCTCATCAGCATACAGATTAAAATGTGACTTTTTCAAAATCCAAATGAGAGAGAGAATGAAGGCATTTTTAAAATCATAATGAATTTCTCTACAACATACTGCCAACCAATGACAATGCTTTTTAGTAGACACCATTTACAGAAAAATCAGCAAAGAAATATTATTTGCATTGTGAAAAGTTTAAAGGGGTATTCTGGGAATACGAACGTCTGATGGCTTTGGCGTTAAGGACATTTGTATATGAATTATGCTGATTTATGGAATACCATATTTTCCAATATACTTTCTGTAACAATTCCTCGGTTTTTTTCAGATCTCTGCTTGCTGTCATTCTATAGGAAGCTTCATTGTTTACTTCGAGTGGATAAAAATGAGTCTTGATCATAGTCATGTGATAGACACAAAGGTGAATAGCATTATATAAAATGGAATTCTACAAAATAGGTTCCAATTAAATGACAGCAAGCAAAGCTTGATGAATGAATACAATTTCCTAATATTGTATATAACTTCCCATTATACAAATGACATTTAGTTGCTGAAACTGGACAAGCAGTCCCCTTTCAGAACAGTAAAATAGAGTAAATCGTTGAACATAGCACTTAAGCACCAAGGGCTTCAAGCTGAATAGGAAGTAAAGCTTGGATGTACTTGAGAGTAGGAAGTGAATAATATGTTCATAGATATTAAAAAAAAAAACAACTTCACTTGTGCACTTGAGACATTTACGGTATACCCCATTTCTCTCTTTGACAGTTCTAAGCCAGAACTACGATAACACTTTGTATCTACAGGTTCTTTTCTGCTTCATTACACTGTGTATGCGGATATGGCTAATGCTAGTTTTATCTATGTTCTATTTCAATTACACCATGTAATATGTTTATGTAACATTGATTAATTATTTTTCTGTACTTATATCCTTTGAAAAAGTAAAAAAAAAAAAAACACTTTTTCTTTCAGATGGACAAAGTACAGGAAGAATACAGTGACACATCAGCAGAGGAAGAATCTGGCCAATATTTATGGCTTGCTGGTGCGTTTGTTGGAGGGTTTTTAATAATCATGATCATCATAATAATAGGCATTGTAGTATGGAAGTATATTAAAAACCAAGAGACATCAATTGACCAGAACTGGGCAGGACCATCTCCACTGGCATACGGTAATATTCAGGAAGGAGGAAACTGTGTAAACAACAGCATCCTGGGGAGAAGTATGTCCTTCTCACAAATCAGCATAACACCAATAATAGGTAATGACCTCCAGACAGCAGAAGAGGACCATGCAATGCAACTTGGAGGTTTTAAGGCGGATGAAACACACGGGAGCACATTAACCATATCAACTGACCTAACAAATATCCCAGATGCACTGGGAAATGAATGTCTTGCATCAAACACAAAGATGTCTAGACAAGTCACTCAAAATGGCTTACATGCTGAGACCTTTCCACCACCTCCACTGGATACTTCTGGATACTTACCTCTACCTCCCCCACCAAGTGCATTCCTTGACCAAGACTTCACAGACAAAAAGCCACAACCTCTCTATAAAATAAATTCATTTTCAAAAGATGGAAATAGCACTGAGGAGCCATTAAATCTACCAAAAAGCAACTTCAATGATCAGAACGTCATAAGTAACTTGGAACTTCTGCCACCACCCCCACCAGGTGTCTGAGGTAAACAGACTCACAAATTTTTACTATATTATATAAAACCATAGATGTATACAATGAACTACAAATTATCATTCACTTATTGTGACCACCAATTTCCTGCCACAATAGTGTGACCGCTACATATACCTCAGCAGTGATAATGTGCAGTAACCCCATGACCTGTCATTTGTATAAAGGCAACCATAGAGACCACTGACCGGAGCAGGACACCGCCAGAGCCATCACTACACAACCATGCCTGGTCAGTGAAAAATGGACTGTGTGCTGGCTGGATTTTATGGACTCGAAGACTGGACTCACTGCATCATACTGATAAATCATAGAAGGAGACCCTCCTTTCACACAACAGTGCAGAACTGTAAATCTTAAGTACACTATGGTGATGCTGTTTAGTGATGCTGAAGGGACTCTTGCATCAAATATGACTATGATGTAGAAAGTTCTATCCACTGCACTATATGATTGGTCCTTGAAATTCGACCAGCACGCAGCCTATTTAAAAAGATCAACCACAAACATAAAAACAAGAAATAAAATGTGTGTAATGGGAAGACTATTCTTTGCTTAGGATGCACTTAAAATTATGATTCTATTGATTCTATATATTAACCTAGGAAGCCTTATAAGCTGGCTTGGGCTATGCAATGCTGTGTTATCACTACATTTACATTGAACAAGTAGCACATGCTTGCAGGGAGACATTAGGTTTAGCTCATGTGTATGTATGTTACTAGAAAAGAAAACAAAACTTTTTTTGTGTGGATATAAACTGTAAAATGGGATTTGGGATGCAGCTGCATTCATTTAGCTTCCACATCAGGAACAATGCATACATCCCAACAACCAGTTTACCTGTAAATAGGCAGGAATAATAGTCATAATGATTGGTTGGCATTGTGCCCAACTTTAATATAGTAAACAAATTAGAGTTAAACTAATGACCTACAAAGTGTTATAAATTGCCCATGCATCTCCCCCTCCCAACTGCTGGATTGGCTAAGACCTGCTCCCAATAAATTTGAGTCAGCACCAGCAGCAGCTCTGCAGTCCTCCGAATAGCTGATCAGTTGTATGCAGAGCTCCAGCGCGCAGCAGCACAATGCAGCTCAGACACAAGCAACTATAGGAGAAAGCTGGAAGGATGCCTGCCCCTTTATAACCGTCTACATTAACTATGTATTGATTCTGGATGGGAAAACCAAGCGGTAAGTGTAATTTATGACTAAAATGTTAAAGGTCATAGACTGTACTGTGCATGCACCATCTACTGCGGTGACATAAGACATATAATGTGCATCACATCTCCGAGAACATTTACCAAGCTGAATACATACAAGCACAAATATGCAAGCATCATTATTTTGATATTACTTTCAGGATACTTGTTTAGTAACTCTAATAATCACCAAGTGCCAATATTAGCAACTTGTATAGCAATAAAAAACTATTTTTGATGAAGATGATTATTATTTGATCCACTGTCAATAATGAAATATGCTTAATAATTACAGGCAAGGATGGGATATCAAGCTAAACCCTCTCCAGGACTCCTGATTATATTGTGTTCTGTATCAAACATTTTCTGCCTCTGCCCCTTGAAGTGCTCATGCTCTATGAAGAACAGAAACGTGGACTGCTCTGGTAGAAGCCTGACTACACTGCCACATGGACTCCAAGACAATATCACACATCTCAATCTGTCATGTAATTATTTATCCAATTTAGACCACCAGCTTACTCAGTTTACTAATTTAAGAACACTTGACCTCTCATACAACTTGCTCAAGAGTTTGCCTTCACACCTGCCAAGATCCCTATGGGAAGTGTATGCCACACACAACAACATCACAATGCTTCATAAGCTGGACACCGCTTACCAGTGGAACCTGAAGGTGTTGGATGTCTCCAAGAACAGCCTACAGAGGACAGTCTTTATTAACAATACACTTATTAGTCTGCAGTTACTGAACCTCAGCCACAACCAACTCTGGACTGTGCCCACCAACATGCCAAGCAATGTCCTCACCATTGATTTATCGTATAACTCTTTAACTCAGATCCTACCAGGGACCCTGGTGAGGATGTCTGACCTTCAAGTCCTGCACCTGCACAATAACAGATTTACCTATATACCAAACAATGCTTTTGACCAACTGGTCCATGTGAGAGAGATCACTCTGCACAATAATCCTTGGTCCTGCAAGGACACTTCATATATGGACTATCTGATCAAGTGGGTGGCTGCAAGGAAAATGATCAACCCTTGTGATAATGACACCAAAGAACAGACTGTAGAAATCATGTTAACCCCATATGAAGCAACAAATACGGTAACTACCGAAGACATTCCTTTATTGACTACAGACCATTCTCATTTTCTAGAAGTTCAAGAGAGAAAACTGTACAAGAAAGTGCAATTGACAGAGACTCTTCCTACAACCCCGTTCATCACCACTGAGCACCTTTTACTGGCAAGCACAGAAGATTCTCAGTTCACAGATGAAGGCTCTGCAGATGGTATGATCCACTTAGATTTCAACAACTTTGGAAAAGAAATTGATAATTTCCTAAGCTCAAACGAAGTTGAAGACATTGAAATGTACAGCCCAACTGCGATCCCAAGCACCGACAATGGGATATCAAATGTGTTTTTGAACACTGATAATGAGGTACCACACAGTGGTCTGGAGGTGGTCATGCCAAGCACAACCATATCGGTAGAGATGCAAAGCACAACTGTAAAACTCAACTCCCTCCCTTCCTCTGCAGCACTCACAGCAGCTTCCCTTACAATCCCCATTCTATGTTTTCCTCTCACTCTTAGGATTGCATATGGCATGATTTAAACAGGGCAAGGTAAGAAGAATGCACACTTCTATTATGAGCCCGGCACAAAGTTTAGCACTGTAGCATCCAACTTGGTCAAAGAAAACTAATTTTGTAAAACCAGCTTTGCTTGAATACTGAATGAGACTATGAATGTCAATGCACCAAACCTCTGAACGCTGTTGATGTTATGCATACATATTTAATAAATAATTTCCACCCATTTTATTACATTGCAGCTCAATATTCACTCAACTTGGACTGTAGTTTCTTTTCAAACCTACATGCATGAGCAATGCAAAATTTAGCTGTAATATAGGAGAGTATAGGGACACCGTAAGCTTATTCAGTGGCCAGAAGGTTTTGAATTATGGACTATGTCTGTGTTATATTAAAACAATAACCTTGACTTTGGTTGAGGAGTAGTGGATACATGGTGCAATAACACCGGAAACATAAGCTTCCCTGTATGATATCATACATTTTATATCAACACAGAATGCTGGTTCTACAATATAGATCATTTAGATAGGGGGAAAAATCCAATTCTTTCTGCTAGATGTGGGGCATTTATGGCTATTTTATTAGCTACGGGGCCATGTGAATCGAGGATAAAAAGAGATGGCATATTTCCTATGGCACAAGCTTGCCTTCACTAAACTGACAGGTTCAAAAGACTGACTTTCACACCAAACCAGGCTTCCAGTCTCGATTATGAAGAACATTTGACGAGCAATGCTAAAGATCTGCATGCAATATCATGATGTGAGACCCGCAAATACAGCTTAGATCAAGTGTATTTTATATCACAGAATAAAGAAAATATAAAGGTAATTAATACATTTATATATATATTAGGTGACAAAAGCTAATCATAACGCTATTATTCTCTAATGGTTCCACTCTATGCAGCATTCTCACCATGACAGGGTCACTTTGTAGGCAGCATGTGACAAAGAAGAGCAGAGCACTTCAATATGAAATATCCCATTAGCTGGTCATTTATAGATATAAATATCTGCTCATTCTGCAGAGTCTGGTGCTTTGGTTAATTTTGAGCAACAGCATTGCTTTAGGCACCACACAGCACCCAGTGTGTGCCTCTGAGAAAATGATGCAAACATGTAGGAAAATAATGTGCAAGAGTTCATGTAAAAGCGGCAAAGAATGGTGCCAATAAACACCATATAGTCTATACAGTCTCCCAATGAAGGCAAACAGAGGGCAAGTAGAGAGAATATTTTGCTGACTGAAAGAGGATATCAATAAAATTATTGAAAAGTAATACAGGCAGTCCCAGGGTTACGTACAAGATAGGGTCCGAAGGGTTTGTTCTTAAGTTGAATTTGTATGCAAGTCAAAACTGTATATTTTATAATTGTAGTTCTAGACAATTTTAATTTTTTTTTTTTTGCCACGGTAATAATTGGAGGTTCAAAATTTTTTGCTGTAGTAGGACCAGGGATTATCAATAAAGCTTCATTACAGACCCCTTGCAGCTGATCATTGCAGTCTGGGACTAAGTAAAGAATCCAGAGAGCTTCACCAGAGGTAACAGTGGGCATAGGGGTCTGTCTTTAAGTCGGGTGTTCTTACGTAGGGGATCGCCTGTAGATCATACAAATTACAAGAACAATGGGAAATCCTGAAATTGTTTTTTAGTCCCAGTGACAATTGGACAACAGACACTTTACAGATAAATACTGCAGCCTGGGACTTGCGTAACGCACCCAGAGCGCGTCACCAATGGTCACAGTAGGCAGAGAGGTCTGTCTGTAACTAGGGGTTGTTTGTGAGTACAGTGTTCTTAAAGGGAACCAGTCATCTGGGACCTCATTTTCACTAAAGACAGGTTGCAGAAGCCCATTACAGCTACATTGCTGAGTCCTAGGTTTGTGTGCTTGCCAACTCATTCCTCAGATCTCAGTCATCACCTTTTGGCTTGTGTACAACTCCTCCCTCCTGCTCCTTCACGCACACAGGAACAGAGCTCACCATTGGTGAGCTGACATCAGTGGCGAAGGGAGGAGTTGTACAGGAGTAGAACTTTGGGAGCTGAGAGCTCAGGATCGAGTTAGCAGCACAGATAACCGCATCCAAACCAAAAGAAACCCTGAAACTCAGCACAGGATTCTGTCAGGAAGCCATTCAAGTTGAAACATAAAATTATATGGTAATACAAATGCACAGAAATGGCAGAAAGACATCTTTGCAATCCAACTGTAATGTGTTTCTGCAACCTGTCTTTAGTGAAAATGAGGTCCCTGGTGACAGGATCCCTTTAAGTCAGGGACGGTCTGTATATATTACCCCCATACAAAGTTGTTGGAATTTTTTATTACACAGTTTGCTGCAGTAAAATGTGACTCTACAAAGTCCCCAATAACACAGAAAAAAACCTCAAGTACCTAAATCTTTATGGCTGCAGGGAAATCCCTTTGTTGCAATGCTCTGTGATATGGAGAAACTGTGAAAGCATAGGTTTCTTAGAGTTTGCATATAAAAATTTTTCTTACCGCCGTGCAATGTAGTAGAAAACTGGATTTCCAGCCTTTGATGTCCCTGCTTGGTAAAATATATTCAGAGTTTTTAATGCCTTAAATTCTTCTTTCTCATGTACCTGATGCCTACAGAACAGCAGAATAGGTTTACATATCATTTAAACACAACAAGTTTACATTACTCATTTCAACGATGAACAAGAAACATGTCCGCTACCTGGTCATAAATTCTTCAAACTTGGAACTTGTAAGATTCAGACTTGACCAATGAGTGTCAGCAACTGGTTTGTGCTCGGGGGGTCCGAGATAAGCAAGGAGAGTAGCCATTTTGTCAAATGGTCGTCTACCAACAGCTTTGTGATCCCTTTAAATTGCAAAAATATAAAGTGATAAAGTTTATTTGGTTCAAACTAGGATATAGTTATACCTATAGAACATCCAAAAGGCAAAGCCAACACAGACAAATCAGAATAGTATATTAAAGATATATGGAAATACTAGAACAATCCATGCAATATACAAAAGATGATATCCGACAGCGTACCGGTTACTAGAAAGGTACTGTCCAATCTTCTCTTGATTGTTCCAGAGCAATCGATGAAGGGCAAGTACATTCCCATCCGTAATGAAGGAAAGGCTGTGATTAACCGTGTCACTTGGAGGACAATTATTTGCAATATCAAAGAAAAACCTGTTAAAGAAATTAGCATTCTGATGAAGTGAAACACATTAATGGCTGGGGGAAATACAATTGTAAGTTGTTATACAGGATTCCGATATAACAAACTAAAACCTTATAAAAAAAGATTGTTCCATTAAGAACGTCCGTTTCACACCACACAAAGGTGATTGACGGATCACGGTGCAGGAAACCCCTGCAAAGATCTGTTATCACGAGGAGGCAACAGAACATAATCTTACCTTTAGGGGGAAATGGGAAAAAAATAACTAGACACATACAGGGAAGAGGAACTTGCAATCCATAACACATGAAAGGACCACCATCAGGATTAGTAATCAACCTTTGCTCATAGAGGTCAACATGAGCTCACATTCCCAATATTTACTACATGAAAGGCCAGCAAGTACACATGCCCTTTAAGATCTAACATTCAATTAAAGCTATGAATCACTCTTTATCGAGAGCATGACTGTTCTATAATATGGAAGGCAGATGGATTCACAAATTAGTTATTGTAACTGTAACATATGCTAATGATGCACACACTGTCACTACATCTTAAAATACAGTAGGGGGCATATCTCACATTGGGGCATATTTACCAAGTTCCTTACACCTATTTTCTGGCAGACTTTGCACATTCTTTCATGTGCAAACTGCTTGCTCGTGTATTTAAGTGTCAGCGCCACATAGGTGACGCACACGACTCATTTGTGTAGCGCGGCTACACTATTCTTTATGCGCCACAAATTTCTGCACTGAAGGGGGCATTCTGGTGCAGTCAGACCGTGCAACACATTTATCATGCAGAGTTCGATAGAAGTGTGTCACATACCCCATGTTAAAGGTGCAACAAAAAAAAACCTCTGTTGGAGCAGTGCTGAGAGCACAAGGTTTTATGAAAAACGGGTGCCACAAATCATGAATTTGGTACTGGACGATAAATCTGTGGCAGTATAAAACTGTCTGGGGATACTATGCACTATTGCACTATACTATAAGTTTATTTATTTTATGGCAGAAAACTAGGACAAATTTCTGTCAGGTCAGCATTATTTTTAGCACAATTATTTTTTTTTCTTATGGTGTACACCTTTTTTCATAGGCCACATCCTTTTGTCAAACTAGAAGATCATGAAAAATGTCTAAACCCTTTAGAAATGTGGCGCTGACAGATTTTTAGTTGAAATTACAACATAATTCTGTAGTATCTCATCGCCCATGATGAGCCGGGCATTCACAGCGCAAAATATCTTTGGAACAATTTGCAGCATGGCAACTCTGCTTCCTTAAATGAGGGAAGCTCACCGCCTAACCCCCTTCTCCACCCAGTGCTTCACCCGGGTCCTGGCACTGGTGAGCATACAGTTGTCTGCATTAGGCCTAAGATTGCAAGAAGACAATTCCAACAGTTAAGTAAAATATCTTACCTTCGTGCAGCATCAAAGTTGCTCTTCACAAATTCATTGAATGGTCGCATGTGCTCCTCTTTAGTAAATAAGACATGATTGGCAATACTTTGCAGGATCTGCAATGAAACATGCATGGTGAAATACATTGTGATGGTAATCCACAAATATACCGATGCATTATGTAAAACTTCAATAACCACAATTTGAAACATCAATAATCTTTGCTTTTTCCTTTCCTACACTTCTCAAGTCAGAAAACATGAGTGTGTATTGAAGATTGAGCAGTCCATTCATTCATTCATTTTAAAAGGTCTTATTGTGGTGCTACACACAAAAAAAAAGGTTTTCTATTAACGCTTATTCAGTACCAACAATTAACAGTCTTGACCTCAAACATATATACTAGAGCTTGCCACATGTAAAGCCAAATACCATGATGGAAAAACAGCAGGTACACGACATTACACCTATAATATCCATAGGCCCCCATTTATCATGTGAACCGGTGTTCAGCTGTGCCTGTATAATTGGGGTGGTAGCCTCCATGCTTTACCACTGGACAAGCCTCAATAATGGGAATGAGGTTCATCAAAATTTCATCAGCCCCCAAAACATACCGTATATACTTGAGTATAAGCCGTCCCGAGTATAAGCCGAGACCCATAATTTTACCACCAAAAACTGGGAAAACCTATTGACTCGAGTATAAGCCGAGGGTGTAGTATACAGCCTGCCCCCTCATGTATACAGCCAGCCTGCCCCCTCATGTATACAGCCAGCCTGCCCCCTCATGTATACAGCCAGCCTGCCCCCTCATGTATACAGCCAGCCTGCCCCCTCATGTATACAGCCAGCCTGCCCCCTCATGTATACAGCCAGCCTGCCCCCTCGTATGTTGAGCACATTTAAAAAAATAAACGTAATTCTCACCTTCCGGCGATACTCACCCCCGATCCTCTGCGGTGGCTCTCGATCCCCGGCAGCATCTTCTGTCTTCTCTTGCCGGCGGAGGCGCGTCCATGCGATCTCCCCGGCGGCGCTCACTATGATGCGGCGGTGTCACCGCTGATGACGTCACACCGCTGCATCATAGTAAGCGCCAGCGGGGAGATCGCATGGACGCGACTCCGCCAACAAAAGAAGAAAGAAGACATCCGCAGCCGAGGATCGAGAGCCACCAACGAAGATCGGAAGCCGGCGCCGTGGATCGGGGGTGAGTATCGCCGGAAGGTGAGAACTAAGTTTATTTATTTAATGTGCTGAACTTCGGGAGCCGCCGCGGGTGGATCCGAAGTGAGGTTTTTCAGCACATTTTTTGTGCTGAAAAACTCGGCTTATACACGAGTATATACGGTACTTGTGCTGGTTTAAATGATTTTATAACACCATTTTAGACTACATAGCATTTTCTGACAAGTGTTTATTAACCCACTAGTGATAAAATGACTAGTGAAAAAAATGCAATATACGCACTATTAACCCCTTACTGATGAGGCCCTTTTTGTTTATGATTTTTTATTAATTAGGACTATTTTGGGCTTTAACCTTTCTTATATTTTATTTTATATTTAGTTTTTCTTGTGCAGTGGTGACATTTTTTTTAATTTACGGTACTTACCACTTCTACAGTAGGGATTAACTGTTAAGCTACACATAACTGTAGCCTATTTGTATATCTTGCCTCAATGGGGGATGTCTTGACTATTGCACAATGCACCCAGTCATAAAATATCCCACCAATATGTTTTTTTTTTCTTTATTAAAGTGTAACTGTGTTGTAAAGCAGTAAATGATTAGCTGGGCTCCTAATGATAACGCATAAGTGGAGAGCTCAGCATTATGGAAAGAAAATAAGGATATTAGGGCAATAAAAGTTAGAAAAAGATACAGGGGATGTGAGGATTAGCCCTTAAAAAGGGCTATACTCACGTACAATAGAGGCACCTACCACCGATCTACCTTACTAGATAGATCCGTGGTGGTAAGTTTCCTAAAAGCATGGAAATGTACATTTTTTAAAAAAAAAATAAACCAAATCAGAGGTTTACATACAAATAATGTTATACAATTACACATATTTATCACACTCTAACCTGTCACTTTAAAAGTGAATATCTATGGTGGAATATCTTTTAGAGGAAATAAAAACTAGGTTCCAGGCTTCCAGGGATCCAAAGACTCTTAGAACTTAGGAAGTATCTTATAATGAGGACTGACCCTGTGAAGACGTACAGGATATGAAGCATGATGGGGAAAAAAGGGGGAAAAATCTGATGATGGTGTACCTTTAACAATTGCCAAATATCAAAATGTGCTTGGTGGATCTTTTAACAAAAGATGTCCTGGGGAAAACTTTTATAAGTTTAAGTAACTTGAATAATTGACATTGAAGCATTTTGGAGATTCTGTATTTAAACTTATTGAAAATAATAAAATGAGATTGTGTTATCACCAACATGTGAAGCAAGTGATTTTACAAAGCGTAAGGCCCTATTCACACGACTGTACGGGGGACGTATCTTTCCCTGTTTGTATGGTCCATAGGTTGTGTACAGAGAGGGGTCACACAGGTATACGTTTGTGTAAATTCAGCCTTAAAGTTATTACGTATTCCTATATCAATATTCTTTAACTGATCAGGCAAAAAGGTGGCAAATTGATACCTTAGACATTAACTTTAAACCACGTTCAACTCTTGGTGGTGGTTTCTTGTCCAAAATCCCTGTTTCATAAGGAGACACAATGGCCGGATTAATGAACCTAAGAAACATGGCACTTCCAACTGCACCAATGCTGTTCTGTGGAAACCTCTGGCTGACAACCTGCAAAACAAGATATTGCAAAAATGTTATATTGAAAGAGTATGAAGAGAGAAAAAAAACTGTATATAAGACATGGGCAAGACATGGGTTCTTTTTAAGAAAAGAAAGATTATAAATGTCCTAAAAACAACTGTAAGAGAATATAAAGACAAAGTGAATCATGTATATTGATGTACGGTATACGAGCCATAGTGCAGTTAATAAGCAAGGATCATTAGGGATTTCCACTAATGAAGTGCAGTGAAATTAGTCAGCTAGCAGATAAATAAATGACAAAGGTTAGTGCAGTCGTGTTCAAACTTTAGGTTGGATTCACACAGCATTTTGCAGCATTTGTCACGACCTCTGCTCCCCATGCCAGAAAATGACAGATTATTTTAACCCGGTGAAATAACCACTTATAACATTCACACTTGCATGCTTATAGCCTCCCAGGACATATAAAGCAAACTTTTTTTTCTGAAAAGACTTACACCCGAAAATGGCAAATAAATCAATTCTTTTCACCTCTGCCTGGGTGACTGTAGATAACAGCATCCAGCTCTCTTCATTCATACTTGTCAGTTTACAGAAAAAAAATCTTTGGAGTTCAGCTACAGAATGTGCAAGACCAGGAATTCCACATAAAGAATTATTTGCATATTTTTAAGTACAATGGGGCAGATTTATAAAATGTTTCCTAAGGTTAGACAGTGCAGAGTTATACTAGACAGTCTAAATCTGCACCAGATTTATAAAGAAAAAAAAAAAGAGTAATGCTGGATAATAAATCTTTCCTAGTATAAGTCTGTCTAGTCGTACTTTGCAACTCCTAATAGTTGGCTTATTTTACACCAGGAAATTAGGACACAATTATGTTGGGTTAGCAGCATTTCTGGCGCACAGACATTTTTTTTGTGCAGGCCACGCCCTCTTTTCACAGGCCATGCCCCTTTTGTTGAGCTTGTCGTAGGAGAGCCAGAAAACTGTTTAAAACCCTGTGGTGCAGACAGTTTTTTTTAGTGCAAACTACAACATAATTCTGTAGTGGAGAGATTAATAAATCTTCCCCCATATCTTTTCAACAATATCCAGACATATCATAATGCACTAGGATTCTCTCAATCATGTTACATGGTTTATTGACCTCCAGAAACACCCAGGAGCCAGGATACAACCTACTGACCAAGTGCCTTCCTAGGTCTCAATGTTTCCCACCATGTCACCCTCAGTGCTGAGGCGGTGCCTTTTGAGATAGCCACTCATACAAATTTTCTGGAAAATCAACTCATTCTACTGTTTGTTCACTATTACACTACAACATTTCAGAAGCATCAAAGAAGTTCACCAGACTTGCTCCTGAGAGTGGAGACACATGGCAACTTTACTTGGAAACAAATCTCCTGTAGACCAATAGTGCTAAAACAGACGCACTGTTCAATACACTGAATTGATCTACATACAGCGTCCCCCCCGCCCCCTGCATCAGCTGGGGTTTAGGAAGAGTTGTAGGGTTTAAAAAAGCCACCCTCCCCTACCACTAATGCAGAACTATGTTCTTCTACAACCATTTTTACTTTCTTCTCCCTTTTCCCCTCTTACCAATATATGGTCTAAGGTTACAAGCATGCGAAACGTGTGCAATAACGGCTGCAAACAATGGATTTATGTCCCAAGCGTCTATGATAATAGAAAAAGGCCGTTAGAACCAGCTTGAAACCACAGACATATGGTATGAGCGTATTGAAAAATATGGGGCAAAAGGCAAACAAACGTTGGGCCGCCTGCTAGACGTTGTTTCACACAGGCAAAAAACAAATGTGTTCATGTAGTTCGACACTTTTGCTGAATTTCTCCCAGCTTAGGCAGATATTTTGTTATTTTCAACGTTTTGCACGGTTTACTTTAAAATTTGAAAGTGGTTACCATATTTTATTTTTAACATATGGTTGGCTAACATTTTTCAATACTCAAATAAATACAATTAGCCAGAGGAAAGATTAGATGCATTTTATTACAAGATAAATTAAAAAAGAAACACAATAAAGGCAGACTAAGTTGCTCATAGTTGTACTGGCTCCTTATCAGGCTACATTCAAACAGCTGTAAGGCCGACATAGGTAAGGCCGACCTAGATACGGCCCCTATATGTCCCCCATAGACGGCAATGGGCGCGGAGAGGTATGGTGGGGCACACATGCGGACCCTATCACGGAATATGGCGCCGTGCGCCATACATCCCTAAGGAGAGGGCGGGGTGAGCAGTGCCTGGGCGTTTCATTGCTGGGTGAGGCTCTGACCAATGAAGTTCCCACTCCAAGCTTATACTTGGTGTCAATAAGTTTTCCCAGTATTTTGTGGTAAAATTGGGGACCTCGGCTTATGATATATACGGTAAATACTTTATAATAAATTAAATTAATGAGCGAGAACACACTAAAGTTGAGCATGGTTGCTTTGCCTACTTTATAAGGGTTGTTCCATTGTAGCAAGTCAGGCCATATCCATGGCTGCCACCTTTATCTCTACTTGGCAATCGGAGTAAAGCTTCATAGAGATGAACTTACCCCTGTTCTCATGATCTGTGGGGGTCTCATCACCAAGACCCCCACTGATCAGCAAGTTAGGTCCTATTCTGTGCCAAACTTGCTACTTTGGGACATCCCCTTTAAGCATTAATATTATGTGGGACTTTCACATTACCAGTTTTTTGTACTTTTTTTGTACTTTTTTTGGGAAATATACCATTTGCTTTAAAGGAAACCTACCACCACAGATCTACCTATTAAAGGTAGATCAGGTGGCACGTGCCTCCATTCTATGTGGCATAGCCCTTTTAAGGGCCATTCCTCACGTCCCCACAATTCCCTAATACGCTAATTTTCTAGAGAGGCTGCTGGGGCGTGGAGTAGCCAGAGCTGAGGCTACATGGCTGCACAGTCACTGCTCCGAAGCTACTGTGCATGCGCATAACTCCGGATTTTCGGGCGAGGGCTCGCAGCTCCTCGTAGCTGCGCTCTGAAGATATGCCGGTAGGAGGATCAAATAGGCTACTGGGGCGTGGAGTAGCTGCGCTGTGTAGCCTCAGCTCCAGCTACCCCAAGCCCCAGCAGCCACCTTAAAAAAATTTGCATATTAGGGCAATAAAGGTTAGAAAAAGTTACAGGGGATGTGAGGATTAGCCCTTAAGAGGTCTATCCTTATGTACAATAGAGGCATCTACCACCCGATCTACCTTAATAGATCCATTGTGGTAGGTTTCCTTTAATGCATTATGAAGCAAACATACCTTGAGAATGCTGTAGCTACACTGATGCAGAAACATACCTTGTTTAAACCCTGAACTGAGTGGTTTGCCCCAGTGCTTTTCCTCTTACCCCAATTATGTACTGCTCCAGCCTTGTCCTGACCAGCCCAGCATATGCCAAGAATATGTCATCATAATAGCCCTAAAAAGGGCTATACTACTATACATTGGAGGAACCTACCACCGGATCTACCTCAATAGGTAAATCCGTGGTGGTCGGTTTCCTTTAAAGGGTATTACTAAATTAGCATCACAGGTGTTAAGGTAATACCTGGGTCTATCTTGTTGATAGGAGCATCACTAAAAAAAACCTCAATACAGGGCTGCAGGTCCTGCAAATGCTCTTAAGGTCTCTCACCTTGATGTTCTTTGTACACGCATCTGCTTCACAGCCACTCACAAAAACGTCAATGTATTGCTATAGAGAAATTCTTGCTGCTAATGAAATATATCAGGGTTCAAAGATATACAATAAATACTTGGTATTATAGTATCTATGCTTAAAGTGAACCTGTCAAGATAAATAAAAATATATAAAACCTACAACCACAACATATAAGCTTTCCGCATATGAGACTATTTGGTCTCGGAGTTGCTACTTCATCTAAGAAAAAAAAATAGAATAATAATATACTTTATTCCCATTGGATATTCTCAACTCAATGTCATGGTGGCGGAGAGCTCACCTTGAAGTCAAGTCCCCCCCTCCACAAGTCACTCTCCCTTGACAAGAGGGATTAAAAGTTTATTACCAAGATGATGCCGCAACACAAAGCTAAATAACTGTTATATTGGAAGCTTATATGTTGTTGTATAAGGTAGTGGTCCTAGTGATGATAAAAATATTAGTATGAATTGGTTTTATAAGATGGAAAGGGTTGGCCTAAAAAAAAAAAAGGGGGGGGAGGGATATGGAGAAAGGAGCATTTACGTCATCAGTTTTGCACAAAGAACAAAAGCCTCAGAAAAGTGCAAAACATCTTATAAAATAAGATGTGAATTTCTCTAAAGTTTGTAATTACTAATGCACATCACAAAGAGCGCCAAAATCTATGCTTTTGGTTCCTTAACAGATATAGAGAGCCGCTATGGAGAACCCAACACCTGTTAGGATGCTGAGAAACCATTTCATCAGTCAATAAGTATTAAAAAAAAAACAGTTTCTGCAACATCCTAATGAAATAAAATCCCACATATGTTGACACATGCAGGGGTCAATGACACTTTGTGACAAAAGTGGCATCCATGTACTGGTAGCAAAAGAAATTTGTACTCTTAGTGTCAGCAAATCTTTCTTTATCCCTAAAGGATCTCCCTAAAGGAGCCTAAGAATTTTTAAGTACCTTTAGATTTCCTTGCATATCTAGCATTGATGCCGGCCTCCACTTTACAACACACTGCCCACTTTGAGAAATTGCTAAACGGATATTTTTCAAAGTCTAAATATACAAACAACTTACCTTGGTAAGGATGCTAGAAAAAACTTCAAAGGGTCAAAGACAAGTGCAAAAGTCTCAAAACACTTTACAAATTTGTTTTATAAAGAAAAAGGTTGGTTTTTTGAGAAAGTAAAGCTCTGAGTCACAAGCATCTAAATGAAGCAAGTCCTGCAATCCCTCAAGTCTCGAGACCGTACAAACCAACCCCGTTTTATAATATAAATGATCCTCAAGAAGTCAAGTCAGAATTTTAGAAAAAAAACCTTGAATCAAATGCTCACACAAAAGAAAGCGCAAAACGCTATAGAGTTTCAGTGTGTTAATTGAAATGAAAGCTATTCTCTGCCAGAATTAGTAGAATGATTTTGAAAGTGAAGAACTGGAGGCTGGAGTGAAGATGTTTTAATAGCGGAAAATTATAGAACATATAAGTTTGTTTCAGTTTTAATTTTAATTTTTTGTTCCAAATGGTCAATTTTGTGTATTTGGGGAGAAAATGGCTGATAGAAAGTTCTCCAGACTTACTGATTTTTTGTTTTCCTTTTTTTCTTTAACGGTAGCTTTATTCAGTAGGGAGTGGCAAGTAGCCTACAGGACAGAGATGAGCACAAACAAGTCACAGCACCAACTACACAGAGCAAATAAAATAAAAACTGAATTAATGGGTAAAAAAAAAAAACACAATGTGGACTTGCACAAACAACTTCACAGAGAAGAATGCAACACACAATAATGGAATACAGGTCATGAACATGCTCCCAAAATCAGGTCTACTATTTCTGGTATCCTAAAAACAACAAACCAGCTAAAAGGTAAATGGTACTCGATAACGCTGTAGCAAAAGAACAATGTATATAGGCTTTAAATTTGACATCAACGGTTTTTAAGGAATCAAATACGAAATGATACAGACGACAAAATAAAGAATAATGTATGTTGGATAAACAAATCTGCAAACTTTACTTTGATACTGTAGATACAACATTTCTTCTAAAATCATGCAGTTGTATAAATTTGGTGCGCTAAAAAAAAAAAAAAACAACAACGTATTTTCATCCTTCAATACACATTCATCTTTCTCTAACACCTGATTTGGAATATTGCCACTTTGTTATGTACAATGTTCTGTAAAACAGTTTAAGTAAATGTAACCATTAAAATATTTACTGAAATCAGTAATCAGTATGTACACAATAGTAACACAGCTTCTGAGGGTTTTTTGTATCTTCTGTCTGTGTTAAGGGTTTCTGCATGGAGCTTTCAGGTACAGTTGCTATGTAATAGGGCAGTAATGGCGAACCTATGGCACGGGTGCCAGAGGTGGCACTCAGAGCCCTTTCTGTGGGAACCCAGGCCTTCACCCCAACACAGAGTTTGCCAGTTAGGACTAAAGGCTTCCTCCTGCAGTCCAAGACAACCCAGGACGTGCCATGCTCAGCGCTATTTTAAAGCGACTCCCTTGGCTGCCAGGACTACAGAAGGAGCAAGAAGGTGTGGATAGAGATGGATTATTGTTGAAACTTCTGCTCTGGGTCCCCTGATTCTTCCTCTTCAAGGGATCCTGGAGGGAAGCTACAATCCAAATTTCTCTGTCATCTTTCTATTGTATTGATGAAATGAGAACGCCAATACGATTAAAACCTGTGATACAGCAGGGATTAATAAGTTACTACTTAAATTGTCATGTTGGCACTTTACAACATATAAGTGGGTTTTGGTTGTAGCTTGGGCACTCTGTCTCCAAAAGGTTCGCCATCACTGTAATAGGGAGTCTGAATTTATGTCTTGTTGCTAGAAAGATGGAATTCACATAAATCTCAGTATGAAAAGAAGATAAGTTGGTAAAAAAAGTAGATGGACAGGACAAAATCTGGTGTGAAAAAATTATTCACTTGTGCTACCGACTTAAAGGGTTGGTTATCATTTAAGCTTAAAATCTACAACAGGTTAGTGTGACTGCTGCTGCAGGTTAAAGGGAACCGGTCATCAGAAATAGACCTAAAAAAATTACTACCAGTATGTTGCCAAGCAGTTTGTGTTTCTTTCATGATCCAGTGTGGTGGCATCATCCAGAAAATCAAATAAAACAATAAAAGTGTTGCACTTTCCCGATAGTCTGAGCTATACATACGGTCCTGGATGAATCCACCAATCATCCAACATGTATTGTTCAGAAATAAAGTGCAGTCTGACCGGAGCTCACTTGTCTCTTTCTTTCTCTGCATTCCAATATGTATGTGATGCTTTATAACCGGCTAAACACCACAACTAAAACTTCAGTGAGAATAAGACGCCATTCAGACACAAAACCGCTTTAAATATTCATCATAAGCCTGTTTCATATTTGCTATATAGAAGAGAGATATAAAGAAATATATATATATATATATATATATATATATATATATATATATATATATATATGAGATTTATAGTTGTATAAAGTCAAGGAGGAGGAGATTTTAAGGATGCATTTACACAAATGTATGTCCGCCGTGCTGTAGCAGGGCAGACATAAGTCCGGCGCCATGGAGAGGAGGAGGGTTAATCCCTACCCTCTCAATAGAGATACAAGGGGCACCGCTCAATAACACAGGGAAAGTTAGGTCATGTCCGGAGTGGTACAGTGCAGCACGTGTGGTACCGTACTGCTCTGTGTGCCAATTGCCGGCACACATATAGGGGGACGTATAATAGTCGTGTGAATAAAGCCTAACAGTGGAATCAAGCTCTCTTTTCCTCAGAGAGCCCCCTTCACTGTATTGATGGTCCTACATCCAGAGACATCACTAACCACATCTCCTGAAGTCTAATGAACAATGCCAGAACAGAGGAGGAGCATTCAGAGCTCCCCAACTTGACTTTAGTGTTAAACTCTCCGCCTCGACTATTTTTTTTTCTTTTTTTTTTTTTTTTAAAAGATATTTATTGGGTAGAAGAAATGTTATACAGTTAACATTGGAAACACAACGTTCAGTAAGCACATGTTTTACATATTGAGCCTCCTTGACTTTATACAACTGATTTACATCTCACTGTAAAGTTGATTTTCTAGATGATGCCACCACACTGCACCATGAAAGAAACAAAAATGTGAAGGTGTTACGCTATTTGACAATATACTAGTTATGGTTTAATAGGCCAGTTCCTGAGGACAGGTTCCCTTTAAGATCTGAAAAAAAACCCCAAATTCTTAGAAATTCTTCCATATTCAGAGCTTCTAGCTGTACCAGTTTCCTCCAGTGCTCTACACAGAAGCCACACTTGTTCAGATTGAATTTTAGGCTACATGCACACAGTCCAAATGAGCAAAAAAAAAAAAAGTTAAAGGGGTCGACCACCTTCACAGTAAAATTGTCCTCCCATGCCTCTTCTGTTATTAAGCTGGTGTCTCAATTCCTGTCCCAGCTACTTGTGATGAAACATACTCAACAATAACTCAACAATAACTCAATTTTGCGTTGCCACCTTCCAAGCAGCATAACTTTTGACATTTGTCAATTTTGCTTTGTGAGGGCTTATTGTTTGCAGAGACCTGTAGATTTTATATGTAGACACTCAAGTTTCATAAAGTTTTTTGATCACAATGGCTGATTAAAAATTTTGGCATGGTTTATTTTTGTGTGTATACAAATTTTTTTTTTCTTTTACATTTTTTGGATTACAATGTCCCACAAGTAGACACTCACTTGATAGCATTAGATTTCTAATATAATGCATTGCACTAAGTGCATTACATGTTATGGCAGGCATCTATTGGGCCAGGCTGCCCTGGGGTGCTTCACTGTACCCCCGTTCATCATCATCACTCCACTATCTTTGCTGCAAGATGCTAATGGGTGATAGAGTGAGCTCACTCCCTATGCACCTGCTTAGATAGCGTGGTCCATGTTCGAACACAGTTTCTAAAAGGTTAAACACCCTGGACCTGAGCTGTTCCAATCCCGGGTGTTAGTGCCAGGGGCAGGACCCAATGTCCATTAAACTTCTTCTGATGGGACACCTTTCTATAGTGCCACGTTAGAAGAAGAGCCCTTAATGAACACCGTAAAAAGTATTTACGCAATTATTAAGAAGTTAAAATAATGGCACTGGGGTACTGATCCATTAAAGGGGTTGTTCAACAAACCAAATTGCTGATCGGTGGGGGTCTCAGTCATGAGACCCCCACAGATCACAAGAATGAGGGGTCCGATGGGGTCCTAGTGGGATCCCTTGTCGCTCCCAGAGAGCATCTACCCAAACCCATGCTCAGCAAGTCCGTATTTATGTATGTATATTGTTTTTCTTATGAGGCTGCATAACGAGCCAGTCAATGGAAAGGAGGCGATTAAGCAGAATGGCTGGAATATTTATTATTCTTGGCAAATATATATAGTATTTTTAGTGTTGTAAATAAACATTGACATTTGTTTCATAGAATTTTTCAGAATACTTTCTGTATCAATTCCCGACGGTTTTCTAGATCTCTGCTTGCTGTCCTTGTATAGAAAGCTTGTTTAACCCCTTAAGGACCATGCCCTTTTTCGTTTTTGCATCTTTATTTTTCACACCCCACCTTCAAAAATCTATAACTTTTTTAATTTTCCATGTAGAGAGCTGTGTGATGGCTTGTTTTCTGCGTAACAAATTGCACTTCATAGTGATGGCATTTAATTGTCTATGCCATATACTGGGAAGCGGGAAAAAAATTCTGAATGCAGGGAAAATGGTGAAAAAATGCATTTGCGCCGTTTTCTTGTGGGCTTGGATATTACGTCTTTCACTGTGCGCTCCAAATGACATGTCTAATTTCTTCATTGGGTCAATACGATCACATGGATACCAAATTTGTATAGGTTTTATAATGTTTTCATACATTTACTAAAATTAAAACCTCGTGTACAAAAAAAAAATTCTTCATTTTGCCATCTTCTTGCGCTAATAACTTTTTCATACTTTGGTGTATGGAGCTATTGGGTGGTGTCATTTTTTGCGACTTTTGATGACATTTTCAATGCTTTTAGTTTTAGAATTGTACGACCTTTTGATCACTTTTTATTGAATTTTTTATATTTTTCAAAATGGCAAAAAATGCCATTTGCGACTTTGGGCACTATTTTCCGTTACGGGGTTAAACGCAGTAAAAAAACATTCTTATATTTTGATAGATCGGGCATTTTCGGACGCGGCGATACCTAATGTGTTTATGATTTTTACTGTTTATTTATATTTATATCAGTTCTACGGAAAGGGGGGTGATTTGAATTTTTAGGTTTTTTTAATAAAATTTTTTATTTTTTATTAAAATTTTTTACTATTTTTCAGACTCCCTAGGGTACTTTAACCCTAGGTTGTCTGATTGATCCTACCATATACTGCCATACTACAGTATGGCAGTATATGGGGATTTTGCACACCATCTATTACAATGTGCAGATCGCACATTGTAATAGATGGCCTAAAACATGATAGCCTCGGATCATTGTGTGATCCGAGGCTGTCATGGCAACGGATCGCCGCTCCCCGATGACGTCACGGGGAGCGGCGATCTGGGCCAAGATGGCGGCACCCATGCGCCGCCGGCTCGTTGATGTCGCCGGCAGCAATGAAAGGGTTAACACCCGCGATCGGTACAAGCACCGATCGCGGGTGTTAGCGACGGGTGCTTGCTTCATTGAGAAGCAAGCACCCGGCGTGTATGAAGAGGGCTCAGCCCGTGAACCCTCTTCATACTACCCCATGCGCAATAAAACGTACAGGTACGTCTTATTGCGCTATGGGGTTAATACCAGTGGACAGAAATCTGACCATGGTCACAGAGGTGCAGCTTGTTAGTATAATAGAGAGTAAGCAGAGCTGTGTTATATCACGAGCCGTACACCCATAAGACTATGGTCAGATTCTATCCGCTAGAAATAAACAATGAAACAAATAAAACAATAAAAGTGTTGCACTTTCCTATAGAATGACACCAAAAAATATCAAAAACTTCGAGAATTTGCTGTTGGTATTATTAGAAAGTACTTTTTAAAAAAATCACTTATTAGATATAACTTAAAAATTATATAATTTGATCAACAACCTTAGTCTCTGTTGTCCTTCACTTATGACACTTATTAACAGAGATTTCTAAGCAGGTATATGTAGGGATTGGTTGTGGATCTCTATCATATAGTGTTTATTCATTGGTATAGACTAGTATAGGACATGAGTAAATTATGTGACAGATTTCAGGAGGTACTCTCTTGTGGGTAATATGCATGTGTGCTTCTGTCCTTTGTTCTATTGCACACTTGCCCAGGCACCATCAAATCATTTATTACACACTTGCCCAATATTCACATTTCAGTCATGACCCTATCAAACTCTTTTGCGGGTATGTGGTTATAATTGCACATTTGTCAGGGGGTGTTTATTAATGAGAATCCTGTATGAGTGCTTCCACACGTGCATCACCGTACCGCTCTGTACCCGGTGAAAAGATAGCACATGTCCTATCTTAATCATGGCAAACGGCGCCGTGCGCCATACATCCCTATGGAGAGGGGGAGGGGCGAGCAGCGCTCACCACCTTCTACTCCTCTCCCCGCGCACTCCTGTGTGCCTGCCTTGCTATGGTACGGCGGGCACCAGTCGTGTGAATCCAGCCTCAGAATGAGAGTTCTGGAAAACTATCAGGAATTGATACATGAAGTATATTGGAAAAGAGTATAACTTTTCATAACCCTCCAACTTTTATGAATTGGAAATTCTGGGTTTTGATGTAAAAGACAGGAGGCTTCACATCTAATTCGTGCAGAATAGATGTTTTGGTAAATTATCTAATATCCTGCCCCACACACACATTACACAAAACATGAGGTCAAGTGTCCAACCCCTTTAACTGTCTTATAGCATCGCAACAGCCAAAAGTCGCTTGTAGTGTAAAGTAATGCATCTCCGATCATACCATGATTTTCTTTTAATATTGCAGTTCTGTCAAAAAAAAAATATTAAGAGGGGGAGGAAACAGACCAACATAGCAGGATCTTCTATCTTATTTTTTATTTGGACGCTACAAGAGACTGATTGTGTAGCCTAGGTTGCTTCTTTGTATATTGTTAGGTTACACATACTAACCCAATTTTACATTGGTTACCTAAATAAATTCTAACCCTAATTATCATAACAGCCATGTTGCTTTTTGCAGCTCTATAGAGTTTCCTTTATGAGCCCAATACTAGTCAACTACTCAACTGAGATTGTAACACAGGAAGGGATGATATTTAAGGACAAACTGTTCATGTAATATTCATCACAAAAGGGCTTGTTAAAATTCCCATGTCGTCTCTACAGACAGCTTTTTTTCCAGCAGTCAGCAAAATTAGACGGTTTGTGTTAACTCAATACCAGAAGTGCCTGTCTGAATAACCACAGACGCTTATGTGCGTTCTCTTGCATACTGCAGTCATTTCCTTAGCACAGTGTATTTAAAATGGAACAATTCTACATTTTCTTAGAAGAAATCCATTATTAATTTTGTTATTGTGAACTGGACTTCATTTTTCTTACCGGACTCCCATATAGACAGCAAACTTCTGCTGTTATTTATATGGCATCCTATATGTCTAGGGTACAGCAGGACAAACATAGCGTTCAGACATTTCACTGTGTGTATAGATATACTACACACACTAATATATGAGAATTCCGCAGATTCCGCAGCGCTGTACAGAGCCAAATACTGTATGTATATACATATATATATATATAAAATATATTATATAAAGGTGAGTGGGTGTGTATGTCAGCTAAAGGAATCTGCACAGTTTCGTTTACAACCACCAAATTTTACACAGCCATTCTCTGTGACTCAGGGAACATCATAGACTCTGTTTTGAGCTAAAAATTTTCACCCTGTGCTTTCCAAAGTATACCTATTAACCACCATATACAGGGGCCATTGCCTGCTGCTGTGGCAGTTAGAATCTGAGCAGTGATTGGTTGCTCTTCTGTCACGGGTCATTAAAGGGAACCTACCACCACAAATCTACCTATAAAGGTAGATTGGGTGGTAGGTGGATCATTGGGACGTGAGGATAGCCCTTTTAAGGGCTAATCCTCACGTCCCTGCACTTTTTTGAGAACTTTAATTTGATATTTATTCAAATGTACTTATGTGGCTACCGGGGCGTGGAGTAGCCGCTTATGAGATTACACGAGGCGGCTACTCCACGCCCCGGTAGCCACTTTACTCCTCCTACTCACCCATCTTCGGCGCGCAGCTCCGCGTAGCTGCGCGCCCTCGTCCGGCGAGCCTGCCGTCTGCGCATGCGCAGAAGAGCAGGCCCGCGCCTGTTTCGGAGTTGTGACCGCGCAGGCGCGGGCCTGCTCTTCTGCGCATGCGCAGACGGCAGGCTCGCCGGACGAGGGCGCGCAGCTACGCGGAGCTGCGCGCCGAAGATGGGTGAGTAGGAGGAGTAAAGTGGCTACCGGGGCGTGGAGTAGCCGCCTCGTGTAATCTCATAAGCGGCTACTCCACGCCCCGGTAGCCACATAAGTACATTTGAATAAATATCAAATTAAAGTTCTCAAAAAAGTGCAGGGACGTGAGGATTAGCCCTTAAAAGGGCTATCCTCACGTCCCAATGATCCACCTACCACCCAATCTACCTTTATAGGTAGATTTGTGGTGGTAGGTGCCCTTTAATATAAGCTCTGAGATTGCATGGTGGCTTAGTGGTTAGCATTACAGCCTTGCAGCTCTGGGGACCTGAGTCCCAGGGTCAACATCTTCAAAGAGTTTATATGTTATCTCAGTGTTTGTGTGGGTTTCCTCCCACACTCCAAAAACTTACTGGTAGGTTGAATAGATTGTGAGCCCCATTGGGGACAGGGACTGATTTGGCAAGCGCTGTGCATCGCTGTGTAATTTGTGTGGGCTATATAAATAAAGGAATTATTATTATTGATTAGTTACTATAGGCAATGAGTATAAGACGCTTATGTGCGAGGTAAAGGGCAGATTTATCAGAAATGTCTGATGTCAAAACTGTTCCAGTTGCCCATGGAAACCAGAGATCAGCTGTAATTTTATAAACAGCTGAGGGAAAATTAAACTTGAGCTCTGATTGGTTACCACTGGCAACTAGAGTCAGAGAGAGCTGGAGACAGTCAGAGAGAGACAGAAACAGACAGTCAGAGAGCGAGAGAGAGACAACATGTGGGGCTTTATATTGAACTATAAGGCTTATGGAGTCTTATAAAGTGGTTAGCTTTATAAAGTGGTTAGCTTTATAAAGTGGTTAGCTTTATAAAGTGGTTAGCTTTATAAAGTGGTTAGCACAGTCAATTGTCAAAATAGTTCAAGAACTACGTACATTTCATTACAATTTACACAACATATGCACAATCAAGTTACAGTCCAGCAGCCAGAATGCCAAGATGCTTACAAATTCCTTCTCATGCCTAGTAAATTCCTTCTCATGCCATTTCATTTGTCCAAGCAATGCCTTTGCAAAAAATATTCCCATTTACTATTGAAGAAAAAAAAAGTATGTGTATAAATGTAGTGAATTAAAGGCCATGTACTCCTTTGCAACCTGGGCAACTTTGAAATAGATTTTATTTAAAAGGGAAACTTTTAAATAAAGATTGTACAAATAGTAGAATACAGGAAGAGGAGGCTTTATAGGAGCTGAATGCTCACCTAAACTGTATACCTGATGCCAGTTCCAGCCCGATATTGGGAGCTGTGCTTACATGAACTATTATAATAGCCCCCATCCTCTGCTGCCCAGATGCAAATACAAGAGCATGTTTTGAAGAGGATAGGATCAGCCAAGAAATTGGTCACAATTTAATCACAATACCTGTACCAAATTGGATACCAAGAGTCATGAAATAAGCCGTTTAGACCTTATAGGTTATCTCAGGGGTCAGGAACCTTTTTGGCTGTGAGAGCAATAAGCACCACATATTTCAAAATATAATTCTGCAAGAGCCGTACAATATGTTTATACAGTAGACAGCCGGCATGCCCCTCCTCCTTGGATATAGCCGGCATGCCCCTCCTCCTTGGATATAGCCGGCATGCCCCTTCTCCTTGGATATAGCCAGCCACCTATATAGTGCCAGACATGCCGCCCCAGTATAAAGCCAGCATGCCGCCCCAGTATAAAGCCAGCATGCCGCCCCAGTATAAAGCCAGCATGCCGCCCCAGTATAAAGCCAGCATGCCGCCCCAGTATAAAGCCAGCATGCCGCCCCAGTATAAAGCCAGCATGCCGCCCCAGTATAAAGCCAGCATGCCGCCCCAGTATAAAGCCAGCATGCCGCCCCAGTATAAAGCCAGCATGCCGCCCCAGTATAAAGCCAGCATGCCGCCCCAGTATAAAGCCAGCATGCCGCCCCAGTATAAAGCCAGCATGCCGCCCCAGTATAAAGCCAGCATGCCGCCCCAGTATAAAGCCAGCTCGCCCCCCCTATACATAGCCAGCCCCCTATACATAGCCAGCCCCCTATACATAGCCAGCCCCCTATACATAGCCAGCCCCCTATACATAGCCAGCCCCCTGTACATAGCCAGCCCCCTGTACATAGCCAGCCCCCTGTACATAGCCAGCCCCCTATACATAGCCAGCTCCCTATACATAGCCAGCCCCCTATACATAGCCAGTCTGCCCCCCCATATATAGCCAGCCCCCTATACATAGCCAGACACCCCCAGTATATAGCCAGCCCCCCTCCCTAGTATGTATGTAGCCAGCCCCTTCCCAGTATGTAGCCAGCCAGCCCCTCCCCAGTATGTAGCCAGCCAGCCAGCCCCTCCCCAGTATGTAGCCAGCCAGCCAGCCCCTCCCCAGTATGTAGCCAGCCAGCCAGCCCCTCCCCAGTATGTAGCCAGCCAGCCAGCCCCTCCCCAGTATGTAGCCAGCCCTCCCCTCCCCAGTATGTAGCCAGCCAGCCCCCCCTATATACAGTACACAAAAAAACAAAAAAAAAACAAACAAACATGTACTCACCTTTCTGACGCTCCCCTGAGTACATAGTTTTTTATTTTTCCACCAGCCCCACCAGTCGGCCCACAGGGACTTCTCCCGGTGGATCTTAGGGCTAGTCTGCGAGCCAGATGCGGCTATCAAAAGAGCCACATCTGGCTCGCGAGCCATAGGTTCCCGACCACTGGGTTTTCTAATGGCTTCCTTATGGTTGTATAAATATTATAATTTTACAAGACAAATATTAAAGTTTGAAGCTATGTACATTGATAATGAACTGAAGCGGATCAGCTGATTGAAGCAGACTCTGTGCAAACCTCAAACAGGCAATCAAATGATTTGTTAATTTTACCACAGAAGCCACTAGGTGAATAAATCTGGAGCATCGTAGGTTTGTCAAGCCCAAGTTTATATCACCTATTAATTTGCTTATTTGACACCATACTTCTGGTGCAATGTTGGTGCAGATTGTTGCAGACACACTCCATTTTTGACAATGACAATCCTTGTGATTCCAATACACACCCCCTAGTCAGACAGAGTGAAATACATAATAAATGTGGTACACAGAATGGAGTGCATATTTTGGCACCAATTATGCTTACACAACAATGGCGTTGCTATTATATACAATGCTTTAACGTTAAATGCACTTATAAAAGGTAAGTTCACTTGCAACAGTATGCAGATAACGGGTAGGGAAATCAATGACATGCGGAAACGGAAAAATATGCTTAAGAATGCAGAACGCCAAAAACAGTAAAATGTTTGCCATTAAAAGTGAGCATGGGTGTGCGCAGGGTGTAGCTACAGGAAAGGAAATTATAAAGAGGCCATCATCACTATGAAGCGCCATGCTTCACACAACCAAGCAAGAGGGAAAAAAAACTATTTTCTTCCATAGGAAAGGAAATTATAAAGAGGCCATCATCACTATGAAGCGCCATGCTTCACACAACCAAGCAAGAGGGAAAAAAAACTATTTTCTTCCATAAATACAATGCACCATTTTTTAACTTAAAAAATGTCATGCCTAAAAGTACATTTTATAGGGTATGTAATCTACAAAGCATGCAGGGTAATTCAACATACATGTAGAATGCCCAAAGAATATATGTTACATCTCCAAGAATATGCAACAAAACATGTAGGAGTGCTTTTTAATAAATTTTTGATGATATTCTAATATACTGAGAAGCACTTGTGCACGCAGCATAGAACCAAGTCTGCATTCGCACGGCCGTAAAAAGACATATATATACGGCCGCAAGCCTGCAGCCTTCTATGCGTCCTCCATAGGCCAGCAATGGGCGTATGGAGCGATACGGTGCAACAAATGCTGTGCACAGCTATGGAGAGGGGTCACCACTCCTCTCCATTGCGGCGAACCTACGCCTGCCCGGCTACGGCCCCGGTGGGCATATGTTCGTGTGAATGCAGCCTTAGTGGGCTGTGTGATGCCCAACAGCTGGGATCACCAACACCAAGCAGAACAGAAGACCACAGGTGGGACTTCCGCTTACAGAGCTGTCAATTCTGGAAGTCACATATGATACATAGCAGCTCAGGGGGACCAGTGATCCAGTGTTCAAATATTACTCCCCTAAAAACAAATATAATGGAAGTGTTGTATGTGAAAAAGACAGACTACCGGACCCCAAAACATATTTTAGGGGAAAATGAAGTCCCATAAGCTTCCATTTCTGGGACAATCATTATGCAGGATGTATAAATATCTGACAGAGATATTTCGCACAAGAAGGAAGACCACTGGCAAATATTAGGACATAGCACTTGTCCTGTAATCCATGACTGTGTAAATACTGTTTGGCATACCTGGTACAAACAATGGCACACACTCCGTAACTGAGGAGGAAATTCATGAGTAGAGTTTATAATGGCATGAAAGAACTTCTCTGTCATCTCCAGTAAACAGCGCTGATTTTCTTCAAGGATTTCAACTCCATCCAATCTTGAAAGTCATATCAAGTTTCAAAATAGAAGCAGAGAAGAGATACATTTAATGGACTTCACAATGAAAATTAAGCTTGAGTGGTTAAGTAATAACATCCTACTCTACAGTTTACCATAAATTCTGCCATACTATTTCGTAGATCAATGTAGAAATCTAAAATCTATGCCATTTTTACACTACAGGCAGTCCCCGGATTATAGATAGGTTCTATAGGTCTGTTCTTAAGTTGAATTTGTATGCAAGTTGCAACCATATATTTTATCATTGTAACTACAGACATTTTTTTTTTTTGTTCTAAGTGACAATTGGATTTTAAAAATGTTGGGTTGTCATAAGAACCAGGATTAGCAATATAGCTTAATTGCAGACACCTTAAATAACTGTTATAGCTGTTCATTGTAACCTAGAGCTGAAGTACAGTAAGTCACCAATTACCAGAGGTCCGTTTTTAACTAGGGGTCGTCTGTAAGTCGGGGACCGCCTGTATTTTTTAAAACAGGCCCTGCACTAGTATACAAAAGGAATATAAGAATTGTTTAGAGGTCACTTGAAAAGATTAGATTGTTTGTCCAAACACTTCGATAAAAATCTTTACCTTTTGACTTCAGTTTCCATAAATTTTACCAAACCATAGAGATTAAATTATATCCCCTTGTAAACAAATTTTCTTAGCGTAAATTTTTTTTTGAAAATGTCACCCAGTCATGAAATTTTCACTTACATAATATGGTTTTATATGCCCCCAAAAAAATGTTTGACTGCAAGTCTTGATCCCCAATAAGAGCCTAAGATGAATAATTCATCCCAAAAATATAAGATGCATATCGTCACACCAGACTTACAGATGGACCCCTCTGTCCACTGTGACCTCTGGTGAAGCTATCTTGATGCCGATTTTTAGTCCCAGGCTGCAGTGATCAGCTGTAAAGTGTTTGTAAAGAAGCATTTTTGATAGCCCATGGTCCCATGTGAGCACATAACTTTGAAAATTCAATTGTCACTGGGAAAAAAAATGTTTAACATTGGGAGAAAAAAAAAAAGAAAAAAAAAAAAAAAGGAAAGAACTTAGTTACCCTTTGATGAAATTGCATAGGCCCACTAACCACTTCATGGTGACCTTGTTCTAGGGCGTCACTACACCAATAGGTGTGGTATTACATGGCAACCATTGCCGCTATAATGCAGCACAAACATTTTTTTTGTCTGGAGTAAAATATGCCTGTTGCGACTTGCATACAAATTCAACTTTAAGGAAATCTACCATTATAGATAAGCCGAAATAGACTGAAAATACTTACCTACGTTCCTCTTCATGCTGCTCCTGGTGTTGGTCCTGACACGCTGGGATCACCTAGGAAAGAAATTGCTAATTAGCAGCACGGAGCGCAGGGACAAGTTGTACAGTGCTCTGGGCTGCTAATTATGCATGCCCTTGCCTGAGCGCATACTTTGTAGCCCGATACACTGGACATCTTGTCCCCATGCTGCCAAGTTTCTTTTATAGATGATCCCAGGGTGTCAAGCTTGCCGAAGGCCAATGCCAGGATGACGAGGAGAATAGGTAAGTATTTTCAGCCTATTTGGGCTCATCTATAATGGCAGATCTCCTTTAAAGAAAATCTACCATTTGATTTCATAAATTATGAACCAAACATACCTTGAGAATGTTGTAGCTACACTGATGCAGGAACTCTGAGCTGAGTGGTTTTGCTGAAAAAAAAAAACTATTATTATAAAATTATGAGGCTGTGTTGCTTCTGTGACTGGGCTCGGCGCTTTTCCTCTTACGTTAGTTATGCACGGCTCAAGAGAAGGATGTAACCACTGTTGTGCCTGACAGGCAGAAGTAATCAATCGCTGCACAATTCCCCCATCTGCTGTGTATGAGCAATCCAACCAATGTTATAATTGTTATTTCAGCAAAACCACTCAGCTCAGAGATTAAACAAAATATGTGCCTGAATCAGCGTAGCTGCAGCATTCTCAAGGTATGTTTGGTTCATATCGCAAGAAATCAAATTGTAGATTTGAACTTATCGTGTACATAACCAGGGTCTGTCTGTAATCAGAACTACGAAAAAAACTAAAACCAAGTCATGAATTTTTTGAGGAAGCTATAGATGCTCATATGTACTCCTTTGGTCTGTATCACAAGCTTTGGAAAAGGATTATAAACAAGAAAGCGAGAAAGTTCTGTAAACGTTGGTAATCTTTGTTATTTGGTTGGGGTCTACAAGCAGGGACTCTTAAAATTATTAGAATGAAGGGGCTCTTCCAAGCAATGAGTTCACTTTTTGGCTCAGAGGACCTCATGAGTACTGAAAGAGTTCTCTCGATCTTGACCTCTGTGGCAACAGGAAAAAGACTGGCAGGAGGATGCAGGGAGGGGACTTATAACCTTTTTCCCTACTGTTCCCACAGAGGTCAAAGGGCAACCTCCAAGTGACCATTATGGGGGACCTGGTGGAAATTAGCAATTTTTGCTTAAAGGAAATCTACCACTGCTCGCATGATGAAATCATGCAAACACACCACCCTGTAGGCTATTGAATACTGATTACGGCACATAATTTGGTTAGGGACATCAACCTTTAGTTTAGCTATAAAATCCATTCACTCACATAAGCAATTGAGCCGCCTTCTTTGCTACCCCTACATCACCGACTGTCTTTCCTTCCCTTACAAACGTTATTTATGCACGTCTCAATCTTCTTATGCTCGTTCCTTCTGGTGCCAGGAGCTGTGATGTAACGTCGCTCTCAGTACTTATCGCGCATGCGCAGAGACACTATCGCGAAGCCTGCCACTTCCCACTGCAGCTGCGCGATATTTTGTCTCTGTGCATGGGCGATAAGTGGAGAGAGCGACTTGGCATACCTACAGGGTGGTGTTCTTGCATGATTTCACTACGTGAGCAGTGATAGATTTCCTTTAAAGGGGTTAGTCACATATATTAAACTTTAACTAGTTAAGAATAAACACCCTTATAGGGTAACCTATATACTTACCATGTTAATGTTCATGGTGGGATGTCCACAAGCCCCTTCTATCATACTGAGGGTCATGTGACCTGCAGCTCCAAATTGCAATGGTAATTTTTAACAGGGTAAGTATAATATGGGTGACCATATTTGGGTCTTATAAAACTTACCATGTTAACGTTTGGAATAAGTCTCCTATAATGTCTAAATTAGTAAAAGGTTATATCTTATGATTTATTCTAAAAAAGAACCTCAAACCTTGTGGAGTCGACCTCAAAGCTGACATGCTGCCATTCTGGAGCCATAATAATTACTCTCAGGAGGGGTTCCAGAAGCTTCTGAAGGTAGGTAGCCCCATAGACCTGAAAAAAGTACATGGTATGAAATAAGTACAAGGTAAGTTATATGCCAACATCATAAGAGACCTGTGAAAAGACAGGACCATGTTATTTTCCTTAAAAAAAACCAAACAAACAAAAAAAAACCAAAACAATCCTTAACCCCTTCACGCTCCGCCACGGCGCTGGATCAGAGCCGAACCGGCATCGGGAAACCCGGGGTGCCGGCTGTAACTAATAGCCGGCACGCCAGTGTAAGACCCGCGATCGGAGTTGCCTCCGATCGCAGGTGCTTAACCTGTTAAATGCCGCGGTCAGCGCGACTGCGGCATCTAACATGCATCTGGGGGGTCTTTCCCCCACGATCGCCCCCCCCGAACCGTTTTCGGGGGGCGCCGATCGTTGCTATAGCAACTCTGGGGTCCGATCTGGACCCCAGAGTTACTTGCAAGAATTGCCAGTAAGATGGCGTCTGTGACGTCATCTTACTGGCACAGTGCCAGCCTATGCAAGTGTATAGGCTGACACTGATAATACTCTGCAATACATCAGTATTGCAGAATATTATCATGAAGAAGCAATCAGAAGATTGCTTCTTCATGTCCCATGGTATAAAAGTGAAAAAGTAAAAAAAAAAAAAAAAGTTATTCAATAAAAAAATAAAGTCATAAATCACTAAAAATGCCCCAAACTCCCAAAACATATAACTCAAAAAAAGTCTAAATCATAACATAATCCAATCGCGGGTGCTTAACCCGTTAAATGCCGCGGTCAGCGCGACCGCGGCATCTAACATGCATCTGGGGGGTCTTTCCCCCACGATCGGCCCCCCCGAACCGTTTTCGGGGGGCGCCGAACGTTGCTATAGCAACTCTGGGGTCCGATCTGGGGTTAACAGAATAAATTCATTCCACTTTCATTCAATGGGGGCCATGTAAGAATTGTTTCAGCTGATTTATAATATATTGCATAGAAAAGGAAATGTACCTAAATGTACTTAAATGATCTTCTTAGAAGTAAAGACAATATCTGTTTAATAGGTTACAGACCTACCTTAAAACAAAAGGTCATAATTTTACTAGCCAAGCTATTTCCCCTGAAGAGTGTCTGCATGGAGTCTGCTAATTCGACTTCCTTAGAAAACATGTTCCACAGAAGCTGATACAGGAGATGTCTGGAATCAAAGAGCGTCACAAGGACGCGTGCAAGCTCATCCTGCACAAGACAAAGAAAATATTGTTAGAAGGATTAAAAATGAATTCGGCTGGTGAAGTCCCATCATATCTCAACATACAGTTGTACAGTCACAACAAATTGAAATATATAAAATGTCTTTAAAAATAACAGCAGACGTATATGTGTTTGTGTGTATATATATTATATATACACACAAATACATACATACACACACACCTCTACAAAAAAATTAAAGAGACCACTGCAAATTTTGAGTCTCTCTTTTTCTCTACATTGAAATATTTTTGAGTAAAAATTTCCTATATATACACTCAAGTATAGTCGACGCGAGTATAAGCCTAGGGTGGGAAATGCATTAATCACAGTCTCCGCCGGCGGGCCCCTGCCCCTGAATGCGTACAGCCGGCGGGCCCCTGCCCCTGAATGCGTACAGCCGGCGGGCCCCTGCCCCTGAATGCGTACAGCCGGCGGGCCCCTGCCCCTGAATGCGTACAGCCGGCGGGCCCCTGCCCCTGAATGCGTACAGCCGGCGGGCCCCTGCCCCTGAATGCGTACAGCCGGCGGGCCCCTGCCCCTGAATGCGTACAGCCGGCGGGCCCCTGCCCCTGAATGCGTACTGCAAAATTTGTTAGATATAAAAAATTTTACAAACTAACCCACTGTGAGCACGGAACAACATTGGCTAGAGCCATGGCAATGGGCAATTCCCCTTGGTCACCCATCATGGTGACCAATTCCACCAGTCTTTCAAACCGATCAGCTAAAACCGTTTCAGCCAATGTGTCAAATTCTGTCCCCTGTTGAAGGATTTTTGTGAGGACTTCCATAAAAGTAGCTCTAGTCTGTAGATCCTTGTGATAGCCAAGACCTAGAAATAGAAATATTTACATGAGAGACAGAACTACAAGGAAGGACATTAAAATAGTGATACATTGATGGTAAACTTTGTTAGCATTGATGGTTTATCTTTCATCCCTAGAATTCAGAAGAAAGATTTTGAAACTTTAAGCAATGCTGAACACAGTAAATGTAAATGGCAATTTGGAGACCACTTTGCATATTTTCCCAGGAGCATAGTGGATCAGTGCTGACAAAGCCCAAAAATGCTGAAAGTGATCTATACACATATTGCTCCATCAGCACATAGCTAATGAATGCATGCAGAATAGGTAAAAAGCTGATGAAATTCACATTTTCTCAAATCACATACGCAAAATGACAATGTATTACTTACAAGTCTCTATATACATTAAGCAGAACAAAACATTAAAACATGATGGTATCTCACCTATCGAATGCATAAGGCCACTGTCTACATTGGCATTTAACAGATTTGACATAGCCAATACTGTACAATGTCTTAGGGAAGCCAGTCGCCGGGACATTCCTCTCTTCCTTCCCCCAGTCTGGGTGCCATCATCTTCCACTTCGCTGCAGTCGTTTAGCAAATTCATGAACAGGGTGAAATACCTAACAAGGAGACCAAAGGTATTAGTCATGTATAGATCAGAGGATTACATTATAGGGAAATATGTGATCAATTAAAGCAGGGAAAATTTAAAGGGAATCTGTTACCACGATTTACCTACATCAACTAACTGTAGGGCTATGACCACACATGGCACGTATACTTTTATTTTTATATTCCATTTGCTCCTTACATGCCAAGAATTCACTTTAGAAATATGCAGAGGAGGTTGGAGAGCTTTGTAGGCGAGGAAGCCTCTGTAGAGCACTTCAGGGCATCTGGCTCAACAACTGGTTAAACCAAGGAGTGACCTGGCTGAGGCACAAACACTAATTTTTTCCCCTCCTTCTCCATTAAAAAAATATCACATACCCTTTGTTTGTTTATCTTAAAAGGCATTTGCCTCACCTGTTCCATCCTATATGTTAATGCTTTATAATGATATTTGATGCTTTGATTTGAAACCAATTCTGCTGTATAACGAATCTAGCAATGTCTTACATCTAGCTAATGCTCGACCATTTGTCAGTCACCATACTGCAATTCTTTGCCTTTAATGTTTTTTAATGTTATATTTCTCAAAAAATCTTACTGAGCAGAAAAGATAACACATACTTAAGACATACTTTTCTGCATCCTTCATGGTTTTCCTAAACATCTAAAAACTAATCCATCCCTTCAACCGAAAAACCAGAATTCCCTACACTGCTGTAGTACAAGTCGTTATTTTCAGAGTCCAATACATACAAAAAAAATCACTAGCAATGTTCCGGGGAGTCAATCAGTTAATGCTCTGGGTTCTAAGATATTCCCTACTTCATACTTGATCAAGTTTATGGTACAAGTCCAGTAGGGAAGAGGGGTTTTTAGTTTACTTGAATACAAGAAGCACAAGTGGGCTTTCATATGAAGTCAGCAGCCTACCACACAAACCCTACACACCCTGTGATGGGTTTTCTCAATAGCCTTTCTAGCAATCGTATAACCCCCAATACACTGAAAAATAATATGCCATCAGAACCCATTTGTTGAAGCCAGGTTAACGCTGTACTACACTCGCCATCAATGAGGTACCAAACCCCTGAGCTCCAATTAAATTTTTACGTTTTAGGCTGATCCTGTCTACTTTTTTTTCCACTCGCAATCATGCCTGGGAGAATATAGGTACTTTCCAAAGATAAGGCTCCTGCATTTCTCTGGTGAGTAGTGGTCAGCTGTAGAGGTGGTGAAAACCCAGCAACTAGATGTGTCCAGCCAACATTTTTAAAATATCCCACCTCCCCAACTAAGCAGTCACATGACCACACTAACTGTGCCCCACAGGAAGTGGGTCAGGGAAGCAGCTCAAGAGACCATCCACGTGCAGCTGAAGCACCACAAGTGGAGACACACTGTTGAACTTACTTGACAGGTGGTCTGGTGTGCACACCAATGGAGGCTGCAGCTTTCTGTAGACTATTCCAACAAAACAGGCAGCTCTCTGCAAAACCTGCACGGACAGGCACCCTATGTAGGCTGCCTAGACAATGGGGAAGCTCCGATTAGGCAGGGGAGCCCACTCACTTTGACTGGTGTCAGGTTTAGGAGCCTCGACTGAGGTTCCATCTGAGACTCCTATCCAGGGACAGGAAACCACTGAGACATGAAAGGAGGAGTTATCCTTTTATGACCGTGATTTCCTGTCCCAGGGACAAACCCCTATTTCTGGTTGGTGCTGTTATAAAGAGGAAATAAAAGGTATGGGTGTCATGTCTGGACATAGCCCTCTTTTGGAAGCAAATTGTGGTAACCGGTTCCCTTCAATGCTAACACAATGAAGTAGAAAAGAAGTTTTCTAGAAGAGTCACAGAGAATCTCAGTATAGTAGTTGCAGAAGTTTACCATTGTGGCCAACTTAAGATAATTAAATGGTTGTGTATGGGAAGCAATCAGTCATTTACTAATATTACCATCTTCTCACATATATAGTAAGGACCAGGTACCACAAGTGTCTAAATGTAGGCCATACAGAAACACATATGTTTTCTCAATGGAAATGGAAATCATTTGCTGCCATAAACTGCTGACATGCAAAGTACTCCTTGTAACCCAGTTAGTTATGTGCACACTAACGTGTGCAGATCACAGCTGACAAACCAAGGGACCATGGGTGGCCCATGTGTCATCAGCACTGCCAGGCACCAATACCCATGTTACTACAACCTACTTGAGAAACAACTGTGATTTGGCTTCCATTAATTCTACTCCG
Organism: Engystomops pustulosus; assembly: GCF_040894005.1. NCBI lineage: Eukaryota > Metazoa > Chordata > Amphibia > Anura > Leptodactylidae > Engystomops > Engystomops pustulosus. Next base: position 116,434,238 of record NC_092412.1, read on the forward strand.
TCTCCTTCCTCAGGTTGAAGAGGTAGTCCAGCAAGTAGAGACACCACGGCCTCCATGCTTGCCTGGTCTAGGTCCCTGAAGCAAATAGAACATGATGTATCAGATCTTCATGAACTCAAATGTGTCATAAATGTTAAGAGTATTCAATACCTGGTTAGACATTTAACATCTTCATCAGCTGCTTGATTAGATGTTCCCATAACCCAGTCAGTCAAATATTCCACCATCTTATTTCTAAAAATACATAAAAATACTAAATATTAGGGTTGAATATCAAAGCAGCATTAAGACTTACATTAACTACTAGGCATAATAAATCATTGCATATTAACTCCAATTACATTTTATAAGATGTATCACAAAGTTTTTCATAGTCACCCTTATTTGGTGGGGGTGACTAAGTATTTGGATCATTGCAACTGACAAAGTTCTTTTAGCTTCTACAGGAATACAATGTGTAAGAAGCCAACAGGGGGAATCCTGAATTGAATTCTTTTGTATGAAGCGGCTTCTGCAGATGTTATGATGATAAATATTCGTTAGATGGTCATAAGATAGTACTTGTAGTAAGAAGGACAATGAGAATGTAGTAAAAGCTCAACAGACATTTCCACCCAACCACATACTACGGTAGCTAATTCAGATATGTATAACAACATGATAACACACATATACTTTTTGTTTTACTACAAAAAAAACAGACAAACTCACCTGAATTTCATTTCTTGACAAAAGGAAAGGTCGTCTCTACGTTCCATCATTACTTCCACCAGTTGACACAGCTTCGTCTTGATCTGAATGGCATGTACCATGTTGCCCAATACACGAACATACCTAAGAATACATATTTTTTTTCCAATGAAAGACTACAGAGTAAAAGGTTGATTTAGATTTGGAGGGGCTTAAACTTTTTCTCAAGATATTTTTTTGTGCATGTGTAAAAAGCAACTCTGAATGAAAAACTAAAAGCACAGCCAAAGCCTCTGATTACTACTAAAGTTTGCTGAGGTATCCATCCTGTGGTAACGAACCACAAATCCAGGTGGTCAGAAAAGCCTCAACAGTGCATGTCTGGCAACTGCTGCCAAAATATGAGGTGGTCGTATCCAAGAAATATTTACATATGGCAAATGAATTAAAATTAAATGTAATGCCCAGATGGGACTACCCCTTTAAAGTTAAAAAAACAAAAAACAAAGTACACGTGTGAAGATTATTTCCCATAAATACAGTCATGTTGTCTCTAAGAAACATTATTGCCCTTAGATATGACCACCGGTGCTTGACTGATTAAGCAAAGTTTTTGCATATGAAATGGCTTGGAGTTACTGCATGTCCCACAGCCGTTCTGTGGTAATAAATTTTGAATCCAGGTGTCCATGCAGGGATCAATATTGCATGTCTGGCTACAAGAGTGTGGGTGGTAGTATCCAAGAACAGTTGTCAAGGTTCACCATGACTACATTTATGATGTATTATCTGCAACTGCGTAAAAAAATTTTTTGTAATATCCAATTGAATAAATGTTCAATATATATGAAAGATGAATAAAATTAAATGTGAATGTCCAGATGGGAAAATCCCTTCAAGTACGGCATAGGACTGCAGGTTCCCCTCAATGGCTGCCTGTCATGGAGTGGCACATAACCTACAGCCTTTTGTAAACACTGCGCTGGACAATTCCTTTTACAGTGACATTAACAATACTATTTTATGCTACTTATGAACCTCTTGGATCCTTTATTACCTGACAAGATTTAGCATCATTGTCTCAAGACTGGCCTGTCCGAGATGTTCTGAACTGCCTTCAGTGTGATTATCAAGCAGGTTCTTCAGAATGGTAATGGTCTGTTCAACAAACTGGGTGTTTGTGTCATTAAGTAAAACCTACAATGTAAAGACCACGTAAGCTCATTATTACAGTCCACCCAAAGAGACATGTAAAAGTGTATGCACAAGCGGGATGCAGTCAGATGGACTGCCAAACAAAATTTAAACATACAAATGGGAAAATGCAATAGTCTCTCTTTCCTTACCTGCCCTTGGGAGTCAAAGAACTTGCTGATGTTGTTCTTCATTTTGTTAAAGAGCATTGGATATAATGCAGGGCTTAATTCCAAACCAACCAAATCCTTAATGTTGGTTCGTATCTGAACTCCAACTTTCTCATTGTTGCACACCATCAAAGACAGAAGTCTATCAAGAAACTTGCTGACAGGCGTTTCAGCATTTCCCTCAGTAGACACCATTGAGATGACAGATCCTTTGCGTTCATTGACAGGGCCCATGGGAGGACTGTAAGTCACAAGTCCAACACTGCCGCGATGTTGCAGACAAACTCCGCCAAGAGCAGAAAGAAACCCAGTCATGTTAATCCACTCCTGAAGAGAGTCTGTATCAGAAAGATCTATAGATCCTCCTCCACTCACGTGTGACATTCGCCTCTTCACGATGGTCTTATGAAGACTTTCTGTCACCTGTTGGTAAATTCATTTGATTAATTGTATGCAAATTAGTTAACCTTTACCAAGATTTCTAGAATATTTCTAGATTCCCATTACATGCACAAAAGAGGAATTGGCAAGGGGTCAAACCTGAAGATTGCTTCACCAAATTTCCATCCAGGGCTTCAGGAGTCAAATCACAGATTATCACTTAATACATAAACGAGTGGTACATGATTGCATAATCATACAATGTATAATCTACATTAAAAACAATTTGACAAATGCCATAATCTCCAGGCACCATATCATTGTACACATTAACCGCCGACTTACTTTTCAGAAAACCTTGCATAACTCAATATATCTTATCAGAGAACAGTCTTCCTTCTCCATGATTTGTATCTTTCCATCCTTCCTCCCTAAATCTGCTTTTTACTTACACAGTTCCATCTGACAATCGAGAGAGAAGCTCAAAAGGTTTTATATTACATCTGTTGGGAAAATGAAGGGGAGCGAGAAGATGGAGCTGGCTGAAAAGACTGCTAACTCAGAGAAAGCAGTAGAGATGAGAGCTGCAAGTCACTTATTGAGAAAACCTCTTACTCCTTATGTACTTACCCCAAGAAATGTTATCTGCAAAGCTTACTTAAAGGTTAGATACTATTAAAACATCCAAAAAGTAGCAATTAAAAAATTAAAATACAAAAAAATGAAAATTCTAAATGCAGGAAACATTTGTGTACCTGACCATCTTCCAGTTTAGTCTTTGGGAAGTTTAAAATTAACTTAGTTGCTTGCTCCCATTTTGCATGTGTGTCTTCCCATGCCTAAAGAGGACATGCAGATTAGAATATAACCAAATGGCAATAAGTAAACTACATCTAAGGCAACTATTGTTTTCTTATTAGTGAATTAGTTACCTCTGTGTTTCCAGTTGTTGGGTGCTCTATTCTTCTAAGCAAGGCCATAACTCTCTTCTGTAGAGCGGCTCTGCCTAAAAGAGAAAGTAGAAAGATAACCCTTTAACAACCAGGCCCTTTTTCGTTTTTGGGTTGTCATTTTTCACTTCAAAAATCCATAACTTTTTTTTTTTTTAAAGGCGGGAAAAAAATTCCACTTTGTCCACTTTATTTTTTAAGGCACAGTTACAAAAATTAAAACCTCCTGTACAAAAATAATTTCTTTATTTTGCAATGCTCTGGTGCTAAACCTAGTACAGGCGGTCCCCTACTTCAGAACACATGACTTACAGATGACCCCTAGTTACAAAAGGACCTCTGGTAATTGGTCATTTACTGTACTTTAGCCCTAGGCTACAATAAACCGCTATAACTTATCACAGGTGTTTGCAATTCGGCTTTATTGTCAATCCTGGTTCTTAGAACAATCCAACATTTTTAAAATCCAATTGTCACATAAACCCCAAAAAAATTTGGCTGAGGTTACAATTGTAAAATATACAGTTCCGACTTACATACAAATTCATCTTAAGAACAAACCTACAGAACTTATCTTGTATGTAACCTGGGGCCCGCCTTTACTTTTGCCGATTTGAGAGATTATACATGAAGAGTGCTCTAGAACATCAGTTAAGTCTGTTTATGGCTCCCGTTAATTAAAAAGTGCTATAAATGAAAGACTTCTTTCTGTGTCAGTGGTCAAAGGTTCAATCCTAATAATTAAAGTCAGTAATGAAATCAATAGTATGCCCAAACAGTGGTGCCCATTCAATGTATGTCCTTACCAGTGGACATCATGTTGCTGACAGATGCAAACTCCATAAAGGTGTTGTAATTTGGCAAGAAATTATGGACGGACACTTCATCCACTCCACATCGGATTTCAGCCTCCTCACACAGGCTCCGGAAACATGACATTGCTACAAGAACTGCTTCAATATCTGGACTCCAAAGAAACATGTAGAGAGCAACTTCCAATTTAGTCTGAGCTTGCCGACATATTGGAATTCCACTTCCAGCTGCGGCACTCTCCTACACAAAGCAGTACACATAAGGAATTGTGTTCATAGGGGTACACTGAGAAATACAAATGTCTGCATAAGAAAACGATGTTCATAAAGAATCTTTTCACAAATACCTTGTACTTAAGAAGAAACTTATTTCTGCAAATTAAAATTTCTCGCAGCCATTTAAGGACTTCGGTACTGTTCAGCATTTGGTGGACGGTCAGCTTCTTACTAATGTAGAAGATCATTTGAGAACTGTAGGATAGAAATAAACATAATAAGCATGATCACAGAAAAATGTATTAACCCTTATTAAGCCATTGTACATTTCCCCTAGTCACATGTAGAGAGCTATTTTTTTCCATAAATGCAGCAGCACTCTGTTTTTTTTTTGTTTGTTTTTTTATGCAACGAATAAAATCCAAGTTTGGAGAAGGGAACTTTACTTTTTTATTAAAAAATGTAAAAAGCAGGACTGCCAATGACTTTTATATAATAAAAATGTGGCACATTCGCCAACAAATAAATCTATTATCATGATAATGATCATAAAATTAAACAGAAGTATCTTTATTTTGCACAAAATTATCACCAAGACCACTGGAAACTCATTACCATTTTATTTTTCCAGTGATAGAGCTGAGCGAGCATGATTCAATGTAGTTTTTATTTGTACCTTTACACAAAAAATATGAATTCACTCATATTTGCTTATTTTTTACCACAATTTTTATGATAAGCAAAACAACAGAAAAACAATGGTTTTATTTTGTGAAATTTTGTGAAACCTGGTTAATCTTACACACTTTGTTTGGAATTTACTTACAGTATTTTTTAGTTCAACTATGAGAAAATTTTGTTATAACTTGTATAATACAAGGTGTATTATACAAAGAAGCAGCCTATAAGAAGCCTCCTTTGAAAAGGGGCTGAATGACTGATACATGACAAATCCTAAGGCTGTTGTTAGGTCTGTCATAGGTAACCAGGTGAGAGAGGGAGCGCCTTCCCCAAAAGACCACAAAGATACAGCAATCATTGCTGATGGTATCAGCCAGGTGTCTGAAGGCGGAAATGAGATCTTTCTGCCGTCTAGAACTGTCATAAAAAAGCAAAGCCACTATGATCCCTTGTATTGGATACCTGTTCCATGCTTAGACCAGATCTCTATATGCTAGGTCTCCAATAGATAAAAAAGCTTTCTAGAATTCTAAAGCACATCCTTAGAAGAGGAGCATAAAGGACATTCACTAAGCAGCATTGTATTCTCTTCCTGTGTCCTTTTGCCTCTCCATAGACTTCTGTGCTTGATCCCTTAGTGAAGACTGCAAGTTTACAGATGATGCACGCAAAAGTCTAAGATAAGGTTTTACGGAAGAGAATAGCTGCAGAGACACAGACATTAGCAGTGAATTGTAAGTAGACAATCAGTGCAAATGCTGTTTAAAGGGAACCTGTCACCAGGGATCTAATTTTCACTAAAGACAGGTTAAAGAAGCCAAATACAGCTGCAGTGCAAATATGCCTTTCTGCTTTCTCTATTAATTTGCATTATAATACAATTGTGGGTTATAACTTACATTGCCCCCTAACAAAATCCTCTGAGTAGTCCCAGGGGTTGGGCTTTGGTTTGGATGCATTTCAAAAAACAACACTTGTCTGTGCTGCAGACTGCCAAGTTCTCAGCCCCCACCTTTGTGCTCCTGTACAGCTCCTCCCTCTCCCACTGATGTCATCTCACTAGGCTATGAGCTCCGTGCTCTTATACAGCTCCTCCCTCCTCCTTTACAAAGGTGGGGGCCAAAAGCTGAAGAGTGAGCAACACTGACAAGTCACGTGTTGTTTTTTGAAATGCATCTAAACCAAAGCCCAACCCCTGGGACTACATAAAGGATTCTGTCACGATACAAGGTAAGTTATAACACACAATTATATTGTAATGCAAAATGGTTAGAGAAAGCAGAAAGGCATATTTGCAATGCATGTGTGTTGGGCTTTTGCAACTGGTCTTCGTGAAAATGAGTTCCCAGGTGACGGGTTCCCTTTAAGTAATCAGAACTTTCATACCCCAGCAATCAAAAATACAGAACTTAAACCTACCTTATTTCCCAGAATGTTTCTACTGGCGCATCCGGATTCCACAGTTCAATGCTGTCTGGCTGATGTAGAACCAATAACGCCTATGGGACAAAGTATTCTTTTAGATGAAATAGTATTGACACTAAAAGCACTTTAGAAACTGTCTGGTTAAGGCCTATTAAACTAAGCTATTCTTTTTCGTTTTCTGTTGTAATTGGAGCCTTTTTAATTTTCATCAATGTAACTGTATGAAGGCTTGTTTGTGTACCATTTTGTTGTACTTCTGTCTCGGTGGTTAACCTTTATTAACTCTAAAAAAAACAGCAATTGCCATATTGTCCTTTTTGTACTGTTCACCTTGTGGCTTAAATAACAAAACTTTATTCTTTGGTCCCACACCATTACAGCAATACTATAATTATAAGGTTTATACAGTTTTTCACTATTTTTAATACCATTGCAGTTTAATATAAAAATTAATAAACATTCCTTTTTTGTAAATCACTGCTTTATAGGGGGGGGGGGATATTTATCAGAGGTGTCAGAGCAGAGGTGTTCTAGTTGCCCATGGCAACCACTCAGAGCTCCGCTAGAGCTAGCCGAGTTAAAACTCAAAGCTGAGTTCTGATTGGTTTAGGTGGACAACCATAGCAGATATTTCTGATAAATTTTACATATTTATTTATTGGAGCCATACATTATATATATATATATATGCTGCCATATTTTTCATTTTTATGGTATTCGCAGCAGTTGTGTACCTTCAATAATTTTGGACATGTCAATATGCAATATAATTGTTCCTAAATCAAAGATTACATTCAACCCCTTAACACCAAGGCCCTTTATTGTTTTTGCGTTACCAAATTTATACTCCTCACCCTCAACTTTTTTATTTTTCCATGTCAAGAGCTGTAGGAGGGCTTGTTTTCTGCACCATTTTCTTGTGGGATGGGATTTTACGGCTTTCATTGTGCGCCCATAATGACATGTCTACATTATTGTTTGGGTTGGTGAGATCACGCAAACACCAAATTTCTATAGCTTTTATAATGTTTTTATACATTTACAAAAATTAAAATCTCCTGTCCAAAAAAAAGAACTATTATAAATTTGACAGATTGGACATTTTGGGAAGCTGCAATAATAACGGGTTTATGATTTTTACTGTTTATTTATATCGGTTCAAGGGAAGGGTGATTTTAATTATTAGATTTTTAAAATGTTTTCTTTATTTATTTTTACTATTTTTCAGATCACCTAAGTTACTTTCTGATTAATCCTAGCACATACTGCTATACTACAGTATTTGGGATTTTACACATCTATTACAATGTTTAAATGGTTAACATCTATGATTGGTTCCTGTGCCAACCGCTGGCGTTACTGGTGGGTATTTGCTGCAATATGCAGCAAACACCCAACTTGTATGGAGAGGATCTCACATATCAGTAAGGGGTTAAGAGTCCAACTCTTATAAATATGTAAATGCCATCGGTGAGGTAGTGTTATTTAACTCTCCATATGTCTCCCATCCAGGATCCGTCAACACCAGCCTCTAATTATATACAGATTCAGTGGTGATGTTACATTGACAGTGCAGTCACATTACAGCCTCTGGCTGCAGCCTGTATTCAGCTGTAGTTCAATGTTGATTTATTCCAACAGAGAATGGTGACAGGCGTGCGCCGAATCAAAGACACAGACCTAAATAATTATTACCTCTATTATTTTTAGTACACCAGTAGTCAATAGTCTTAAAATAAATTAAACCTAGCAGGTAACATTTTAAAAAAATACATTTAGAATTTTACTACAGTACATTTATTATTGGTAATCATGCCACAGCCATTATGCCCAAGCGAAAAATAGCAACTGCTTAGCCCTGTTTCTATTGCTTTTTACCAACATTCGGAGAGATAAGCACCTGATCACAAAGTGCGCTACTGCATGGTGTCTGCTATTTTTTGGTGGTGCAGCGCTGGTGAGGGCCCAGCATAGGTACGGAGGGGATACTGGGTTATGGTCCCTACAGTGCAATACTTACGAGGGTGGGTACCCACTAAAACAAGGACACTGTAGAGAGGTCAGTGGGCTTATGCATTTTGATCAAAATGTAACCAAGAACCTCAAGTTCACTTTGTTAATTTTCTAATTTGTGGATTCTCCAAATGTGTGAATTGCTTTTTACACGGCAGGTGATGCTTGGAACCAGTATAACATGTAATGCAACAGAACAGCAGGACTGGTGCATTAAAGGGAACCTGTCATCAGCAAGTGGCCTTATAACCCACTAACAGAATATTGTCAAATATCGTAATACCTTCTAGTTTTTGTTATTTTCATGGTCCAGTGTGGTGGCATCACCAAGAAAATCAACTTTGAAGTGAGATGTAAATTTTGGTTGTATAAAGTCAAGGTAAGGATCCCTGAACGCTGCCTCCTCTGTGATTGCCATCATGCATTGGATTTCTGGTGATCTGGTTATTGAGGTCTCTGGGTGTAGGACCATCAGTAATAGTGAAGGGGGGGTTCTGAGGAAGAGCTTGACTTAAGTGTTAAAATCTCTGCCTCCTTGACTTTATACGGCCAGGTTTACACCTCACACTTAAGCCAATTTTCTGAATAATGCTGTACACTGGGTCATAAGATAAGATCTGGAAGGTGTTCAGCTGCTTGGCAAGGTATTGGTAGTGGCTTAATAGGTCAATTTCTGCTGACAGGTTTCCTTTAAGTTGTGCCAGCCTTCTAAAACAAGATAATAACACCAAGAACTGACAGGACTGACAAACTGTTCATTTATCACAAGAAATGAAACTCACCTCCATGGCTTCTTGTGCTATCTCTGGCATGTTTGTCTGCGGGACAAGCTGTACCAATCCATTTATTAACTCAGCAGTGCTGTTCTGTGTATCAGGTCCAGGTTTCCCAGGGTTCTAAGGACAAGCAAACGTGATATGGTAATATACTATGTATATTTCAAATCACCTAAGATGATATAAAGCATCTGAAAAAGTTCAATGCTGCACATTACATAAAAAAAAGTTAAAGAGCAATCCCAGAATCTTCATGTCATTGGAAGATACAAAGAATTTTATGGGCGACCAAATTTACTTACATATAAAAGCAACTTTGGGTCCCCGTGGATGAGTTTGACCATAGACAGCAACAAATACTTATAACTTCTAGTCTCCAGGTCAGTGGGTTTCTCTTTAAACTTAAGGTATGGCATTTTCTCTTTAAAGGTAAGACTCTGAGGAAAAAGTCCAGCACACTGTCAATAGAAGGAATTAGAAAACTATATATTTAGCATAAAACAGACATACTAAAAAAAAAGTAAAAAACATACTATTTCAATTGGCAAAATGCACCAAAGCGAAAAAAGTTGTGCTAAATTGACATAACTGAAACTTGCACGCAATGCTTCCCGATAGAAAGAGTTGAGCAATAATGGGACACACTTTAAAAGTCAAAATGCTTATTTTATCTAAGTCCCTTCATAGGCAAATACTGAATCTATTTGGAAGTTGCAGTGGTGACAAACTCTTGAAGGGGACCTGTCACCAGCTTTAACCTCACTTAACTACTCCAGTAGGGTATATAAAAACCTTTCTAGAATTCCCTCTTTAAAGGGTAGTCCAACTTAATTAAAAACTTTGCAGCAAAGCTGGAGATAAAACCTATGGTATATACACGAGTATAAGCAGAGGCACCTAATTTTAACACAAAAAACTGGGAAAACGTATTGACTCGAGTATAAGCCTAGGGTGGGAAATGCATTGGTCATAGCCTCCCCAATATATAGCCAGTGCTTGCCCCCTTGAATATAGTCAGCAGCCCCCTGCCCCCGAGTATATAGCCAGTGCATGGGCCCCGAGTATATAGCCAGTGTCTGCTCCCTGCCCAGCCTCAAAAAAACAAAAACAAAAAAAACACCATACTCTGTACTCACCCTTCCGACGCCACCTGCAGAACCTCTTCTGTCTTCAGCTCCAGCATAGACTCCCTGTGCTGTCCCGTCGCACACACCATGATGTCAGCCATTTGCTGACATCATAGTGTGTGCCAATGGCGGAGCAAACACTATGATGTCGGCAGGCAGCTGACATCATGGTGTGTGCGACGGGACAGCACAGGGAGCCAAAGTCAGAGCTGAAGAGAGAAGAGGACCTGCGAGGGTGTCGGAAAGGTGAGTACAGAGGCTTTATTTTCATAGACTCGAGTAGAAGCCGAGTAAGGGTTTTTCAGCACCTTTTTCTGTGCTGAAAAATTAGGCTTATACAGTAAACTTACATCCACCAACAGGGGAACACCACCTATGCTCTGACATATTACGGTGGCCTGGCACACTATTGCAGGTGCTGGGAAAGAAAATGGGTGGGTGTGCCAGGGTTTGTCAGAGCGGAGACAATGTGCCCTGTAAACAAACAGGGGCAGGGCTCCGACGGACCATGGCTGGGGAGTGCCGGTGGAGGCAAGTACAGGTAACACAGGCCCATCTGTTAAGTTTAAATATTGAAAAATAGAACGAGACACGGGCGGCGCCCCTAGTGCAATAGGTCACTTGTAAATGAGATGAGGCATTAGAGAGTATCTGCTCACCTGAAGACACCTTGTGTCTTATGCGTCTGGAGTAGATACTTTTTGCTCTCCGGTAACTGTGGCTAGGGTGTGCTGAGTCTTCCCGGGGTCCAGTACAGTGGGAGTGCCGGATAGGGAATCACAGGGATGCAAAGGTTTGAAAAAACCGGGTTGGTGTAAGACGCGCTGCCCCAATTGAGTAGTATCCGACACGGTAGTAGAGTTCAAGATATTATTTATTTAGAGGATAAAAAGGACAGTCCTTTTTATCCTCTAAATAAATAATATCTTGAACTCTACTACCGTGTCAGATACTACTCAATTGGGGCAGCGCGTCTTACACCAACCCGTTTTTTTCAAACCTTTGCATCCCTGTGAAGTTTAAATATTGACTAAAGAAAAAAATCACTTTCAAAATCATATGCAAATGAGCAGAAAAGTTAGCTTTGCCCGAGATGATTTGCTTCTGAAGGAAAAGCCCATATCTTGGGTTCTAAAGTATCTAAAGCAATGCCATTGATGAAGATGAAAGTCATATTTCTAAACATTTTGGTTCTGTGAGCTATGGACCCAGAGACGCAGGCAATTAAGGACATAAATGGGAATATAAGCTGCAGCTCCACTTTCCACCTATGCTAACAGCTACTATAGAGTCCAAGATATAGCCATCTGAAGTAATGACCCACACGCCCTTTCAGCTTTGTAGCTACATTTATCTCAGGTCCCCTTCAGATCATTTGCATTTGACTTTGAAAATATTTTTTTAATAGGTAATTAGTCATGTTTTAACATAAAAATTAAATGCTAAGAAGGATATTTCAGACCCTAGTGAGTTAGTGGTGTAAAAGCAAGTAGCAGAGCCCTTCCTGAATTTAGGATAAGTAGATGGGAGTTTACATATATGATAATGGACATCAGTGTAGCATTAACATTTGAAGAAACAAATCACGGTTTTCCTTCCCACATCATGGACATAACAGCTGGCAGATTGCAACATTTTATTTTAGATATTTAAAATATAAAATAAAAACAAGAGGAAAAAAAAGTGTTCTAATGGAATGTAAACTTGTCTAAAATTTTCCTCTGTTCTATTATCAGAATTTAAAAAAATAGATCAAAATCCAGCATGTTAACCCAAGGACACTCGGGCCTCCTAGCTACTAAAATCAACTTTTAAAATTATGCTACGGAGCCAGAAGAGCTCCTTGGGATGTTACCAGAGATCCTCCACAGGCCTATCTTCACAGGCTATTACACTGTGCAGAAGAACCCTACCACTATATTCTGAAACTTTCTAAAGAAATTAGGGAAGGTTAAAGAAGGGGGGATGGGGAGACAGTTTAACAGCATGTGAAGATTCAGAATGAAGGTGCTCTGGTCAGCATTGATAACAAATTTTAAAAAATGATCACAGTCGCAGTGCCTGAATCTATGAGTAAGTGTCCCTGCTTTATCACGTTTGATTTTGATGGTAGATTTTCTTTTAATGATACACCTTACAGACTCCTCATGGTCATAGACAGCATTAGACTGCACGTCCAGATACTTCCTTTGTCCAGCATTTGCTGTTGAGGAGATTTGGGAAGCCACCATAAACATAATAATAATTCTTTATTTATATAGCGCACACAGATTACGCAGCGCTGCACAGGCATGTCAAATTGGTCCATTACAGGATTTCACTAATCTTGTGTATGGGGAATTTATCCTGATATGTCAGTATTAGGGTTTAAGACCATCATGCTCAGCACATGAATCAGGGACCCACCGTCGTGCTTCATAGTGATATATGGTGCACAAAATCCCCTCTTCCCTGCATAACTGAAGAACCTGACTGAAATCATTACAACAGTCTGGTGCTGCTATACCACAGGGGGAAATTTGTGGATTTGTTGGTCTGTGAAAAAGGAGACTGCACAATTTGTGATTCAAGGACCAACCTTGGTTGTCTGAAATAGCCTTAATATTGACATTGGTTAAACTGCCAAAACACATTATATTGGTGGGATCAGACAACCATTTAATGTTTATAGGGGCAACCTATATCTCCTTGACAAGAAATGCTCTGACAAAGAGCGAATAGAAAAGAACTGTCAGTGCTAAAAGTGTAACAAATCAAAGTCCTCGAAGTGCACACACCAGCAATGTGGATGTGCATTTACGGTCTAAACTGCGATAAAACATAACGGATATGTCTGAATATCTGCTCTATAAAATTAATATTTCTATATAAGGAAGAATAAACTGAACTCATATTTAAAGTTCAATATAAAGGTATAAAGACCTAAAATTTGCCTTGTATGAAAATAAAGCTGCTACAAGAGCATATAAAAAAATTACACTATATGCCCAACAGTTCATCTAATAAATATATAACTCCTTCCTCAAACATGTCCCCCCATACTGGTACTGCTACAGTACAACTGCAGAACATTGTTATTCTTAGAGCAGGAACAGGGTAGCAAATCCACAAATGCAAAATAGTGGACTGTGGAGATATACACACACACATATCATTTAAATTTCATAGACTGTTTAGAAGTGTCAAACAAACATATCTGATGTTTCATTATTTATTTAAAAAAAAAAAAAAAAAAAAAAAAAAAAAAATCAGTAACGGGCAGCAGGGTGTTCTACTGGTAATAGAAAATGTGACTTATGTGTTTTCCCATGTCCTTTATATTAGTTATCTGTACGACCCCTCAAAATTGCCCAATACTGCTCTTCCTCTAGGACCAGAAAAAAAGTTCACCACTGAGCATGACTGCCATCACCTTAGAACTGCTTATATTAAAAAAAAAGGTGCGCACCACAAATGAGAGGGCACCTCACATTAAACAAATGAGCTAAAAACACAATTCCAGCTTTATTAGATGGGTTGCCTAAAAGGGTTTTTCCAACTTACACTTACTGCCAGGGCAATACTTATCAGTCCTGCCCGCTGCACTCTTAGCACTCTTAGTTGACCCGTGCATGGCTGCATCAGGTGGTGTCCGTATACTGCCAGGGGAGTAAGTGGCAGCAGCACAGACGTGTGTATATTGATACCTCCTCACTACAGGCTTATACAAAAATTCTGCCAAAAAGGACCAAAGGACAGCGCTGGTGGCCAGACAGGCAAGTAATGCTTGCTGGACTGCACTTTCATGGGCTGGCAAACCCCATTAACTTTTATAAACAAAAAACGCAAATAAACAAAAGTCAATGGGCAAGCCTCAGGGACTATGCCTAACGTGAACAGGTCAGTCATTACAAATGGTGTTGTTCGGTGTCTATGTCTAGAAAGTCCACATGAAAAGCTCACTATTAAAGACATTAACCGGAAAATGAGTGAAAATGTTTATGAACAATTTGTTTGCAGTAACCTTGATAAAACAATGTATAAACTTCCTAAACAGCTTTTTGCACATAACCAACATATACAGGCTTGGCATTAAACCATTAGTATTGAGGTCATGCTGCCTATTGTATCTGAAATGAAATGATGTGACTATCGTGGTAACTATACACAGAAAAGTCAAGCAAAATCAGAAGCCTTTTCTGCGGTAGTTACAATGAGTCATACTTACAGCAACAGAAGCCCACTGCCATGCAAAACAGTGACTGGTTGGCATCTGATCATGTGACCGACAGCAGCCAATAAAAACAAAGCAAGCAGAAGACAAAGCACCACCAATCAATGACAATTGGCACATACAACACCCACTCCAACACTATATCTTAGTAACATCACATTTATGGGCTGAGAAACTCAATGTCTGTTTGCTACAGATTAACTTCCCAAGGACAAGTTTGTGTCAAATTAAAGACGTTAGCTAGGATTCCAAAAACAGTGCGACACATGTCAACAGGTGATATGTAGTACTTCAGCTCAGCTCTATTGAAATCAAATGAGGCAGAGCTACATAGGGCGTAGACTGGTGTAGTGCCGGACAAAGCCAAGCGCTACTCATTAAAGGAAATCTACCATTAAAATCAAGCATGATAAACACTTACTCATAGATTCATGCACCAATCTCATAATATTTGTAATCCATGGTCTCCTTCCTTCTAAAATCTACTTTTACAATTATGCTAAAAAAAACAGAAGTGCTTGGGGGGGGGGGGGGGGGGTACCAGTGCCTCTCTGTACTGTAGCTTCACAAGCTGTTACACTTTATAGGACCACTTCCCTCTCATGCAGTGTGATTACATCAGGCAGAGGTGAAGTGCTGGGAGGACGCTGGGGAGGGCGAGACAGCCTGTAAATCTGAAGCATGGGGAAGCCCTGTTAACACCTTCAGGAATATTTTTAAAGGTTGATTTTTGAAGGAAGGAGGCCATGAATAACAAATACAAGAAGATTACCACAGTTATGGTCCCTGGTTTATCATGCTTGATTTTGATGGTGGATTTCCTTTAGCTTTACCAATTGAGTTGCATGCACCTTTTGGGATTCAGCTGTAGCTGACCAAGCGTTACTATAAATAGTCGCTGAGCAACCAAGAACTAAAGCTGGTGAGGGGTAATCTGGCATAGAGATGCAAACAGAGAAAGACCTCTCTTACAGTCATTTTAAATAGATTTAAAGTACTCAAGCAAAATTGTGTTTTGCCCATATCGTGAAGCATAGGCTGTTATACAACAATGCCTGTATAATTTAATGGGTCTTGGTTGACTGTTGGTGTTTCCTCTGATATGCAGTATAATTAAAGAAACACATCTACAACTTTAGTGAAGTTTCAGCATTTACAAGCAGGAGGCAAGGAACATCCTATGAACTTGCATCTCTTGGGATACAACAGACTGCAGATGTCAGAGTAGCATAATAACTTTACAGTTTAACACTTTTAATATCACTACCATCCGCTCTCTGAGTTAAGGTAGAGAATATACTTTGTAGCACTTTGTATGGAGAAAGCGGGTATACAAAATAGGAACCCAGAGGAGAGGATATAATCCTATATTCCACATAAAAGGTCAATGCAGTTTAGAATTTTTGGTCAACTGAACGGCTACTGCTGATAAGTTTGAACTATACATTCAAAACAATATACTTTTTGGGAATAAAGAAAGAAAAGGACCCTTAAAACATCAAAAATTATAACCTGGCACTAACATGTACCATCCTAAAATACTATACTAACAATCCAAAGTCATTTTTTATATTTTTTTTCTCAACATTTTTGATATAAGTAAAATGTACAAAGTAGAACACATAACACACAACACACTGACATTTACAAACCTACAATATTAAAAAACAAAGGGAAGATAAAGCATGAATGGGGTATCTGCTGCTATAAAATAGCATTGTGCACTTGTTTTTGACACGATATGAGCTATGGAGAAATGAGATGGAGATAAATAATATGTAATGAAAGCTTCAAGTAAGGGATAAAAAACCCCACACACTTAAAATTACAAACGTTACCGGCGTCAGACGGATTGCTGTATGTAACTGCATGACGATTTTGAGCGTTTCAGCAAACATGCTGCGGAGTTCTCCTGAGTAGCAATAAACAGCATCAATCTTGGGCCACCAGTCCAGTGCAGACTTCACAGTAAATGAAAGAAAAAAAATATACATTTTTAAATTTTACATTTTATTTTTCTTATATTACTTTTTGCTCCTAAAGGGGCATTAGGTTTTATTTACAGGGGATGTTTTATTTTGCGATATACAAGAATTAAAATTTATTGAACAAAAAAAAAAATTTACTTTTTCCATGTACAACAGTATATGGTAGATTTGCAGGTCCCAGTATTTTTAAAACCTCATCATAACACTCCTTAATTTCATGATGAACTTTTATTAAAGGCGGACTGCTTGTCTGGGCAGCTATCAGTGATTTTATCCCATGAATTTTACACCATTGTCACAACAGCTTGTGGTATCTAAATGATCTACTAATACCGTATATACTCGAGTATAAGCCGACCCGAGTATAAGCCGAGGCCCATAATTTTACCACAAAAAACTGGGAAAACCTATTGACTCGAGTATAAGCCGTTGGTGGGAAATGCATTGGTCACAGCCTCTCCAATATGTAGCCAGCCAGCCCCTGCCCCAGTGTGTATAGCTTGCCAGCCCCTGCCCCAGTGTGTATAGCTTGCCAGCCCCTGCCCCAGTGTGTATAGCTTGCCAGCCCCTGCCCCAGTGTGTATAGCTTGCCTGCCCCTGCCCCAGTGTATATAGCTTGCCTGCCCCTGCCCCAGTGTATATAGCTTGCCTGCCCCTGCCCCAGTGTATATAGCTTGCCTGCCCCTGCCCCAGTGTATATAGCTTGCCTGCCCCTGCCCCAGTGTATATAGCTTGCCTGCCCCTGCCCCAGTGTTTATAGCCTGCCAGCCCCTGCCCCAGTGTATATAGCTTGCCTGCCCCTGCCCCAGTGTTTATAGCCTGCCAGCCCCTGCCCCAGTGTATATAGCCCCCCCCCTTCCCCGTCGTGCAGCACAACAATACCGGATGGATCGCACAGAAGATCTACGGGTGCCGCCAGAAAGGCGAGTTTTGATTTATTTATTTTTTTGACTCGAGTATAAGCCGAGTTTGGGCTTTTCAGCACATTTTTTGTGCTGAAAAACTAGGCTTATACTCGAGTATATAAGGTACTAATGTACTGCGTGGGGGGAGCTGTAGCAATAACTGCAGCTAGGTCTTATTTTCAGGGGAGGACTTATATTTAAAAGCGTAAAAAAAAAAATTGCAGCAGGTCTTATTTTTGAGGGGGTCTCTTATTTTCCGGTGAAATAGGGTAGTAAATACCGGGCCAGTGGATCTAAATTTACTAATCCCATTTGTTTTATTTTGTTAGATTTTCCAATACAAAGACACTAGAATTTGTTCTATTTTCCTACATGGATACATTTTGCATTGACTAATATTCCGATCTTTTTTAGCAATGGGATGGGTTAAACATGGCCTGTGCTTGGCTGCAGACTATGGTATCAGCTGTTGGGCACCAGAGAGTTTGTGTCATTGATGACAGTCACCAGGCTGCTGAGTCAGTGCTATTGAATACAATGGTGTGAGCATTGTGCCTGCGAGGCCTTCTCTGCAGCTGCTGGGATTACTTCCTGACATATCCTATTACTCTAAAAGCTTCCTTCCAGTGAGATCATTAATGCAACTATGGAAACTGCTGGAGACTACATTCCGCCACTCGGACAAGCAATACAGACAACCAGATATATTTAGAGTTATTAAGAGCATAATTTGGATTTTTTCTATACAATGATGGTGTAAAAATATCTAAAAATAGGTAAACATCAAAAATTGTACATGCAATAGTTAGCCACATTATTAATCCTATCAGGTGATTAGGCGATTTGCTGATCAGGTGAAAACTTTAAGATTTGAAAATATCTCTTCCCCGGGACCTCATGGATCAGGGAATAAAGGGCTTGCACTGTTAATTTGCAGTGCCCTCCAAAGTCCTTTAAGCACCTCGGCGCCAAGATATATAACCACGGTTGGCGCTTGCACCGATCGCAACTATTAACCCGCCTGCCGCTGCCAGCATTTAAAACACGGTGGCACATGGGCGCCGCCATCTTGGATCGCACCCTTGCGCGGTTGCCATGAGACAGTGGCTCATTGTAATGAATACTGTGCAAAAATGCCATATACTGCAATACAGTACTATAGCAGTATATGGTAGGAACGATCAGACCATTGCAGGTTAATGCACTGTAGAGGGTCTAAAAAAAAAAAAAACAGTAAAATAAATTTTAAAAAGTAAAAAGCCTAAAAGTTCAGATCACCCCCCCCCCTTCCCTAGAACTGATATAAAACGTAATAAACAGTAAAAATCAAAGACACAATAGGCATCACCGCGTCCCAAAATGCCTGATTTATCAAAATATAAAAACGGTTATTGCCGAAGGTGAACCACATAATGGAAAATAGTGCCCAATAGTCCGAAACGTGACTTTTACACCATTTTATATCACATAAAAAATGGAATAACAGGTGATCAAAATGTCAAGGAAGAAAATCCAATATCCAGCCAGGTCAGGAACAATCATGGCTTAATCATGCCATGATTAAGAACGGCTAGCCTGTTCGAAACGCGTTGGCGTTATTACCTGCTGTGGATTTTAAATATGTGCCCGAATAAAGAATAAGAATTGTTCCTCACCTGGCTGGATATTGGATTTTCTTCCTTGATCTATACCGCCTGCGCAGAGGGGCGATCCGTGCGACACTTGGACATTCGTTTTTGCTGGAAGGGGAGCTGATTTCCACCCTATATTGACCAAAATGTCGCACAGACCTCAAAATGGTGGAGGGGAAAAAGTCAGCTCATTTCCCCCCCCCAAAAAAAAAATCACACCTAACACAGCTCCTTATACTGAAGTATGAAATAAAAGATATTAGCGTCAGAAGATGTCGAAATTATTTTTTCTTTTTTGTACGCATTCACTTAATTTTTCGAAAATGTATTTAAAAACCTGTATAAATTTGGTCCACAATAATGTGTTATTTTTCCACATTTGGAATTTTTTTCCAGCTTCCCAGTATACGGCATGGAATAATAATGTGAAGGAGAAGCAAAATGTGTTACGCACAAAATAAGCCCTGACACAGCTCTGTATACGGAAAAAGTTCTGTTTTTTTGAGGGTGGAGAGCAAGAAATGAGAGAAAAAACCCTGTGTCCTTAAGGGGTTAAAAAAGTAGCTTGCACCTTGCAGAAGACCCAGGAAGCTAAGGAAGGCATTGCATAAGCCACACAGTGACTAGGCTGAAGAAAAAACATTCCTGAGGAAGGGGAATATGAGGGAGCTGTTGTCCTCGGCTGAAGAGAAAACATGACCCTCGTTACTCAGAGTCACCCCGCAAGGTGCCCACTACTACTTTTACAATTGATTTAATAATATATGGGGCTTTGGATATTCATACTAAAAACTGAATGAGAAAGAATAAGACAATTTATGTGGGAATGTGTCTTTAGGTTTTAATGGTGAAAATCTGATGGCAGGTTCCCTTTAAAGGGTGGTTCCAAGAAACAAATCAATACCAGAAGGCATCCTTAATAAGAATGTATCAGTAATATACATACATTGTAACCATTTTTATTCCAACTGGTTTGTATTTGTAAATAACAATCTCTTTATAAATAAAAAAGGAATTACTTTCTAATTTAGGGTACATTCACACAGCGGTATGCCCGCCGTGCGGGCATACCGCCGTGTGCTGGAGAGGAGGAGGAGGGGGCCCCTCCTCCCTCCATAGAGAGTAGCGGCGATTGCCGTCTATGGGGACGTACATGCGGCCGCATGTACGTCCCCGCAGACGGCCATGTGAATGTGCCCTTACTTTGTATTTAGATTTGAGGATAAAAGTTTAACTGAGGCTGGTGAAGCTGAGGTTTTTTTCCTGACAGAGCATAGTAGTATTCACTACTTTGTTCAGAGCTTAGCTGCACTTAATTAAATGTATACACTTACATTGGTGATAATCCTGTGCAAAGAATTGACCAGCACATAATGAAATGTTGAAGGTGAAGACTGTGCCAAGCAAATCTGAAAAGAAACATAACAAAATTAGGAATTTTTTATACTACAGTAAATATGTTACAAAAGTTTCACATTAGGTAACATCTAGATATTTATAAAGAAAAGTTCCGTTGTCAGCCAGGTCTAATGTGGACTGACAAAACATCTCCAGATAACTATCCTACTCCATCTGGACCCCCATATATAATTGCACATGTGGACTCCAACACTAGAACATTTTGCACACAAGAAATTTTTAATACACATTCCAATATTTCTACAATTTTATTCAGTTCAAATACACAGACAAAGTGAATATAGAAACTTCCATTATATCCACATAAAATACACGGAAGCGGGTATATATAGTATTAAGAAGTATTACATTGTATCATTAGTGTGAGCCAAGTCCAAATACTCGCATTTACATAGCTTTTTTGCTCTTAATGCAATTGCTCATTTGTACAGTGTAAAAGCTTACAGTCTTGCACTTTGCTCAGCTAAAGTTATTTCTACTATGTATTTTACTATTATTATGTTATTACTATGTATTTGACTTAAGTGTGCAGTTCTGCATTGTGTTTGTACATTGCTGCGTAATCTGTAGGCGCTATATAAATACAGTAAAGAATTATTATTATATTATTATTGAATTCACTATGATTTCTCCAGTCCCGTATTTACGGATCGTAAATACGTGCCGTTTTTCATCCGTATGCAGCACGTATGTAACCCGTATTTTATACGTCCCCATAGACGGCCTTTTTCATACGTCCGTGTGAATGTAGCCTTAATGTTTTTTAATTTTTGCATGTCACATGCACTTTTTACCTGTTTTTACCTCTTACTTGTCCATTAGTCCATACATTGACATTGTGATACCTAAAATTTAATGATCTGTTTCTTGTTTTTATCTGGTGGTATATTATCAGTTTTCCTTTTGTGCTAGCTATGTATATTTTCTCTATCACCTTGACAATTTTGCCTTGCACTTTGTGTGCTGGTGCTAACTGCATATGTGTCGCTTTTGTCACTTCCGGAAGTACGCGCATTCTGGATGTGATGTAGTTCCTTAGTGGACGATGTCACTTCCACGTTTGGTTTGATTCTAACACCTAGGTCCAGGTTAGCACTTGTAAACACACTTGATACAGGCTTGTTGCGATTTATTTATTGTGTATATTTAGTCATTTTGATCATTGGTTTTCGGTGAAGGTTTTCTTTTTAAAAATGGATTTGTTTGAATTGTTCTAATAAAGTGTTATTTTATGCTTTCTAAATTTTGTTTGTTTCCTCTTTTTTGTGGTGACAAATATTTCTTGAATGTTTTTCAGATAAAATACAATAAAGTGAATTCTATAAACTTTTATTATATCCAGATGCAATAACACAGGAGTGGGCATAAATGGAATAATAATTATTATTATTTATATAGCGCACACAGATTACGCAGCGCTGCACAAAGCTTGTCAAATTGGTCCCTGTCCCCATGGGGATCACAATCTAAACAGTACCCGGAGAAAACCCACGCAAACACAGAGCGAACATACAAACTCTTTGCAGATGTTGACCTGGGTGGGAATCGAACCCAAGACCCCAGCGCTGCATTAACAAATCTAGAAAAAAGGCAAGGCACTACTGCACAGAAACACCTTAGCTATTTGAACTATGTGCACTGTGCTACAGTCAGTTGGTAGCAGACACTAAACTACAGAAAAGAAATAAGACATCATACAAAAAGACTGGCACCAGTGAACAAAGTAAATATACAACGTAATAGTTGAAAACCTACACCATATATTTTAATGAGATTAAATACAGATAAAAATAAAAAAAACTACAAACTATTTAGCATTCAGGTTTAAACTTTAAATGCTGAGTGGTTAGAGGCAAGTATTTATAGCCCTCTTTATGGAGACAAAGTACACAACCAAAAACATAAGATACCAGTCTGGCTCACAGCGGTGTAGCCAAAATTCAGGTTTAAAATTTAAATGCCAAGTGGTTAGAAGTAAAATTTTATAGCCCTCTTTATGGAGACAAAGTACACAACCAAAAACATAAGATACCAGTCTGACACTGCGGTGTATCCATGCCGAATCCTCGGCAATAGATTAGCGTTCAGATATTGATACAGCTTTGTACGCCAATTTAGAAGTCAGCCGGTGCTCCTAGCTACTTGGTAACATTATACAGACTGGAGTTGTAATGCTGACCACCAAACCCAGCAGGGCGGTTTCAGCGTGCAGGTGATCGCTTGATGTTTGTCGGCAATGTGTGGGCAATTCCATGCACATTAGAAATATAGGAGGTACCACAGGTCCCAGATCTTTCAAGTTTAGATAAGTCCAAACATTTACAACCAACATTTGCAGCCGTACAACGCTGTATGACTATCTTAGCGCTAATCTATTGCGGAGGATTCAGCATAGATACACTGCAGCGAGTCAGACTGGTATCTTATGTTTTTGGTTGTGTACTTTGTCTCCATAAAGAGGGCTATAACATTTTACTTCTAACCACTCAGCATTTAAATTTTAAACCTGAATTTTGGCATATATTATATCCAGAACAAACAGTACACTACAATCCACGGCTGGACTAGATACAGTCGTTAACCCACAATCCCTATGGTTTAATTAACTTGCACTATATGTAATAAGTGAAAAATGTCTCTGTATGTTTTAAAAAAAAAGTTTTATACGAAGACTATAGATGCCAAATAGTTTGCAGTTTTAATTTTTATCTGTTTTTAATCGCATTAATATATGGTATATGTTTTCAACTATTATGTTGTATATTTACAATGTCCACTAGTGCCAGTCTTTTTGTATGATTTCATATATGGTATTAAGATGCATTACACTGCATCACAATTTTACCTTTCTGCAGCACCTAATAAATACTGTTATAACATCCCTGCTGGTAATCACTACCAAGCAAATGTACTACTGGATGTATTGAATCCTATATGTGCTAGCGCCTCCAAACCATCTTATCCGTGTATCTCTGGCATCCCAACACGTGTTTCGCACATAGCTATTTCAAGGGGACAAGGTATACACCAGAATGCCTCTTTATATCATGAAGCCTGTACGTCACCTGCTATTCGCCCTATCACCACTTGACCCAGAATAACCCAAAAAATATCCACTCCAAGGTACTGTCGGAACCCCTCCCAGAGTGGCAGTTTATTAATAATCCCTCTGGCTGAAGTTCCAGAGAGTTCTCTCACAGATCACTCGGCCTGCAAAGACTAGCAGCCTGAGAGGGCATCCTCTCCATCAGACCTGCAGCTCTGCCTCACTGCCAAAACTGCTACCAGAGCAGGAAGACTGCATCCAACCACCAGCTAGTAAAAAGAACCTACTACCTCAGTCTGTGACCATTGCTGTGTTGGAGTCAGGGGGAAGCTTCCATCCTTTTGCGGACCCTCCCCCCCCCCCCCCTCTTCTTGCATTCCCTAATTGGCCCTGCACAAAAGAATCCTGTCCACCTAGTCCAAGCCAACAGTAACACACTAGCGCTAGGCAACGCTTAATGCCAATCACTCAGTTTCCAGGGGAATACAGTTGCTCCCACACCAAAAGCTCAGGCCCCATTGGGAGGAAATTGCAAGTTAGAGCATACAAGCTGTGGTCACTGAGTTGGCATTCCAGACTCACAGTACATTCTCTGTTCTCTCCCTGAAGTGGCAATAGCTCTGGACAGACGAGGTGAGGTAGTGCTAGTTGTAAAGTACTGTAATGCCAATTTCATTTTATCCTATCCCAGCCGCACCCAATTAGCATCCAATATTTGAGATAAAGATAAAAGAAAAAGGAAGTTCCTAGCAGTCCATTTATGGAGAACTACTGTGCGAGTAGCTCCGAGGAGTGGAAGGCTACTATGGACAACTGTATGCCTATATATGTTGCAGCTCAGAAATCTTACTTTAAAATGCTGGTTGTTGTGAGGGTTGATCCTAAAACAAGAAACAAGGCAGTCGATCATAAGATCCACATCCGCATTCTGACTTCCTGCACCTCTAGAAAAAGGTTTGCTGGGATTGAACAGCAAATTCTATAAAAACAAGAGTTAAAGGTTAGTGAATAAGCAAACACTCCAAAATAAAACAAGTAAACTTGTACTTTTCTGGTGTTCCCAGTCTGCTGCGTCTCCATTTGTCGTAAAACAAACAGGGTTGCGGCACCTCCACTCAGACAACTTCCGGCTGCATGGCACCACCACCCGTCTCCAGTACTGGCGATGTATCAGGCGCTGGGAAAGGAGAGGGATGGGTATACGCGTGGTGAAGTGATCCCTGAGACGCATTGAGGCGCAGGATACCAAGAACGCCAGAGAAGATTGAATAAGTCCAATGGCAACGCCTACCTTCAAGTCAATGACCAATGATTGGACAAGATGAAATATGACAGAATTATCCTCCCAATTGACATATGTGGAAGCCTTGCACAACTTGACACAAGCAATGGCAGCACTTTCTGTCAGTGGTTTTCCTACTCCATGCCCAGTTAAAGCTTTCCTGAGGTTTTCCAGAAACAGTTTCTGCAAATACGGAGTTTTGCTATGAGTTAAGGCAACATACACATTATAAAAAGGAATCTCTGCATGTAATGATAGGAGAAGTGTAATTTTATTGTGTATATAAGAGAGTATAAAATATACTGGTTATGTGTACATGGGCTTTATCCCGCTTACCTTATTCATTCTGTTTTCTTCTACAACTTCCTTAGAAATGTCCTGGATAATTTCAGGACACAGAACAAGTAAAATTATCTGCAAGGGCCACACAGCTACTTTTCGCTTGTTGCTTTCCGCAAAACTATCCACAAGGTCAAATAACTTTTCTGCACAGTCTGGAAGAGAGTAAAATAAGAAGTTAATGATATGATACTTCTAAATCCTGCCTATAGATAAAAAACGTTTAAAATGTGAGGACAGGGCCACAAAAACTTTTCAGGAAGATGCTACACTGACTATCAATGTCATTATCATCAAAAACAGAGTGAAGGGCAGTGATAAAGAGAAATTGAAGAGTCAATTAATTTTGGTAGATTGTGCATTTAATTTTTCAAGGTTTCTTTCACACTAACGTGTGAAGGACCAATATATTTGTACCCATAGAAGCTATGGCACAACGCTCATGCCTCTGCCTCTCCAGCCTAAAAACTGTGCTACACACGGATCCTTGAATGGACGTAGCACACGCTCGTGTCAATGGAGCCTTAGGATTTCAGAAAAAAATGTGGCAATAATGTGAAAAGAAGATATGGCACAACCGTCACTACCATAGATGCAATCAGGAAGTGTCTCAGTACATGATATGTTGTCCTTTTTTCTAAACAGACTTCAGGATTAGGGCTTATTCACACACCCGTGAATCACAGACTATGCAGTTTTCTGTTTCATGTACTAAGCACATGGCCAGGCCTGTGAATAATAGTTCATTTCTGCAAGGAATCCCTGCTTCACCACTAAACAGCAGGGCAAAACTGTTACCATACAACCAACAGCCTGACAACTTGAACAATTAACCCCTTGCAATTATGCTAATTACTTGTGTCCAAGCTTTTTGGCCCCTCCATTGTAAAGTCTTAATTTTAATTTTTTTCTATTTACAGTCATATGAGGGCTTGTTTACTGCATAACAAATTGTACTTACCACTGACAGCATTTAATATCCCATGCAATACAATGAGAAGCTGGTAAAAAAAAAAAAATGATACTTTCTAATACGACTTCCCCTGTTTTGGGATCATTTATTCTTTACCAATTAGAGACAAGATGGCAGTGTGAAGAAAGGGGCGTGGCCTGATGCCGACCTAGGAGGACGTGCGCCGCGGAGCTCCCGGGACCTGGCACCCTATCACCCTTCCCAGGCAGCCATCCTCCACCTGTACCCCCTCCAGCCTGCTCCCCGGTGCCGCGGGTACCTGCCCCCACACTCCGGTGGCGGTATCGCGGCGGTCACCGGCTCCGTGAGGTCCCCTCCAGCACTTCACCTCCTGCGGCCTCCCACGTGTCCCACGCGGCGGCGGGACCATAGCCGCCCGACATCGCGGCTGCACACCGGAGAGGTGTTGAATACCGGGGGAGGGAACCCCCCCCCCCCCGTGCTGTGCCGCCGACCCGCTGTGCTGCTGACCTGCCCTGTCGGGGGATCGTGGCAGCGCTCCAGCCGGCCCTGTATCCTGCCGGAGGCGCCATCATACTGGACTCCCCTGCGCTGCCTGAGGCCTAGGCGCGCAGGGTTAACCCTGTCACTGCCGGACTGCAGCCAGGAATAAGGTAGGGAAGTAATTCCCCTGCTGCTACTCTCCTCTCACCTGGGGACCCCAAGCTGTGCAGCCCACCATACTCCCAGTGATCCCCTGCTCCTGGGTTTTGTTTTATATTAACCCTCGCAGTGCCGCTGCAATACTCCACGTGGGTTTGGACTGTATCTCTGCTAATTACTGGACGCTAGGCTCCTTGATTGTTTATCACTGGCCCCCCCCTGTCCAGACGTCATGGGTAACCGGAGGAGAACGGCTAAAATGCTCAAAGCAGCGTCCAGGGTGTCTGCGCCTCCATCGGATGATGAATCCGTCCATGAAGATCCTCCATTCCAGTCCCTGGAACCCCTGGACGCGCAGGAATGCTCCACATCACAAGCCATTCTTGCACAGATACAGTCGAACGCTGCCAAAAAGTTGGGGAGATTCTCCCGCACGCAGCCCTGCTCTCCTCAGGGGTCCCCAAACTCCTCTCCCTCCCTCTTTGAAGGCTCCCAGAGCCCGCCGCAGCTTGTAAGCTATGAAGAGGGTGCTGATCCGCCTGACGTGGCCACTGAACTGGACCGCAAATTTGCAGAGGTGCTGGCGGCCATTAATGGGTGCCAATCCAAACTGGTTACCAAAGTGGATGAGCTGCGGCAGGACTTTGTTCTTTTAAGGCACGATGTCCACAAAGCTAAAGAGCGAATAACAGAAACTGAACGCAGAATATCTGAGGTGGAGGATGTTCAGAGGCCTATGCCGACACAGATCAGAGAGCTCCAGCGCCAAATGTCTGCATCCATCGACAGAGCTGATGACCTCGAAAACCGCCTGCGACGGAACAACGTCAGAGTGGTTGGCCTCCCCGAAAAAGTGGAGGGGTCTGACCCTGTATCCTTTTTTGAAAATTGGCTCAAAAATATGCTGCCTGCAGATACCTTCTCCCCGTTCTTCACAGTGGAAAGGGCCCATCGTGTGCCATCCCGCCCTGGCCCCCCAGGGGGCAATCCGAGACCCTTCCTGGTCCGGCTGCTGCACTTTAGGGACAGGGACTCTATCCTCAGGGCTGTCCGTACCAAGGGAGAAATCCTCTATGCCAACAGCAGAGTGTCCTTCTACCCTGATTTCTCTGCATCCGTCAGGAAACAGCGAGCACAATTTACTGAGGTCCGTGCCCGTCTCCGTGACAAGGGGTATAAATACTCCATGATGTATCCTTCCAAGCTCCGAATTGTGGACGGCCAGAAGACTCGTTTCTTCACCTGCCCAACCGAAGCACTTCACTGGGCTGATGCAGCTCCACGGGCTCCAGCTGGAAGGCCCGCACCTCCTGAGTGACTGGACCCACATATCCTTTTATCTGATATGCAATGACAGTGCTGGACTTAGTCTTGAATAGATATTTAGGGGTCCCAGATCATTATTACAGTTTTCTACTATTGGTTTACATACTACGTACCTCACAAATTGTACCCTGTGACTGATTGTGTTCTCTTTTTTGGTCATATCGACCAGTGCGCCACACGTGGCACTTTCCCCCCTCCCTCCTCCCTCTCCCTCCTCCCCCCTTTCCTGCTACCACTACCTCCCTACGTCTCCCTCCTTTCTCCCCCCCCTCCCCTATCTCCTCTTTGGTTCTCGCAAAATATGGCTGCCTAATAACCTCCTGATCACATATACATTAAGGGTTGAAGGTCCCGGGACAAATGGTGTAGGTTTGTCTTGAGTTAGGGACCACTGTTCTACTATTTGACTGTTAGTGGGTATAGGTCTACACTACTGCTGTTAGGGTGTTAGACAGGGGGTTTGTATTCTTGGGATTGTTAGTTCAGTTCTGTTATATTTGTTATGCTCACTGTTGTCTGTCTGTCTATGTCTCTGTGGTATGAGAGGATGAATGCTTGGTTGCTCACGTCTCCTTCCCCACACCCCTTTCCCTTCCGCTAAGATGTCTTCACTTAAGGTAATGAGTTGGAATGTGAGGGGACTCAACTCCAAATTCAAGAGGGCCCTGATGTTAGACGTCATTAAGCGTCAGGCCCCCCATATTGTATGTATCCAAGAGACACACCTTACGGGTCAGAAGGTCCTCTCTCTGAAGCGGGCCTGGGTGGCTAGAGGTTATCATTCCTCCTACTCTGTCTACGCTAGGGGAGTATCCATACTCATATCCAAAGCGCTTCCCATAGAGGTCATACAGGTAGCACCGGATCACTTTGGCCGTTTTGTGATCGTACATTGTGCCTTGTGGGGCTTTACCTTTACTATAGCGTCTATTTATGTCCCCCCTCCCTTTGATCCAGCTGTATTGCATCTAATATCCAGTAAGCTGGCTGTTATGCCTCCCAGTCCGATACTCTGCATTGGTGACTTCAATGCAGTCCCTAATCCCTCCTTAGATCGTACAAGTGGTCTGGACACAGGCTCGGTCCGTCTGAATGAGTGGCTCACTTCTCTAGACCTCGCCGATGTTTGGCGTTGTAAGCACCCTCAGGAGAGAGAATACTCATTCTATTCCTCTGTTCATAAGAGCTTCTCTCGGATTGATCTGGCCTTTGTCTCCCCTGATATGCTGCAGCATGTTGATCAGGTATCCTATTGCCCGCGCAGTGCATCAGACCACTCTGCCTTGTTCATTAGTCTCCTTATAGGCCCCCCCAGCGACTCCCGCTTATGGCGCCTGCACCCGGCTTGGCTCCTGTCTCCTGCGGTCCAGAGTACTGTTAGGGCAGCGCACAGCGAATTCTGGGAGGTGCACTCAACCCATCCTGAACCCCTTCTAGTCTGGGACTCGTACAAGTCCTCGGTGCGGGGAGCATTCATGTCAGGTGTAGCTGGCCATAGGAAATCTTTAAATGCGCAGGAGGAAAGGCTGACCACCGCACTGGTGACCGCAGAAAAGGAGTATCTAGAGAAACCGAATCCGGGGAATAAAAAGACTTGGGCTCAGGCGCAGAGGAACCATCTAGCTGTAGTGAAGGAGCGCACCAGTAAGCGCCTGCTAGCCAGGGAGGCGTCTATCTTTGAATTTGGAGATAAAAATGGGAAGCTGCTTGCATATCTCTCGCGGGCTGAACGTCCTTGTGCTTCCGTTCCCTCTATCCGTAACAGTAGTGGAGCCCTGATCACAGAACCCCGGGCCATCAACATGGTATTTTATGAATTCTATTCCTCTCTTTACAGCTCCAGATTGTCCGCCTCTTCCGTCGAGATTTCCAGATTCCTTGACAGTCTTCCACTTTGGAGACTCACATCGGCACAGTCATCGGAGCTTGATGCTCCGCTCTCGGCGGAGGAGGTGGAACTGGCAATCCAATCGTTGCCCCCCGGCAAGACACCTGGACTTGACGGACTGGGTGGTGAATGGTATAGGGATAACTGTGAAACTCTGGTTCCCCATCTCCTTAGACTGTACTCTGATGCGTTTGACAGCGGTTCCCTCCCCGACTCCATGCGAGAGGCCCTTATTGTAGTTATTCCCAAGCCTGGTAAGGACCCGCTTCTTCCCGACTCATACCGTCCAATTTCCCTCCTAAACTCAGATGTTAAGATACTAGCAAAAATTCTGGCAACAAGGCTTAACAAAGTAATATTATCCTTGGTTCACCCAGACCAGACAGGCTTTATGCCTGGGAGGGGAACTGACATAAATATACAAAGACTACACCTGAACATTGCAGAGGCAGAGCGGTCTCCAGACCCTGGGTTTATATTATCCTTAGACAATTGTAAGGCGTTTGACTCCGTGGAATGGACATATTTATGGACCCTCTTGCCTAGAATGGGTTTTGGCCCTCGATTTACAGCGTTAGTTAAACTAATGTATAACGACCCCAAGGCTAGGGTACGGACTAATCTTAACATCTCACCTACTCTCCCTATGGCTAGGGGCACTAGACAGGGTTGCCCACTATCTCCCCTCCTCTTCGCACTCGCCATTGAGCCCCTTGCTGTGGCGATCCGCCACTCCGAGGGCATTAAGGGCATTACTAGAGGTCCTATCATTGAAAAGGTATCTCTCTATGCTGATGATACACTTGTATACCTTGGGGATGTGGGCCCCTCACTGGAATCCCTTCTGTCCTTGATAGAACGCTATGGGGGGTTCTCAGGCCTTCGGGTTAACTGGGACAAATCGGCCCTCTTTCCCTTATCTGATGTAGGGGTACACTCCCTCCCCGTCCCAGTCCAGGTGGTGTCCACATTTAAATATCTGGGGGTCCTAGTATCACGCAAGGTCCAGGCATTCACGGAGTTAAACATTACACCCCTGATAACTGCAACCGAATCGCGTCTAAAAGCCTGGTCCACTCTCCCCTTGTCTCTGTACGGGCGCATTAATATATTTAAAATGATCTTCCTCCCCAAATTCCTATACCTCTTCCATGCTTGCCCTATACTGCTTCCTAAGAGCCTATTTAAACGCTTGGACGGCATTCTCAGGTCCTTCTACTGGCAGAGTAGTGCCCCGCGGTTCAGTTTAGCGCTGCTTCAGGCTCCCAAGGCGAGGGGTGGACTGGCTGCCCCGGATCTGTATCTTTATTACCTGGCTTCCCAGCTAGTATATGCCCAGTGGTGGATAGATATAGACATGGGTAATGCAGCTACTGCACTGGCTGGTGCCCTGGTGGGTTCCTACGAGGCCCTTACAAACTTGCTGTACAGGTATAAGTCCCCATCTGATACCCCACTGCCCCTACGTACGGTAGCGGTGTGCTGGCGTAGGGCACAATCCCTGGTAGAACCGAGCAGCTCTCCCCCTCTTTCGCCCAGGACTCCATTGTGGCTCAATCCGTGGCTTTCTCACTTCCTCTCCCTCCCGGGCTGGACAATGTGGGGGGCGGCGGGGGTGAAATTTGTAGGTCAGCTCTTATCCCCGGAAGCAGAATTACTCAGCTTTAACGAGTTAAGGGAGAGACATACTGTACCCAATACGGCCAGCTTCCATTACACGCAACTGCGACACGCATTCAAAGCCTAATTCGGCTCCTTCAGCCCGACAGTGAAATTCTCCAAACTAGAGACTCTGATGAGTACCCCGGACCTCCCTAAGCCACTCACTCAGTGCTATGCTCTCCTACAAGAGCAAAAGTCCAGACCGTTTGATAGAGCCTGTGAACGCTGGAGACAGGATATCCCTGACCTGTCGGATGATGACTGGAGGGAGGTCGAACTGTCCTACTTCACATCTGTAGTGAGTGCGAGGGACTTCCTGATCCAATCTAAATTCCTCCATCGAGTATACTTCACCCCTGCTAGACTATTCCGCATGGGAGCAATGCCCAATGACCTTTGCTTTCGCTGTCAGGCTGAAGTCGGATCCTTCCTGCATTGTGTCTGGTCCTGCCCTAGGGTCCATGTCTTCTGGTCCGAAGTGCTGGAGTTCCTAAATCTACATTTTGATCTCCCACGCCTGATGTCTCCCTCTGTGTGTCTCCTCGGCATCATAAATGAAGTTGTCAATGGCCACTATGATAAAATTTTCTTTAGGTTTGTATTATACTACGCTCGAAAAGTGGTGGTGATGACCTGGAAGGACCAGGAGCCCCCTCCGTTAAAAAGATGGATACTACTTATTAACAGCGTCATTCCCCACTACCGGTCCCTGTATGTCAACAGGAAGTGTCCCCAGAAGTTTGACCGCATCTGGTCCAGATGGTGCGAGACTCCCCATACTGCCTTATAATCACATGTGATTTATACTCCTCTCCATGATGAAGGAGACTGAGAGTGTTGGTGTGTGTGTGTGTGTGTGTGACTGATTGTCTATGTGTCAATAGTTATTTGTGTTGTATCAAGATGTCTGGCTACAGTATCTGCTGTCATTTACTGTGTAATATCCCTCAGTTAATTTTGGAACGCAGCAAGAACCTGAATGTTACCATGGCTGTTGTATAATAATCCTGTATTGGGGGGAAAGAAATATGTGACAGACAATCTTGTTCTTCGATTTTGTTTACTTTAATTGTATAAAATTTTAAAATTGCAAAAATAAATACTTTTAAAAAAAAGATGGCAGTGTGAATGTGCCGCCAGCATAATGCAGCAAACACCAGTATGTATAAAAAAAGGCCCGCACTTTTGTCACGTTCCCTTCAGGGAATAAAGCAGAAAAGACATGTTTTTAACCTTAGAAGCCTTACCTGCCATGTCAGTCTGAGGTCTCTGGTACAATTTGGTAAACTCATCAGGATAATTCTCTACCCAATTCCAGAATGCCTGCAAATTCAATAAATGTTGTTATTCTGTTACATTTACACTGCCATGTCAACCAAGAGCTGATTGGTATGGGCCAAAAACAATGGGGCTAATACAAAAAATATTCTTAAAGGACATCTACCACCAGGATGAACCAAGCATACTTACATATGCTGGTTTGTGCCCCCTCGGGTATTATCCATTCTTCTTTTAGTTTCTTATGCCCATGTTTTTACAAAAAAAGGGTGAAAAAAAAAGCCTAAGGGGCTCTTGGCTTCATAAATGTTAATTGAGCGTGGAGTTCATTTGCAAATTTTGTCTTTAAAACAAGGGCATCTTAAAAGCTAAAAACAGGCGATACTGCCAGAGGAGGTACACACCTAGTGATCCTAGTGAAAGATTTCCTTCAAAGGGAACCTGTCACCACATATACAGCCACAAAAATCACCTTTTATCTTATAGTACCTTGAACTAAAGGGGGCGTGTCCTGCCTGGCCACCCCTCCCATCTAATCCTCCCCAAGGCATATGCCAGTGGTGGCGAACCTATGGCACGGGTGCCAGAGGTGGCACTCTGAGCCCTTTCTGTGGACACTCAGGCCATCCCCCCAATTTCACCAAACAGGAACACATCCACCAAATATTACTGCAGTCCCAAGCAAATTAAAGGATGCTGCTCTCAGTGCTATTTTAAAGCAACACATCACCGGCTGTTTGAAACTGCAGGAAAAGTAAGAAGGTGTTGACTGAACTGCATTGTCTTTGGAGGTCATCCTGCTGGTCCCACTATTCTTCCTGGAGAGAAGCTACAATGAGGGTCTGAATTTGCCCACCTTCTTTAAACTGCATTGGTGGCTTTTGGAGAGCCATTACAATTGAATGATGTTGAAGAATCGGTAGCAATAAGTTTCTGCTTGAAATGCCATATTGGCACTTTATGGTAAATAAGTGGATTTTGGTTGTAGTTTGGGCACTCAATCTCTGAAAGGTTCGCCATCACTGGCATATGCCTCTTTACTTGTCACAGTTCATGTCATGTGAACAGAGTGACATCATCTCAGGTCCTTTAGCCTCTTAACCCCCTTTTTCGTTTTTTGCATCTATTTTTCACTCCCCACTAAAATTGCACTTCATAGTGATGGTATTTACTATTCCATGCCGTATACTGAGAAGCAGGAAAAAAATTCTAAATGCAGTAAAAAATATGAAACAGCTTTCACTGTGTGCCGTACATGACAGGTCTACTTCATTCTTTGGGTCAGTACGATCACTGAGATAACAAATTTGTATAGGTTTTATAATATTTTCATACATTTACAAAAAAAAAAAAAAAAATTCATTTTGCTGTATTCTTGCGCTAATAACTTTTGCATACATTGGTGTACAGAGCTGTGGGAGTTGTCATTTTTTTTCTGACTTTTGATTACGTTTTCAATGCTTCTATTTTTAGGACCGTGCGACCTTTTGATCACTTTTTATAGAATTTTTTATATTTTTCAAAATGGCAAAAAAAGTGCCATTTGTAAATTTGGGCGCTATTTTCCGTTACGGGGTTTAACGGAGTGAAAAACCGTTATTATATTATTATACTAGTGTGTTTATGATTTTTTACTGTATATTTCTTCTAGGGAAAGGGGGGTGATTACAATTTTTATATTTTTTTTAACTTTTTTTTATTTTTATTTTGATCAAATAAAGTTTTTATTGAAAACCAAAACAATAGTCTTCCATTTTTTACATTTATAACTTTTTATTTTTAACTATTTTTTAGACCCTCTAGGGCAGAGGTCCCCAACCGCCGGTCCGCGGACCAGGACCGGGCCGTTGGAGTTCACCAGCCGGTCCGCGCAGGGGCGGCACCGGCCAGCACTGAGCTCCCGCACCGGACGGGACCACGTTGCAGCCCTGTGTCCGGCACCTTGCTCCGCGACGCTGCCAACACCTTGCGCCCACCCCCCGACGCCGCCGGCACCTTACAACGGTCCCCAGACCCTGCCGGCACCGAGCTCCCCCACTCCAGGCTCTCGGCTCCCTGCTCCCCCTGCCCCCGCTCAAGCTCCAGGCTCCTTTCCCGCTCCCTCCGCTAACATCCTCCCTGCTCCCGGCTCTCCGCTCCCTCCGGTTCCCGGCTCTCCGCTCCCTCCGGTTCCCGGCTCTCCGCTCCCTCCGGTTCCCGGCTCTCCGCTCCCGGCTCAACCTGTCTCTGCTAACGCCCCCCCCCTCTCTCGGCTCCCTGCCCCTGCTCAAGCTACCCTACCACTCCCTCCGCTCTCCGCTCTCTGCTCCCTCTGCCACCCCGCTCCCAGTTCTCGGCTCTTGACCTACCAGCTTACGGCTCTCTGCTCCCGGCTCCCCTTCCACTCCCGTCTCAACCCGGCTCCGCTAACGTCCCCCCCCCCCTCCAGGCTCTCGGCTCCCGGCTCCCCCTGCCAACGCTTAAGCTCCAGGCTCCCTAGCCTCCCGGCTCTCAAGACCTACCCGCTCCCGGCTACCTCACCGCGCCACCACCGCTGCAGAGAGGTAAGGTTACTTTATCTTTGCAAATATATGTGTAATATGTGTATATATGTGTAATATGTGTATATATGTGTAAATATATGTAATATGTGTGTGTGTGTATATATGTGTGTATATATGTGTATATGTGTATATGCTGTATCTACTGTTTGTTTATGTGTATATATGCTGTATGTATATGCAGCATTTGTGATATTTATCAGGGCTTCTATTTTGTACTACATGGCAGTACTCGGTATGCATTTTATACTACTTGGCGGTACGTTGTATCTATTTTATACTACATGGCGGTATTCTGTGTGCATTTTATACTACATGGCGGTATTCTGTGTGCATTTTATACTACATGGCGGTATTCTGTATGCATTTTATACTACATGGCGGTATTCTGTATGCATTTTATACTACATGGCGGTATTCTGTATGCATTTTATACTACATGGCGGTATGCTGTATGCATTTTATACTACATGGCGGTATTCTGTATGCATTTTATACTACATGGCGGTATGCTGTATGCATTTTATACTACATGGTGGTATTCTGTATGCATTTTATACTACATGGCGGTATTCTGCATGCATTTTATACTACATGGTGATACGCTGTATGCATTTTATACTACATGGCGATACGCTGCATGCATTTTATACTACATGGCGATACGCTGTATGCATTTTGCATTGCTTTATTTTTACACCAAACCAATATGATGGATCTGGTCCGGACACTCCCTGATATCTTATATTATAAGCTCCACCCCTCCATAACCCCACCCCATATGACCAAAGCCCCGCCCCCACCGGGCCATTGGAAACTGGTCTAGCTTAAAGCCGGTCCCTGGTGCAAAAAAGGTTGGGGACCTCTGCTCTAGGGTACTCAAACCCTAGGTTGTCTCATTGATCCTACCATATTCTACGATACTACAGTATGGCAGTATATGGGGATTTCTCACATCTATTACAATGTGCAAATCATACGTTGTAATACGTAGCCTAAAACATAATGGCCTCAAATCCCTGTCAGCGAAGGAAGGGTTAACACCCGCGATCTGTGCTAGCACAGATCGCTAGTTTAAGCAACAGCGTTTGCTTCAATGTGAAGCAAACGCCGGTGAGTATGAAGAGGGCTCCAGTATATAGCCAGCCAGCCCCTCCCCCCTCCAGTATATAGCCAGCCAGCCCCTCCCCCCTCCAGTATATAGCCAGCCAGCCCCTCCCCCCTCCAGTATATAGCCAGCCAGCCCCTCCCCCCTCCAGTATATAGCCAGCCAGCCCCTCCCCCCTCCAGTATATAGCCAGCCAGCCCCTCCCCCCTCCAGTATATAGCCAGCCAGCCCCTCCCCCCTCCAGTATATAGCCAGCCAGCCCCTCCCCCTCCAGTATATAGCCAGCCAGCCCCTCCCCCTCCAGTATATAGCCAGCCAGCCCCTCCCCCTCCAGTATATAGCCAGACAGCCCCTCCCCCTCCAGTATATAGCCAGACAGCCCCTCCCCCTCCAGTATATAGCCAGACAGCCCCTCCCCCTCCAGTATATAGCCAGACAGCCCCTCCCCCTCCAGTATATAGCCAGACAGCCCCTCCCCCTCCAGTATATAGCCAGACAGCCCCTCCCCCTCCAGTATATAGCCAGACAGCCCCTCCCCCTCCAGTATATAGTACAGTGACAAGTCCGTGAGCACTGGCAGCACATAGACGATCACCGCAGCTACTTGCCAACGTCACAATCTGTGCACCGCTAGTATGCACGGACCTGGCACCGACGGCAGGCAGAGATCAAGAGGATGACCTGCTGGGGGCATCGGAAAGGTGAGTACTCCGTTTATTTTTTATATACCCAATAATATTGTGCTGGAAAAACTCAGCTTTTACTAAAGTGTATACAGTATTTATAACCAGACTTAACTATGCTGGATTGTCTTATTTATACACTAATTTTTTTTTTTCTTGGGCATCTGCTCAGATATAGGTGATCACTAGAGAATATCCCTACTATTCGGTAGTATTTCACACTTTATTATCTCCATATATCGGAATTAAAAACTTTAAAAACCTATACACACAATACAACCAATAAGAGACTCATGGGGAGATGTATCAAATGTCTCAGAGCAAAACCTTTCTTGCAGAGCTCAGCTCTGATTGGCTGCCATAAGCAACTAGAACAGTTCTGCTCTCAGACACTTCTGATAAATCTCCCCTGCTGTGTGTATGTGTATTTAATTTAACTAGATACCTTTACAGAGTGAGAATCTATATTGGGGATACCGCAGATATTCTGTAGCAAACACCTCTAGTTCTCTGAAAAATAATCAGACAAATAAGATATTCGTAGACAAATAAGAGAATCTAGGATGGTTGACTTGGTTACAAATACTACTATCCATTTTTAGTTAGATAGTACTGTATAGAATAAAGGTAATGTTGCTATCCTGTAACAACAGTCATCCCTAAACAAGTCAGCTAGTCACCAACATTAGGTTGAAAATTTTAATCAGTCATCAGTGTTTAATTGTTTTAATATAAAATTCATTAAAATGATGTTTTACTTATAATATTTGGGTGACAATCTAAGGTATCCAGCTCTGCTACCAATTTTTTATACAATTGGTAGACAAAAATAAAAATGTAAAAAAAATGCTCTTTTGTATTTTTCCCCATTAAAAAAGATTTTAAGCAGTAAAATTGTATAAACTTACTAAAATATGTTATAAACATCTTCTGCAATGTGTTTTTTGATTTTTTTTTTTTTATTGATAACACTGCGTAAATCTTATTTCTGCATTTTGAAACAAAAACACAATCACACATCAGCTTTGAAACAACATAATTTTGGTCATATACCTTTTCAAGACTATTGATAACCGCCAGCTGGGCAACTTTCTTTAGTGATTTAAACTTGAAGACTGTCTCTGAAAAACAGACAGTAATGCCTTTAATACTGCAGTAACAAGGAAAGATACATCTATTTACAGGAGTATCACAGGTAAATTAAGACAGAATCCCACTTACCTTGTAAAAGTCTTTTCAGTTTTGCACAGTCCACATTGATGTACTGGATCAAATCTATGTCGTGCACATCAGCATTGTCTTCTGAGCAAACGGTCAGTTCTTGTAGCCTAAGAAACACACAAAAGATATGTATGCCACATTACGCCGGCTTATGCAATTAAAGTGCTAGTGTAGTAACATACAAAAGACTAATAGTTACACTGCAATGCAATCATTAAATACCCTTTCTATCCCCATAATACCCAAACCATATAAAATATAAACTTTTGTGCTTTTAAGTCACATTTGCAAATTCCAATTGTTGTGATCAGCCCAAAATAGTCAGGAAATTGTAAATGCATAGGAAAAGCTCTGGAGGCAATTTGAGGCTCAGTACTGCAATAATGAAACCGGTAGCAGTGTACGATAAGGAAATCAAAAAAAAAAAAAAAAAAAACTAGAAATACTCCCCTCCACTCCTATTTATCTTGATCCCAGTCCTGTCCGTCTTGACACACCGGGATGACCCAAAAAAGATAGTTATAATTAGCAGGATGTCCTGGCGGTCCAGGTTGCTAATTAAGTAGGCCCTCACCACCACCCACTCCCATGCTGGGAGCATGGGAAAGAGAGGTGACATCAGACAAGAGGCGTGACTTCAGGTGACAAGGGCATGCATAATTAGACAGCTTGCCCATGCGCTTTGGGCTGCCAATTAGAAGTTTCTTTTCTAGGTGATCTCTGCATGTCAAGACTAGTAACAGACTGCACTGGGATCAAGATTATGAGGAGAGGAAGTTCAGTTGCAATTTCTTTTGGGTTTGAGTAGTTGATTTAACTTAAATGTCTTTGTAGAAACATGGGTCTGAGTGGAGTTCACTGAAAACCCACTAAAAAGAGCTACAGATATTTCCTCTCAGAATAAAAACAACACTGTTGCTATCTCCTGAAGATTCTTTCCTATTTACCTCGGTAGATTCTTATTGAGGATTCCTATACTAATTTCCACAAAGGTTATGGATATTTAAAATCTACTACTCAAGAGTCCCACGCGACATGTTTCGCCAAATAGGCATTATCAGGGGTTTGTAACGTGGTAGATGCCAGTTAGGGTCTACATCAATTTTCTGGAGTACGTCATTAGTTGCATATTGGACTAAGGCAGTGGTGGCGAACCTATGGCACGGGTGCCAGAGGTGGCACTCTGAGCCCTTTCTGTGGGCACCCAGGCCATCACCAGAGCGGACTCCAGGTATCTTCTTACAGCCCCAGAAAGCCCAGGACTTGCTGTGCACAGAGCTATTTTAACGTGGCAGCTCTACCTGGGACTACTGGATGAGTGGAGGGGGCAGATCTGGATTATCATTGTAGCTCCTGCTCCAGCCCTGACAATTCTTCCTGTTATGGAACCCTGGAGGGAAGCTACAATGATCATCCAAATTTCTTCTATTTTCTGCTATATTGGTGCCTCAGGGTGCTGGTATCAATGAAAGCTGTGACAGAGAAGGGAGTATAAATCACAAATTACATTTCTGTGTTGGCACTTTGCGATAAATAAGTGGGTCTTGGTTGTAGTTTGGGCACTCAGTCACTATAAGGTTTGCCATCACTGGACTAAGGCATCATTAAGTGTAGCTATCGCCATTCAAAAAGCTATTGCAGGGTGAAAATAAAAAAATTAAAACAGAGATATTGTTACTTATTATAGATTGCTGTTACTTAGATGGCATGATCCCAAAAAAAGAGAAGAGTAAGTGAACATATGCTTGCTTATTAAAGATGGCTAAACTACCGTAAGCAGAAGTATTAGTAAATTGTTATTTGTACTTGTGCCTTTTGGGAGTATTACGTTTACAGGCAACTAGAAAAATTTATTTTTTGTACAATTCCATTGTTCATTGTAAGCATTTATTTTGGGTATCTACACACACTGGAGTCGTAAGCATGCAGTAGCACAGAAGAAACAAAGTTCCTAAATTTACTTGGCAGGTAAGGAAAGCTATCCATTTTGCTTCTACTTGAAGTAATTCTTCGTCCAGATTTCCTTTTCAAAGTCCTATTTTGATCAGTTTGCTCCAAAATTGTATTCAATTCAGATTGCAATTTTGTGCTTGTCTAATATGGCAGGATACGAAGTGGATTCCCCATTGCGTATCGTGCTCAGATGTTGTGAAATTCATTTTTGGAATACCTGAATGGTTATTCCTACGTATACAACATTGGACATAGGGATAACTTGCTACATATACAATGTCTGAACTGCGGCAATTGAAGAATTGTTCAACTTTATATTTTCTATCATCTACAGCAGTGTTCCCCAACAACCAGTCCGTGGCGCACGACCGGGCCATGGAACACCTGGTTCATGGCTGTGGCTATTTTCTGTAAAAAAAATAAAAAAAAAAAACTCACCTTCCCCGTTCCCCTGCAGCAGTCTTCTCTTCCTTTACCTCATTTCCCCGGTAATGTGCTGCTCTATTGCCGGCACGTGTGATGATGTCATCACATCGTGTCTCCAGACAAAAGAACCAAGTCACCTGGCTGGGAGTCTTGGGGACATGTGAAACAGTGCCAATTGGATTGGTATTTTTTGCCTGATGACTAAGCCATTGTTGATAATTTACCTTCAATTCTTATTAATATGTACGATGTGTTCCTCTGATGTGTTCCTTTTAGAAGTTTATGAATAATTGGTGTACTTCTAGTAAGGCATGATCAGGTGCCCATTGATTGGAACACCCACTTGTCAACATACTCACACATTTCTAGGATGAATTATAGAGAAACGGCACAACACATCTAAGGTAAGAGTATCTTAAAAATTGCTTTGAAGACAGTTGAAGACCATTGCAATAAGTAGAGGGGCGTACTGATTGATACCAGCTAAGGCATCGTATTAAGATTCATCATCTGTGTTATTTCTACAACGCCAATTTGTTCTTTTGGAACTGTATAAGATTATCTTAAATTGTTATACGATGGCCAAGAACTTACTAAAGATGCAAGGTCTGAGGACATTTCCTCTCATATCAACATAACATTCCCCCATGTGCAACTTATTTTAAGCATTCACAAGACTTTCATCTAGAGAGATTCACACCTTGTAGAAATCCGACTGAAAACCGCATTAAAATTATTGCAGCTTAAGGAAAAGAGGACTCCTGATGCAGAAATACGGAGCTCTGCTGCATGCTGGTTCCCCTCTCGATGCGTATGAATAAAATGGCAGATCTCAGGAAGCAGCTGCTTGACAAGCATCGTCTCATCCAATCGCATACAGTCTTTAGGTTGCTGAAAAAGTAGAAAGAAAAATGAGGATTTTAAAGTTAGACATTATGGAGTTAAAAATTAACATAGGAATATAGCAAAACCAAATTGGAATGACTTTCCTTTTCCAGACTCTTCTAGCACGTTAAAAAATTAATCACACCTGGTAATGATATCTGTGGGAACATCCTTTAGTTATCCATAGATTTATACAAAAGTCAAGGCCTTCCATGTGAGAACTTCTTAACTTATTACATGAGGCTGATCATCTGTTGACCGCAAGGGAATGCTTTTTCTGAATGAATCTAAAAACTACATTACAGATTAAACAATAAGCCATAGAGGTCTTAAGGGTTATGGCAAAATCTGAGTGAAGTTGCCCCCCCACCACCACCACGTTGAAATCTAACAAAATTGGTGTCAAACGTTTGTACTACGTTTGTGCAGCAGAAATTTTCATTTGTGCCTCTATCATTTTTAAGATATTGATAAAAGTTTCCAGAGGTCATCGGAGGTCAACCCCCCCCCCCACATTACACAAATCAAACAAAACTGTTGCCGAACAATTGTGCTACATTTGTGTTGCTCTAATTTTAGTTTGTCTTGATTTTGTTTTGAAGATATTAAAGAAATTTAAAAAAAAAAAAAAAAAAAAAAAAAAAAGGTCAGCCAGCCAATTAACCAATACAAAACTGGTGTGAAACATTTGTGTAGCAAAAATGTTCGTTTGTGCTGCTATAATTTTTAGGGCATGTTTAGGTGTTTAGGATGAACTGGTAAAAAAAAAACCAAACCTAGTAACACTGGTTTGATCACCAGGGGGAGCTAGCAAACACATTGGGGAACATTTACTATGGCGTTTCCGCCAGTTTTGTGGCGCTCTCACCACATGTTCTGCTCTCAGACCTATTTATTAGCTGGCGGCGCCAGAAAAAATGACTTTTTACGCCTGCTCTGACTCTTCTCTGAAAAGGGGCGTGGCTTTGGCGGAGTGGAAACTCAGACACAATTAATATGTGTCGCAGCCCTTTTTGGGCGCTGTAAACTGGCGGAAAGTAGACCAAAAGAAAACTGGTCTAGCAGGGACT
Source organism: Engystomops pustulosus (assembly GCF_040894005.1). Taxonomy (NCBI): domain Eukaryota; kingdom Metazoa; phylum Chordata; class Amphibia; order Anura; family Leptodactylidae; genus Engystomops; species Engystomops pustulosus. The sequence goes on from NC_092412.1 coordinate 116,477,112, forward strand.
GTTGGACACATTTCTGGTGCTCGGGACAGATTTTGGTCCCAGGGACAGAAAATGGTCTCGGCGCCAGAAATGTCTCTGCACAGCTCCACAATATTAAATGTGTATCTTCTTTCCCAGAGCAGGTCGGTAACAAAGCCAGTGCAGACACCAACACTTTAGGTAAATGTCCCCCATTGTACTTTGGAAGGAATAAACTCTTCTCAGCTCTGGAAAATTTTTTGAATATATTAAAAATGACAAAAGCATCAACAGAAATTTTTTGCACACATGGCGTTTTGAATCTGTTTTTAAGCAGCCCGTTATAAAAAGCTTTGCACTGTTGAAAACGCATATGGTTTTTGATAACCCATCCATTTTTGACAGTTTTTCCCAATTATCTCAATTAAGACAACGGACAATAACGATCAAAAAACGGATGCGTTTACAGACTGCTTAAAAACGGCCACGTGTGCAAACAACCTAAGTCTATTTGCTGTGAGGAAAAGCTGTAATAAAACCCATAGGATTGTAAGCTTATGTGAGTGGGCCCGCATCTGACATTCTTATTGGTCTGTAGTAAAAGTAGTACACTGCATGCTCAACTCTCATTTACTTTAACCTCACTGTAAAACCACTGATCATTGGGCATGTTGGGTCTTGATCACCTTCTGATCACTGCTGAAAAATTATCAATTAATGGAAAACTTTATTATTAAAATATAAAGTCTACCGGATATTGTAGGATCGTATGCTGTTCTAGATTTCTATGAGCAGAAAGACAGAAGGAGTGCCCCAAGGGAAGTTCGTTTAGGGTTATTAAACTAGGAAACACCTGCAAAAGCCATCTATGCTGTCTGGCAATGACAAGATCAGCTGTTGCAGGACGGACAGTAAGAAAACCTATTTCCTCCCTCCTTACCCCTCACAAATACAATGCAAAGGAAATTTAAAATCCACTTACACTCAAATCACTTTTACTTATTAAGATAGTAAATTGCTACACCAATTTTTCTATACGGATAATTTAGACACACATACAAACTATACACATAACTATATAATTATATAATTCAGAAAGAGTAATAAAGATAAGCCTATTGCATTTCCTGTAATTTTATTGCGAAAACAAGCTTTCTAAAACCTTACTTATTGAAATTTAACTTATAGTCTCAATCCTTCGTGCAATGCGCTGTCAAAAAACAACAACCAATGTATCACCAATTGCACTTCATGGTGACGGTATTTAATATTCCATGGCGTGCACTGGGAAGTGGGAAAAAAAATCCAAATGCAGTGAAAATGGTGAAAAACCACATTTGCAACGTTTTCTTGTGGGCTTGGATTTTACAGCTTTCACTCTGTGTCCCAAATGACATGTCTACTTTATTCTTTGGGTCGGTACGATCACGTGGATACCAAATTTGTATAGGTTTTATAATGTTTTCATACATTTTAAAAAATTAAAACCTCCTGTACAAAATTTTTATTTTTTTTATTTTGCCATCTTCTGGCGCCAATAACTTTTTCATACTTTGGTGTACGGAGCTGTGGGTGGTGTCATTTTTTGCGAATTTTGATGGCGTTTTCATTACTATAATTTTTTGGGACTGTGCGACCTTTTGATCACTTTTTATGAATTTTTTATGAACACCCAAATTTTTTATGAACACCCGAGGCTACCATGGCGACGGATCGCCGCTCCCCGTGATGTCATCGGGGAGCGGCGATCCACGACAAGAAGGCGGCGCCATCTCTTTGAAGCCGCCGGCAGCATTGCCGGCGGCGATCGAGGTGAAAACACCCGCGATTGGTGTTAGCACCGATCGCGGGTGTTACCGGTAAGCCTTTTCTGCAATATGCAGCAAATACTTACCGGCTATGGAGAGCCCTCTCCATGCACCGGGACCCAGTACGCGACGTACTAGTACGGCGCGCGTCGGGAAGGGGTTAAGTGTAGGATGGTGAGAACAGGAGGACACGCCTAAAGTTGGATTTAAGGGGATTTGAAGAAAACTATTTTTAGCTAAAAGAAGGGTGGCATTTCATTATTAGGGCTCAACAGCTGTTATGTGAAAAATGTAGTTGACAGATTCCCTGTAAAAGTATATAACTAACCTGAAAAAGAGCGACTGAGATGCTTCCAAAGAGTAGTCAGAACAATATTACATAGATGAAAACCTTTAGGTTTAAAGTACTCACCCCAGCAAGACATTTTTCCAGTGTATCCAATATAATCAGCTGAGACAAGTATAAGTTTTTTTCAGCAGCTTCCCCAAATATCCTCTGTAGGAAAAACAGTAAAACAAATTAGATAGAGAGCAGCTTGCAGTTTTTACCAAGTTGTACAAAAACATGGATATTTGAATACTTTTATTGGAATGGAATGGGGTTAAATGGGCGCTAAATGGATTCTAGCATACATTGGGCAGGAGATGTGATATTGAGGTCATTAAGAAATGTTGTAGCACTTTATAAATTTCAATAATAATGTTTCACAGGGAAGGTAAAGCCATACTGCTGAATAAGAAAAGTATACTCCAACTCGACTAGACCCATGGTATGGTCAATAAGTGCACGGATCCAGCAAATCTGAGCTGCAAATCCAAACAAAAAATTCTCAAATCCAGCTCTTTGACAAAATAAAACTGCCTTTATTGTTCAATCCATGGCGTCTACAGGCACAATACAGGAGTAAAGGTAAAAAGTCAACATGTTTCTAGTACCGTTTCTAGTAAGAGCATGCAATAGTGCTAGAAATGCATTGACTATTTACCTATACACCTGTATTGTTCCTGTGAACGCCATGGATTGAACAAAGAGCTGGAACCATGAATTTTTAGTTTGAAAGCCATGCTGCTCCCCATGCTTCCAACTGAGAGGATTGTATATCCCACTACACATAACCTCCACATACTCTGCTCTAGGACCGGACTGCGCACTTACCATGTTGTTTACATTTTTTAGGATTTGTGTAAGTCCACTTATGACCAGAGAGAATTTGTACTTGGAAATGTTTATGAGACACTCTTTGTTGTGCTCCATGCTGACTTTGGTGTGTGTATTCTGCTGCCCAGCTTTAATTGGTAGCTGCAGAAGAGAAGAAAACAATGTTTAAGGCAAGTAATAGATGACCAGCATACTGAATGTTCAAAACTATCACCTCTCGCCTTACCGAGACAGATGTCTGCACACTTGTATACAAATGAATGACTAGAGTCTGTCACACCACAATACACAGTCAAAAACCGCACCTATTAGAAATTGTGCTCTGCACATTTCAGACCTTACCCACAGGAGTATACAAAGAATAAAGATAACCGCTGCTCAAACTACTTAAAACAACCTGCCTAATAAAATGGGTGAATGGAAATGGGCAATGGGCGCAGAACAGCCAACCACAACTAATTGATTACTGAGGAGTAGGTAATGAAATAAAATCATTTTACGGAGAATATGTGCCCCTTAGATCATTGTAGGCCACTGCCAGACTCCAGACGTCATAGTTTTGATCACACGAATAACCATGACCCCAGTGTCTTAGTCTTTTCTGTAGATGCATAATATTGAGACAGATATTTAGCGAAGCCCCGCACCAACAGGCTTAGGCCCCTCCCCTTCACCAGCCAGCAGTACACTTAGCGCGAGTCCCGGGCCTGGCATAGCATACGTTCGTTTGAGAGCAGACTTGCATCTATTGCAAAATTAAAATAGCTTCAAAACTTTCTGACCGTCTTGCGCTTTTTACTGTACTCAACAAAATGTTTTTCAAGTTCATTTCAACAAAGAAGCATTTCAGTGAACGCTGTGGGCTCAATAGTCAACACATGGGAACCCAATTGGTGTGTGACCGCTGAAGAATGCTTTCAGGGTCCCTCCAAACAAAGTGTCGACTGTTTGGTGAAGGCAGCTCGGTGCTGTCCGGCTACACTCCTCTGTAATGCCTCATTCACTGTTTTATGGCTTAGACAATACTAACCAGTCCGCTTACTGCAGGTGCATCACTGAGCTGTGCAAAACTATACTACAGTAGTAAGAGTCTATAGAAAATAATAAACACAGTTTGGGATGAATTGGCAGCTGCGCCTAATTTTCTTTTAGATGTAGATGGTACTTTTTGTTTCTCCCCTGTAAACATTTGCTGATTTATTTTTTAGACATGCAAAAGGTCTTATGTACAGGACCAAGCCATTGCTCAGACATGGAAAATGGGTGCCAACATCAAGTTTTCAGAACCCATTTGTTAGATATTTCTGTTTACCAAGAAATTATCTTATCAACTCTCTTTTACACAGACAACACTGTGCGCGCAGTCTTTTTAACGGACCCTCTCACTTTTGTTGTACAGTGCCTTGCAAAAGTATTCGCCCCCCTTGAACTTTTCTACCTTTTGCCAAATTTCAGGCTTAAATCAAAGATATAAAATTGTAAATTTTTTGGTGAGGAATTGTGAAGTGGGACACAATTGTGAAGTGGATATTTTAAACTCTCGTAAAAAAATTAAATTGTAAAAGTGGGTGTGCAATATTAGTATTACTTAGGGTGAAGACACACGTGGCGTTTTTAGGCTGTTTTTGGGCCGTTAGTGCCTTTTTACATTGTTAAAAACGCATGTGTAAAAAACGCATCAGTTTTTTAAAAACGCATCAGTTTTTTGAAAACGAATGCGAAATTGGACAAAACGCATGCGTTTTCAAAAAACGGATGCGTTTTTAATGATGTGAAAACGCACTAACTAAAAACGGCCCAAAAACGCCACGTGTGTCTTCACCCCCTGACAGTGCAGCGAACTCAGTCCAGAAGGTCAGTGAGGATCTCTGAATGATCCAATGTTGTCCTTAATGACCGATGATGATAAATACAATCCACCTGTGTGTAATAAAGTCTCCATATAAATACACCTGCTCTGTGATAGTCTCAGGGTTCCGTTTAACCCCTTAATGACCGCCCTATCAGGCTTCTACGGCAGTCATTAAGGGTACTTCTTCTGACGCGACACCTATCTACGGCTGCGCGTCAGAAGATGATTTTGGGACATCGGGTGAGTATAGTGCTGGTGTCGGGCTGTGAATATCACAGCCCAGACCCAGCACTAACACCCGGGATCGGGTGAAAACTCTGATTCCAGGTGTTTAACCCCTTACACGCCGCCGTGTCCCCACCGTGGATCGGACCCCCTCTGTGTGCTTACCGGGAGATCCGATCCCTCCTGCCGCAGCCCCGGGGTCCGGCGAGTGCCCCGAGGCCGTCGGCTTCTGTCCCTGCCAGGTTCCGCCTCCTGGCAAGACCCGGCTGTATGCAACTGAGCATTCGCATTACTTACACTGTACACCATACACTGTGGAATACAAGTGTATTTCAGTGTAAAGCCTGGAACAAGCGATCGGATGAACAGTCATTTTATAATATTATTAAATAAATAAGTCCCATAATCTCCCCAGTTACACATAAAATGCAAATAAAGTATATAAAACACAAAAAAAACATACATATCTGGTATCATCAAGTCCGTATTAATCTGCACAATAAATCTAAATATTGAACCTGTTCGATGAACGAGTTAAAAAAAAAAACCCCACGAAAAACTTCCAGTAATATACAATTTTCCATCAAACGCCAACACAAAATGTTCTAAAAAGTGATCAAAAAAAAGTTACATTCCCTTACAAAAAATAAGCCCTCAACCAGATCTGACAACAGAAAATTACAGAAGTTATTGCCTGAAAAGTTGTCAATAGTAAAAACAGTGCGATTTTCTCCAATATTGGTTTTGCTCAGGAAAATTGTATATAATATATATATAAATGAGGTATCACCGCAATCGTAGTGAACCAGAGAATAAAGATAAAATATTATTTTTATGTTACGGTGAGAGGGGGGGGGGGAAAATTGCTAAAAATCCAAAATAAAAATTGATGATTTTGTTTGTGTCCCACTTGAAATAGTTAATAAAATCTCATGAATAAGCTATAGACCCCAAAATGAATTATCTATACATTGTATCTCATCCTGTAAATAATAAGCCCTCATATGTTCACTTTACCAAAAAAAAATAAAAATAAAAATAAATGTTTAGGTAGTACAATGTGACAATACAAATCTGCTGTGAATGACGCTCCTCTGATCCTATGCCCGACCGTGCGCCCATACAGCAGGTTACCACCACATATGGGGTATCGCTACACTCAGGAGAAATTGGGCATCAAACGTTGCAGATCGTTTCATCATTTAATTTCTTATGAAACTGTCAGTTTTGGCCTAAATTAATGAATTTTCGAAAAAAAACACCTAAAGTTTCTAAATCGCAGGTCCATATTGTTTTAACCCATGTAAAACACTTAAAGGGTTAATAGACTTAATAGAAGATGTTTTACATACGTGGAGGGGTGAACTTTTTACAATCATAATTTATGGGGACTATTACTGAGGCCTTTCAAAGTCACTTGCCTAGTTGTCCCTCAAAATGTGAGTTTTGGTGATTTTCATGAAAATGAGAAAAATGGCACCTAAAGTTCTGCACCTCATAACATCCTAGAAAAATGAGAGGACACATAAAATATCATCTCAACATAAAGCAGACATTCCGTAAATGTTAATTATCATTAACATAAAGTAAAAAAAAACAAAAAAAAAAAAACCACACAAAATCACATATTTGGTATCGCCGTGTCTGATTGCCAAATCAAAAAAGTTGTGTGTGCTCAAATGGTAGTAGTGAAGTCTCCTACATCCCTTAAAGTGTAACCGTCATTCTGAGCAAAAAAAAACCTAAAATACATAATTCTGCTCCAGGTGTCCCTGGGAATCATTCCTCAAAGTATTTTGCCTCTCGGTCCTCAGTACCTCTTTTGGCCCATAGCAACCATGGTTTCCAGCTCTCAAAAACCTACAATCAGCAAGATGGAGGGCGGGACTTCCTCCTGTCACCTCATCACAAGCACAGGCTGCTGACCAATGAGACCAGAGCTATCTTCTATCTATCTATCCCATATCTATCTATTTAGTATCCATTTATCCATCTCTCATATTTTTCTATCTATCTCCTATGTTTCTCTCCCTCCTATCTATCTCCTATCTATCTATGTATATCCTATCTATATCATATCTATGTATCCATGTCTACCTACCTAAGTAACACTCCAGCTATGGTCCCCTGACCTCAACCCCATTGAGAACCTCTGGAGCATCACCAAAAGGAGTGTCTATGATGGCGGGAGGCAGTTCACATCCAAGCAACAGCTCTGGGAGGGTGTTCTGTCCTCATGCAAAACAATCCAAGCAGAAACCAACCAAAAACTGACACATTCAATGGACGAGAGAGTTCAGAAGCTCCTTTGGTACAAGGGGTCCTATGTGCAAAACTAACATCATCTTGAACAATTTTTGACTTGAAAATGGTTTGATTTCATTTTGTAATAATCTGCTTATGCCACAAATTACCATTTTTTTTGTTGTAAATAAAAACAGAAAATTATGTTGTGCATAATAATTTAGAACATGCATGACAAGTATTTTTAAAAAAATATATACTGTCTGTTCAAAAACATTTCAATTATACGCAAATAGTTGATGACTGCAAAAATGACCATGACTGCAATTCATGTAGGTAATTTTGGAAAATATGAGAAAATGTTATTTGCACAATAATTTGGAACGCAGTGTAGTTAGCGGCAGTGGAGGGGAGGCAGAGTCAGCCAGTATAGTTAGGGACCGCCAGCGGCATCAACCTCAGTCTAGTCACGGGGTGGGGGGCTAAGGGTCGGCCGCGTCAACCATAGTCCTGTCTGTTTAAGGCCCCTTCCACACTAGCGAGTGTGATGCGATGAACTCGCATCACACTCGCAACGCAAGCTGCCGGGAACGCACGGCCCGAACGCTGCACCGCGGGAGTGAACTCAGCATGTCAGTTCACTCCCGCGGTGCAACGTTCGGGCCGTGGGTTCCCGGCAGTTTGCGTTGCGAGTGTGATGCGAGTTCATCGCATCACACTCGCTAGTGTGGAAGGGGCCTAAGGCATGATGTAAGATTACATCCATTTATTATTCCATGCCGTGTACTGGGAAGGTGGAAAATAATTCCAAATGTGGAACTCCAAACAACACCTCTACTTTATTCTTTGGTTCGGTACGATTGCGGTGATACCAAATCGGTTTTATTGTGTTTTAATACATTTTCAAAAATTAAACGAACGTGTACGTCCCCTCTGGCAGGATCTGTTGCTTTTTTATTTTAGCTTTTTATTTACTGGTTTTTACAAAAAAAGATTTTAAAATTGCAAAGCCGCCTCACAGGCAAATGAGCTTGAGAGGCTTCAGGCTCCATTAAAACCTATGGAGCCTCTCCGACTCATTTGCATAATTTTTAAATCCTTTTATTTTTAAAAACAAGGTCATAAGAAGCTTAAAAAAGAACAGATCCTGCAGATGGCACACACAGTACAGGCAGTCCCCGGGATACAAGATAGGGTCCGGAGGTTTGTTCTTAAGTTGAATTTGTATGCAAGTCAAAACTCTATATTTAATAATTGTAGATCCAGACAAAAAAAAAAAATGTTTGGCCCCAGTCACAATTGGAGTTTAAACTTTTTTTGCTGTAATGGGACCAAGGATTATCAATAAATCTTCATTACAGACACCTTACAGCTGATTATTGCAGTCTGGGACTATAGCAAAGCATTCAGAAAGCTTCACCAGAGGTCAGAGGGGTCTGTCTGTAAATATGAGTTGTCTGTAAAAGTCGGGTGTCCTTAACCGGTTAAGGACCGGGCCCGTTCCTGTTTTTTTCATGTCCATTTCTCACTCCCCACCTTCAAAAATCTATAACTTTTTTATTTTTACACGTAAAGAGCTGTGTGACGGCTTGTTTTCTGCGTAACAAATTGCACTTCATAGAGATGGTATTAAATATTCCATGCCATGTACTCAGAAGCGGGAAAAAAATTCCAAATGCAGTGAAAATGGTGAAAAAACGCATTTGCGCCATTTTCTTGTGGGCTTGGATATTACGGCTTTCACCGAGAGCCCCAAATGACATGTCTACTTTATTCTTTGGGTCAGTACGATTATGGGGATAACAAATTTGTATAGGTTTTATAATGTTTTATAACTTTTTTTTATACTTTGGTGTACGGAGCTGTGGATGGCGTCAATTTTTTTGACATTTGATAATATTTTCAATTATATTATTTTTAGGACTGTAGGACCTTTTGGTCACTTTTTATAGATTTTTTAAATATTTTTCAAAATGGCAAAAGTGCCATTTTCGACTTTGGACACCATTTTCCTTTACGGATTTAAACGCAGTGAAAAAACGTTAATATATTTTGATCGGGCATTTTCGACTTTGGACACCATTTTCCTTTACGGATTTAAACGCAGTGAAAAAACGTTAATATATTTTGATCGGGCATTTTCGGACACGTCGATACCTAATGTGTTTATGATTTTTACTGTTTATATTTATGTCAGTTCTAGGGAAAGGGGGGGGGGTGATTTGAATTTTTAGGTTTTTTTATTAGAATTTATTTTTAAACTTTTTTATTTTTATTTTTGCTATTTTTCAGACTCCCTAGGGTACTTTAACCCTAGGTTGTCTGAACAACTACAGTATGGCAGTATATGGGGATTTATACGAAATAGCCTCAGGTCTTCGGAAGACCCGAGGCTACCATAGAGACGGATCTCCGCTCCCCGATGACGTCACGGGGAGCGACGATCCTGGATGGGGCTGCCGGCAGCGATCGCTGCATTAACACCCGCGATCGGTGCTAGCACCGATCGCGGGTGTTACCGGTAAGCTTTTGCTGTAATATGCAGCAAAGACTTACCGGCTATGAAGTCTTTGCTGCATATTGCATCAGCCCGTGAGCCCTCTCCATGCAGCGGGACATGACCGCCGCCGTGAATACATGGCGGGCGGTCGTGAACCAGTTAAGTAGGGGACCGCCTGTATGTCAGTGTGCTGGGTTTAGAATACTTTATCATGGTGGTAGATGCTATAATGTTTTTATTCCTCAATCAAAAGAGGAATATTAGGGCTTGTTTATTGCAGGAAAAGGTAACAGTTAAAGGAAACCTACCACCACAAATCTACCTATAAAGGTAGATCGGGTGATAGGTGAATCAATGGGACGTGAGGATAGCCCTTTTAAGGGCTAATCCTCACGTCCCCGCACTGTTTTATAAACTTTTATTACCCTAATATGTTAATTTACTTATGCGGCTACTGGGGCGTGGAGTAGCCGCATCTGAGGTTACACGAGGCGGCTACTCCACGCCCCGGTAGCCACATTACCCCTCCTACTCACCATGTTCGGCGCGCAGCTGCTCGTAGCTGCGCGCCCTCGTCCGCCGATCCTGCCGTCTGCGCATGCGCAGAACAGCAGGCCCGCGCCTGCGCAGCCCCGGCTTCAGAGCAGTGACCGCGCAGGCGCGGGCCTGCTGTTCTGCGCATGCGCAGACGGCAGGATCGGCGGACGAGGGCGCGCAGCTACGAGCAGCTGCGCGCCGAACATGGTGAGTAGGAGGGGTAATGTGGCTACCGGGGCGTGGAGTAGCCGCCTCGTGTAACCTCAGATGCGGCTACTCCACGCCCCAGTAGCCGCATAAGTAAATTAACATATTAGGGTAATAAAAGTTTACAAAACAGTGCGGGGACGTGAGGATTAGCCCTTAAAAGGGCTATCCTCACGTTCCATTGATCCACCTACCACCCAATCTACCTTTATAGGTAGATTTGTGGTGGTAGGTGCCCTTTAAATTGGTACTATTTTGGGGCACATCTGACTTTTTGATCACTTTTCATTACACATTTTTAGGAAGTAGAAAGCACTAAAATGTAACCTGTGACCTCATTTTCATTAAAGTAAGGATATGGAAGATGGCACTCAATCCAATTTTGAAAATAAATGCTTTTATTCTTGTACCAATCCACTTTAATACATATACATGATGTTTCAGTCAAAAAGACCTTCCTCAGATGCGGATTGTACTGTATAGCGATCCTAAGCCTGGAAGATAGAAGCGGTATCCACCGCTTCAGACCTTGGCTGTGTGTCAGCAGTGATGGCAAACCTTTTAGGGATCAAGTGCCCAAACTACAACCTCTAACCCCTGCATTTATTGCAAAGTGCGAACAATTTAGCAATGTACGTGGGGACTGCCTATACAAGGGACAAATAATGCAGCCACATGTCCACCACCATTACAACCAAAATACACACCATCATATGGATAATAAAGACAAATATTACTAATATTATCACTACACCAGGAGCAAATAAAGTGATTAATAACACAGTCATACAATGATTCATGTTACCACCATAAAATTATTTATATTACTGCCATACAGGAATTCATATTACCCCCCACTGTGATAAATACTAGTGTCAAACATCATGATTATTGAGCAAAGGCTGCCATGTAAAGGACAGTCACCAACAATGTGGGAGATCTGGAAGGGAAAGTTAAAGAAGATTCTACTTGAAAGGAAACCTTCCATGAGGAATCTACCAAAAGTAGATCTGATTGTAGTTTCCTCAGCCCTAATCGGTTATTTAATAATCCTGGAATCTAACTTACCGTAACTTGTTAAAAACTAACAGCTCCTATATTTTGCCCTGCACAGTGCAGTGAGACAAGGTTTCGATGCTGTTAGGTGGCACCGTACCAGTGTTCAGCCTGGTAAAGATGGCAAAGAGATTTATCAACACACCCACACGCCTCCTGATGTATTTGGTGGAACTGTAGGGTGAAATGATCATAATTACTGGTGGTGCGCCAGTAATTGTGATTAGTTCAGGTCTTGTAAACCAGAAAAGCGTCATACAAGTCCTAATAAATTTCCCTAAAGTTCTTATTTAGATGGCAATATGTCCACAAAATAAGGTCAAAGTGGTAAATAAAAGCTCTAAAAAGCAGAGGAACTGTGGGGAATCCTATTTGGTAGCTAATGATATTATAATAAAGGGGATGAGCTCTTTAGTATGACACAAGCATTGTGTTAGACAGTGGGGCCACTGTCTGGACATGGATAGATGCTCTATCTGAATGGGGTATGAGCAAATAAGACCTATAAAACGTCATATGGCAGTCATGAATGGAATTAAAAAGTTTTTGGATAAGGTGCACTGTAGTGAGATACTGAGGTCTCTCTAAAGCCCATGGTCTGGTTAAAGGCAGTAAAGGAGTTTCTTAAGGACGCAGCCTCTATTTGTTTTTCCATTTTTTGTATCCTTACCTTTTATTTTTCCATACAGAGTTTTAAAACGGCTTGTTTTATGCAATACAAATTGTACTTCCAAATGAAAATCCAATGTGTAATGGGAAGATGGAAAGAAATTCCAAATGCATTCACACCATTTTCTTGTGTACTTCATTTCCTACGGCTTTTATTTTGTGCTACGAATGACCCCCTCATGGTCAGTACGATCATGAGGAAACCAAATTTATATAGGTTTTATTTTATTTTATTTTAACAGAGTTCCAAAAATGAAAACAAGACTGTTCAAATTCTGATGCTTATAACTTAATCCATAGCTTACGGACTTGTATAATATGTCATGACATTACTACCATCAGCGCGACCGCGGCATTTAAACTGCCTTCTGGGGGTCTTTCCCATACGATCGCCCGCCCCGTCTCCAAAAGTGTCATCTTAAAGACACAGTGTCAGCCTATGCATGTGTGACACAGCTAATACCCTGTAATACATCAGTATTGCAAGGTATTATCATGAACAAGCAATCAGATGATTGCTTGTTCATGTCCCAAGGCAGAAGTAATAAAATAAAGTGTTAAAAAATGGTATTCAATTAAAAAAAAAAAATCAATAAAACAATAAAAATGCCCATAAGCCCCATAATATATGAGATATAACGCACTAAAAAGTCTAAATCATAACACAAACCCCACATATATAGTTTTAAAGCGCCCGTAGCAACCTGTAGAATAAAAGTAAATAATTATTGAACCCGCACACTGAATTCCATTAAAAAAAACTGTTAAAAACCTGCCATAAATTATGATTTTTTCTATTTAATCCCACAAAAAAATGTAATAAAGTGATCAAAAAAACATATCTACTCCAGAATGATACTGTTGCAAAGTAAAACATGTCCCGCAAAAAACATTCCATCAACCAGCTCCGTAGTCAAAAAGGTAAAAGTGTTATGCCACTTGGAAGACAGCAATGCAAAAATTAGATAGATAGATTTTTCCCTACATTATGGTTTTATTTGGCAAATTTAGTAAAACATTAAAAAAAATATTCAAGTATTGTATTCCCGTTGACATATTGACCCAAAGAATAAAGATAACATGATTATTAGGCTATACGGTATGCACCAAAGTAAAAAAAAATCCAGTACAGAATGGATGCCTTTCTTCTCCTTCCCTCAAAAAAAGTTCCTAAATTTTCATCAATAGGGATACCAACCCCAAAATGGTAACAATGGAAAAAACATCTGATCCTGACAAAATTTGACCATTCTAAATTTCACCTCCATTTTGATTTAATTACTATAAGGATCTCAAAGTGTTAACAATCTTCCTAAAAGCCGTTTCTGATAGTTTGAGGGGTGCAGATTTGAAAATGTGTTGATTATATAGGGTTTTTGATTTTAAATATATACAATTTCATTCAGAATAGTATTTATCCCCAAAATAGTCAATTCTGAAAATACAGGAAATCCATAATAGATTTGTAAGCCGCGTGACATCAAAATAAATTATCCAGACATTTCAAATATTATGAAAATGTAACTTCAGCAAGTTATTTAAGTGGTAAAGTTATCAGCCTGAAACCGCAATGATTTTGAAAATGGCAAACATTTTTTAAAAATTCACTACTTTTTCTTTTTTTTTTTGTAAATAAACGCAAAACTTATCAGCCAAAATTTACCACTAAAATGAAGTTCTAACCATATAGAGAGACAACTGAGAATACAAAAAAAAAACGGCTGAGAGCCATGCTCTCGTTTGTTTACAGGCACGCATGCACGACAACTTGGCAGCAGAGAAGGTTAGTACATGTTTATATTTTTAAAAGCCCCTCCCACCGTTAGATTTTTTTCATAAAATCAGCCAACCCATTTAAAAAGGGCCGTTCCCAATCTTCACTAAACCTGACTTGCATAATTGAAGGAAACCTACAATCAGAAGTAGATGGTAGATCAGGCATTTATGGCTCTGCCCTAATCCTTATTTCACCAAACCTGGTCCCTAAGCTAATGTTTTAAAAACTTTAATAAGGTCATATATAAATTACCTGCAGAGTCTTGTAGGGCATGGTTTCACCTGGCTAATAAAGGCTATTCCACGCCCCCAGTAGTCTTTGTCAGTTTTTATGGAAATACTGAGCATGCTCCTGTGCCAGGTTGGGTGAACACGCGTGCGTCTCTTCCCTTACCCGGGAGCATGCACAGTATCTCCATAGATTCTTCTGTTAATAGACATTAAAGGACACCTGTCATCAGGTCTGTGTCACTTGTCCTGTCACCTCTACCTGTTGGAGCAGCTCACAAGGATCCCATCTCAGCCTTTATCTAGTTATTTCATACATTATTCATTGTAAAATCATCTATTTTTTATTATGTAAATGAGGCTGGTCACATGGTCAGAGGCAGTGATGTCACCCCTGTTACCCCTCCACTCTCCTCCCCCTGCTCATGTCTGTGTGTAATGTATAGTAAAGCATGGCTAGTGTGTGTGCTGCATCTGCTGACATGCTGCATCCTCCTAATACACAGGTGAGAGACACAGACATCAGCTACACATGAATCTGACATGTTCTGCTGTAACATGGCTGCCTGGAGCTGCTGTATCTCTAGTATACACACACACATGCACACACAGGCTGCAGGGGGCGTGGCCACCAGCAAGCACATGGAGCAGCCATCACCTTATTATACAGCCTCACATCATTACACAGGCTGTCAAGTCAAGCACTGGGGGTGTGCCTGTGCCTCCCACTCATGAATAGAGTGGACAGCTTGAATATGCTAATGCTTCATTGGACATTTCACAGGTCATTTGCATACAGCTTTAGGACCTCATTGCTTAGGTTTACAGGCATGTAGAGGGACAATGAAGGGATAGAGGCAATGCTCTCTAATGGCAGTTTATGAAAATATATTTAGTTTAGGGGGGTTATTTTGCATGACGGGTTCTCTTTAAGGAAGATTCATCAATGCGTCGCACATTAGACTAAACTTCTGCTACACCAGATTTATCACCATGTCTGATGCTGGTCAATAAATCTGGCATACAGGAAGCCTGTTGAGTACTTTGCACCATCTATTTGGTGGTCTAGTTTACTGTGACATATTTTGGTTTACAGACTTTCCCACGAAGACACACCCCTTTGTTGGAAAAGTTTTGTTTTTTTTTTAAAAAAACCTGTAAAAGCCCCTTTAGAATTTTTGCAGCGCAATTGATTTGTTTCAAGTATATTGATAAATATCTCATATCATACGATGGATTCTGGTGTAGTTGGAACTTTCTCTCTAGCTCCCACTTTTCCACAGTCATCAATGTCATAATGATAGTTTTAGTCACCTTCTCCATTCCAGGACCACCCACTTGTCAATAGAGAATATTTAACATAGTTTCAGGGTAGTTTTAGTGGCCAATATGCCAATTACGCTTTCTGTCAAATGGGTGGTTCTGCGTTGCAGTACCCAGCCCCGCCCTGCTGACAGTACAAATCTGAAAATAATGATTTAGATTATGATGGGTCCAGTGAGAAAGTTTCTAGTATTTCATTGGTGTCAGGAAGAGTTGGAGTTAGGAGCAGGTGAAAAGTCCTCTTCCAACCCTCCAAAGCTCCAGATTGGGACACCCTGGGTAAAGCCCTAAATTGTGGGAGAGCTGCACACTGGACACTAGTAAGGCCTTAACCAGAGACACAAAGTCCCCCTCAGGATCATTACATATGCCAATACCACATCACCCATCAACACAGGAGTCCTGGATGATCACAGCACAAGCATGCAAAAAAAAAAAAAAAAAAAATACCTGGGGAAAAAAGTGTGAAAAACATTAGCCATCTTCTCCCTCCTACCATAACCACCAGAAAACTCAGAGACAAATGACAGGAGGCTGTCAGGTCATTGCCACGGATGGATGTCTGAAGTCATCTAAGCACCCTACAAACTCAGTATTAAACGTGTGCACTCAGCTCTAAAGGATGAAGCCTCGGCGCACTACTAGCACCAGCAATCCCACACACACCCTCTGAGTCCATTCATAACAATCAGTGCATATGTCAGTCCACGTCACACAGGAGTCAATACAAATGTGGACAGGAAACAATTTAAGTGTCAGGCACGATTCTCACGCCAGTCTGTCAAGAAGGGCATGAGTGACAGTTTCCTGCCCTCCATGTGCCAAGCCATTCCCGGGCACATCTCACATGTTTACACGTCCCTGGGATCCGGAGCCCAGCTCTCCATCATCACCACCATCTTCCTCCATAGCAACACTCCCTTCTCCTCCTCCCCGGTACCCAGGCACACATCCCAATTACCTGCTCTTCGAAGCGGGTCACCACGGCCTGCACCCATTCTACCGGCTTATGAGCCGCCATCGCCCCGGCCCGGGGTCTCCCCCTTCCTCCTCTTCCCGGGGATCACAGGCCGCCGGAGGGGAGGTGATGATGATGACAGGAACCGTAACAGCTGCTGGTTATTCCACCTCCTCCACTTCCCCCTTCCTCCACCTCCGCCGCCACCACCACCGCCTCCACCTCCTCCCGCCGCCCCCTCCTCTCCTCCTCCCCGCTATCGCGCTCTACCCTCGGCCATCACCGCAAAGACGCCATGACACCAGACCGGAAGTGCGATCACTCT
Source organism: Engystomops pustulosus (assembly GCF_040894005.1). NCBI lineage: Eukaryota > Metazoa > Chordata > Amphibia > Anura > Leptodactylidae > Engystomops > Engystomops pustulosus. The sequence goes on from NC_092412.1 coordinate 116,493,937, forward strand.
GCTCGGCCCCGCGATTGCTGGGGAGGATGCGCGCATGCGCACAACACACTCGCTGCCAGGGCCTGTCGACCAGGATGGACGGGCGTGGCTTCCACAGCAGGGCGTGGCTTGGTGCATTAACCCATTTGCTTTCTAAATGTTTATGGTTTGTGTGTTGCCCTTAAAAGTTTTAACAATAAAGACCAAAGTAAATATATGAAATATGGAAATCGTAGGGAATGGTGTAATGCAGGCTTTCCACTGCACAGGTGCCAAGTGTAGTATTCTTCAATATTATAATTATGTCCCATGCTTTCTATCACCCAGATAATAGAGTTTGAGAACCTCCAAAAAACATGGTTGGTTTCATATAATCCAGTGAACTGTACTGCATGCTGTGCACATTTATGAACTTTTGACACTTTGTATTCTTGTTAGTCAACGAGGTGTGGCTTAGCTTATTGATAGCGTCCTAGAACTAGGCAGACAAACAGCATTATATTGCAGCAAATTTATTACAGATTATGGATGATTTATAATGGATGATTAATCTGGCATTTTAAAAGATGTCTCCACGTAGGTCACCCTCATAGGAGAAGATAACATAGATTCACAGCACAGGGGAGATGCAGAATTATAAGTTCATGGGTAACACCAGCACTTTTTATAAATCTGGTGGCAGATAACACTGAGAATTTCTCCTTTTCTTCTTCTTCTACATGACCTCCGTGTCAACTTCTTCCAGCCATAACTTATCTCTGCAGATTAAGCAACACATAAACTTTATCAACTTCATAGCAAAAGCTCGATACTGTTCTTTTCACAGCAGCCAATACCAAAACCGTGCCTCCACAATAGCCAAAGTAGTACCATTGGCCTCAAAGTAGTCAATACAGTTACAGTGCTCCCACGGTAGCCTATGTGTTAACAGGGCCTCCACATTAGCCATTATAGTCAATGGGGTCCTACAGTATCTAATATAGTCAAAGAATCCCTACAGTAGCCAATAGAGTGACAGGGACCAGTGCCCCTCACTTAAGCCAAGTCCCAGTGCCAATTTCTACCTTATTTCCCTCCTTTTCTCTCCATCTTCACTCTGTAGCACCAGCAGTGGTGACACAGGTGACGTGTGATGGCGCATCGGCCAGCACCCGGTTAGGTCCGGTTATAAAACCAGGCAGCACCCAGCGCAAGCTGACACGTTATCACGCAGTGCCTGTGGAAAATCTCCTCCATCCTCAGGCCGTACCGTGGGATCGAGATCAGAAGACCAGGAACTGAAATTTCAAGTGACATCCGGTCCGGCGCCCAGATTCCACACGTCCGGATCCCACTCCTGTAGAGTAATTGGGGATGGAAGCAATTCGACCACAATGATTACATCCCCAGCTAAAGTCAGACAAATGTGTCAAGAGAGGCTGCAAATTTATCTCCCACCAAAAGTCTCTGTAATCATTTCCAAAGTTTACTCTTACAAATCATAGGAGACATATACAATTATAATATTATATTACAGAGTACAAACAGTCTTAAGCCAAAGAACAGAACCAGCGTTTGAGGATTTTTGTAGATTAAAAAATTCCTTTGTCTTTTTTTACAATCCAGATAAAAACTAACATGGCAAGGTACAAGTGTCAAGGCCCCAGAGACCTACGCGTTTCGCTCGTTAGAGCTTAATCATGGTCTATGGTTCTCTTACAATGAGGAAACTATTTATTGGAGTCATTCGTATACTCGGATACATGTATTTGGCTTAGACTTTTTCTTTATGTATTGAATCTTTGAAATGTATATTAACAGGTTCACAACCGCCCGCCGTGTATTCACGGCGGCGGTCAGGACCCGGTGCACGGAGAGGGCTCACGGGCTGCATATTGCACCGATATTGCCAGGACCGAACGCGAGTGTTTTCTAGCTGATCGCATGGGCGCCGCCATCTTTCTGAGGATCGTCACTCCCCATGACGTCATCGGGGAGTAGCGATCCGCCCCCATGGTAGCCTCGGGTGTTCCGAATTAGATTAAAATTCAAATTTTGTGGCAAGACATGGACTCACGAAGGTGAACTCCGGCAGACTTGAGCGGGGATATCGGGTGCACGATCTTAGTGAATTGCGATGGACTTCATCCTCATCGGACACGCACCTCGGCGATCGCGATAGGACCGGGTAAGTAAATGTGCCCCAACATATTGTCCAATACAATTAAAGGGAGGCAAGTTCATCTTATTAGAAGCTAGACATTGTACCCTCTGCTGTGCCTGGTGTAATGAAGATACAAATGGATCTCCTCGATCATGGCACTTGTCTTCTTTAACACCTTAACGCCGGGACCCTTTTTTTTTCCATTTTTCACTCCTCATCTTCAAAAATCTATAACTTTTTTTATTTTTCGAAAAAAAGACATCTGCGGCACTCACCCGTTAAAATTCTTCTTTATTGTAGTCTTCACATAAGATCAATCCGACATAGTACAGCCAAAGTGGGGCAGAGGTAGGAGCAGGGGGTCAAAAAGAGGCGACAGCCGTTTCGCGCTGTCTGGCGCTTTCTCTAGCCTGTGGAGTGTGGCGTCCTCACCTGGTTCTTAATACGGCCGGCGAGACGTCACACCCCCCCGTTGCTCAGCAACCGGGACGCTGTTAGGCATAGCGGCAGGAAGTAAGCCGAACTATGCACTAAGGCGCTATGCGGACAAGGCAACATATACAAAGTTAAAAAACACATAACAGGATTTACTCGGACGGTAAACATATTTCTACTTATTAGTAGGTCATGCACAGAAACACAGAAAAAAAAACATATAATGAAGTAACGGCATAAAGTTAGCCTGGTATAAGCAGAGAGATGAACCAAAGCGTGCGCACTGATATGCGCAATCACGGGGAAGCGGTAATTGAGGAGGATAGAAGGTAAGCTTACAAGAACACCCCCATGTCATTCTTATCGTTTAATCCTAGGGGGCCCATGGCATTGGTTCTCAGAATCCATCTTGCCTCCTTCCTCAGGAGTTCCCTGTGGCGATCCCCGCCATTAGGCGGTACCGGAACATGTTCAATGCCACCAAAGCTGAAAATGCCGGTATTTCCTCCGTGTACCCTATTGACGTGCTCAATGAGTCTAGGGGCACCCCTGCCGCTTTTTACTGACTGGCAATGTTCGCTAAATCTGATATTCAGGGGGCGAATAGTCTTACCGATATAAAAATGGCCACAGGGGCCATTTTTATTGTGAAGACTACAATAAAGAAGAATTTTAACGGGTGAGTGCCGCAGATGTCTTTTTTTCATACTATTTTCCGTTATCTACACTTTACATGCTGAGCACCATCCGTGTTAACATCTTATATTACTGCACCATCTCTAAAGATATATATCAACTGCAAGCCGTGGGGAGTGGCGGTAGTGCCCTCGTGTTTCCCGGCTCTGTCCGCTATTTTTTTTTTTTTTCCATGTTAAGAGCTGTGTGAGGGTTTGTTTTCTGCAAAACAAAGTGCAATTCACAGTGACAGTATTTATTATTCCATGCCGCGTACTGCGAAGTGGGAAAAAATTCCAATGCGGTGAAATTGGTGAAAAAATTCATTTGTGCCATTTTCTTGTGGGCTTGGATTTTACGGCTTCCACCGTGTGCCCCAAATGACATATCTTCTTTATTCTTTGGGTTGGTGCGATCACCGGCATTCCAAATTTATATATGTTATATAATGTCTTCATACATTTATGAAAGTTAAAACCTTCTGTAAAAATATCTTTATTTTGCTATCTTCTGCCGCTAATAACTTTTTTATGCTTCAGTTTATGGGGCTGTGTTTTCATTTTTTGCAAGATGAGATGATGCTTTTAATCCCTTTTTATTGCATTTTTTACATTACTTTGGGCACTATTTTACATTACGGGGTGAAATGCCAGGAATAACTGTTTTAATATTTTGATATTTCACATCTCCAGATGTGCCTAAAATGCATTTCAAAACATAATTCAATCACATCTGTGCTGCATTCACATTATGGGGGAGATTTACTTACCTGGCAGCGGAGCTCCCCCGAAAGTGCAGTGTCCGACCGGAATGCACTGTGCAGCGATCCACTAAGAACGTGCACCCGATATCCTGCATGGGTTGCTTCTCTGCTCAGGTCCGACAGAGTTCACCTTCTTCTTCCTGGTGCATTTAAGTGCTTGGTTTTGCAAATTGAAAGTTAAATCCATCGCTCAGTCCAAATCAGTCGGATCGTCCGACGGCCCGCACCCGATTTCTGTCACATGAAAGCCAGCGCAGCTGCGCCACAATCCAATCATGTGTGACACAGCGGCGCGATCTGTGGACCCTTAGAAAATAAGCCCCCATGTGTCTGCGTTGAATTTTTAAACATTGCAAACACAATAGGAAAAATGTATAGGTTTCTCAGTCGCCCTAACCTAAGGACTGCACGGGCCCCCCTGTGCAGGGAAGAGCAGTGCCTTTTCTATCAGGCTGTTAACCCCTTTGATCCCGCAATCCAATCCCTCCAGTCACCCCGTGCCGTCTTCAGTGCTGAGCAGCCGGGTACCTAATGAAGGGTCCCCGGGTCTGCAATCGGCAGGCTGGACCGAGTAGGCTGCATAGGCTGACACTTCTGATGCACTGTAATACATGGCTATTGCAGTGCATTAGTATGAACTAGTGATCACTAATATGGGTAGTAAGACTATCAACCAGAAAACCAGAAAATTTTGAAGTTTGAAAACAGTAATTTTTATCAAAATGTTTATCAAATTCACCTTTTCAGAAATAAATATTAAATATATCAACCAAAATTTCCCACTATTTTGAAGTACAAAATGTAACGGAAAAACAAACTCAAAAACACTTGGCTAAGTTGAAGCCTTCTAAAATTATAGCTGGATAAAGTGACATGAAAAATAGGCCTTGGTCATCAAGGCGCAAATGAGCTTGGTCACTAAGGGGTTTAAGATCAAACGGTGAGCTTGATTTATTCTGATATTGACTGATTAAAAAATTCCCCTGTTGCCATTGCTGAGCATTGATTACACTCCAAACAAGGGTATGTGGGAGTCTGTGGGAGTATGTGGGTCTTTTTGTGAGTTGAGAGAAAGGTTTGTCTAGGGATTCTAGTGAGGCTACCTATGTCTGCTCTACCCAACATATCACTAAGATTCGTCATGTGTTTGTGCCATATTAGTGGGGATTGTTGAAACTTTGGGTATGCATTTTGAAGGAGTATACAATGTTTTTGTTAACAAACCTTGTACTTGTACCTTGTCTTAAGGAGACATCAGATTATATTGATGTATGAACGGAATATGCTGGGGGGTTTCTTTTGTTCAGCTTGATTGGTCAGAAGATATATGTGTCTGTGCATTTGTATATGGATATACAATATACATATTATATACATATTTATATATTTGTGATATGTATATGTGAATTTTGTTGAGAACCCTTCAAGGATATCCTAACGGTCATTTTTTTTTGTCATTTGGTTTTGTCATTTCTGTTCTAGCCATGGGGTTGCTTACCAAACGATTGACCCTTCTAAGATGAGATAAGGGTAGCACATTTTTGGTCTTGGGTTAGTGTGAACTATGTTATCTGTTTCGGCCAGTAGGTTTAACATAAAGATCCACTTTAATATTTCCTTCTGGACCAATGTATCAAGGAAATTAATTTTTTTGACCATCATGAAGTATTATGAATTGTAGTTCAGGTGTTATGGAATTGAGACGATGGTGGAATTGTAGCAAGGAGTCCAAAGGACCCACCCATACGCAAAAATATCGTAAATGTAACAGCGCCAATAAATGGAACATTGTTTAACCATGTTGTATATCATCATGTTTTAGTAAAAACAGCAATGCACTCACTGAATACTGGCTAGATATCCAAACAAAATAATGTTGGTGGCATTTAAAAGTTAGTAAAACTCTGGGAAAAAATTCATTACAAAAAGTGCCCTTGTATTTATACACAAGTGGTTTAAATAAATTGATACATTTTTATATTTTATACACGGCTACATAATAAAGAAAAGTCCCCACAAGGGGGAGCTCAAGTTAATATATTTTACATAGAAGTCAATAAAAAATCTTTAATTCTCTTTTGTTCCTTAAAAATGCAATGGAAAGCAGGGCTAACTCTCTCCCTTCATGGTCCTCATAGTAGGTATGCCATTGTCTCCAGACATGCCTTTCCTGTGACTGCCATTTTAGGCAAAAATTCTTTCTTTATTTTTAAATAAATCGGTTCTCTGGGGACACAACCATTCCTGTTACTGTATTATATTTTCTACGCTACCCATACAATCCATCCCTTCCCCTTAACATAGAAGGCATAAAAAATAGGTGCACTAAGAAACTAATTTGCATTAAAAATCTGTTACATCTCTGGGCCACTTCCAGAGCTAAACTTAGCCTACACACCCTACAATGCCCAAAAGACGAAGCAGGCATGGCACTCCCAGACTTCTGTAACTATTACCTGGCAAGACAGCTCAGATACTTAGGTTGCTGGACAGGAGGACAGTCTCTGCCCAACTCATAACACCATCTACAACATTATCTGGGCCTAAAAACACTATGGCCGGTCCTGGAACACCTCAAGACGTAAATCTAACATTACTACCCCTTTATAGCCTAGCCAGGCAGACATGGAAAGTGGTCAGACAACTGGCAGACTTCACAGATATAATTGCCGAGACCCCACTATGGCAAAACCCTACACTTTCTCATCTACACACACTGGAAGGGCAATTACATTGGGACCAGAAAGGCATAAACATGTTGGGAGACATATTCGAGGCAAACGTTCTATGTTAATTTCAGGAATTACAAACTAAATATGAGTTGGACAGATCCTTCTTTTACAGATATTTACAACTCAGACACGCACTGGAGGCTCAGTTCCCTACCCCTCGACCCCCTATATCCTCCTATCCATTAATTGGCATTTATAGGACACAGGGACCGAGGGGACTAGTATCGGCACTCTACACCCACTTAATCCGTAAAAAGATCCTTAAAACCCCACTTCCAGTTATAGACAGATGGAAAGCACTTATCCCCTCGCTAGAGGAGGAATCTTACCCGGACATTCTATTGTCACACCTCAAAGTTTCCTCATCAGTAAACAATAGACTTATCCAGCTGTACTTCACACACCAAGCATACTTAACTCCAGTCCGACTAAGACACATGGGCCGGGTACACGGCGTGTCCCAGATGTGGATATCTAGACGCAAACTTCTGGCACATGAGCTGGAGTTGTTCTCCAATTCAGAAATTTTGGAAAGACATAACAAGTTTCCTTACAACTATTCTACCAGTACCACTACCACACTCGCCAGAGTTATGCTTACTGGGCCTAATTTCTGAAGTAGATTGGACTCATTACCAAATAATATTCTTACAAGAAACATTGTTTATGTCCCGGAAGTGTATAGCACTGAGATGGTACTCTCCCAATACCCCTACTCTCAGCATGTGGAAGCTGCAGGTTAACCAGATCCTACCATACGAAAAAATAATCTATAAGCATAGACAAAGCCAGACAAATGTGACCGCATCTGGGGAGACTGGTGTGACTCACTGAGAACCAACTACTCACCCCCCAGACTCAGGGCAAATATGAGGGACTTATTAACAGTATGACAACTTAATTATCCTTGAAACATTCTCGATAGGTAAGGGAAAACATAAGACATTGAACTGAACAACGTAACGTTAACAGACAGGCTCTAAATAAAAGGTTGTGTGAGACCTAGACTAAACAGCACCCCTGACAACCAAGGAGAACCTGAGCTTTCAGGACGTAGATGCTAGAATCAGCGAAGGCACGTCGTCCGACCAATAGAGATGAAGAGCAACTACACAATAGCATAAACCCTCCCACAGAAACAAAAAATGCGAAAGTAGAACATATTCAAACTGACAGATGGTATAAACCCGATGTTTATTGCTGTTATTTGTTTTCGTATTGATAACCTGGAATGCAGACAATGTGAATAACATAGAACATGTACAAGATTGTAAAACATACTATGTACTAATGTCTGTTGTTTTGAACTGCAATAAAAAGTTAAAAATATCAGTTACATCAGTTTATTTTAGCTATGATTCTGATTTATTTGATTTTGCCAAAGTAATGGTAAAGCAGATGCAGATTTTTGGATGCTTTCTTTTTAAACTCTTAATGACCTGGCCCTTTTTTTGTTTTTTCATCTCCATTCTTCCCCACCTTCAAAAATCTATTACTTTTACGTTATTTGCATGTAAAGAGCTCTGTCACAGCTTGTTTTCTGTATAACAAATTGCACTTCAAAGTGATGATATTTAATATTCCATGCCGTGTACTAGGAAGCGGGAAAAAAATCCAAATGCAAAAAAAAAAAAATCCAAATGGTGAAAAAACAAATTTGTGCCGTTTTCTTGTGGGCTTGGATTTTATGTATTTCACTGTATGCCCCAAATGACATGTCTACTTTATTCTTTGGGTCAGTACAATTGAGCCCTGTCCATGCACCTGCACCCAACGCACCGTACTATTATGGTGCATGTTGGGAAGGGGTTTATGAAAATTTATGGAGAAAATGAATATTTGTACAAAATAGGCAAGTAAACTTAGCATTGATTGGAATTTCAAACTAATGTATTCTGGAAATCTGCATTCAAAAAATCTACATGATTATCCGCATCACAACCATGTAAAGGAGCTATGTCCGATGCAGCAGTGTTGCAGTGGAACCCACTGGTGTACTTCTTTTCATAAAATTGAACTACATGTTACTCCATTTTCGGAGTAACTTGAGATGTGCTTAGTTCAAGTACAATGTAAAGTTTTTCAATTTCACAGACTGAAAATTAGATCTATACCCATTTGTTCTACAGAGAATCACATACTTGTTGCTGAGCAACTTTAGACATATGTATGGTGAAGAAACAGAGAGATCTTAATAGTCTTTTTCATTGCGGCCACTCAGTTTAATAACAATATGGATAGAATACATATTTGGAACAGTTTTTACCCTTACTCAGCATTATATTCTTCTTCAGCAGTTCTATGGAGGCAAAGCACCCATGTGGGGATTTAATTTGATCTACAAATAATCCTCTACTCTATGGACAGGAAATAAATTGTGAACTTGCCACAAGCCCTTTAACCCTAATCTCTATATGTAAAATATCTGCTGCACCCTTTTGATACTGTGCCTGTTTGTAATACTGTTTTGATCGTATATATATATTGTAGAACTTTTCTGATACACTGTACTTACAAATAATATTGTTTTAAAAAAATTGATACACTTATGTATACTTTTGGGGCATCCATCTGGTAACTGCAAAGGGGGGATTCAACTCTTTAACCAGATCTCTGCTGGGAGCTAGAAATCTGTAACGTGGTGCAGAGTGAGAAAAAATGCCACCTACTCTAATTCTATTCTAATTTCTACTCTAATTCTAATTCTATTTCAGTATTTAAAATGCACTTTATATTCCTATACCATTTAAATCAACCTTTTTGTATCTAAAATGATTTAATTACTGTATTAACTCATTATATTAGTATTAACTTATACAGACATATAAAGGTCCTTCACCAACCAATAAATTCATACATTTGGTGTTAACTGCATAGATCCAGAAGGCATACCAAATAAAACACCAGTTCCAAGATCATACCATAAATATAGCACCACAACTAAGTTCTATACATATATACAGGGGCGCACCTGCCATGAGGCAAGTTGAGAATCTCGCCTCAGGCGGCGCGCCTCATGCTGAACCGAGGGGGCGGCAAGGTGCTCCCACCAGCTGCCCACCCCATTCTCCTGCCCGCTCCATTCTCCCACCCACACAACCGTCTGGCACTGAGGCTCCCTGCGCCAGGCGGCACTGAGCTGCCGGCCGCCCCTTCTGCCGGCTGACACAGAGTTCCTGGCCGACATGCACCGAGCTCCGGTCTGCACAGCCGCCCCCCAGCATCATTCTCCCGCCCTTGCTCTGGCCGTCCAGCCTCCCCTACCTGCCGGAACCGAGCTGCCGGCCGCCCATGCTACCGCCCGTCGGCCCGCACCATGCAACTGCCTGCAGGCTGCCACCATTCTTCTACCCAGCCGGCACCAAGGGACTGCCTGCTGGCCAGCACTGAGCGCCCGCCACCGGGCTCCCCCACTCCCTGCATACCTGTCAGGACCATAAAGGTAAAGTAACTTTATCTGTGTATACATATGTGTGTTTGTGTATGTATATTTATATGTGTGTGTGTGTGTATATATATATATATATATATATATATATATGTATGTATGTGTGTGTGTGTGTGTGTGTATACACACTCACCAGCCACTTTATTAGGTACACCTGTCCAACTGCTCGTTAACGCTTAATTTCTAATCAGCCAATCACATGGCGGCAACTCAGTGCATTTAGGTATGTAGACATGGTCAAGACAATCTCCTGCAGTTCAAACCGAGCATCAGTATGGGGAAAAAAGGTGATTTGAATGCCTTTGAACGTGGCATGGTTGTTGGTGCCAGAAGGGCTGGTCTGAGTATTTCAGAAACTGCTGATCTACTGGGATTTTCACACACAGTTACTAGGATATGGCTACCAAGATTGGTGGTATGCTCCAGTGCACATTCTGTCGCATGTATACACTGCTGGAGCAAGAGTTCGAGGGTGAATACCGCTGTGACAGATGTGCCCATATTTTTCTACTGGAAGCTCGTGTTAGAGATCTGGAGGAAGATATTGCACGGCTGCGAGCAATTGACAATCTTGAGAGGAGTATGCTGCTCACTGAGCAAGCAATAAGCGGGGTAGAAGTGGAGGGTGGAGAGGAAAGCCAACAGGGCCAGGTGGGTAGCTGGGTTACTGTAAATAGAGGGGGTAGGAAGGGGTCAAAGAAAAGGAAGGCCAACTCTGACTCTGAACATCCAAGCAAAATTGCTAAATTGTGCAATGATGTAAGGACGTCAGTGTCAGAAATGGCAGCCCTAGCGGATCCTGCTCTCCCTCACAGCCGGGGGAGCAGACCAGCTAGTAGTAGGGTGGATGGGAGTGCAGGTAAGCCAAGGCAGCTAGTGGTTGTAGGGGACTCTATAATAAGGAAGACGGATAGAATAATTTGTCGCCAAGACCGCCTCAACCGAATGGTTTGCTGTCTCCCTGGTGCCAGGGTTCGGCATGTGGTGGAAAGGGTGGATAAATTACTGGGAGGGGCTGGGGATGACCCAGCTGTCGTGGTCCATGTTGGTACCAATGACAGAATAGATGGTAGGTGGAGGAGCCTGAAGAATAATTTTAAAGAATTAGGTTCAAAGCTTAAGGAAAGGACCTCCAAGGTAGTATTCTCCGGAATTCTACCTGTGCCATGCGCTACACAGAGCAGACAGCGGGAGCTCAGGGAGTTAAATGCATGGCTCAGATCCTGGTGTAGAGCAGAGGGATTTGGGTTCCTAGAGCATTGGGCTGACTTTTCACTGGGGTGCAACCTGTTTTCCACAGATAACTTGCACCTAAATGGAAGGGGGGCTGCTGTGCTGGGGGAGAAGATCCTAGCAGGGGTGGCGGAGTATTTAAACTAGGATCGGGGGAGGAGGAAAAGGAAGACACTGAAGGGGTAGACAGGTCAGAGAGGGGGCAGGTTATGTTGGTGGGTGGTGATGTGGGCGGTGTATGGGGGCCTAAGGCAGTGGATAAGGAGATCCACAAGTTGCAGAACGGTGGTGAGGATATATGTGCCAGTAAAATTACTTTAAATCAGAAAAATAACTGTGGAAATTTAAATTGTATGTTCACAAATGCCAGAAGTATCACAGGCAAAATGGGCGAGCTTGAGGCTCTGATATTAGAGGAACAGTTAGATGTTGTTGGTGTAGCAGAGACATGGCTTGATGCATCGCATGATTGGGGTGTTAATATTCAAGGTTTTACACTCTTTCGGAAAGACAGGGCAAATAGGAGGGGAGGTGGTGTGTGTATGTCTGTATGTCAGAAGAGACTTAAAAGCGATTGTGAATGAGTCAGTGGTCTCAGAGTGTGAGGAGGCTGAAACTTTGTGGGTTGAAATTCAAAGCCAAGAGAGCTTTGAGAAAATTATTTTTGGTGTAATTTATAGACCCCCTAACACAGGGGTAGGGAACCTATGGCTCGGGAGCCAAATATGGCTCTTTTGTTGGCTGCATCTGGCCCTAAGACAGATCTTTAATAAATAGTAATGGCTGCTGTGTGTCTCTTAAACTGATCACTGCACACATGTTACCGCTGCCTACGTTGCTTGTACAACCCAGGTGCCATTGCCGCCATCGTCTAAGCCTGGTTCAAAGAGAAGAGTGTGGGAGCGATAAGGAGCTGGCTGCAGGGAGCGCTGGTAAGTGAATATTCTTTTTTTTTTTTTGCTGTGACTACTGACTGGGGGGCATGTGCTGCGGCTACCTATATATTGGGGAGGATGTGCTGTGGCTACCTATATACTGGAGGCATGTGCTGTGGCTACCTATCTATTTGGGGGTATGTACTGTGGCTACCTGTCTACTTGGGGGCATCTGCTGTGGCTTCCTATATACTGGGGGTATGTGCTGTGGCTATTTTCTTTGGGGTATGTGCTATGGCTACCTATATACTGGGGGCATGTGCTGTGGCTACTTATCCACTGGGGGTATGTGCTGGGGCTACCTCTATACTGGAAAGCATGGCTGTGGCTACCTATATACTGGGGACATGTGCTGTGGCTACCTATTTACTGGGGGTATGTGCTGTATCTACTGGAGGTATGTGCTGGGGCTACCTTTCTTCTGGGAGGGATGTGCTGGGACTACCTATCTACTGAGAGGCATATGATGGGTCAGGATTTGGTGTAGTGAACCCCCTGTACCACCGTGGATGATGATGTAAGCAGACACCTGGGACCAGAACCTAAGTGGCACCTGGTATTCACCAGAGCCCACCGCAAAGCAGGATGGTCTTGGTGCAGCGTGGTACCACCAGGTCGTTCCACAGGCGTGACTTGTCAACGGTGGTAGCCAAGGTCGAGGTACAGGATCACTAGGCAGTCTCGTGGTCAAGAACAGGCAGTCGGTCCAGGCAGGCGGCAATGATGTGAGGTCATGGGTGGAGAAAGAGGTCAGGGCTGTCAGTGAAGGAATAGAATCAGGAACAGGTCCGAGGTCACAACGGGACCACAACACTTCGGAAGGAAACACTGTGGGAAGCTTCCTCATAGGCATGAAGCACTAAGATCCGGCGGGAAATGCTGGGAGCCGCCGGTCTTTATAGGAACCCGGGAAGTGGGCAGCGCCAATCAGTGGCGCACTGCTGCGAGTGCCGGCACGGGAGCAGGCCCCGAGAATTAGATCGCATGGGCAACCGTGACACTGGGACTACCTATCTACTGGGGGGCAAGTGCATATGGTATGTCTCTTACGGAATAACGTTTTAAAATATGTGGCGTTTATGGCTCTCTCAGCCAAAAAGGTTCCTGACCCCTGCCCTAACATCTCTGAGGAAATAGAGGGTCACCTATATAAACAGATGGAGCGGGCTGCACAGGAGGGGACCGTAGTGATAATGGGAGACTTTAACTTTCCAAATATAAATTGGGGTCAGGGCTCGTCTTCATCTGTGAAGGGGAGACATTTTATGAACATTCTTCAGGATAGTTTTATGGTGCAGCTTGTAGAAGATCCCACAAGAGGTGACGCATTGTTGGACCTTGTGATTTCTAACAATGCAGAGATTGTCCAAAATGTCAGGATCCGGGAACCCCTTGGGAACAGCGATCATAATATAATTATTTTCCTCTTAAACTTTAAAAACTTTAAAAAGCAGAAACAGGTGGGAAAATCGAAAACTTTGAATTTTAAGAGGGCTAATTTCCAAAAATTCAGGGCTGCAATACAGAATATAGACTGGGATCAGATACTGTCACATGGTGATACTAATGTTAAATGGGAGAAATTCAAATCTATCCTGGGTTTTTATACTTCTAAATTTATTCCAATAGGTAACAAGTATAGACGGGCTAGATTACACCCCTCGTGGCTTACAGCTACAGTTAAAAGGGCAATTAATGAGAAAAAGAGGGCATTTAAAAAATATAAATCTGAGGCTTTCAATACTTACAAAAAACTTACCAAAATCTGTAAAAAGGAAATCAAATCAGCCAAAATACAAAATGAAAGACAGGTGGCTAAAGATAGCAAAACAAATCCCAAGAAATTTTTTAGGTATATCAATGCAAAAAAAAATGGGTCACAACAGGTTGGACCCCTTTATTCTGAAAATGGGGCATCGGTGACTGGAGACCAAGAGAAGGCGGAGATACTTAATAGGTTTTTTAGCTCCGTTTATACAATGGAAGAGAGAACTTCTGACTTGGGTGGTGCCAGTGCGAGTCCTGCACCCTGTAATATACTAGACTGGCTGCATGTAGGCATTATCCAATCTAAGCTCAATAAAATCCATGTGTACAAAGCTCCTGGACCAGATGGGTTACACCCCAGAGTTCTTAAAGAACTCAGTTCTGTTATTGCTGTACCACTGTCTAAAATCTTCAGGGATTCTGTAATGTCTGGTGTGGTGCCAAGTGACTGGCGCAAGGCAAATGTGGTGCCAATATATAAAAAGGGCACTAGAACTTCGCCAGGCAATTACAGGCCTGTAAGCTTAACTTCCATTGTGGGGAAAGTGTTGGAAGGGTTAGTAAAAGACTACATACTGGAGTATGTGACATCAAATAGTATAATAAGTGACAGCCAGCATGGGTTTACTAAGAATAGAAGTTGTCAAACTAACCTTATCTGCTTCTATGAAGAGGTGAGCAGGTGCCTGGATGGAGGAGCAGCTGTGGATATTGTGTTCTTGGACTTTGCAAAGGCATTTGACACTGTCCCTCATAGGCGCCTGATTGGTAAAATTAGGGCTATTGGTTTGGCAGAAATCATTTGCAATTGGATTGAAAACTGGCTGAAGGATCGTATCCAGAGAGTTGTGGTCAATGATTCCTACTCGGAATGGTCACCAGTTATGAGTGGTGTACCTCAGGGTTCTGTGCTTGGCCCACTACTATTTAATATATTTATTAATGATATAGAGGTAGGAATTAATAGCACTGTGTCTATATTTGCAGATGACACCAAACTGTGTAGTGTAATCCAGTCTATGGAGGATGTTCATAGGCTGCAGGGTGACTTGGACAAACTGAATGTTTGGTCATCCACTTGGCAAATAAGGTTTAATGTGGATAAATGTAATGTTATGCACCTGGGGGCCAATAATCCAAAGGCAAAATATGTCCTTGGGGGAGTAAATCTGGGAGAGTCTCTTGTTGAGAAGGACCTGGGGGTACTAGTAGATCATAAATTGAATAACAGCATGCAATGTCAATCAGCTGCCTCAAAAGCTAGTAGGATCATGTCATGTATCAAAAGTGGAATGGACTCTCGTGATAGGGATGTAATATTACCACTATACAAGGCACTGGTTCGGCCACACCTGGAATATGCTGTCCAGTTCTGGGCACAGGTCCATAAAAAGGATGCCCTGGAGCTGGAGAGGGTTCAACGTAGAGCCACAAAACTGATAAGGGGTATGGAGGGTCTTAGTTATGAGGAAAGATTAAAACAACTAGATTTATTTAGTCTGTAAAAGAGACGACTACGAGGGGACATGATTAATTTATATAAATATATGAATGGTCCATACAAAAAATATGGTGGAAAGTTGTTCCAGATTAAATCAAATCATAAGACGAGGGGGCACTGTCTCCGTTTGGAGAAACCAAGGTTTAATCACCGGAGGCGACAGGGCTTTTTTACTATGAGAACTGTCAATCTGTGGAATAGCCTGCCTCAGGCGCTGGTCACAGCAGGGACAGCGGAGAGCTTCAAGAAGGGTCTAGATGCCTTTTTACACCTAAATAACATTGATTGTTATGCTATATAGGATTGTTTCCCCTAAATCTCTTCCTCATCCAATCCCTACCCTTCCTTGGTTGAACTTGATGGACAAGTGTCTTTTTTCAACCGTACAAACTATGAAACTATGAAACCATCTCTAGGGTTTACAGAGAATGGTCCGAAAAAGAAAAAAACATCCAGTGAGCGGCAGTTCTGTGGGCGGAAATGCCTTGTTGATGCCAGAGGTCAGAGGAGAATGGGCAGACTGGTTCGAGCTGATAGAAACTCAAATCGCCACCCGTTACAACCAAGGTAGGCAGAAGAGCATCTCTGAACGCACAGTACATCGAACTTTGAGGCAGATGGGCAACAGCAGCAGAAGACCACACCAGGTGCCACTCCTTTCAGCTAAGAACAGGAAACTGAGGCTACAATTTGCACAAGCTCATCGAAATTGGACAGTAGAAGATTGGAAAAACGTTGCCTGGTCTGATGAGTCTCGATTTCTGCTGCGACATTCGGATGGTAGGGTCAGAATTTGGCGTCAACAACATGAAAGCATGGATTCATCCTGCCTTGTATCAACGGTTCAGGCTGGTGGTGGTGATGTCATGGTTTCGGGAATATTTTCTTGGCACTCTTTGGGCCCCTTGGTACCAATTGAGCATCGTTGCAACGCCACAGCCTACCTGAGTATTGTTGCTGACCATGTCCATCCCTTTATGACCACAATGTACCCAACATCTGATGGCTACTTTCAGCAGGATAATGCGCCATGTCATAAAGCTGGAATCATCTCAGACTGGTTTCTCGAACATGACAATGAGTTCACTGTACTCAAATGGCCTCCACATCTCAATCCAATAGAGCATCTTTGGGATGTGGTGGAACGGGAGATTCCCATCATGGATGTGCAGCCGACAAATCTGCGGCAACTGTGTGATGCCATCATGTCAATATGGACCAAAATCTCTGAGGAATGCTTCCAGCACCTTGCTGAATCTATGCCACGAAGAATTGAGGCAGTTCTGAAGGCAAAAGGGGGTCCAACCCGTTACTAGCATGGTGTACCTAATAAAGTGGCCGGTGAGTGTGATATATATGTGTGTGTGTGTGTGTTTATACACTGTATGCATTTTATACTACATGGCGGTACACTGTATTAATTTTATACTACATGGCGGTACGCTGTATGCATTTTATACCACATGGCGGTACGCTGTATGCATTTTATACTACATGGCGGTACACTGTATGCATTTTATACAACATGGCCGCACGCTGTATGCATTTTATACAACATGGCCGCACGCTGTATGCATTTTCTACTACATGGCGGTACGCTGTATGCATTTTATACTACATGGGGGGACGCTGTATGCATTTTATATTACAAGGTGATATGCTGTATGCATTTTATACTACATGGGGGGACGCTGTATGCATTTTATATTACAAGGTGATATGCTGTATGCATTTTATATTACAAGGTGATATGCTGTATGCATTTTATACTACATGGCGGTACACTGTATGCATTTTATACTACATGGCCGCACGCTGTATGCATTTTATACTACATGGCCACACGCTGTATGCATTTTATACTACATGGGGGGACGCTATATGCATTTTATATTACATGGTTATATGCTGTATGCATTTTATACTACATGGTGACACGCTGTATGCATTTTATACTGAATGATGGTGCATTGTATGCATTTTGCAATGCTTTATTTTAACACCAAATCAATATGATGGAATTGTTCTGTTGTCCTAGAAAAACTATTTTGTCCCCACAACAACCAATATAGTAGCATTCCCCTCAAAGTATCTAATAAAGTAACAGTTAGGCCCGGCGCCAGCACCCAGCCAACCCGGGCAAGTGCCGGGCCCCCGGGATGCTGGAGGGGCCCACATTGTATAAGACACTTGTCACGGTTACACCCGCAACCCTCGGTATGGATCGCAGGTGCACCCGTGCCTGCTGCTGTGGTCCCCACTCCCCCTGCCCTCACTTACCTCTCCTGGCTCCGGCCTGTACTCTGGCTCCCAGAGTGTAGGCAGCATGCTTCTTCCTTGCAGTCGCCCGCTTCCATCCACTAGGGGGGGCGCGGGCGGACTTCTCCCAGCCTTAAAGGGCCAGCGTCCTCCTTATTGGTTCTGGCATTCCCGGCTCGGCTATATAGCCTGGTGACTCCCAGCATCCCCTGCCGGATCTTCATGTCCTGTTACTGAAGAGAAATCCCTCCTTGTTCCTGAGTGTTTCTATACACCTCCGTGTGTTCCGTGGTGTTCCCGTGTTCCCGTGTTCCATGGTGTTCCCGTGTTCCCTGGTGTTCCCGTGTTCTGTGGTGTTCCCGTGTTCCGTGGGCGACCCTGGTGTCCGGTGGCGATCCTGTTATCCTGTGGCGGTCCTGGTGTCCTGTGGCGGTTCTGGTGTCCTGTGGCGGTCCTGGTGTCCTGTGGCGGTCCTGGAATCCTGTGGCGGTCCTGGAATCCTGTGGCGGTCCTGGTATCCTGTGCCGGTCCAGTAATCCAGTAGCCTTCCGAGGTCCTGCCAGCCTCCCCCCAGCATCATTCTCCCGCCCTCGCTCTGGCCGCCCAGCCTCCCCTACCTGCCGGAACCAAGCTGCCGGCCGCCCCTACGAACTGGTTAGGTTTTTATTTTTACCTTGAAAAATTTAATTTTTTGTCTGAATCATTGGACATGGTCTTTCTTTTATTGCCGTGGGCAGTGGTGGCGAACCTATGGCACGGGTGCCAGAGGTGGCACTCAGAGCCCTCTCTATGGGCACCCGTGCTATCACCCCACTGCAGGGACTCTTGCAGTCCCAGGCAGCCCAGGACCCTAAAAGGAAGATACAATGACAACCAAAGCTTTTTCTCCTTATTTCTACTGTATTGGTGTCTATACAATTTAAACATGTGACAGAGCAGGTAGTAGTAAGTTACTGTTTAAATTGTCGCATTGTCACTTTGCAAAAAATATATTGGTTTTGGATGTAGTTTGGGCACTCTGCGTCTAAAAGGTTTGCCATCACTGCCGTAGGGTCTTCTAGGATATTCATATTAGTGCATCCACTAGATGTCACCACTGCACTACCAATTGCAGATTTAAATGGAATTACATTTTTGTAAGCGTTATAGAAAATAAAATAGAAAATAAAGTTTGTTCAGTGAAAACTGACATGTTCCATCAAATAGTTTTCTGTCAGAGTTTATTTAATGTTTTTCACAGACTTTTATTTTATTAGTTTTTATTCTGTTTTGTATGAAAAAATGATGATTGTGGTCTATTTTTTCTAAGGCAATGGATAAGTGAAAAATGCATTGCACTTGCATTTTTGATGAATCCCCATAGACTTGTGTAGGACATTTTTACATACATCACTTGCAAGAGTCTAGCATTCTGAGAGAGTCATACGCATGTGTGAGTTAAAAAAGTGCATGTCTTATAAAACCCATTGTCCAGATATATAACTGGTACAATGGGGCATATTTACTTACCCGGTCCATTCGCGATCCAGCGGCGCGTTCTCTGCTGTGGATTCGGGTCAGGCCGGGATTCACTAAGGTAGTTCCTCCGACGTCCACCAGGTGGCGCTGCTGCACTGAAGTTCCCCGAGGCCCGCCGAAGTGCCCTGAAATTCACCGGCCTATTCCAGGTGAAGGTAAGTGCAAGTTCTGCAACACTTTTTTTTTAAATGCAGCGGTTTTCCCGAATCCGTCGGGTTTTCGTTCGGCCACGCCCCCCGATTTCCGGCGCATGCATTCTGGCGTCGATGCGCCACAATCCGATCGCGTGCTCCAAAATCCCGGGGCAATGCCGGGAAAATCGCCGCAAATCGGATATATACGGGTAACACATCGGAAATACGCAAATCGGGCCCTTAGTAAATGACCCCCAATCTGACTAGCTTTAACTTTCTTTCTGCAAGTTGTGACACATAGGGGCACATTTACTAAGAAAAGTGAAAACTGCACTATGTGCAGTTTGTCTGTGTATAGTGCAGAGTGCGCCAGATTCATGATGTCACATTTCTGCATGATTCTGGTGCTCTCTGCATTCATCTGACAGAATGCACCACTTTTTTAGCGATCAGGGACAGGTAAAAATCTGAAAATAATTGCACTCTTAAGAACTGAACTAAGCTACTGAAGTAAATCGACTGAACACTAGACAGTGCACATACATGATGTATATGGTGACTAGTCTGGCAGCTTCCATTACATGGAGGAGCAGGGAACATGTAATAAGTGGTAGAAATCATAAGTAAGCCAGTTACATGAAGTCTATAGCCTGTGCTGTATGAGCACTAAAGGTTAATAGCTTATCTGCACAGTGCACACCAAATACAAGGTAGGGGGAAAGGGAGCAGCATGAGGTGCAGAGAAAGAGACAGAAAAAGTTCTGTAGAATCACAGACTGGAATGGAGGGACTGATAGGGAACAGGGGAGATTTTGAACCTCACTATTCTGTGCAGGAGACATCTGTATCCACGGTCTTGGAACACATCCAGCTCTGCTACATACATAGAGAGAGCTCCTCTCTCATAGAGAGAACATTACCTCCTCCCCTGTGAGCAGGAAGCTGCAGCCCCTCCCCTTCCAGGAGTCCATAGAGTTTGTAGATTTGTTTATACTATGGACTCCAGGGCTTGACAGCACAGGCAGAGAAAGCAGCCACTGCAGCACTGAGGTAATCTGAGGGGGATAGCAAAGAAACTGATGGATTTAGGTAACAAAGACAAAAGACAAAGTTGTTTAATATCTAAGAGCTATTGACTTGCGGAAAAAAAATTACAGTTACTCTTTAGGTAAAAATACCAGTCTTAGACCTATTTGTCTCAGCGTTAACTTACAATACTTATCTTAGTAGTATTGTAATGGCAGGACACAAACAAGGACAGTGAGCCCTGACACTGAGACCCCCAATCTGTCCCATCTACTAATTGGGTCCCCCCTAAACGGAGGCCAATAACTGGGCAACGTTCCCTCCCTGGGTAAGGTGAGAACACGTAACAATACAGACAAACAAACACAAGGTAAACAATCCGAGTTGGCAACAGCGGGGAATATCAACAACCAAATCACAATCCAAATAGACTACTCAATAAACAGGCAAGAATTCAGAAACCATAAATCAGAAATACAAGAGAGCTAGAAACACAGCAAGATAGCAGTTAGACCAGCAAGGAGTCAAAGCTAATCTGGACACTTATAGGGAACTCAGCCCTGCCACAGGTTGTAGGAATAAGCAATTACAGATCCATAGAGTTAACTCTTGCAAGGACAGAATCAATGAGGGGAGTGGCAGACATCAGGTCAGACAGCCATAGAACCTAGTTCAGAAATGAAAAACTCAGTGGGGCACATTTACTTACCCGGTCCAGTCGCGATCCAGCGGCGGGTTCTCTGCACTGGATTCGGGTCCGGCCGGGATTTAATAAGGTAGTTCCTCCGCCGTCCACCAGGTGGCGCTGCTGCGCTGAAAAGCATTTTAACGCGCCGGAATTCACCGAGGCCGTCTGAGTGAAGGTAAGCGGGTCCCGAGCGACATAATTTCGGTTCTTAAATGCGGCGGTTTTTCCGAATACGTCGGGTTTTCGTTCGGCCACGCCCCCCGATTTCCATCGCGCGCATGCCGGCGCCGATGCGCCACAATCCGATCGCGTGCGCCAAAATCCCGGGGCAATTCAGGTACAATCGGCGCAAATCGGAAATATTCGGGTAACACGTCGGGAAAACGCGAATCGGGCCCTTAGTAAATGACCCCCAGTGTCTCCTAATTCTACCAGCACGGTTAGAGGAGACAGCAGGCGCAGACGTGACAAGTATTTTCATCAATGATACTTCACACTTCCAGTTTTAGAAGTATTTGTATCATTGTTAATTACACTAACAGTCTTAGACCTATTCTCTTCAGTGTTACCTTACACTACCAGTCTTAGAAGTATTTGCATTAGTGTAAATTCACACTACCAATCTTCGATCTATTTGTGTCGGTGTCAACTTACACTACCTGTCTTAGACCTATTTGCATTACTGTTACCTTACAGTACTAGTCTTAGTAATATTTGCTTTAGTGTTACCATACACTACCAGTCATAGACCTATTAGAGTCACTGTTACCTTACAGGTAAGGTTTTCAAGAGAAGTTTTTGAGGGTGATTTTATATATTAATTTTGATTTATATTGCTGTTTGGCAAAATATCTTAAAGGGGGCATTTTAGTATTGTTTGCAGCTGTAGCATCAAAACCAATATCTTAAAGGACCAGTATTAGTACTATTTGCACTTCAAGCATCTTACAGGAATATCTTACAGTACCTGTCTTAGTAATATTTGCATCATTCAGTGATACCTTACAGTACCAGTCTTAGTTTAGTTATTTACAGCAAACTTTTAACTGCATCCGTATATTTCTTAATTGTAGCGTCCGTGTTCACTGGATCTTTTTATACCTAAAGTAGAGTGCCAGTGACAGTACTAATTACATCTATAATCTCATACGGTCAAGATAGAGCTAAGGAGAAGATGCTACTGGAGATAGGGATAATATTAATAATTAATTTTTCCCGACAGACCCTAAGTACAAGGAGGCAGGACAATGATTTGAAGAGACGCAGAGCTGTCAGTCATAATAATGGGGTGTGGTTCACTGCCAGCCTTAGAGAGAGAAGGGTCACAGATACAAGACATGAGTCACAAAACCGTATTTGCATATCAGAAAAACGTCCGTAATTAAGGTACAGTGCCCCACTGGCAGCTTATTTTAGGTGATTACTTCTAACCCTTTATCAGCATTGTTACTAAGGGTGGTCAAAATCTGGTGACAGGTCCTCTTTAAAGCTGCCCAGAATGGTAGCTTTTTAAAGGTCAGTAATTTTGTAACTGTCCTAGTCAGGACCAGGGCTCATGGGTGAGCTTTTCAATTGTTTCAAGGCATGGAAGGATGAATGCTTCCCTGGGATGGTGTGAAAAGGCTTGGTAATGGGTGTGGTGGTGTCATATCCTCCCTTTGCAGGGAGAAAGATGGGCTTCTCACAGCAGAGGCAGCCTCGTGTTTTTTTTTTGGTGTGTCACTCATTGCAGCTCATGTTTTGTTTCCCGGGCACCTAGTCAGACAGTTGGTGCTCAGATTGTTGCTCATGTAAGGGACTGGTGGCACAGCGTGCAAATGACATGTATTTTGTCTTCTCAAAAATTGCTGGAAAGAAATGCCACACCAGAGAGCTCGTCTGTGCTTGCCTTTGTGTGGTCAGCCCTGGGCAAGGTGGGCGGTAATAGGCCATGTTGTTCAATGCACCTTTGCACTCTTCAGCATCTTCTGGCTACCTACGGCTTTCTCTAAACTATCATTGCCTTTGAGCCATGTTGGGTCTAGTACATCGTCATCCCAATGTCCATCCTAATCCTCCAACACAAGTTTTTCACCATCTAGGAAATCTATGTCTACAATTGGGGCAGGTGGAATGTCAGCTAGAATAGTTAAAATAGAGAATTAGTGACTGCTCCATGACATGTGTGCTGTTTGGAATGTGGGTGAGATGGATGGCTTTGCACAAAAGAGGTGGAGAAGACAATCCAATGGAATTGGAGGCACTCTTTGTGATGTAATTGACCAATGCCTTAACTTTGTCTGGCCTCTCCATCCTTGGAATACACACAGTACTTCACACTTGAAATTGCTAATTATTTAAACTTTTTAGCTCCCCTTCACTGTCATTCTAGCTGCCTCCTCTCCCACCAACAGCACTGGTTGGATCCACTCATCACTATTCATACTGTCTTCTAGCGCGACAACATTAACATCATTTTATTTATTTGTTTCATTGTTTATTTTTTATTTTTATTTATCAACATAACATTTAAGTACTTTCCCTAGTCCATTTTGGTCAGGGCAATGCCATCTTATTACTCTCATTTTGCAGCCTTCTGGCCCTCACTACCCCCATTTTACAGCCATTTTGGGGCATTGAAATTTGGGTTCCTGTTGATTTCAATGAGGTTCCTGTTTGAGTTCAAGTTTGTGCTGAAGTCCAGGTCCTGAACCATATTTTCAGCCGATATTCAGACAAACTCGTCAAACTGGAATTTCGCCCAACAAGCTCATCACTAGTCACTTCCTACTGCACAAATCTTTTGTAGACTGCAACAGTTTTCGTCCTTCCTACAGCTGCGGGTTTGCATGATAAATGTGGTGCATGGGCTGATTGTGCACTGCAATGCCCATGCCAATGCCAAAATTTGTGTCACGTGAAGAATAGTGACACAAAAGAGTCGCATACTATACATATGTGGCACAGACACTTCTTAAATACATGTGCAAGCAGTTTACACTGAAAAGAACATGCAAAGTCTGCCAGAAAACTGGCGCAAGCACCATAGTAAATGTGGGCCTATGTGTTTTGTATTTTTACAAACAACCCCCTCCTGACAGCTTTTGCATTGCATTTCAAAACACAACACAAATGTTGTCTGTGTACAAGAAAGCATCCAATGGTAAAAAGAGAATAGCAGCACTCATCGGCAGATATGCAAGAAGTTTATAGGATACAAGCTGCGGGAATGGGGCCTTTTCACGCCCACAGGCACTTTCCCAAGCCATGTCGGCTTGGGCAATAGTCAAAGGAGAAGGGGAGTCTAACATCATTACATTTCTCGTTGTCCCTTTTTCTACCTACAGATTTGAGTAAATCACTGCATGGTATATCCATGGCCTTCCTCAAGGCCCTATCCAAATGTGCAGGGAGATACCCTTGATCCATCAGTCTTCCTCCTAGCTCCTCTGCTTGAATAGAAAAATGCTGTTCATCACTGTAAATTCTTCTAATGCATAAGGACTGAGTGAAAATGAGACTCACTTTAATGTGACTAGGGTGGAAGCCATTAAAATGGAGGAGGTTATTGGTAACCATATGTTTACTGACAGCAGAAGTACACAAATTCCCCTCTACCTCTCTCACCACCGCATTCAAAAATTCTAACAAACCTTGGAGCATGAATACCTAATGTATGTGGAAAGCTTAACTCTTGTGTCTCATGTTAGAAGGACAATAGTTTATGAGACAAGCTAAGGGTCTCCAAAAGGAGAATTGGGCCATAAATGTCTGCAATGCTCTTGATAAATATTTACTGGATAAACAACCTACATCTGTTAACAATAGAAAGTGCTATTTTAATGCATAGTTACACACTCCTTTCCCCACCCCTACCTACATATTTCCTTTGTTCCTGCCCCTCAAAATCAAGGAGGTTAAACAAACATTGTACCTTTCCTCAAATTGATGTCCAACTTCCCTTGACATATTCTTTACAACAGCTTCCAATAATCTCTGCTTTACTGTAACGTCCATATTCCGGTTACCTGTCCGCTCCACCATCCAGCAGCTGCCAAACGAAGTAAGTCTTCCCTGTCATCCTGTAGGGTCACCCAGTATCGTTTACCTCCTAGTGTTATCCCGTTCTCCCTGTCTCAGTCCTGTGTTTGTATTCTGTGCGCCAATGTGAACACTGGTCTATACCTGTATACTCAGGGACTGTCAGTGAGTTTGTCCTAGTCAGGGCAGTTTATCTGCTTTAGGCAGGGACTTAGCCTGCAGGGACGTCACAGGGTGAGTTCGGCACCACTTACCTAGTCTGATAGCTAGCGTTAAGCCTGGTTGTGGTTGCACGATTTGCTGGACAGGTGCTGACATTTACATCCAGAAATGTGAGAAGTTTCATCTTAAATATGATGGTTAGACTTTTTGAATTGATAAAATTCTGAAAACTCAAAATTGATACAATTATGCGCCTTCTTGGTGAGAATCGAGCCATTTAAGCTTTTTTTACCCCACTGGCCAATGATGAAATGATTGGAAATGGATGTTCCAAGAAAAGTTCATTTCTGATTATTGTTGCATCCATATTACCAATAATCTCTGATGTATGGGAAAGAACAAATAGTTTATCTCATTACAGATTGCTAATACTTGCGGCACATTATATTAAGCCAATATACTGTAAAATCGTCCATTATTATAAATGGATAGTCTTAGGAAAGTTGATTTTTGGTCATCGCTCATCTTGTTAGCTATCTTTACATCTGTATTTTGTATGTATATATAAGAATTGTTCATTTCAATACACTTATTTATCAGAACTCTGACTAGTTTCTTGTGCATGTTTTTCCCCCCAAAAGTGTCCGTACCGGCACAATTTTTAAGGCCAAAAACGTGTCTTCAATTGTGCCATTTTGGGCATGAAAAATTACTAACATGTGCCTTTTTTTGGCACATGAGACCCACCATGGTAATAATCCCCCCCCCCCCCCCCCAAGTACAATATTTGTGGCAGCACATGCCCTCTTTACATGAAACAATCAAGCATTTCAATGCTGCATAAATGGTACAATTGTCTGGGTGTTCACTGGCACCTTTGCATTGATACACCTTTACAATAGATTTGAAAGCAGTTGGCTGAATGCCACTGTAGACATAGCTTTTAGTAACTTTCAATGGAAAAGGCAGCTGCAGTTGAAGCTTCCAGCTACGATTGGGGCGAACTACTTCTGGCTCTCTGCCCTGTGTTTAACATGGGGATACCAGCTGATTAATGCAGATAATGATGGCCAATACTGCAGATACTTGTAAAGGTACTTACTCATCCCCTCAATCATATAAGGCATTGTTCTATTTCAGGCCTTCACTATTTATGGGACTGGATTGAGGGGACTGGATTCGGGGAGGGACATTGGTCCCTGGGCTTTTAACAGGACTAGGCTCCCCCCCAGCGCCCAAACCAACATGTGCCTAGATGTTAGACTTTAAAAGGAAACTAGATCTGATGAGACATTTTCCACGTATAACAGTGGGCCCATTCAGTGGGCGGGGTCACAAGAAGTAGGCGTGGTCATGTGATGTGGTTAACAGACTCCACGCAAACTGTTAATAGATGTTCTTAATCAATATATATAGTGCAAAGATAGAAAAAAACTGAAACTGCCTCCTTTTTACAGCAACACAACTACTATATCACTTTTAGAAGTGATGCAGTACACAACTTAATACTGGCATCTAAATACAAAAAAATCCTACGACAATACCTCCTAATAAAAACAATAATATAACTATTTTAAAATGCTCTATGTACAATAATATAACTACTATAAAACTGCCCCTATGTACAAGAATATATCTACTATAATACTGCCCCCATGTACAGGAAAATAACTATTATAATGCTGCCCCCTATGTACAGGAATATAACTACTATAATACAATACACTACAATATAACTTTATTGATCTCCCAGTGAGAAATTATTTTGTACATAGTGTTCCCGCAATTGTTACACAGTTAGAGACAGGTTTAATGATACAAATACATAAATACTTTGAGAGGCGCATTCTTACATGTTGCTAGTTCCTTGGTTGTGTACAAACATAGTTACAGGACATTGCAATACAGCACGATGCAGGCTACATGAACACATTAAATGATATATGTGGAAGCTATTATGGTATGAAAATATACCAGTCACACTAACACATAGACACAGAATAGACAGGGATGCTACATGAGGGGTGCCGATGCAGCACTAAAAGTATTGTGGTGAACTAGTGGTGTGCTGCTGCTGTTGATTTGGCAGAAGAGACACTGTCCGTAGTTCCAATTTTGACAAGTACCGGCTCTTAAGCTGCCTGTTTGTGTCTGCCACTGGAGCCTTGGTGCAGCTTTTCTCCTGACTTGCGGTAAGGCTCTGGTGTGAACACTTACATTTCAGGTGCTCCAATGACACTGCTACTGGTGCTCTTGGCTGCCAGGATCCGTTTCCACCGCTCTTTTGCAATCAGTTGTGCGACATGGAGCTCCTGCTGATAACGATCTGCTTAAAGGGGAGTGACAGGGTGAGAGGGCAAGTTGGTGCTGCAGGGTGAAAGGGGCGGTGTCAAAAGCCAGAGCCAATGCACATGAAGCCACCTATAGCAGTGCCATCTTGACAGTGCAACCACAAGTCCACAAGATTCGGAAGAGTGGGAAGGCAATGGAGGAAAGAGGTTATTGTGCTTTTCAAATAACATTTTAGAAGACAAGAGATAGGTGTGTACTTACAGAGAAAGTGCCTTTGTTCCCTTCTATTTAAATTCTGGAATAATTCTTTTGTGCACTTAAATAGCTGCACTTAGAAAAGATGCACTGGAGCAAGACCTCTGTCGAGAATGATCTGTAGTCTATACACCCTGCCCCCCTCCTCCACAACAAAGAATCCCCCCTCCCAGATGTGACCTCCCCCTCTACAATCCAGAATCACCCCCCAGGTCTTACCCAGGATCCCCACAGGTCTAGTCCTCCATCCATGTCAGCCTCCTCACTGTCAGCAGCCCTGTTCCCTGGCTGCTGTACAATGGAGAAGTCGGAGGGTCATGTGATGACTGCATCATCACAGGTCCTTTAGCTGGCAGGGTGTAGGAGCTGTATTTCTGTGTAGTGAATCGCACCAAAAACATGATTAAATTGTGATCCATCTTCTGCACTGCTGAAGTGGGGACCGGCCCTAGTCCAGTCGGCTGACCGGGAATCTGCAAGGTGGATTTTACGGCCAATCCGCACCTGAGCATGGAGAAACCTATGTCTGATTCTCTGAACCATGACCCTTCCAATGAACCAGGTGTTATAGTTATATTCCCCATCTGACTACTTTTTATAATCAGGGGGGATTATTTTGGTGGTCTATGAGATACTGAGGTACTAACTTTCCATATGATTTGTGTTTAAATTTTACAGATGTAAATTATATATAAAGATGTATTTTTTTGTACTCACATCTCTTTTTTGTTTAATGTACAGGTCTGAAAATAAGCCATTAGTATAAAGTCCTGGCCAACCCTTTTAATTTGTGTTTTAATTTCCTTCTTCAGTTGAACACATAAGTATGTTCACCCTACAGTAGTTTTCCCTATTTAGTTTGCTATATTATGCAGCGCAGATAATCTTATGCAATAAAGTTTGAGAACTTTCTAGGTTGTTTGCCAGCTTTTAAAATAGTATGCCCCTAGGAAATTTGTAGTTAATCCCCTGTCTACATGTAAAACATACAATTATAAAATCACTGTTTTAATCATCTAGCTCTCAATACTTAAAGGGGTTTACCCACAAAACAAGTTAGGCCCTATTCATAGTAGTGAGACCCCTACAGATCTTGAGAACAGGGGTCCGACGATGCCCTTACTTCCCGAGATGAGGGGAGCAGACAGCCACTATGTCTGTTCTGCTCCATTCAGCTCTATGGAGCTGACGAAGATTGGTGAGTGCCGAGGTAGCTCGGACCCCATCGGGTCCCCAGTTCTCGTGATCTATGGGAACGCATCACGGAGACCCCCACCGATCATGTGGATAGGGCCTAACTTGTTTTGTGGGAAAACCCATTTAAGAAGTAATTAACAGGGATGTGAAGTTTTGACACAGTTTAATTGTATGTAAAATAAATAAGAACTCGTGTGTCATGTGGACTCTGGATTCACACAGGAAAGACAGGCAATGACCTCTAAACTGAGCTCCTGAATGTCACCTGTCTGCTTGTCTCTGCATATCCTAGGTGATACAGGACAACTTGAAAGCAATCTCTCCCTACACCAAAGTGAAGACAAAAACAATACTCACAAACTCAAAAGCAAGGCCAGAGGTTCATATCACAGCTAGATATATGGAACAAAAGTCAGAGTCAAAAGGAATATTCAAAATATTAAAGCTAAGATCAGAAAATCAGAAAAATCAGAAGTAGAGCATGGGAAAAGCAAACTGGAAAGCTAGCAAAAAGTATTACCAGCAGAAAACCATGTGTGAACAAGATCTATATAGGTGGCTAAAGAGCCTCAGTCCCAGCTCATTGGAGCAGGGGCTTGACAATCACAGCAGGTTAACTGTTGCTGGACCATAGTTGAGCTGCAGAGGTCCTGGCTGTGGTACAATTATTCTCAATGCAGATAGCAACACAAAGCACAGTTCATACTATTTGAGTGAAACTAAAACACATAGAGAAAAAAATGCATGCTTAGACGCATACTGGGGACAGAGGAAGATGCTGGCAGGGATGTGGCATCATGATTTTATAATTAAAAGTTGTGCTTTGTGTCTCATCCTTTTCTAGATATTTTCTTGCTGACAAAAAATGGAAGGGGATAGGTCAGTCTAATTTGCTGCCCTATATGAGAGCAGCTGGTCACCAAAGGTCTCATAGAATGGGCATATGGGTATATTCATGAGTCAATGTAACCCAGGCAACCCCAAATCCAATGGACGGTGAATTTTTGTCCATCTAGTAGTGGCTCTCTAGTGGTCCCCCTGGTCTTTGCTTACAAATTTGCCAGTAATTGAATGCATCGAAGGCATAGGTTACAGTAGGTTTATATTATTTATGTTTTAGTAGGAATTTTACATTGAAAAGCAGATGCTGTCTGTCGTCTAAACAGCCACACCACTAATCTAATGGCTGTGTGGTCATGTTGTGCAAGAATTATTAAGCAATAATATGGTGATAATTTGTATTTGTTCACTATTTTGTGATAATGTATAATCCTTATGTGATGAAGAAATATTAAGAAGTTGGTTCTTTAATTTAACAGTGTTATAACCATGTGTATACTTTATGCAAACATATTTTGGATAGAAACACTTCTTGTTCTAAGTTTGGGAGTAACCACTCGCTAAGCAAATATCCGAATAAATCTGAACTAGTACCTAGTTGGCTTTTTGCCTTTTTTTCTGGCGAGTTTGCTTGGCCTTAATTTTAATAAAAAGAAAGTGTTGCAATCTTGCTGAATTTATTTTAGCATCTGATAAGTAACATAAACAAATTAAACTTGGCAGGAGATAATGAGCAATTGCAGGCATGAAATTTAAGGAGACTTTAAAAACCAGGTACACTACATAATTATACAGCATTAAAAAAACATTTCTGCAGTGCCGAGTGCGCGCAGCCGCTTGTCCCTGGCAGCACACGGAATACAGCGAGATCTGGCGAGATCACGCTGTATTCCGTGTGCTGCCTGGGACAAGCGGCTGCGCGCACTCGGCACTGCAGAAACATGATGCCGGGAGCGCGCAGCCGCTGCTCAGCGCGCCCTCACCCTTAGCTGAGTCTCTTAGCTGACACCATCCGACGCGGATTGGATGGTGTCAGAATATTTTAGCATACTCACACCCCCCCACCCGTGCTGCAGCTCCTCCTTTCTGACGATACAGACCTTAGGAATCGTCAGATCACGGGGGGCATATCTCGGGAACGGAGGGGGCTAGAAGGAAAATTCCAAGTGCCCCAGAATCATGATACTAGCGCCTACATGCCGGTATGTTTAGTTTGGGAAGTCTGGGGTGGTGATAGGTCCTCTTTAAATATCATCCCATTTCAATTTCAACATGTTTACAATTAAGATGACTGTAACAATAATCATCTATTTATTTAGCGCCATCATATTCTGTAGCACTTTACAAATCATAGAGGACATATACAAATAAAATAATACATTTCAGAGTACAAACAGTCATATGGAACAATAGGAGTGAGGGCCCTGATCACAAGAGCTTACAGTCTATGAAGATGAGGGGGTGATACAGGAGGTCAGAGTCCAGCACAACCCCAAGACTGCAGGCCTGTTGCCTCAGGGTTATGGTGATCCCAAAGACCAAGATGGAGAGGTCAGGATTGGATTGGTTAGTAGATGGTAGAAAGACAAGAAGTTCATTCTTAGAAAGATTAAGTTTCAAGAAGAGCGAAGCCATGATGTTAAAGACTGCAGAGAGACATTCGCTAGTGTCCTGAAGAAAGGCAGGGGTGATATTACGTGCAGAAGTATATAGGTGGATATCATCAGCATAGAGTTGATATTGGAAACCAAATCTGCTAATGGTTTGTCTCGTAGGGGCATATTGAGGGAAAAGAAAAGAGGACCTTAACTGAGCCCTGAGCAACCCAGGCAATGAGAGGGAGAGGAGAAGAGAGAGATCCAGAAAAGGAAACACTAAAAATGCAGTCAGAGTGATAGGAAGAAAACTAAGAGAGTATAGTATCCTTCAAGCAAATGGAGTGAAGCCTCCTGAGGAGGAGCTGGTGGTCCACTGTATCAAGAGACAAGAGACCAGGCCCTCATTTACCTTGGTCTGTAATAAGAGAGTATAGTATCCTTCAGGCAAATGGAATGAAGCCTCCTGAGGAGGAGCTGGAGGTCCACTGTATCAAGAGACAAGAGACCAGGCCTTCATTTAGCTTGGTCTGTACTAAGAGAGTACAGTATCCTTCAGGCAAATGGAGTGAAGCCTCCTGAGGAGGAGCTGGTGGTCCACTGCATCAATAGACGAGAGACCAGGCCCTAATTTATCTTGGTCTGTACTAAGAGAGTACAGTATCCTTCAGGCAAATGGAGTGAAGCCTCCTGAGGAGGAGCTGGTGGTCCACTGTATCAAGAGACAAGAGACCAGGCCCTAATTTAGCTTGGTCTGTACTAAGAGAGTACACTATCCTTCAGGCAAATGGAGTGAAGCCTCCTGAGGAGGAGCTGGTGGTCCAATGTATCAAGAGACAAGAGACCAGGCCCTAATTTAGCTTGTTACACAATTCTAAACAGAAAAGACCAACTCCTTTGAAGGGTAGAAATGAATTCAATCAGTTAGAACAGAAAAGGGTCAAATGTTAAAGAAAGAATTGGACACATGGAATATAAAGGTAATTGACTGATATATACAGCAAAGGCTGTGAGTGACATAAGTGGCAGAGCATAAAGTTAAAAAAAGCATTTAGCAATCATACATATATACTGCTAGTTTTAAACAAATAACCAATAGAGTCAAGTGATCAGTCAGTGGATTCTGAACTAAATTAAACTGAGTGTTTATTGCAAGGTCAAACAGTCCCTCATTGTTTGTGTCTTGGGTTCAGATAATATGACTCCAACACAAGGAGTCAATTGTGTGAAGCTTCTACTGTGTAAGCAGGGCTATCAATAGTTAGTTGGACTGCAGCAGTAGGAATCTAGGTTCACAAGGTAGTGATTGCATAGTTTATATGCCCCCATCCCATATTTGTCTGGATTTACTTTTACTGAAAACATACCGTAGGTTCAATTGGAATTAAGATTAAGATTTCATGTGTACAGCACTGCAGTAAACATTGGCGCTATAATGTAATTTGTCAGAGAATATTAACATTTCACTTTTAGCATACTAATATCTAAAGCATTTTATAGTGGTAAAATAATTCTTGAAATTTATTTTTTGACTTTACTTGCCAGCACTGCATTTCCCACATGGTTCACACTGTCTGTTATGCTCAAGCTGGCACGTGGCCAACTGCAGCCTGTCCCGGGTCACAGGCACACCCGTACCTCTCCACGGCCCCGGCTCCCCTCCCTGCCTTACCTGTCCTTGTTCCTGGTCCAGCATCCCGGCGCACGCATCCCCACCTCCTAGTGCGCTCATGCACGGCCACTCGATGATTTAAAGGGTCAGTGCACTGCTAATTGGTGCTGGCCATTCCCAGGAAATTGAAAAAAGCCAGCCTCTCCCAGCATTCCCTGCCAAATCTTTGTGCCTAATGACTCTGGCTAGTCCCAACCACGAGTTTGCCTTACGATTCTGTACTTCGCAAGTCGCGCCTGTGGAATGACCTGCTTTGCCGTGGGCTCTGGTGAAAACCAGGTGTCGGCCCACGTCATCGTCCGCCGTGGTCCCAGAGGTTCCACTACTACTGATCTTGACAGTAAGATCCGGCCATGGATCCCACCAAGGTTTCGTTTCCAGAACTGGCTGATCTTACAGCCATCATGGTTGCCGCGCAAGGACAGCAACTTAAACAACTCACCACCACCCTGCAGCAACTGTTGGCTACTCAGCACCAGCGTCTAGTACCACCCATTACTATGGCTGCATTGTCCCCTGCTGAACCAAGGCTGCGTCTTTCCATGCCCTCCACATATGACGGTGAGGCCAAGTTATGCAGGGCTTCATTACTCAGTGTTCCCTACATATCGAACTGATGCATTCCCAATTTGTCACAGAGGGGGCTAAGGTGGCTTTTGTGATCAGCCTTCTTTCTGGGAAAGCCCTGGCATGGGCTACTCCCGTCAGGACAGGAACGATACGGTCATGGCTACTCTCACCATGTTCCTCGTTGAATTCGGGTTCGTCTGCTCTGTCTGTGTTGGACCTGAAGACTACGCTGAGTTGTCTCATCTCTCTGGCCACTTGGATTGACATTCGGTTTACTGAGCGTTCTGAGGAACAACCGCAAGTCAGGAACTGACGTCTGCCCTGCCTGGCTCCAGTCTACCTAACACCACCTCAGCCATCTTCCGTGTCTGCTGAAGAGGAGCCCATACAGGTGGATAGAGCTTGTCTGTCTTCCCAAAAGCGTTCCAGATGGAGACAGGAGAACCTCTGCCTCTATTGTGCGAGCTCAGAGCACTTTCGTATGTCTTTCCAGTCCATCCACAGCGTCCAGAAAACACTCACACCTAGGGTTCTTGGGAGAAGCGTCCCTAGGTGAGAGCAAAGCTTCTCATCTTCTGAATGTTCCTGTTCTTAATTTTGGAACAGTAAAATCCAGTTCAAGTTTCTGCCTTCCTGGACTCAGCAGGGAATTTCTTGGATGCTGCCTTGGTCTCCCAGCATCATTTTCCTGTGGTTCGCCTAGAGAAGCCGCTGGTTATCTCTTCCCTTCCGTCAGTGAACAGATTCTCCATGACCTTGTCCAGTATCGTACTGAGCCCCTGTCTCTGCAAATTAGGGCGTTGCACGAGGAGACAAAAATATACTAGGCAGGTAACATTGGTTCCTCACCCCATCCACCAGGCAAAGTGAAGGGAAAGTACAATTGGCGGATAAACTAAATATAAAACATAACCTTAAATCAGTCATATTAAAATGTGTAGTCAAAGGCCAACTACCAACTGCTTAAAAACAAACCGGCATACCATCACCAAAAAACTATGTTCTACCTTTGGGCGCCCTGAGCGTCCTACACCCTCATGGATAATGTCGCAAATTTTCACAAGCAAAGACAACGTACCTGACCAGGTGATCACAAGGTCGTGATAGTAAATAACTTCACACCAGGTGGACAATATGGACCATGTTTTCCAAGCTTCATGGTGTTAGGAGGTCCTCCTAGCAGGCTTTGATTGTGTGCGTAAAGAGGAATAAGACAATGGGGAGAGGTATGGCACTCTATGGGACGTCAAGTGCAGGTGTCCCTAACTAGCTGCCTTTGCCTATCACCCGGCCTGATACGGAGAAGCCATTCCAGCTGGAGGTAGACGCCTCATCGGTTGGTGCTGGAGCCGTTCTCACCCAGAAAAGGCCCAAAGATCAAACTCTCACCTGCGGCTTCTTCTCTAAGCCACAGAGAGGAATTATTCCATTGGTGATCGAGAAACTTCTGGCCGTAAAGCTAGCTTTGGAGGAATGGCGTTATCTTCTGGAAGGAGCTCATCATCCGGTCCATATCTACACTGACCCCAAGAATCTCCTGTATCTCTAAACTGCTCAGCGTCTCAAACCTCGTCAGGCTCGCTGGTCTCTCGTCTTTTCTCGATCCGACTGCCTATTCACTTCTGTGCAGCCGAGAAGAACATCAAAGCCGATGCCCTCTGATGATGATGGGGAAGAATTGGTCCCTCATCATATCGTTCCCCCGCAACAACTGATTGTTTCTGCTCCTGTGGACCTATGGCAGCTTCCTCCTGGCAAGACCTATGTCCAACCAGCTCTTCGGAAGAGGATACTAACTTGGGGACATTGCTTTCACGTGGCTGGGCACCCTGGGGTGCAGAGATCTATTGTTCTCCTATCTCGGTACTAGTGGTGGCCAGATCTGGTCAAGGATGTTCAAGATTTTGTTGGTTCCTGCACTTCTTGTGTCCAGTTGCCCGTGGACTCACGTAGCCATGGACTTTATTACGGATCTCCCATCTTCTTCTGGTAATACAGTCATCTGGGTGGTAACGGATCACTTCTCTAAGATGTCCCACTTTGTTTTCCTCCCTGGTCTGCCATCAGCTCCATACCTCGCCAGCTTCTTCTTCCTGCACATCTTGCAGCTACATGGACTTCCCCTGCACATTGTCTCAGACCATGGGGTCCAGTGTGTTTCCCATTTCTGGCGGTCCCTGTGCAGTCAACTGCAAGTTAAAATGGACTTCTTGTCTGCATACCATGCGCAGACTAATGGTCAAGTAGAGAGGGACAACCAGACTCTGGGCGGCTATCTATGGAACATTGTCTCTGCTTGTCAGGTCGATTGGTCTTCTCTCTTACCTTGGGCAGAATTCTCATACAATTCTCTGGACTCCGAATCTGCCAGTGCCGCTCCCTTCTTTGTTGTATTTGGACGACATCCACACCTACCTCTTCCTCTGTCTGACCCTTCTGATGTTCCTGCCAGACAGTAGGTTTTATTTTTATGGAGGGATTGCCAATTAAGGCCACCTTAAAGGTATGTGGAGACTTAGAACCATAGATGCTCCACTAGGGAATTCTGGGAATTATGAAAAAAACGTTTTCCAAGGTGTTAAATGGAAAACAATGCTTCCTTTTGCTACCTGGAAAAGCAGCCCCAATAACACCAAAGGAAACGCAGAGATGAAAAAGGGCCAAGTCGTTTAGGGATTAACTCCTTAGTGACCACCCATATGTATTTCTCCGTTGGTCACTAAGGGGCCTTAGGCTAGGCTGACGGGTTTCTCTGTCTGCCTCACCTAAGGTCTGCAAGGGCCCACCTCTTTTAACAGCCGGGACCCTACTCGAACAGTCCTTGCCACGACGGAGGCAAACTTCCCCTTCCTCTCCCACATCCCTATCTCCGATCTTGTCTCCCCAGAACCAAGGCAAAGGAAGAGGAAACAGAGGGACAGCCCCATCAGCAACTCCACCACCAAGAAACTGCTGGAGGAGGCGACAGCAGAAAAGGAGGAGTTCCTTGAGGAGCTGGAAGCCAGTTTCAGGGAACACAAAACCCTCTCCAGCTCCATCGACTTGACCGCAGAAGAACAGCATCAGGACGAGGTGCTGGGGGACCTCAAAAAGGTTCCGGATGGAGCCAAAGACAAGCCTCCCAACTGGACAGGTAACTAAAGCGGTATCGTCCCAACCTAACCATCTTTTTCTTCCCTCATGATGGCTAACGTAACCATTTTCTCCATCAATGTTAGAAGCTATGAAGATAAGTTTCGTTGCCAGAATGCACTAACTTACCTTGCCTCCTAGTCGTGCGATGTGTACGTTACAGGAATGTGGTAACCCCTCCTCTAGGTCCTACGACCATCTGGCCAGGAGATGGAATCATGGTCCTTCCTACTGGTCCAGTGGGGGCGATTACAGGTCTGCTGGCACCGCCACCATTCTCAGGGGGAGCGCCTTCACGCTTGATTCCGTCCAGGAGCTCGTCTGTGGCCGACTTTTGGTCATAGACGGCTTTGGGCGGGTGAGTACGTGCGTAAGCATGTGTACGCTTCCCCTGACAGGGGTGAGCGACTGGAGCTTTTCCAGAACCTCAGGCTGCAACTGCAACTCACCTGGAAGCTGAACTGCTCCCTACTGGCGGACGAGGGAGTGCAGGCGGAGCTGAGAGACATCTACATGGTCCTGAGAAATGACAAATGTTTGTTTGAAACTGTAAGCGAGTGGTGGGAATATGCTAAAGTTGAAATCCGTTGTCCTGAAAGAGGCTCCACAGGGTGACTCTGGTGTTGACTTTGGCCAAGCGTTCTTGCCAGGTCTTCAGGGCTACGCCTTCCTTCCCGAACCAGACTTACAGAACCTTCATGAAGTCCAGCTGAATGGTGAAGGGGAAGGGGGCAGAAGAAGGAAGCTGCCAGTCTCCGAAAAGCATGGCCTCCGACTTCTTGCAGTTGACTTTTGCCCCCGAAGCCTGTCCAAACTCCTCGCAGGTCTGTACAAGCGCCGTCACCGAGCTCCGGTCAGAGCAGAAGACCGTCACGTCGTCCATGTACAGCGAGCACTTGACCTCGTCGCGTCCGGGTCCCGGTGCGGTGATCCCTCTGATCCCTTCGTTCTGCCGGATAGACTCTGCGAACAGCTCTATAATGCAAACAAAAAGAAGGGGTGAAAGAGGGCAGCCTTGCCTAACCCCCAAAAGGAATGTGGAAAAAAATGAGCACTATCGGGGCGCCAATTAGATACTCCACTGAAACAAAATTAGTGACTAGGATATTAAATTTATTGTTAAAACAAGCCAAAACATGGATAAATAAAATAAAGGACAAGTCCTATGACGCGTTTCGGGTGCTTGGACCCTTTTTCAAATATGGACAAGTAACTTGTCCATATTTGAAAAAGGGTCCAAGCACCCGAAACGCGTCATAGGACTTGTCCTTTATTTTATTTATCCATGATTTGGCTTGTTTTAACAATAAATTTAATATCCTAGTCACTAATTTTGTTTCAGTGGAGTATCTAATTGGCGCCCCGATAGTGCTCATTTTTTTCCACATTCCTTGTATACAATACTGGTGGTCACTACGGTTACCGGTCCGTTTTGAGCACTGGGAGCGACTATTTACTCCTTTTTGGATACTAGTGACATATCTTTGGATTGAATTTGGAGCTCATACTGAACCCCAGGTTGGGTTATCTATGCATACCATCAAGGATCTCAAAAGGTGAGCACATTTTATGTGTATATTATCCTCCGAACACCCAGACGATATTACTCGAGGCGCCGTCCTCTGTACCTTCCTTTTTTTCTTGTTCTTGTGTTACTGTAACCCCCGAAAGCACAGGGAAGGGGTCAGTCTTCCAGCCATTCACCAACACCGAGCTGTGGATATCAAAGTACATTAGGTGAACATACGAGCAGAACGTCTTACCCAACCCGAACCTGCGCAGGGCCTGGCTCATGAAGCGGTGAGAGACACGGCTGAAGGCCTTCTCCTGGTCCAGGCTGACCAGGGCCACGCGGCGGCTTCCGACATAGTGCCGGGTGTCCCGGGTGTCTCCGATGACTCCCTTCAGTCTGTTGGCGAGCACCTTGGCCAGGATCTTGTAGTCCACACTGAGCAGAGAGATCGGACGCCAGTTCTTCAGGTCGCATATCTCTCCCTTGTGCTTGTACAAGACCGTGATCAGTCCCTGCCTCAGGGAAGGCAGCATCCTGCCCTCTACCACCATCTCCTCGTAGATCTCCAGCAGGTCCGGGCAGATGAGGTCCCCAAGCGCTACGTAGAGCTCGGCCGGGAGACCGTCACTGCCCGGAGTCCTGCCGGGTCTGAAGGATTTAGCGGCAGAGAGCAGCTCGGCCACCGTCAGAGGGGCGTCCGTGGCCACAGCACCTGCAGGATCGAGGGTGTTAGTGATAGCTGACAGGAACCTCGCGGCGGCTTTGTCGTCCGTGGGCTTGCGGGAGTAGAGGTCGGCGTAGAAGTCGCTGACGACTCCCCTGATGGAGCTCTTCCCCCTCTGCATGGATCCGCTTTCATCTCATAGTTCGTTCAGGGGCGTGTGGCCGGCGTGGACTTTCCTGAAAAAGAAAGAGTTACACTTCTCACCCTTCTCCAGGTTGTCCACTTTGGCACGAAAGATGATTCGCCTGGATTCCTCCTTAAAGTGCCTTCTTGGTGTCCTCCAGCTCCTCTCTGACGTCCCAGCCGCAGCGCTGGGGGTCCTGCAGGGATCTCAGCTGATGCTGGAGGTCTCTGAGGCTCCTCTTGGCCGCGGCCGCCTGCTGCCTGCCTTTGTCCTGAAAGAAAGAACGGATTTCAACTTTAGCATATTCCCACCATTCGCTTACGGTTTCAAATAAACATTTGTCGTTTCTCAGGTCCATGTAGATGTCTCTCAGCTCCGCCTGTAGTTCCTCGTCCGCCAGCAGGGCGCAGTACAGCTTCCAGGAGCCCGGGCCCGACGGGAAGCCGTGGCCCAGGGCGCACCTTCCCTGCACAGTCCTGTGGTCGGAGAAGAAGCAGGGGACCATGGGGGACCCGCACTGCCTGATCGCCTTGGAGGTGAACACAAAGTCAATCCTAGAATGGGAAGCGCCGTCGGAGCTGCTCCAGGTGTAATTTATGGAGCCGGCCCTGACGGCGTCCCTCAGGGATGCTTGCGCCACTCTTCCTCTATGACGCAGTTGAAATCGCCGGCCAACACTACCGCCCTAGTGGTGGCGAGTTGCGGCCTGAGGTCCTGGAAAAGCTCCAGTCGCTCACCCCTGTTAGGGGAAGCGTACACGCTGATGAGCCGCGCGGGCTCACCTGCCCAGGAGCCGTCTACGACCAGAAGTTGGCCGCAGACTAGCTCCTGGACAGAATCAGGCGTGAAAGCGCTCCCCTGAGAAGGATGGCGGTACCAGCAGACCTGCAATCGCCCCCACAGGACCAGTAGGAAGGACAGTGACTCTAGCCCCTGGCCAGATGGTCGTAGGACCATGTAAACATCACACGACTGGGAGGCAAGGTAAGTTGGTGCAGTCTGACAACGAAACTTATACTAATCTAATGCTTCTAACATTGATGGAAAAAACGGTTAGGTTAGCCATCATGAGGGAAGAAAAAGAGGGTTAGGTTGGGACGATACCACCTTAGTTACCTGTCCGGTCGGGCGGCTTGCCTTCGGTTCCGTCCGGAACCTTTTTGAGGTTCTCCAGCACCTCGTTCAGGTGCTGTTCCTCCGCGGTCAGGCCGATGGAGCTGGAGAGGGGACCGTGTTCCCTGAAACGGCTTCCAGCGCCTCGAAAAAACTCCTCCTTTTCTGCGTTTTTTTCTGCCGTTTGGGCTGGCTCCGTCGCCTCCTCCAGCAGTTTCTTGCTGGTGGAGTCGCTGACTGGGCTGTCCCTCTGTTTCCTCTTCCTTCGCCTTGGCTCTGGGGAGACAGGGTCGGAGACAAGGGTTTGGGGGAGGTAGGGGAAGTTTGTCTCTGTCATAGCAAGAGGAGAGGTGGCGGGGGAGGAGGTCATTAGTGCCACCTCTCCAAAGGAGAAGGGGATGGATTGGGGCGGGAGGGTTGCCTTAGGGGCTGGTGACAGAATTGCTGAGATGCTTGCTAGGGGGAGGGTGGCATTCTCAGCCGGGGAGAGGGGGGAGGAAAGGTTATGGGAGGTCAGGGAGGGCTGGGAGGTGGAAGGTGTCACCTTCTTTGTCTTACCAGACTTGGATTTTGACGCCTCCGACTGCTTGTTCGCATTTTTTGACGCCTTCTTCCTGGGCTGAGGTGTCGACACAGCGGGCGTCTGAGCTTCAAAGCCCTTGGCCGGAGCCAGTGCAGCCACGTCTGCCCAGGTCCTTTTCCTCTCTGAACAATCCTTGTAGAGATGTCCAGCTAGTCCGTGGTTCTTCTCGGGCAATCCTTAGAGACGTGACCCGTCACCCGGCAGTTCTTGCACGCCTCGATCACGTGCCATTCTTGTCCGCATTTCCGGCAGGTCTGGGGCATGTCCAGGTAGTAAATCAGGCCGTAGGAGTTCCCCAGTGTGAAGGACTGGGGCAGGTGCTTGAGTCCGTACTTGGCTTTCAGGTCCGGCAGGTCGGGTCGACGTCCACTTACTCATCCAAAGGTCGTAGCAGTTCAGGATCTTGGGCGGTTCCTTCACCACTATGCAGTACCTCGAGAGGAGGGTGTTGATGTCGCTTCCGGGGGTCCACAGGTTCCACATTGACACCGTAATCTTCCTCTCTTCCCTCTGTAGCAAGCAGTTGCCAACAAAGTTGGAGAAGGGAGAGTCCGGGGCCGCTGCCTTGATCGCTTCCCAGTACCTTCTGCAGACGTTCACCGAGATGAACGTCACGTAGAAGAGTCTGGTAACCATGGCCTGGATTCCGAAGATGTCCGAGGCTTTCACCCCCTGGTCCAGCAGCATTTTCTAGCAGAACAGTTCCTTAGTCAAGTCCGGCACCCTTCCGTCTACCTCCTTCAGTCGCAGCGCCACAGTGTCCCTCATGTAGGGCGGGAGCTTGGGGGGCTCCTGGCTGGTCTGCTTAGCCGCTGGTGGCTGCTGCTCAGAGGAGGAGGCTTCAGGGGTAGAAGCAGCTGCTGGGGCCTGGGGTTCCTCTTCCATCCTTTCTTCCTGGGTGTGCTTTGTCTTCTTTTGCTTCTTTGTTCAGGTGGCTTTGCTTGAAAAGGCCATGGCTTCTTAAAGGCTTGCTCCGGAGGTGTGAAGAAATTCCTTGCTCGGCTTCCAAGAAGGGGGTGGAGATATGCAAATCTCCCCAGCAAAGCTTCTTCTCCAAGTGCTTCTCCGTTCTCTTCAGGTGCATCTAGATCTAAGCGAGTGCTAGCTCTGTGTTCTTTTTTTTTTTTTTAAATAATTGTATTTTTATTTTCATTTTCAAAACAGTATAACAAATAATTTGCACGTATTTCACATTGAAATTTTTAAATAATGGTACAAACGAAAAACAAGCGTTGTCCCCAAAGATAATGACAGCTCAGATTCTCTATTAACATAATGGGGTGCGAAATTTAACAGTGTAATACTATCCTAATGATAAACCAATTACCAAGGACCGCTGAAGCCTCATGCCCAGTTGGTCCAGAAGGGTTGGGGGGGAAACTGACAGAAGACATTCAGACAGACTCACCATGACAACAATTAACATCCGGGTAGAAACAATAGGAGTGACCATTTCATTCTCCTCCTCCTGTCCGCTCTTCTATCCAGTATCGATCCCAACGTTCCCAGATTTTGTCGAACAATGGGATACGATTGTTCAGGGAGGCAGTCAAGTGTTCCATACTTCGAGTCTCCCTTATCCTAGCGAACAGGTCCATTCGGGAGGGAGGGGCCTGTCTTTTCCAAAACTGCGCTATCAAGCATCTTGCAGCTGTTAGTATGTGCAGGCTCAATTTTGTGGCCGTCTTAGCCATGGGCTGGGGGGAGACGTTTAGTAAGTAATATAGTGGGGAGAGTGGAATGTCCACTGCAACAACCTCCCGGAGGAGAGTCTTTACCTCCTGCCAGAACGGCTGTACCAATGGGCACGTCCAGAAGATGTGCTGAAGAGTTCCCCCAGGCGAGCCACATCGCCAGCAGGTATCCGGTGTGTCTGGAAATAATCTGTGTAATAAGGATGGGGTATGATACCACTGCAACATCAGCTTGTACTGATTCTCCTTATGTGTAGCGCACAGAGAGGTTTTAGCTGCTCTATTCCAAATCATCTGCCACGTATCTTGAGATATTGGACCCCCCACTATACTTTCCCACTTGGCCATGTA
The DNA here is from genome assembly GCF_040894005.1 of Engystomops pustulosus. Taxonomy (NCBI): domain Eukaryota; kingdom Metazoa; phylum Chordata; class Amphibia; order Anura; family Leptodactylidae; genus Engystomops; species Engystomops pustulosus. Next base: position 116,537,010 of record NC_092412.1, read on the forward strand.
TGGATGTGCTATGGGGTCATCTGATCTTGGGTGTAATAGTATCATATAGATGTCTGATATAAGACCAGAGGTGTGGGTAGCGGTTTTGCAGATGTGCTCAAACGCAGTGGGCACCGAGACCATCTCAGTATTGCTTAGGGATTGCAGGAAGTGTCTAATACGAATGTAGTGGAAGTTGGCTGTGTGTGGGAGATGGAATTTATCCTGCAAGGCAGGGAACTTTAAAATCTTCCTATCTCTGTAGTCTACTATGTCTGCGAACCTAAACAATCCCTTCTCATGCCATGGCTTAATTTCCTGCCCAACTCCAGCCTGTTGCATAAGAGGGGTGTGTAGGAAAGACTGCATAGGGGAGCATTGGGATACCAGCGGAAACCTGGTCACACAGGTCCTCCACAATTTGATCGTGAATGAGATGGGACCCAATTGGGGTTCAGGCAATGTAGGCGCCTCCTCAGGCCAGAGGTAAGAGTTGGGGTGGAAAGGAGCCATCCATAGTTTCTCAATCTCCATCCATTTGGAGAATGCCGGCAAGGTGGACCACGCTGGAATTCGTCGCAGTTGTGTTGCCCAGTAGTATCTGGTGAGGTCCGGCACCGATAATCCGCCCTTGGATTTATGGGAGATTAGAACAGACTTGGAGACTCTGTGTCTCTTTTTGGCCCAGATAAAATGTAAAATTGAGGCTTGCAGGGATCGTAGGGCTCCCAACGGAACCGGCACCGGCAGGGTTTCGAAGAGATAAAGCAGCTTAGGTAAGATGGTCATTTTGACCGCTGCTATCCTGCCAAAAAAGGAAAGGGGGAGACTATTCCAGTTATCCAGCAGAGTCCTTATTTCTCTGAAACTATCAGGGAAGTTCTGTCCATAAAGTGTGTTGTAGGAGGGGGTCAGGAGTATCCCCAGATACTTAATAGCTTCAATTTTCCAGTTATATCGGAATGTCGCCTGCAATTGATCAACCAGTGGTTGGGTAAGATTAAGGGGTAATGCTTCTGTCTTTGAGGTATTCACTTTATAACCAGATAGACGACCATACTGCTGTAACCATGCTTGTAGGTTAGGCAGAGAGATTAGGGGTTGAGTTAAAGTGAGCAGGATGTCGTCTGCAAATAAGGACAATTTGAATTCCCTATCTCTGACCATAATACCATGAATATTAGGGTCTTGTCGGATAGTGGAGGCCAGGGGTTCAATGCAAAGTATGAATAGGAGAGGAGAGAGTGGGCAACCCTGACGTGTACCATTCCTTATCTGCAGAGGTGGGGAGGATGCGTGCGGAAGCTTAATTTCTGCAGTAGGGTTTGAATACAACCCCCTCAGAGCCTGGAGAAAGGGGCCTTTTATTCCAATATGTTCTAGCACTTGAAACATGAAGGGCCAGCTGAGGCGATCAAACGCCTTCTCAGCGTCTAAACTGAGAATCAGGGCCTGGTCGTTTTGTTTGTTGACTATATCAATAAGATCAATTGTTCTCCTCGTGTTGTCGCCACCCTGACGCCCCGGCACAAAGCCCACTTGGTCTTTATGAATAACCTGGGGGATCCACTGGATCAGGCGATTGGCTAGCAATTTTGTGAATATTTTCAAATCAGCGTTCAGAAGTGCAATCGGCCTGTAATTAGCACAGTCAGTCGCATCTTTCCCCGGCTTAGGGATAAGGGTGATATAGGAGTGAGTAAACGTTGTAGGCATGGGCTCGCCTTGCAAGAACGCATTAAACACTTTTGTCTTATGCGGCAACAACACAGGGGAGAAGGTCTGATAATAGAGATACGTGAGTCCATCCGGACCCGGGGATTTCCCGTTGGGCATTCCTTTAATCACTTCCTCTATCTCCTCCGATGTTAATTCTGAGCCAAGTGCCTCAATAGCCTCCAAGGGGAGACCCGGGAGAGAGCAAGAGTTCAAGAAATCTACTAGCAGCTTTTTTCTACTGCCCTCGTCCAATGGCAGGGTATTTGGTAAAGAGTACAGTTTGGCGTAAAATTCTTGAAAACGAGAGGCAATCGCCCTCGGGTCATGCAAGAAGTTGCCCCCAGAATCTCGTATAATATGGGGAATTTGGTGATCTCTTCTCTCCCTCAGTTGCTTCGCCAGGAGTGAATGGTGTTTATTTGCCTGTTCATAGTACCGTTGCTTAGTAAACACCAGCAGTTTCTCTACCTCCTGGGTCTGGACTTCACGCAACTGTTCCCTAACCTCAATTAGCTGTTGAAGCCTTCTCCTTGTTGGTTTGGCTAACAAGGCTGCCTCCTGCTTATCAATTTCTTTTCTCAGCTCTTTCTCTAGATGGGCCCTATTCTTTTTCAATCTGGTTCCCTGCTCAATGCAATGGCCTCGGAAGACCGCTTTATGGGCTTCCCACATCACAGGAATGGAGGGAATCGACCTCTCATTAAACTGAAAATACTCCCGCAACGCCCCATTTAACTCATCTCTGATCAAGGGCTTCTTAAGGAGAGATTCATTCAGGCGCCAGTGACATACCCTCGTTGTAGTGAGGCCCTCTCTAAGCTGCAGGAGGACTGGCGCATGATCTGACCACGATATGTCCCCCACCTCTGCAGTGTGCATCATTCGTAAGAATTGTATATCTCCAAACCAATAATCTATACGGGTATGGGTGCCGTGTGGGGCTGAGTAAAAGGTAAATGAGCGGTCACCCGGGTTGCCCACCCTCCACAAGTCATACAAGGCAAACCTCCTGATAACTCTACGAAATGCGGCTGAGATGGTGTTCTGTGATCTAGTGGTGGGGTTGGGATCAATTGCTAGGCGGTCCATAGTTTCTGAAAAAATGACATTAAAGTCCCCTCCTATCAATAGGGGTGCTGGTGGGAGTTTAGCTAACTTATTCAGGACTTTAGTAATGAATCGAACCTGGGACGTGTTGGGAGCATATATGTTGCACAAGAGTACGGGCGAGCCGAACAATTTGCCCTGGATGATGATAAAGCGGCCCTTGGGGTCTAAAGTCACTGTCTCAGGCACTATAGGGCACGAAGTTGAGAACAGGATTGCCACTCCCGCCTTTTTGTTCTCTGTGGACGCCATATAGGAGACCGGGTAAAGATGCTTAGTAAAGTTAAAGTTCCCTGTCGCATCGTAATGCGTTTCCTGCAGAAATACCACATCTGCTCTACTCCTCTTCAGCTCATTAAGCGTGAGTCTTCGCTTGCGAGCTGAATTGAGCCCTTTTACATTTAGCGTTAGGAGCCGGACCATGATTACCTGATTAGTGGATACCTCTGTGCCAGACCCGTGGCTTGCTCCTGTGTGTTATGCGCCTGGTCCTAGGGAGGGAGGGGATAAGAGGAGCTATATGTGGGTTCTCCCCCCAGGCTTCAGTGCAGGCGTGAGGGGGGGGTGCCGATGTGTGCACACCTAAGACGTCGGAAACACTAGGGAAGAAGGGTAAGGAATGTGACAAGGGGGGGGACAAAACTTGCATACAACAAGACAGACAATCAAAACGAATAAGAATCCAAGTAAGAAAATAACAAGAAAACAAGAATGATTTCCCAAGTCTATAACCAGGGAGAGGAGATCTCCTGACCCTGGTGCAGGCCTACCCAGCCGGTCTGCCCCTGAAGTAGGGGAGTATAGTCGGCTGGTCTGAATTCACCACCCCCTATATAAACCCCAATCTGGAGTTAGGGAGCAGGATCCAGAAAAGACCCACCTAGTGGGGAAAACGTGGTATTGTAACCCTGGAAAGGGGAGGAAGAAATTTTTCCTGCCAGTACAATACTATACTAGCTGGAATACTTTAATATATCACTAACTATCTAGAGAATCCGGGAAGTAACCCCGGTGCCTTTTATGCATATTACTAACTAAAGACTCTGAGGGGGGAAAGGGTATCCTGAACATAAGCAAACATAAACAGGCATAGGACCCCTATTAAACTGTAAAGGATATATGTCTAGCAGGTGTTCTTCTTTAATCATAAGAGTCCTGGGATGGAGCTCTGGCTCGTGATCTTCGTCTCTTTTGTTGCGGCTGGCTCTTATATTGCTGTTGGCGTAGCTGATGGGGGGGAGCCCCCCAGTCGTCTAGTCGTGGAGTCGGAATGTTCCAGATGCCACAAAATTCCTGGAGCTCCTCAATCACAGTAAGCGTGGCCGTAATTCCATCTTTGGTGGCCGACAGGGCAAATGGAAAGTTCCAGCGGTAGGAGATGCCGTTCTCACGTAAAATGTCCAACAACGGCCGTAGAACCCGCCTCTTCTGAAGTGTAATTCCAGAGAGATCCTGGTAAAGCTGTATGACATCTCCATTGAAATTGAAGTTCTTATTTTTCCTCGCGGCAGACATGATGCGCTCCTTCAGTCCAAAGTCGTGCACACAACAGATGACATCCCGTGGGTTTCCTCCCAGTGTTTTAGGCCTCAAGGCTCTATGAGCTCTGTCAAGCTTCACCTGCGTTTCCGGTTCTCCTAGTAATGTTGAGAAGAGTGCTTGTAGTGTAGCGCTTACATCCTCCTTGCCCTCCACCTCTGGTATGCCCCTCACCCTAATGTTGTTGCGTCTTCCTCTGTTGTCAAGATCTTCCAAGTGCCTGGCCATGTCTTGTAGTGCGACAGATTGGGAGTGCAAAGTATGTTGCGTATGTGAGATCTGATGCCTTGAGTCTGCTTGTGCAGTTTCCAGCTCATCAATTTTCTGCGTCATGCACTGAATATCACGCCGTACCTCTGAAATTTCAGACTTGAACGCCTCCTTAACTTCAGCTATCAGCGATTTAAAGTCCTCTTTAGTAGGCAAATTCTGGAGATGGGCATGCCAGTACGGTGCCGGGGCTGATGGCCTCACTTCTGTATCATAGTGCTCAGGTGATGACGCCCACTCTGGGGAAGGTGCTGCATATCGGGTGAGGGTGGGGGTAGCACCCAGCTCCTCTTCTTGTTCTCCTGACCTGGAGATATACGGGGTGCCCGGAACAAATTCTCTCGGCAGTGACCGTTGGGGGGATCGTAGAGGAAGACCCCTAGAGTGTTTCCCCTGTCCTCCATCATCTTCCTGGCCAGAGCCTGGTTCATTCTCCTGGGGCTGTATCTGGGGTGCGGTAATAGCCTCTGACTGAGGGGGCTTCACCTCTCCAGGTTTGTGCTGTGGGGCTTCCTGGGCTGTATCTGGTGTTGGGGCCACTTTATTGTGGCGCTGCTGCGCCGTTGTATTCTGGCGCTGCTGCGCCACTACATTTTGGCGCTGCTGCGCCGTAGGGGAGCCGCGCTGTCCTTTATGCTGGGGGCTAAGATGGCGGTTTGGCGCGGCCTGTGACGGGCCAGCCGAGTCTTTGCAGCCCGCATGTGATGGCGGCGCCGCGGTGGTCGCCGCGGATCCTCGTCTCCCCGCTGCTGGTATCGGGGCCATAGCTGGCGCCTTAGGAGATTGCGGTGGGTCACCTTTTGTGTTGTCAGGTCTCCCGGCTGCACGTGGGCCCGCTCCGGTCGTAGCTGCGGACCTCAGGAAGAAGCGGGTGAGCGGCGTTTCGCTTGTCCGCCCGGTGTCTCGGGGTCTCGAGTGCTTTGCTCCCCTTCTGGGGGTCTTTTTTGCTTTTGGGGCCAGGATAATTCCCCTCCTTACTACTGAATTAGGCACCGGGGCTGCAGAGCTCCGTTAATGTGCGGCCATCCTGTCCAGGGTCCAAGCCACGCAAATGTATATCTGTGCAAATGTGTGTAACTTTGACTTATGCTTAATCAATAAAGTTAACACTAAGTGTGAATCTTAATATATTGTGTTGTGACACGTTATATGTATATATGTGTGCAATTGTATATTACTTTTACTTATGCTCTCTCAATAAAGCATGATCTAACAGTCCTGATCCAACGGTTAATCTGTTAGTTTTCACAGTCAATGCTGTGGGCTGAGGGCTCTTCTTCCTCTCGGCACACCGTGACGCAATTGCGGGATGCTGTCTTCTCCATCGGAAAGCCAGGGATCTAATGAAGCTCTGTGGGTCTGTCATCGGTATCTGCCTGTGGTAGAATAAATAAAATAAAAATGAAAAATAAAATTCATAAAAATGTCCCAAAAACCTATAACACATCTAAAACAATAAATAATTGAAAAAAGTAAAAAAAACATGTTAGGTATCATCAAGTCTCAAAATTCCCAATCTATAAAAATATAAAACGGTTATTCCCAACAGTGAACCATGTAACGGAAAAATGCACTCAAATGTCCAAAGCGCCACTTTTTTTGCCATTTTTCAACACATAAAAAACGTGATAAAGTGATTTAAGGGTCGCACAGTACCCAAAATGATATCAATGAAAACATGAGCTTGTCCTGGAAAAAATTATACCTTAGACAACTATTTGCTCCTAAGTATGAAAAAGTTATTCGAGTCAGAATATGGTAAAGGTACAAACAAAGATCGCAATAACGCCTCCAAAGGTGTATGTTGTCATCTGTGGTGGTCCTGTGCCTGGTGTGGTGGTCCTGTGCCTGCTGTAGTGTTCTCACAGGTTTGTGTGACTGACCTATTCCCAGGGAGTTAAATTAATTGTGATTACCTGAGCCTGACATAAGATGTATTCAACAAAGTACAAAATAGTTATGATTGAGGTTCTATGCATGGCTGGACTGTACAATGGTCACAAGAGCTTACAATCTATGAGGAGGGGGGGGGCAGGAGGTAACAGTGCTTGTACAATGGGCCCCAGAGCTTACAATCTATGAGGAGGGGGACACAGGAGGGGACAGTGCTTATACAATGGTCACAAGAGCTTACAATCTATGAGAAGGAGGAGGGGACACAGGAGATGACAGCGCTTGTACAATGGTCACAAGAGCTTACAATCTAAGCGGAGAGAGGGAGGCACAGGAGGTGACAGCGCTTGTACAATGGTCACAAGAGCTTACAATCTATGAGAAGGAGGAGGGGACACAGGAGATGACAGCGCTTGTACAATGGTCACAAGAGCTTACAATCTATGAGAAGGAGGGGACACAGGAGATGACAGCACTTGTACAATGGTCACAAGAGCTTACAATCTATGAGAAGGAGGAGGGGACACAGGAGGTGAAACTGCTTGTACAATGATCCAGGCATTTCAAGTAAGGGATAAAATAAATAAATACCCCCAAAGACCCTAAGGCTGTGTTCACATTGTATTTAAACTCATTCTATTGAACAAAATCCTCCCCGAACCAAAACACTTGTGCTCAGTAAGTAGCAACTTTATCGCGGCCAAATACATCTTGCTAGTTATTGAACGCAAGTGCATTGGTCAGAAGGCTTATGGTTTTGGGAAGGACTATCTCCCGATACACTTTAGTAAAAAATAAACTCAACACCCCAAAAATAAATATTAAATAAATTTAGTGGCGGCAGCCCCAGCCTGCTCAGTGTGGGGAGGTAGGGGGTTTGGGGCTGGCTATTAACAATGTATACGACTAGGAGTTATATATTTGTATTACTGGAAATTCCATACTCTTCCTCGGGTAAAAATACTCCTCAAAAATGGTGAGAGGAGTATTATTACCCTTCTGGAAAAATGTTAGTGCGACCTCTGGGTACAAAAGTTTTTTTGTAAAATTAACACCTAATAAAACCTATATAAATTTGGTATCCCTGTCATCATACCAAACCAAAAAATATATTAGATATGCCATTTGCAATGTACAGTGACAGACGTAAAAAAAGCCCACAAGAAAATGGCGCAAATGTGGTTTCTTGTCAATAACACCACATTTTGAATTGTAGTTCCACTTCCCAGTGCAAAGGATGGAATATAAAATACCGTCACTAGGAAGTACAATTTGTTATGCAGAAAACAAGCCCTCTTACAGCTCTGTACACGGAAAAATAAAAAATTATTAATTTATGAAAGTGGTGAGTGATAAACAAAATGGAAAAAGCCTAAGGAGTTAAAATGACCATTTACCACACGATAAAAAGTTTACAAATTCTCTGGGATAAAGGTTTGTGGTACCTGAGGCCACGTTCACATGTGGCATTTTGGTTATGTTTGGAAACGAAATCCAAAGGCTCCACTCCTGATCACATATTCTGGTAACATTGTGTTTCCAACACGTTAGCTAAATGCAAAGTTAATGCAATCTTACCTCAACTTGGGTCAGAGGTGGAGCCTTTGGCTTGTGTTTCAAAAACACAACTAAAAACGCAATGCCACGTGTGAACGTGGCCCCAGGGTCTCTAAAAACACGTCATGGCACCTGAAAACTATTCTTCCCTACAAAAGTTCAATGCCCTTGTTCTTCCCTTCTGCGCCCCACCATGTGCCTAGACAGTGGGTAACATCCACATGTGGGGTGTCCTCATACTCGGAAAAAACAACACAATATATTCGTAGATGCAAGTAAACATAATGATAAATATTAGTGAAAAATCAAAGCTTTATTTTGTTTAAAATTCTGTAAAATACATAAAGGGTTAACAAGCTTTCTATGTGCTGTTTTAAATAGTTTGAGGGGTGATGTTAATAGAACGGGGGAGATTCGTGGGTGCTTTCTATTAACTGAACTTCCAAAACCCCTATAGAAATGAAATGATCCCTAAAATAATTGATGATAAAATTTTCTTGCAAATTTGAGAGAAAGCCGTTGGATTTGTGATCTAGCGTCGTAATAAAACAAAAGGAAACTTATTAGTAACTAATTTGGGTAGTAAGACTATCAGTCTGAAAAACTTAAAATTGTGAAGTTTGAAAATAGCTAATTTTAAAAAAATGTTTACCAAATTAATCTTTTTTCCCATAAATAAATGGATTAACGGATCATTGTGCATTTTTTATTGATTTATTGGAACAGTTCTATACCTTTCATAGTGTCTGTGCAATACAACTTAGCCAATTAGCTGTTCTAAGCTTTATTACTAGCCTTCAAATTTGCCATGAATCCTGTAAAATGCTATTACTGGCACAGCTACACAGCATTTCCACATCACTGGTTCCTCTGGATTCCAGAAGTTTCCAGCACTCTCTGTACATCTAAATTGCTTGTTCTGTTATGTGTAAATGAAGGCTTCCCAAATAAATATGTCCCTAACCAGTATAACCAGTTCTCTTGTGAATGCCCATTGGTGATGAGGGCAAAGCACCAGTTAATTAAATATATTTACATAATGAAATCTAGAATCTTCTAAAACATTGAGAAAAAAAAACAATTACATACAGTATTATAGGTATTACAGTCCACCACAATTTTTTTCAGTTTATTACCTTTTATTATATATCTGTATGGTGGTATTATTCAGTCACTATATAGATATAAATGGTTTGGTTGTATTATTTAGTTATTATGTCTTGTTAGTGCTCATGGTGTGGTGTTATGGTGTGCGTGTTATTATTCTTTACCTTATGGTTTTTGTTCAGTAACAGTCGCCAGTACTATTAAACAATTTATGATGGTGATATTTGGTACTGGTCCAGTAATATTACTGGTAATATTGGTTTAATATAGAGAAAATTTTATGTAAAAACAATATGAAGTAGATTTCTATGTATGTCCCTGATTATTAAAGTGGTGGTGGTGGGGTGGTAGCTGCCAGATAGCTGTTGCCCATTGGGGGTGGGCAACATTTTCTTGTCTGCCTAGGGTGCAAAATATCTTGCTCTTCTCTTTCACTGAGACTCGTTAAATATAATTTAAATGTAGTGTTCAACTTTCCTTTTCTGCATAATGCAAAGTTTCCTAGAGTGTAGAAGAACATCATTGTGAACCTATTGCTGTCCTACATAACAAATTGGTGATGATTTGTGCATCTACCATATATACTCGAGTATAAGCCGAGTTTTTCAGCACAAAAAATGTGCTGAAAAACCCTAACTCGGCTTATAATTCAGTCAAGAAAAAAACAAAATGTGTACTCACCTTTCTACCCACCACCCCCTGTCCATCCAAGGAGGTTCTATCCATTGTGGCTCCGGTGATGCTATGCTATGATGTCAGCGAGCAGCTGATGTCCGGTGCCTGCGACGGACCACAGGACACGAAGCCAATGCCAGAGCCGCAAAGGATAGAAGAGGACCTACCGGGGGGGGGGGGGTCGGAAGGTGAGTACACAGTTTGTTTGTTGGGGCTGGCAGGCCATCTACTACAGGGGACTGGCAGGCCATCTACTACAGGGTGGCTGGCAGGCCATCTACTACAGGGTGGCTGGCAGGCCATCTACTACAGGGTGGCTGGCAGGCCATCTACTACAGGGGGCTGGCAGGCCATCTACCAAAAGGGGCTGGCAGGCCATCTACCACAGGGGGCTGGCCGGCCATCTACCCCAGGGGGCTGGAAGGCCATCTACCCCAGGGGGCTGGAAGGCCATCTACCCCAGGGGGCTGGAAGGCCATCTACCCCAGGGTTCTGGAAGGCCATCTACCCCAGGGGGCTGGAAGGCCATCTACCCTAGGGGGCTGGAAGGCCATCTACCCTAGGGGGCTGGAAGGCCATCTACCCCAGGGGGCTGGAAGGCCATCTACCCCAGGGGGCTGGAAGGCCACCTACCCCAGGAGGCTGGAAGGCCATCTACCACATGGGGCTGGCAGGCCATCTACTACATGGGGCTGGCAGGCTATATACTACATGGGACTGATAGGCTATATACTACATGGGACTGGCAGGCCATCTACTACATGGGACTGGCAGGCTATATACTACATGGGACTGGCAGGCTATATACTACAGGGAGCTGGCAGGCTATATACTACAGTGGGCTGCCAGGCTATATACTAAAGGGGCTGGTTATATACTAGAGGGGGCTGGCAGGCTATATACTACAGGTGCCTGGCAGGCTATATACTACAGGGGGGTGGCTGGCTATATACTACAGGGGGTGGCTGGCTATATACTACAGGGGGGTGGCTGGCTGTATACTGGCTGGAAGGCCATCTACCCCAGGGGGCTGGAAGGCCACCTACCCCAGGGGGCTGGAAGGCCATCTACCACAGGGGGCTGGAAGGCCATCTACTACATGGGGCTGGCAGGCTATATACTACATGGGACTGGCAGGCCATCTACTACATGGGACTGGCAGGCTATATACTACATGGGACTGGCAGGCTATATACTACATGGGACTGGCAGGCTATATACTACAGGGAGCTGGTAGGCTATATACTACAGTGGGCTGCCAGGCTATATACTACAGGGGCTGGCAGGCTATATACTACAGGTGCCTGGCAGGCTATATACTACAGGGGGGTGGCTGGCTATATACTACAGGGGGTGGCTGGCTATATACTACAGGGGGGTGGCTGGCTGTATACTACAGGGGCTGGAAGGCTATATATTACAGGGGGCTGGAAGGCTATATACTGGGGGCTCGCTGGCTATATACTACAGGGGGCTGGCAGGCTATATACCGGGGGGATTGTGACCAATGCATTTCCCACCCTCGGCTTATACTCGAGTCAAAAGGTTTTTCTTTTTCTTTTTTTTTGGTGTTAAAATTAGGGATCTCGGCTTATACTTGAGTATATACTGGGTATATTATCTGGATATCATCTGATGATACATCTACCATATCAAGCATGAGGCACTCCAGGCACCAAGACTGTGAAAATGTTCCTATATTTTTTATTCATAGCCTCCTTTCTTCTAAAATCAACTTTAAAATTGTTTATTTTCCTCAGGGACTCTGAGGGGCATAACCAGAGCCCCCATGCTGTAGCTTCACAGGCTGTGGCACTGTATAAGCCGAGGGTGCGAAACTTCTGTCCTACATGGAAGGCTCCAGGGGTAGTAAACCCACTGGACCACCGTGGATGATGACGTAAGCTGACACCCGGGACCAGAATGTAAGTGGTACCCGGTTTTCACCAGAGCCCGCCACAAAGCGGGTTGGACTTGCTGTGGTGCCACCAGGACGTTCAACAGGTGCGACTTTATCCACTGTGGCAACCAAGTTAAGGTACACAGACATTAGGCAGAATCGTATTCGGGGAGAGGCAGGAGGACAGGAGAGGCAGCACGGAATCAGAGTCGGGGACAAAGCAACAGGTCAGGGCAGTTTGAACAGGATCAAGGTCAAATACGGAACCGGAGTCACAACAGGAAATTACACTAAAAACGCAGGGCATAAGGAAACAAACTTTTTTTTAACTGCACTAGGCACGAAGATCGGGCGGGGGGTGTAGGAAGGGGCTGGTTTATAAGGGATTCTGGTAGGAACCAGCACCAATCAGTGGTGCACTGCCACTTTAAATCTTCGTGAACTAATAAAAAGCCTTAAAGGCTTGTAATTAAGCTAAAAACTACAAAATGCTTAGTTGAAACCTTGTGATGTGTGAATATTATGAAATCACTCTCAGTACGTTCTCAAAATAGTTAATGAATCATGATCTGTCATTTACAGCAATGCCTACTAAGTTGCAATGGAGTAGCATGTGGAAAGCATGTGACCATGGGTGACCAAATCTCAACCAGCCTCTGATCCAGTGATATGTCTACTTTGTGTATAATACATATACCATGCATGACTAAATGTTGGAATTTATTTCCGTTTGTCTTAAAGGACATCTACCATCAGGATAAAAGACTGTATGCAAATGAGCCTGAGTGGCTCCATGCAAAATTAACACCTATGGAGCCTGGAGCCCCTCAGGCTTATTTGCATACAGTCCTTCATCCTGGTAGTAGATGCCCTTTGAGATTTGTTTCCAGTTCATATCTAATATACACTGTTTAAAAAAAATAATGGGTACACTCAATAACACACCCTAGATCTGAATTAATAAAATATTTTTATTGAATACTTTGTTCTGTACAAAGTTGAATGTGCTGACAGCAAAATCATCAAGGGAAATCAAAATTATTAACAAATGGAGGCCTGGATTTGGAGTTATTGAAGCTATGGACTGGCTGACTGGTTCCCCAGACCTGAATCCGATTGAGCACATCTGGGACATCATGTCTCGCTCCATCCACCAAAGTCCCAGATGCTGCAGTCCAAATCTGGGAGAAGACCCCTCAGGAGACCAGACGCAACCTCATCAGGAGCATGCCGAGGCGTTGTGGGGAGGTCATTTAGGCACGTGGAGGCCACACACAATGCTGAGTCTCATCGCCTTGTTTCACTGACATTACATCAAAGTCGGATCAGCATGTAGTTTGTTTTTCCACATTAATTTTGTGGGTGACTCAAAAACCAGGCCTTCATTGGTTAAAAAATGTGATTTTTTTTTTATTTTATTGTCAGTACATTCAACTTTGTACAGAACAAAGTATACATTAAGAATATTTCATTTATTCAGATCTAGGCTGTGTATTTAAGTGCTCCCTTTTATTTTTCTGAGCTGTGTATTTTATCTCCATAAAAGCAGGTTTATTATATAAATATTAAAATTATGAGCAAAATAAACTTAATCCACTGTAACCTTGTCAGGCTGTAGGTCAAACATTTGTATGTAAATTGTGATAAACCACATGTACAGCTAGTCATTTACTGCAGTATGGTAACACTCATCATGCAAAAACCTGGCTCAGGCTAGAAGCTCCTAGTTATAATCTGGGAAAACATAAAGAGGTTGTGAAGATCAAAGCTCTATTTTGGCCAGTGTGTTTTTATATAAAACAGAGAACCCACATTCTTATTCCTGTGCTTTCTTCCCACAACAGGACTTTTCCCCTGACTGCAGCAGTGATGTCAGCTAACACACATGACCGCTGCAGCTAATCACCTTTGAGGAGCACAGAAACAATTGTGATTCACAGGTGGAATTGTAGTATAGAGAGAAAAGGAAATGCGGTCCAGCCAGGCTCCAGATACAAAACGATTCTTTATTCAGTGCAGGGTAAAATATGACAATCCACTTCTGGTAGGCGTATAGCCTACGCGTTTCGGACGCTTGTCACGTCCTTAATCATGGCTATAGGGTACTGACACAGTAAGGTTTATATAGTTTGGTACAAACAAGGGCACCTCCCCTCTCATGCCCTCCTAAACATTTCCGTTTCCGCCCATCACCGGTCTATTAAAACCTCTAAACTGTTGTAATTTCTATATGTATACAATAACAACATTCGTCATTTACACAAATAAGCATAATTCCTATAAACAGTATCTTAATCAGACAAATGATACGGGATCCAAGCAAAATACATATAATAGTCCGTGCAAGATCGTCTTGCATCACATGACTCGGATCACGTGATTAATCACGTGATTCATCTGGTTCGCAGAAGTGTATAGTGTGATTCATTGCCCGTTGCTTGGTAACCCGACAACAGGAGGAGGGATATAGACAGGATAATGGAATTTCATCAACGAAGAGGAAACCAGGGGTGAAGACGAGTCCCGACGGCACCGCAGCGGGGACCCCCGACAGTAACCACAGAAACGACAGATCCGGGCATCGGCGAGGATCCTCGCGGCGCCACCGAACAAGGCTCTCTCCAACGACATGGTAAGTGCAAATGTGTCTAAATCCAAAAAAAGGAGATGTTAGACCAAACAATGTGCCATAATACATTAAAAACAACATTGGATCAATTCTGTGAATATAATACAATAATTTGAATATTAAAAAATCGGAAGGAGAGAAAGCGAGATGGCAAAAATGGGCAAGTATCGAATAGCATAGTGTCATTAGTCATTAGTCACAGACAGTGAAAAAAGGGGGGACTCGGATGGCACGCATGGTGAGGCTAATAATGGTACATAATTTCTCTTCTCATATTGAGGCCTTGTGGGAGACGAGTACCTAAAGAAAAAATCCAATAAGCCTCCCTGCTGGCTAAGCGAGCCGCCATGTTGCCACCTCTAACATTCACATGGACTTTCTCTATGGCAAAGGTAGTCAAGTATTGTACATCTCCATTATGACATGTAACAAAGTGTTGTGATGCGCCTGAAAGATTACGACCCATAGGGTTGGAAATGTCCCGTAAGTGTTCTAGGAACCGTATCTTAAATCTGCGGGAAGTGTGCCCAACATACATAAGATTACAAATGGTACATTGGATAATATACACTACATTATCCGTATTACAATTTAAAAATTTTTTGATGACAAATCGTTTCATGCCATCACTGGACATAAAGTCCTTCTTTTTATTGGTTACAAATTTACAAGTTTGGCACCGAGTTGCTCCACACTTAAAAAAACCCTGAGTAGAAAGCCACGTAGATTTAGATTGTGTAGAAAAAAGGGAAGGAGAGATCAAGTTCCCTAAGCTTTGGCCTCGTCTGGAAACTATACGGCATCCATTGCCAAGGATGTTTTCCAATATAGGATCTGTTTTTAGGAGGGGGACATGGCGATTTACGATGTCAGAAATGGCTTTAAACTGTGGGCTATACTGGAGGACCAGAGTGGGAATTCTGGGGTGGTTTTCAGAAATTTTGGATTGTTGCGGATATAGTAAATCTTGTCTGTTTTTGTTGGAGGCTTTGTTATAAGCTCTCTCAAGTATCCAATTCGGATAACCTCTCTTTCTAAGCCTACCGCAGACCTTAGATGCTTCTTCATGAAAATCAGAAATGTTGGAACAGTTCCGCCTAGTTCTTATTAATTCCCCTACGGGGATAGCTTGGATCGTATGACGTGGGTGTTGGGATTGGGCATGCATGATCGTATTTCCCGCCGTTGGCTTACGGTAAGTTTTAGCCTTAATGTTCTCGCCGGTGGCACCTTGGAGAGATAAGTCGAGGAACGAAATATCGTGTGGATCAGCAGAAAAAGTAAATTTGAGATTAAACGAATTGTTATTAAGGTAATCAATGAAGAGTGGTATGGCAGGCACTTCCCCCCGCCAGACGATCAAAATATCGTCTATGTACCTGCCATACCACTCAATGTCACTCAAAAAAGGGTTGTCGGGAGAGTAAATGGTAAGTTCCTCCCACCAAGACATGGTGAGATTGGCCAAGCAACTCGGTGCCAAACTTGTAAATTTGTAACCAATAAAAAGAAGGACTTTATGTCCAGTGATGGCATGAAACGATTTGTCATCAAAAAATTTTTAAATTGTAATACGGATAATGTAGTGTATATTATCCAATGTACCATTTGTAATCTTATGTATGTTGGGCACACTTCCCGCAGATTTAAGATACGGTTCCTAGAACACTTACGGGACATTTCCAACCCTATGGGTCGTAATCTTTCAGGCGCATCACAACACTTTGTTACATGTCATAATGGAGATGTACAATACTTGACTACCTTTGCCATAGAGAAAGTCCATGTGAATGTTAGAGGTGGCAACATGGCGGCTCGCTTAGCCAGCAGGGAGGCTTATTGGATTTTTTCTTTAGGTACTCGTCTCCCACAAGGCCTCAATATGAGAAGAGAAATTATGTACCATTATTAGCCTCACCATGCGTGCCATCCGAGTCCCCCCTTTTTTCACTGTCTGTGACTAATGACTAATGACACTATGCTATTCGATACTTGCCCATTTTTGCCATCTCGCTTTCTCTCCTTCCGATTTTTTAATATTCAAATTATTGTATTATATTCACAGAATTGATCCAATGTTGTTTTTAATGTATTATGGCACATTGTTTGGTCTAACATCTCCTTTTTTTGGATTTAGACACATTTGCACTTACCATGTCGTTGGAGAGAGCCTTGTTCGGTGGCGCCGCGAGGATCCTCGCCGATGCCCGGATCTGTCGTTTCTGTGGTTACTGTCGGGGGTCCCCGCTGCGGTGCCGTCGGGACTCGTCTTCACCCCTGGTTTCCTCTTCGTTGATGAAATTCCATTATCCTGTCTATATCCCTCCTCCTGTTGTCGGGTTACCAAGCAACGGGCAATGAATCACACTATACACTTCTGCGAACCAGATGAATCACGTGATTAATCACGTGATCCGAGTCATGTGATGCAAGACGATCTTGCACGGACTATTATATGTATTTTGCTTGGATCCCGTATCATTTGTCTGATTAAGATACTGTTTATAGGAATTATGCTTATTTGTGTAAATGACGAATGTTGTTATTGTATACATATAGAAATTACAACAGTTTAGAGGTTTTAATAGACCGGTGATGGGCGGAAACGGAAATGTTTAGGAGGGCATGAGAGGGGAGGTGCCCTTGTTTGTACCAAACTATATAAACCTTACTGTGTCAGTACCCTATAGCCATGATTAAGGACGTGACAAGCGTCCGAAACGCGTAGGCTATACGCCTACCAGAAGTGGATTGTCATATTTTACCCTGCACTGAATAAAGAATCGTTTTGTATCTGGAGCCTGGCTGGACCGCATTTCCTTTTCTCTCCATTTGATGTACCCCAACAGTAGGGGGGGCCCGTGCTGGACTCGATACTTACGGGGAGGTGAGCTGGCAACTCTTTTTCTTCTAGGAATTGTAGTATACTCTGTGAGCGATCAGACCCCCAAGTGATCAACCACTCTAGGGAGCCCAAAAAATGTAAAGAAACCAAATTTTGACTCCCCCTACCATAGAATGTGTATACAAATAAACAAACAAAAGTGTAAACATGTATCTAAAAATGCCAATCTACTAAAGGATGTCTAACACCAGGATCAAGGATTGTAAACCACACTGAGGGTACAATCATACATTGCAGTTACAACTGCATTGCAATCAGTTTTGAGGTCGTTTTAGGTGCAGTTTTGTAAATTTAACAGGTGAAAGACATAAACTAAATGGATAAATTTGATTTTAAAGGGGAAACCTGCTCCAGAAATGTCTTTTCCCTTGGGGGACGCTGTTGATGTTGTATATCTGGACTTTTCAAAGGCATTTGACTCTGTGCCACATAAAAGGTTGGTATATAAAATGAGACTGCTGGGAATAGGAGAAAATCTGTGTATCTGGGTAAGTAATTGGCTTAGTGATAGAAAACAGAGGGTGGTCATTAATGGCACATTCTCAGATTGGGTTGAGGTTACCAGTGGAGTGCCACAGGGGTCAGTATTGGGGCCACTTCTTTTTAATATTTTTATTAATGACCTTGTAGTGGGTTTACACAGTCAAGTTTCAATATTTGCAGATGATACTAAGCTGTGTAAAGTAATAAATACTCAGGTCGATAGTTTAGCATTACAGAGGGACTTGTGGAAGCTTGAGGAGTGGACAGAGAAATGTTTGATGAGGTTTAATGTAGATAAATGTAAAGTTATGCACTTGGGCCATGGAAACAAAAAGTATAATAATGTTCTAAACAGTCAATTACTTAGTAAAACTGGAGCTGAAAAGGACTTGGGGGTATTGGTGGATGGTAAACTTAATTTTAGTGACCAGAGCCAGGCGGCTGCTGCTAAAGCAAATAAAATTATGGGATGTATCAAGAGAGGAATAGATTCTCATGATAAAGACATAGTTTTGCCCTTATACAAATCCCTGGTCAGACCACACATGGAATATTGTGTACAGTTTTGGGCACCAGTGTATAAAAAGGATATAGTAGAGCTGGAACGGGTGCAGAGGAGAGCAACCAGGATTATTAGGGGAATGGAGGGATTAGAATACACTGACAGATTACAAAATTTGGGATTATTCAGTTTAGAAAAAAGACGACTGAGGGGACACCTCATTACAATGTACAAATACCTGAACAGACAGTACAAGGATCTCTCCAAAGATCTTTTTATACCTAGGCCTGTGACCAGGACAAGGGGGCATCCTCTACTTGCTGGGCATGGACAGCCATAGTCTGGGTTCAGCAGCGGGAGGACAAACCGGAGCAATAGAAGCTGCAGGGATAGCCTCAGGAATCTGTTGCTGGGTAGCAAGTAATTGCTGCAGCATGGCAGTAACTTGTTCCAACTGATCTCGTTGCGCAGCAATCTGTCGAGATTGGTGGATCACGATGGTAGCGAGATCAGGCTTACTGGGAGGCGGAACCTCAGCGGGATCCATGGCCGGATCTTACTGTCAGGCTTACGCGATGTGGATCCACTGGACCACTGCAGACGATGACTCAAACCACTACCTGGGACCGGAGTCTAAGTGGTACCAGAGCCCGCCGCAAAGCGGGTTAGACAAGCTGCGGCGTGGTACCACCAGGTCGTTCCTCAGGCGTGACTTGTCTGCAGTGGCGGCCAAGGTACAGAAACAGCAGTCAAGCTCGAGGTCACAGTCCAGGCACAGGGTCAGGGCAGGCGGCAGAGATGCAACGTCAGAGTCCAAACCGGGGTCAGCCACAGGAGGTCCAAGCAGAAGGGTACGGGAACACAGCACACACGACAGCAACACGGAGGAACACTGGTACACGGGAACACGGAGGAGGTCAGGTACGCAGGAGACACTGGAACGCAGGAGACACTGGAACGCAGAAGACACTGGAACGCAGAAGACACTGGAACGCAGAAGACACTGGAACGCAGAAGACACTGGAACGCAGAAGACACTGGAACGCAGAAGACACTGGAACGCAGAAGACACTGGAACGCAGAAGACACTGGAACGCAGAAGACACTGGAACGCAGAAGACACTGGAACACAGGCAAATTGCAACAGAGCTTTCTCTAAGGCTGTGAGGCACAAAGATCCGGCAGGGTTAGTTGGGAGAGGCAGATATAAATAGCCTCATGGGAAATGACCAGCGCCAATCAATGACGCGCTGGCCCTTTAAATTTCCCAGAAGTGCCGCGCGCGCCCTAAGGCATGGGACTGCGCGCACACTGAGCGAGGCCGGGACTTGGGAGCGGGGAGAGGTGAGACGTGCTGGCGCGGCGCCTGCGGGGAGCGAGAGGCATGGGTGAGCCCGCGACCCGCGATGTGGGTCGCGGGTCCACCCATGACAACTAGTTTTCTCATATGGGAAAGTAACACCATAAGGGCCCCCTAAACCTCTTGGGCCCTGGTGTGACCGCAACCTCTGCACCCCGTCAAGTTAGCCCCTGATTCTCTCTCATGTTTCTACCAACTTACAAAACCTGATTTATCATACAGATGAAGCTATCTAGAAGACAGAAAAACAAGGATGGAAGCAACTGGGATTTTAAACGGTTCAGTGTTAAATTAAAATTAGCTATATCTGTAACTCCTAAGTCTCAGATCTTTCATTTGACCCCTTTATCTAACCAAAGCACGCTCATGTCAGCTGCATCTCATAAACAAGTCCACAGTACACCCTTTTCTTACTCTAATTGTCACTCTGTTGTCCTACTTACTTTAACTCTCAATTCTTCCCGCTCCAGTCCATACCCTGAATGCAGTAGGCAGACTCATTTACCTGTTCAACTGCTCCACCCTATGCCAGTCATTGCACTGCTTGCCAATTCAGTTCAGAGTACAATTTAAACATATTACTCACCAACAACTGTCCAACTTCCCTATAAAACACCTACATAAGTATAAAAAGATGAACACATGGCAACATTGCAATATATATATATATATATATATATACATACACACAGTGAAACCACTCCACTCCATGTAACTCTTTAAGGATGCAGCCATTTTATAGCTTAAAGAGGACCTGTCACAGATAATTTCGGCACTAAAGTAAGCAGCTCCTAGTGCCTGAACAAAAGCTGCAGTGTTAGAAGGATAGCGTTACCGGAAACCTCCGGTAACAATAGCTAACACTGCGGCGGGGTACAGTGTAATCGTCGGACCACTTGCAAAGCTGTCTGACGTATTCATGAGGAGGCAGTCCGAGGCACTGCCTCTTCCCCGGACCTCCCTGCTCGCTCCATAGCAGCAGTCCCCGGCCCTAACCACGCCCCAACCCCGCCCCCTCATGAATACATTGGACCGCTTTGCGGTCCGACGATTACATTGTACTCCGCCGTACTGTTAGATAGCATTTCCGGAGGTTTCCGGTAACACTATCCTTCTAACACTGCGGCTTTTGTTCAAGCACTAGGAGCTGCTTACTTTAATGCTCAGGCTCATTTTTTGTATTTTCGCTTTATATGGTTATAACTTTTGAACACTGTTACTTATCAAAGCGATTCTGACATTGTTTTTTCCCCACATGTGGTACTTCATTTTAGTGGTACATTTTGGCTGATAAGTTTTGCGCTTATTTACAAAAAAAAGAAAAAATTTGGATTTTTAAAAAAAAATTGCCATTTTCCAAATCATTGCGTTTCAAGGTAGAAAGATTTACCACCTAAATAAGTTGCTGAATAACATTTCCCATATGTCTACATTACATTTTCATCATTTTTTAAATGTCTGGATAATTTATTTTGATGTCACACGGCTTACAAATCGAATATCGATTTTCCGTACTTTCAGAATTGACTATTTTGGAGACATATACCGTTTTGAAATTTAGAATGGTCGGTTAAACGTTCATTTAGCCCTAAAATTTACACATATCCAAAAGATAAAAAGAGAAAACCCATCTTACAATTTGTTCTGCAATTCTCCCAAGTACAGAGACCCCCCACATGTGGCTGTTACTTGTTTTATGGGCACACAGCAAGACGCAGAATGGAAGGAGTGCCTTGCAACTGGCAGGATTTTAGTTTTCCCATTGGTCACTTTTGTAGGCTATAAAATTTTCGCTTTTTTGTTATTGGGGCCATGTGACGGCATTTTTTTTGCGGGATGAGATGCTTTTTCCAGTGTTACCATTTTGGGGTTGTTATCACCCTATTGTTGAAAATTTAGGAACTTTTTTTTTTGAGGGTAGGAGTAGAAAAGCATCAATTCAGTACTGTTTTTTTAACTTTTTTTTTTGTGTTAACCGTATAGCCTAATAATCGTGTTATCTTTATTCTATGGTTCAATACGATTACGGGGATACCGTACACTAATAATTTTTCTTACGTTTTACTAAAATTTATCAAATAAAACCCTAATGTGGGAAAAAGTCTATTATTTTTGCATTGCCGTCTTCCAAGTAGCATAACATTTTTAATTTTTTGGCTATGGAGCTGGTTGACGGCTTATTTTTTGTGGGACATGTTTTATGCAACAGCACAATTCTGGAGTACATATGTTTTTGATCAC
This sequence comes from Engystomops pustulosus, assembly GCF_040894005.1. NCBI lineage: Eukaryota > Metazoa > Chordata > Amphibia > Anura > Leptodactylidae > Engystomops > Engystomops pustulosus. Next base: position 116,558,876 of record NC_092412.1, read on the forward strand.
TTTTTATTGCATTTTTAGTGGGATTGTATAGGTAAAAATCGGCATTCATCGAGCAGGTTTAATAATTATTTACTTTTATTCTACGGGTTGTTACGGACGTGGTGTTACTATATATGTGGGGTTTGTGTTATGATTTAGACTGCCCCCCCAAAGGCAGTTTAAATGCCGCGGTCGCACTGATTGAGGAATTTAACGGGTTAAACACCCGCGATCGGAGCCCACTATTAGTTATAGCCAGTACCCTATGTGTCCCGATGTCGTTTCGGCTCAGATCTCGAGCTGAACCGGCATCAGTTCAGCGTCCAATATATCGGACACTGAGCGCCAAGAGGTTAAACTTTCACTTATACAAATTTCTGCTACATTCAAACTCAAACAACTATTCTACATACCATTCCTGATATTTAATTGGTTTACCTGAAGTATGTGATCAGTCACATGCTTGTGACATCAGTCAAGGTTTTTTTTACATACTGCCAGGACTGATATTCTCCTGCCCCCAGCAGGCTAATGATCAGAAGTGTGCACATCTCCTAGTAACATGCCATGATTTAAACAAAATACACTTACAGGTTGGGCTTTTCTTCTTTATGGCGGAACATCTCTTTGTTAGGCTTAAAACACTTGTACTGTGCTAAAAAAAAAAAACTTTTAAAAATATGCTAATTTGTCCCAGGCGGTCCTGCGCTTATCACAAAGGGTGCTCATTCAGCTACTTTAAATCATGGCTATCCAAGTCGTAGTTTTCCTTTAAGAATAGTTTGAAAGTGAAATATCTTTATGAATAATAATTTCTGAAGAGAGGTTTCTAGATTGTTCCAGTGCACAGTGTAACATTACATACAGCAGTCACTCTGGTTATAATACATTACTATGTATATCACATCATCACTTTAACAACCAAATTATAATACTAGTGGCAGGCAAACAGCATAAGTGCCAAAAGAAATGTCTATGGTATTTTACATGGTTTGATTTTTTTACATCCTTAGGAGATTTAAACCAATAGCTACAACTCATAAAACCTCTAGCCTAAAAAAGGTTACTGACATGCAAAACATGTGTTGCTCATTCCAAAACACATGCGTTTCAGTGGAGACCAATATGCGTTTGGGTCTGGCCCCTCCCACTTTACAGATCCAAAAAGCACCATGTGAACGCGTCCTTCTTATTTGAATTTCCTTGGCCTAGACATTTTGTCAAGGTTTGTGTTTTGTGTCTGTAGCATTGCCATTTTATGGAGGGGTGTAGAATGATTGATTTGTTTCTCACATCTGCATCTTGTTTTAGTTTTCTTTGCCTTTCATTCCGGAGACTTCTTTGCAACATTTTGCTGTAGCTTGAGACATTTTTCTGACATTTGACAAAAAGTCTCAAATAAAAAAAGGGAATGAGATCTAATACCAAAAAAACAACTTTGATAAATATGGCTGGGAGAAACCCACATAAACGGGCGCAATATAAGTACCATACAATAGATAACTATGATAAATGTCTCCCCTGATGTCTCGTATTGTGTACATGCAAAACACTGGGTGTCTACTACCACTAGTTTTACTAGGTAATATAGCAATTGGTATAGTAATGTTTAAATAACACATTTCCATAGCATTAAAATAACAATTAACCCTTTAATGACAAATTCTGAAAAGGATTTAATGGCCTGGGCATATTTAACTAATTAGACACATCCTAAGGGCCCTATCACACTGGTGTTGTTTTTTACAACTGTGGTTCACTAAGCATTGGTGTTTTCACATTTGCTTTTTTTGTTGCTTATGGAAAAAAAGTGTAAAAACCTGGCAATAAAAGTCGATGGGCCTGCAAAATAAAACTATAAAACTGATGACAGGTCAGTTTTTTTTCAATGATGGTGCTGGGAAAGCAGGTGTTATGTTTTCTTAAAGGGGTATTTCCATTTCAGCAAATTAATGGTAATGATTTTAAGATAAAAAGTTATTCCGATATACTTTCTGTATCAATTCCTCACAGCTTTCTAGATCTCTGCTTGCTGTCATTCTATAGAAAGCTTCTATGTTTACTACTAGTGGACAGAAATCTGACCATGGTCACAAAGGTGCATGGCTCTTAGTATCACATAAAGTAATCAGAGCTGCGTGTTATAACGAGCCGTGCACCTGTGTGACCATGGTCAGATTTATGTCCACTTGAAGTAAACATAGCAACTTTCTATAGAATGAAGCAAGCAGAGATCTAGAAAACCGCAAGGAATTCATACAGAAAGTATATTGGAATGTTGTATAGCTTTTTCTAATACAAATAATAGCATTAAATTGTAATTAATACAAATGAAACGGGAATACCTTTTTAACAATTTTAACCTTTTCTTTGCGGGCGCCCTTATGCCGCATTTACGTTGCGTTGTTTAAAGGCCTGGGGCACTAGTCCCCCCAATGCTTTATACTGTAATATTACCACCGTGGGTATAAGTTATGTCTCTGGCTATAACATAGACTCCCCTAGAAGCTCAGGTACAACATTGCGCACGTACTGAGCCTACACACACAGCTCGGAAAGACATCTCCTACACGGTGACAGCAGCTCCAAGCTCCTCCTCTTCCTGGCCAATCATGTGACCCGCTCCTCCCTAGAGATCAGCCCCCGCCTCCAGCGCTTCCCTGGCAGCGGGCCGAGTGCTGACGTCAAGTCCCCGCCCCCAGGTCGTTTTTCGGACTGTGTGAGCCATTTTGAGGTTAGTTGCAGGAGTGCGGGCGTCCGGAGTGGTTGTGTGAGGAGAAGCGCTGTGCGGGTGTATAGCTGTTACTGTTGTTGTGTTGTTATCTTTTCCAGCCGGATTTCCAGAGACACGTTCTTCTCTAGACGTCTGGTTCCTATTTAGATGGCAAGCTTTCCCGACTTTGTAAACGAAAATGAAATAGGTGAGTCCCCAGACTACGTGCAGCAGCAGTGGAGGGCTAGTCAGGGGGGCTCTGCCCTCTGTGGTGAATGGAGGCTGTGAAGCTATATGTTGCTGCTGTGTGATACTCGTGTCTGTCCCTATGACCTCTACTCCTAATATCTTTTTATTATTTTTGTGTCGGTCTGAATGATTCTGGATATGACATATATGTTGTAATGTAATTGTGGAGCAGCACGTGATGGGCGTTGGTTGTGGCTGCTCATCCCGTTCCTATACTAAACATCACATCACTTTAGAGGAATTGTCCAGTCTCTGTAGGTGTAGTCCATGGAGCTGCCATTAGGAATGTTGTGTTTCCCATGACTGTGCTCCCCTCCCCCAATATTAGTGTGGAATTTACTTCACCTTTTTCAGCTGCTTGACACTCATCCAACCAAACCGCTTCATTCCTTCCCTTCCCCCTACCCTCCTCCTTCACCCATCCCCCATATGACACGCACACCCATCCATCAGCAGCGCTCCCCCTCCCTCCTGCTGGTATCCTCCTATGTCTAGGATGTGAGATGCTGGCGGAGTCCTCTGTTGATGGGTTTGTTTTCCATTACTTTCTATTATAGAACATTAATAAGTGTTTATATTTCATATGGATAACTACCCACGTCTATGAGGATAGTGACCCTACCCTGTGAGGGTTGATGAGATCGCTGTCGCTAGGTGTGCCATTTGTGCTAGACTTCAGTTTCTTATTTTCAATATTATGTGTTTCCTTTCTAGCAAGATCACGGAGCATTGGGGAGCTGATATCACCGACTTCTCCATTTGAGCAGAAGTATGGCCGTGAGAACTGGACAGTGGCTTTTGCTCCAGACGGTTCCTATTTTGCTTGGTCTCAGGGTCATCGAATTGTGAAATTGGTGCCTTGGTCTCAGTGCCTTAAAAACTTGTAAGTACTGTTTCCACTAAGTGGGTTTCAATCTTCTTTTTGTACTCTAATGAATTATAGATGCTTGGTAATTTATCTTAACTTTTTTACTGCCTAGATCTTTAGCAAGTTTATTATTATGATATTAAACTCTTTCCTGAGCTCTTCTCATATCAGATGAGAACAAGAGTGATTGGGGTGATTTTCGCCTTAAGGGATGGCTTTTCTCAATATGTTGAATGTACTGATACTTTTAATGTTCTGGCTCTCAACTTATTGTTTGACGTCTGCACTTTGATGAAAATCGTTTTCAGTGCTGCTGGCAATACAAAGAACGGTGTAAACTTGACAACTGGAAGACTGTCGAGGCAGAACAGTGATGCAGCACCAAGAAACAAACCTCAAGAGCATTCCATAGACTGTGGAGACATTGTTTGGAGCTTGGCATTTGGATCATCTGTACCTGAAAAACAAAGTCGCTGTGTGAATATAGAATGGCACCGCTTCAAGTTTGGTCAAGACCAGCTGCTACTTGCTACGGGGCTAAGCAATGGGCGCATCAAGATTTGGGATGTTTATACAGGTATCTCCTATTTCAGGGGCTAAATAGCCAAATATACTTAAATTTCGATCTGTATCTATGACTAAAAAGTTTGGAACAGGTGTAATGTTGGAATCATGAGGGTTATGAGTCATTTCCTTATTGTATTAGTCATGTCTTATACTTTTTAGTTTTTGAATGGTAGTGTTTTTATTTTTCTCCCCTAAATCATGGTCGTGTCCTCATTGGACAGATGGGATTCACTGGAAACACAAGCGGGACACAAATATTCTAATTTTTGTTTTGTAAATGTAATATACATATAAATGTAAAATATTGTAGCACTTTAATCAATCTATTTATGACAGAATTCTGTTTAGACAATAACTCAAACCCTTGAGAAATATGGTGCAAGGTGTTTACAGTTATTTACAAGGTTAGGAAGATTAGGCTGCGTTCACACAAACATGGGGACATACGGGAGGCACGCTTGAGACGAGAGGTTATCAGCGCTCTTCTCTCCGTAGAAAATAGAGCCTTACGGCCGAAGGTGGAGTATGTTGTTGCTTTTTGTTTTTGTGGCAACGGCTCAGAACGGTGAGCCCTCCTTGTTCTCACCGTGTCAAACAATGTTTATTTGGCTGTCAATTTGCGGCCGGATATACTTTGCCCCGACGGTTGTGTGAATGGGTCCAAAAGGGTGCAGAAAAATGTTGTGGGATGTTGCTTTGCGGGAAAATGTTCTGCAAGAAAAATTCTGCTGCTGCTTCAATCTGTGCAAGGAAAGACTAGACTTATCATACAGCGGTAGACAGTTTGACTTGGTTGAAAATCTTAATTTTTATAAATTTGATTAATCTACCCCATTATGTTGAAGGGGTTTTTATATTGATGACGCATTCTTGGTTTCATAGGTATAAATTAGACCGGGTTCAATTTTCCAGCACCTTCTCATTTAACTTGCATTACTTAGTTGCTGTCAATCGTACTGCAGCGCTCTCCCAATTATTTTTCAAAACCAGCATGTGTCACTTTATCAGGTTATAAATTGATAAGGCTTTAACTTAGCCAAGTGTGTTTTGAGATTTGTTTTTTCCATTACATTTTGTACTTCAAAATAGTTGGCCATTTTGGTTAATATATAGAACACTTATTTATAAAAAAAAAAGGTGAATTTGGTAAACTTTTTGAAAAGAATAGCTTTTTTCAAACTTCAAAATGTTCTGGTTTTCAAACTGATAGTAACTAATTTGGCTAGTAAGACTAACTACATTTTATAAGTGTCCTTTTGTTTTATTACGACTCTAGAAAGATCACAAATTGAACAGAATTCACTCCAATTTTCAAAAAAATTTTAGAATCCATTATTTTAGGGACCACTTCATTTCTATAGGAGTTTTGGAAGTTGTGCTAATAGAAACTTCACCCCTCAAACTATTCAAAACAGCAGGTAGGAAGCTGGTTAAGCCTTTATGTATTTTACATAAATTAAACAAAATGAAGGCTTGATTTGGAATTCACTAATATTTATCATTAAAACGTTCATTTAGCTGCAAAATTTACCCACATAAAGAGGACACCCCACATGTGGATGAAACCCTCTGTCTGGGCATATACATGGCTCCTATCTCCAGTTGATTTTCTGGGGATAGGAACCATGCATTTTTTTTAAAGCTAAAAACATTGGAGACAAGTATTGTGCTATGGAAACCTGTCATTGGGGTTTATAGTACTAATCTGCTGATTAGTATAATTTTAGCGGCAAATCAGACTTTAAGGGATTCTGTTTTATTCATCAGTATTCACATGAGTAATTTCCACTGAAGCCAATTTAGTATGGAAATCTACAGATTAAAATAGATTTATTTATTTTATTTTTTATAGTTGCTGACAACATTGGATCCGTGGGAAAAAAAACGGAAGTGTGAAAAAGTCCATTGAAAAGAATGGTTGTGTTCATTAGCCATTCTTTTCATTGGACTTTATCACACTTTGCCTGTCTTTTTCTACTGATCCAATGTTGTCAGTAACTAAAAAAAAAAAAAAAAAAAAAAAAAGTAATTGGATAAAAATCCTAAGTTTGAAAAAACTGTTGAAAAAAAAAATGGATTTCTCTTTCGGACTTCAGTGTGTTTTTTTTTTTTTTTTTTTTTTTGTTTTTGTTTTTTTTTTTCCCTTACTGAACTAATCTGTAAGTTTCCATACTAAATTGGCTTTGGTGGTTTTCACATCCGTGTTACACTAATGTTAATCTGCCCTTATAGCTTGTAGACTTGGAATCTGGTGAACATAAATTGCATCACAATAGAACCCAGTGGTGTAGAAAAATTGAGGTTAGGCTGCATTCACACTAACGTGTGCACGCCGTGTCGTAGTACGTCGGCACACAGGAGAGGAAGATTGGTGAGCGCCTCTCACCCCACCCCTCTCCATAGAGATACATGGCGCGCAGCGTCGTAATATGGGGAAACAAGGACTTGTCCTACGGAGTGGTATGGTGCTGCACCGTAGCGCTACGTTTCATGTGCCCATTGCTAGCCTATGGGGGACGTATATACGGATGCATGCTTGCGGCCATATATACGTCCACCCAATGGTCGTGTGAATGTAGCCTAAGTAGAATTTGGGTCTTTATGTTGCATGTATATTGGCACTGGCCTTCAATAATATTAATAATAATCTTTATTTATATAACACCATCAAATTCCATATCACTTTACAGATTATGGGGAACAGGTGCACATATAAGACATTAGAGTAATAACATTTGCATATGAATCATTGGGAATGAGGGCCCTGCTTGAAAAAGCTTACAGTCAGAGTTCACTGTACAAGTCACACAGTGAGCCAGAAAGTTCCAGAATCCTGTAGTGGCTGTAAAGGTTACATGATAAACTTTTTGCGCTTACTGTTTGCAAATTAATCAGTCTGATAACCTGGACTGAAAAGAAGGCAAACACTATGCGATGCACTCTACACCTTGAGTTACTCACAGCTACATACAAAGAGAAGTGTTCTTTTTATGTGCTACTATCGCAGATCCAACCCATTGATACACCTGTCACCTGGTAGATGTCAAGATTTGTAAATGTTTTGTAATGTATTGAAGCAGAATGTGTATTTGGCGTTAATGACAATCTTTATATTTTTTTTCTTTTAGGGAAGCTCCTCCTTAATCTGATGGATCATACTGAAATTGTTAGAGACTTGACCTTTTCTCCAGATGGCAGCCTTATATTGGTTTCTGCTTCCAGAGACAAAACTCTCAGGGTCTGGGACCTAAAAGATGATGGTATGTGTCCAAATTAAGCATATTTAGGCGGATTTTCTGGAAGGGGTGGGCTGATCATTTGAGCTATGAGTGAGAAATTTTGTTTTGTCATTGGATAATCGTATGAGTTGATATAGTTGATATCTGTTAGTAAATTTGCATTAGTTGTGGCTGTTTTTTTTTTTTTTTTGTTTTTGTTTTACAAATTTAAATTCTGATCTGTGTTGCATCTTTTAGGCAATATGACGAAAGTATTAAGGGGGCACCAGAACTGGGTTTACTGCTGCACATTCTCTCCTGACTCCTCCATGTTGTGTTCCGTTGGAGCTGGAAAAGCTGTAGGTTTCAAAGTTCCCTATTTTTTTTTTTTTTAGAATTATTATGTTGAATCGATGAGTATTTGTTATCGCTAATTCAGATTGTGCTCAGTGTCTTGAATGATTGATTTTTAGTACATTGGTAAAAGCCTAATGATGCATGATGGAACTTGCTGAAAGTGTAATAATCATAACTTGCACTGCTTTTGGCAAGCAAATCCATTTCAGAATCCTGTAATGAGTAGCCAGAATCCATTCGGTGTGTCATCGGCCTCATACCTTGCTTTGCACATGCTAAAATGATTAAAATTTGAGCCAATAGCTTATGTTTCTGAAAATGCACATAGTATAGTAATGAGATCACAATATGTTATTACATTTGCCATGGTTTACACTATAACCTACTGCTGTATCTAAAAGCAGTGCAGGTGCTGCTCCTGTAACTTGCCCTTATGGCACAAATACATTAAACATTGAAATGCCTTCCCCTTAAGGGACCTTTTACTAAGATTGTATTGATTTTATTATTATTAGTTAATGTGAACATTGTAAGTAACATCCTTGTCTCCAGAGGAGCAGTTCACACCTAAAATGTAGTCTCTATGGATGTTGACATTCTTGTTTGTTAACCCTATGTTATTGTAGGATGTGTGTTTTCCATAAGCTTCTTGCTTTCCCTGTCACAGGTGGTGGCAGCAATATGGGTGTGATTGAGGTTAAGTTGGCACCACACAAAGGAGAGCACAGTGGTGTTAGCTGGGCAGAGAGTGGCATCTCTGGCTACCAGGCTGGGGACGACCAATGCCATAGGACGAAGTAACCTTGCAATCGACTGCAAGGTGTACTGTACGTACAGGTGCTGGTTGATGTCCACTTTCTGCTTTTCTTTCTTTTGTTTTTTTTAATTGTATATTTTTTTTCTTTTCTTTTCTTTTTTTTTTTTTTGTTGCTTTTAAACTAAGACCATAACTGCTGTATTCTTTCTAATATATTACTCCAGTAAAAGTTTCTAATGAACTAATAAGCATTTCTTGTTAATTATAAAATATAGCCAAAATATTCTTCTCCACCTGGCTTTCTGTAATGGGCAGTCGCTTGTATAACTGGACTGACCTGTCCCCAAATATATATGTATATTTAGTTTATAGAGATATTCGACCCATGTTCACTATTACGTAAAGTAAGGAGTTAGATTGTGCACTGCTAGTTATTGTGTTGCCAAAAGTGTTTTCTTTTGGCTGTCAACTCTCTCTTTTCTTGCAGTATCTGTTTCTCTCCCTGGGCTCACGTTGATGATTCAAGCCTTTTGTAAACCAGTGAACTTATTCTCTCAAAGGGGGTACTACTGGAGTAACCATATGATAACTTTCTCTTCTGTTTATATAATTAGTTCTATACATTGCAAACATGGGTTGTAATGCAAAACCCATCTGTTATCTTGTAGACTTAAATTCAAACTGAATTCATTTCTTTTTTTGTTCTATATTGTGCATTTATAGAACTTGCTTTAGCTGTAACATTTTAACTGAGCTTTTTTTCTTTTTTTAATTAGTTTTTTTGCATGCTTACTGCTATGTAATGTTATCCCATTAATTATACTGGGTATGACACTGAGCAAGTACTGTAATTTAATTAATAGCTATATTTGTAGGATTAGTTTTCTAGACTTCCTTGTTCCGTTTCCAATTTATAGACTATAACAACTGTCCTTTCCTTTTTAGGTCTTTCTGTGGGACATGGATAAATATACTATGATCCGTAAGCTGGAGGGACACTACAATGATGTGGTAGCTTGTGAATTTTCTCCTGACGGAGCTTTGTTGGCTACTGCATCGTATGATACCAGAGTATATGTCTGGGATCCCCATATTGGGTCTATTCTTTTTGAACTTGGGTATGTGATTCCTTAAAATTTGCATTGCATTACTCATTCTGAAAGATATAGCAGCATAATGTATGACTTTTCAATGTTCAATTTTTATCAGTTCTTGCTATAATTACATAATATATTTTAGTAACCCTGCAATTAAAACTTGCTACCAATACTGTCCAATACTTAGACAGTGTAAACTTAAAGGGAATCTGTCAACCGGAGACCTATTTTTAGCACTCCCCCAGTTTCCACAGAGCATAGTACATACACTGCCAAAGGGCTTTAGTATAAAAAAAATATAGGTTTTACAGAAAAATAAATGTTATATTGTACTTTTCAATGGCCTGTGCTCTGTAACCAGGCTCTTGTCCCCTTGGTGTGGCTATAGAAGAGCAGTTCCCACCACCATTGGGGAAACTGCTCCTCCTTGTGTCCTTTTCAAATATATGAAAACGCCCATCGCTTGGCGGCGCCCCCTGCTCCTCTCTATAGCCTCTTCCAAGTGATGGGAGTAATTCATTTATTTGAAAAGGAGCGCTTTCCCAAGGGTGGGGCGGAAACTGCTCCTCTATAGCCACTCCCAGGGGACAAGTGCCTGGTTACACAACACATGGTATTAAAAGGTACTATATAACATATCTTTTTTCTGTAAAACCTATTTTTTTATACAAAACCTCTTTTGCCAGTGTACGTACTATGTTCTGTGGGAGTTCTAAAAATGGGTCTCCTTGTGACAGGTTCTCTTTAAAGGGTAAAATAAAAAATTGTTCAAACTAGGCAATAGATTTGGGGCATCTTTCCAGAAGGTACACTTTTAATTGCCAACATTTGGTTACATTCGTACAAAGACTTCACATCTTATCTGACCCTATGACTGTATTTATTTTGTTTAAACCCTTTATTTTAATTTGTCTTAAATGGCTTTTTCTCTCTCCAGGCACTTATTTCCTCCACCAACACCTATATTTGCGGGGGGAGATAATGGTCGCTGGGTGAGATCAGTCTCATTTAGTCATGATGGGGTACATATTGGAAGCATTGCTGATGACAGGTCAGTTAAACTTTATTTATTTTCAACTTTCCGGTGGTTTCATACTTTGATAATTTTATAGAATTTTTGGTACATTTAGGCTGCATACATGTGATGCAGGTAACTTATGGAAAATGTGCATCGTCATACTTTAGCTGTTTGAAACCAAACAGTCTGTAAAATTTGTATGATCAAAACTGCTGAAGAATTCAGCCTTGGAGAGCTGTGTAATGAAGCCATTGAGCAACAAAAAAAAAATCTCTTTACTGAACATGCCACATTCACCTTCATTCCTGGAATTTTAATGCATTTTCAGTCTTGCTGCTACAGACCCTATCTTGTATGTAACCCGGGGACTGCCTGTGTGTGTGTGTGTGTATATGTGTGTGTGTAATATATATATATATATATATATATATATATATATATATATATATATATATATATATATATATATATATATATATATATATATATATATATATATATATATATATATATATTTTTATTATTTTTATTATTTTTCTTGCCCTTGAGCGATTTTGATGTAGTTTTTTTTCACAAATGATAATAAAAAAGTGACCATTATTTTCTCTTGTTTCTAATCTGCAGGTTGGTGAGATTTTGGCGTATTGATCAGTCCTACCCCGTTGAAGTTGCACCTATGAATAAAGGTCTTTGCTGTGCCTTTTCTACTGATGGCAGTGTTCTAGCTGCTGGGTAAGACCTTTTCATATTATTTAACCAATATTCCTGAGCTATAAACTATGTAATGAGGTACAAATATATATTTTTTTTTGATTTGCATGAAGTGCTTACACAAAAATCATTTGTCTTTTGACAGAACTCAGGATGGAAATGTACACTTCTGGGCTACACCTGTTTATGTTTCCAGCCTTCAGCACTTATGTCGTATGGCAATAAGAAGAGTTATGACTACAAATCAAGTCCAAAAGCTGCCAGTGCCTCCCAAAGTCATGGAGTTTCTCTCTTACCAAATCATGTAGACATTTTCAACAAACCGGTTACACTTGTCGAAGTGAGAGACACACTGAAACATTTAAAGCTTTATGCTTTAAGACTGGGGCTACAAAGTGACTTTGGTTCCATAATACCAGTATTGCAGTTTAATGTTTGGCAATGCAATCCATTTACAATGTGAACACTGGATTGCTGGGTGCACAAAGTTCAGTGTGTAAGTCATGTAAATCCTATTTGTTGCATTTTTTGTTTTGTTTAATGGGGGTTTGTGAATCCTAAATTACATGGGGTCAAACTGCACCCTACAGACAAATCATACATGGTTTGGTCACACAACTAGCATACAAAGTCTCTGTGTAGTCCTAGCCTAAATGTTACAACAAATCTGAATATTTAAAGTGCAGTATTTAAACATTTTATGCATTTCTGATCACTCTGAGCTTTACTGGTAATTGAAGAGTGTATGATACTCATACGATCTCTCATTGGAATGTTGACATATGATTTGTACAACTGTGAAACTGTAAATATGTGTATGCTGCTTTATATAGACCCTTCATTCATTTTCTTCTAAATGGCTGGCTTTTAGTTAGAGCGCCCTTTTTCATCTTTGTGTTAAAGTATGGTGTTGAAGGTTACTTACGTACCTGGTGGTTTTGTGTGGGAAGATCTCTGAACTTCGAAGGGGTCAAAGTTTCATATTTGTTTTATCCTATCATTCAAGTTCTAAATAGGATTGGTAAGTTTGGAATTTTAAGGCGTTGGTTGTATGTTTCCCCACCCATATAGAATAAAGGGACTTTTTTGGTTAGCCACCAAAGATGAGCAAAGTGTTCGCTGTTGCCTTCCGCTGTTTATTTGCACTCGCTGGTCTATTGAATGTATGCAGTGCTTATAATGCTAACCATATATTTTTAAGTTTTGCCAAAAGGTCCATAAATAAACAGTTTTGTATATAAAGGTGTTTGCATTTTATTTACAGCCGTGTGCACTAATCTAAATGTTGGTAACACCTTGTTGGGATCACAATGGCATATTGTCACAAACCTTGCCTACATGCTGCCATGTAGCAGTAATTTGCCATCTAGGTTATACAATAGCTAAGTTAAAAAATAAAAAAACATACACACAAAAAGTACCCTGGGCTACTAGTGAAACAAGATGGAAATGGTATAATCATATGCCAGCTGAAAGTGATAAATGGTCCTGTATAGTATATTGTGCATCTATTTTTGAAATAGATTTTCTTTTTTGTAAACACATGTAATAAAATTCCAAGTACTACCAAAAATGCATAAAGCACACCATAAAGGGAATATCAATCATCCTATTCCAATCCAAAATAGCATACTCCATACGATCTGAAACTCCCAGTCTTATATCCACCTATTTCAGACCCTGGCAGATGTGGTAAAATCACAATTTACTGCAATACCCAAAATGCTTGATCTATCAAAGTACAAAAACTAAAAAAAAAAAAGAGAACCTTCCCTGCAAATTAACCCACCCAAAATAAACACTTCATTAAAAGCTATGATTAACCCCTTAAGGACGCAGCCATTTTGTAGCTTAAGGCTCAGTCCCATTTTTTGGATTCTGACCTGCGTCTCTTTATATGGTTATAACTTTTGAACACTGTTACTTATCAAAGCATTCTGAGATTGTTTGTTTTTTTTTTTTTCCCCCACATGTTGTACTTCATTTTAGTGGTAAATTTTAGCTGATGAGTTTTGCGTTTATTTACAAAAAAAGAAAAAAAATGGTGAATTTTTTGAAAAATCTGCCATTTTCGAAATCACCGCATTTTCAGGCAGATCGCTTTACCACCTAAATAACTTGGCGAATAACATTTCCCATACGTCTACTTTACATTTTCATAATTTTTGAAATTTTTGGATAATTTATTTTGACGTCACGCGGCTTACAAATCGAATAGATTTTCCGTATTTTCAGAATTCACTATTTTGGGGATAAATACTGTTTTGAATGAAATTTTTAATATTTAGCATTAAACCCACGTGGATAATCAACCCATTTTCAAATCTGCACCCCTCAAGCTATCAGAAACAGCATTTACGAAGATTGTTAACCCCTTGAGATCTTCATAGTAATTGAATCAAAATGGTGAAATTTAGAATGGTCAAATTGTCGGTTATACGTTCATTTAGCCCTAACATTTACCCATTTCCAAAAGATAAAAAGAGAAAACCCACCATAAAATTTGTTCTACAAATTCTCCTGAGTGCAGAGATCCCCCACATGTGGACATTACTTGTGTTATGGGGACACAGCGAGGTGCAGAAGGGAAGGAGCAGCTGCCAGGATTTTAGTTTTCTCGTTGCCCCCTTTTTGAAGGCTATAAAATTTTCGCTTTTCCGCCATATGGGCCATGTGACAACTTTTTTTTTTCTTTTTTTTGTGGGAGATGCTTTTTCCAGTGTTACCATTTTGGGGTTGGTATCCCATTGTTGAAAATTTAGGAACTTTTTTGAGATCATGAGTAGAAAAGCATCAATTCTGTACTGGATTTTTTTTATACTTTTTTTTTTTTTTTCTTCCGTGTTCACCGTATAGCCTAATAATCATGTGATCTTTATTCTATGGGTCGATGCGATTATGGGGATACCAGACATGAATTTTACTAAATTTGCCAAATAAAACCCTAATGTGGGGAAAAATCTATCATTTTTGCATCGCCATCTTCCAAGTGGCATAGCATTGTTATGTTTTTGGCTACAGAGCTGGTTGATGGCTTGTTTTTTGCGGGAGATGTTGTACTTTGCAACAGTATCATTCTGGAGTATATATGTTTTGTTGATCACTTTTTATTAGTGGTATTTATTTACTGGGATATAATGGGTAAAAATCATAATTTTTGTCGGGTGTTTTTTTTTTTTTTTACGGAGTTCATCGTGCGGGTTTAATAGTTATTTAGTTTTATTCTATGGATTGCTACGGACACGGTGATACTGTATATGTGGGGTTTGTGTTATGCTTTAGAACTTTTTGAGCGTTGTATGTCTCTATATGTTTTGGGGCTTATGGGCATTTTTTGTGATTTTATAAAGTTTTTTTTTTTTTTTTTCTTTTACTTGATCCACCATGGGACATGAACAAGCAATCATCTGATTGCTTGTTCATGATAATACTCTGCAAATACCCTGCAATACATAAGTATTGCAGTGTCAGCCTATGCATAGGCTGACACTTTGCCTTTAAGATGACGTCACAGACTCTATTCTAAAGGCAATGCTTTCAGGCTTCTTTGGGGTCCTGATCGGACCCCAGAGGTGCCCTAGCAGCGATCGGCGCCCCCGATCATGCGGTAATCTACCCCAATCAGTGGTAGATTACCGCTATTCGCGGGACTCAGCGCAGTACAGCTACGGCACAGAGCGCTAAGGGGTTAAAAGGCATTGCCCTTCTCCCTAAATGGATTCTTTCTGTGGCTGCGATTGGTTGCTGTTTTGCCACAGGTCATTAATATGAGCTCTGAGCTTTAATTGGTTACTATAGGCAATGCGTATAAGACATCTTATGTGTGAGGTAAAATGGAGGGGGAGATTTATTAGAAATGTCTGAGGTAAAACTCTTCCAATTGCCCATGGAAACCAATCATAGATCAGCTGTAATTTTAGAAACAGCTGTGAAAAAAAGGAGACTTGAGCTCTGGTTGCTGTGAGCAACTAAAACAGTTCTGCTCTGACACTTCTGATAAATCCCCGCAGAGACGGCGACAGTCGGAGACAAATACAGAGATGGTCAGAGACAGGCAATCTTAGACAAAAACAGAAATGTTCAGAGAGATACAAATTTTTTGTTAACCCATTCTATTTTCGTATAGCTAAGAGCAGTTATGTACTATCCTGGGCAATGCCGAGCGGTACACCTAGAATAAGATAAAGATGATTTATGGGAATATAATGGAAACAATTTTCAACATAAAATAAGTGTGTTCGTTGGTTAACAAGGCTCTAAGCCAATCTGTTCCTGGCTGTATTTCCATTAGGTTTTATCGCCTTAATTGTACTGACCCAGAGAATAAATGAGGTGCTATTTTGTGTACACAGTGAAAGCTTTAAAAGCAGCCCACTAGAGAAGTGCTCATCAATTTAACCACATATGGAATTTGTTCCTGCTTCCAAGGACATTGTATGGGATATTACATACTGACACTATGAAGTACACCACTATATAGAAAAAAAGCTTTTGCAAGAAGTGGAGCAAAAAAATTAAAATATAGTTGGCAAGGAAGTAATGAAATTTCCAGTTATGTAATTTGATCCATTCTGTACCCATGTGCCTCCACAGCATTTAGCAGTACCAGAGATTTCAACCAACACAAACCAGAGCATTTTCACACACATTAAAGGGCTTTTCACATGAAACAAGTTAGGCCCTCTCCAAAGGATAGGGTCTAACTTGCTTATCGGTGATGGCTCTGTAATCTTGGTTAGCTCTATAGAGCAGAATGGACATGCCCGGCCGACTGTTCCACTCATCTCAGGTGGCGATGAGGAGCCAGGAGGTACTTCAGAGCACCCATTGTGGATCTGTGAGGGTCTCATCCCGGAAAGCCCCACCGATCAAGTTTGTTTTGTGGGAAAGTATATTTGGGCCTCCACCCTGATCTAGTTTCAGTGAAGATGTTTATATTTGATCAGTAATGTTAAAGTAAATAACATCAGACTTTGTGACTGTAGACCACTTACCTTGGCATGTGTAGTTCTTTATCTCACCCCTGGAACGGTTCTTCTTATAATCTTTGATTCTCCGACCCTTATCAAATGTTTCTCACTCAGCCAAACCAGTTCCCTACTTTGTAGTGAAGAGACCCAACCACGTAGAAACAGTGCTGTCTACAGTTGAATCTGTTCCTACTGGAATAGATATACTAGTTTGGTTTTTAATCCTGCATCATGTCATAAGACCTCCTGAAGGTAATGCTTGATGGCTAAAAGAGGCATGGTTTTTCTTATCCCATCCTGGAAAACGTATTTACATATTTTTCCAGAATCCCCTAGCGGAGCGTCAATGTCTGTAAGGCCCCTTCCACACTGGCGTTTTTCACGTGCGTTTTCTGCGCGTGCTTTTGACGCGCAGAACTTGCATTGCACTCTGACCCATTGTAACCAATGGGTCTTTTCAGACTTGCATTTTTTTTCACGCACACACGCGCGTTTTTTTTAACGCGCGTTTAAATCTCGACATGCTCTACTTTTGCAAGTCACGCGCGTGAAAAACGCACCATACAAGTCTATGGAGATGCATCAAAAACGCATTGCACTCTGAGACACTTGCAAGTGCAATGCAAGTGCAATGCGTTTTTCACGCATCAATTGCCATAGAAAAGATAGAGCTCAGTCCTGAGTCCATTTCACGCGTGAAAAACGCATTGAAATTGCATCAAAAACGCGCGTGAAAAACTGAGACACTGAACAAACTCTGACTGAAAACTGATTGCACTCTGATGCAAAATGCGCGTTTTTCACTGACCAAAAACTGATCGCACCCTGATCAAACTCTGACGTGAAATGCAACGCGAGTGTGGAAGGGGCCTAAGTCTCCACAAGCTCACAAGGCGGCCATAATTGGCAGTCTGCATAAGGAAAACTCTTACATCCCGACCCTAGTCAAAAACCTGTCACTCAGCCAAACCCGTTCCCTATGCTGTAGTGAAGACACCCAACCAGGTTGAAACCGTGCCATCTACAGTTGGGAATCTATTCCTTCTGGAATACAGATACTGGTTTGGTTTTAAACCCGCATCATGTCATAAGGCTCTGTGATGGCCATGTTTGAGGTCAGGGGAGCTGCCTTACAAGGTAGTTAAGAGGCATGATTTTCCTTGTTTTTGTAAAAAGGTTTTGAAAATCACACAAACAGCTATGGTTTTCATGGGCCCCTGTGTGCCAACACCCTGGGCCGCACATTGGGGAATTGATCCTATTCCTGTGTTTTCTCCACACAAAGTCATTGGTACATTGGTACAAGAGCATACCAAACACACCAATGACACTGGTCCGTTTTGTAAACTGATAATGCACATGTTCGTATGCAGGTAGCCTAAATAGTACTTTTATACCTTCACCCATACTACCTATCACAGAGGTAGCCCTTCACCTCAAGGAACTCTGCTCCCCTGCATTGAGCTGCTATACAGCCCTTTGCCCTGCTGTGCATGAGGACTGCAGTGTCCAATCCAGAGATCACTACATATCTGTTGAAGCAGTCTGCTGCTTAACTCTGTCAGTTTTGTATGGTACTGCTGCTGACTGTCTCCCTTTAAAAAGATTTCCCCACTAACAGCACTTGTGGCTTATGTACCAGGTAAGTGATCCATTCCCCAGCGATCACAAGATAAGGCCAGCTGATGTTCTGCCAACAGACCAAGACCGGGTCTCATAGGCAAAATGTCAGTAAAACACTGACAGATACAATACATTGCAGTAAAGAAGTACTGCAATATATTGTATAAGGCAGTGATGGCAAACCTTTTAGAGACCGAGTGCCCAAACTACTACCAAAACCCACTTATTTACCCTGATG
Source organism: Engystomops pustulosus (assembly GCF_040894005.1). Lineage (NCBI taxonomy): Eukaryota > Metazoa > Chordata > Amphibia > Anura > Leptodactylidae > Engystomops > Engystomops pustulosus. The sequence continues at coordinate 116,577,241 of NC_092412.1, forward strand.
TGCCAACATGGCATTTTAGGCAGTAACTTATTGCTACCTTGTCTTCCACTTCTTCAATTGTATCAGCCGCCTGAGGTCACCAATACAGTTGAAAGAAGGTGGAAAAATTCAGACCATTGTTATAGCTTCTCTCCAGGGTCTCTCTGTTTAGGAAGAATGGTGGGTCCAGATGGAGGACCTCCAAAGTTAATACACTTCTTTCAACACCTTCTCACTTTTCAAGCAGTTCCAAACAGTCAATTAAGTGTTACCGCTGAATAGTGCTGAGCGCGGCATCTCATAAGTTGCCTAGGACTGCAGGAAGATTTAATGGATTTGGTCCTGTTTGGTGAACTCTGTCCTGGGCTGATGGCCTGAGTGCCCACAGAAAGGGCTCTGAGTGCCACCTCTGGCACCAGTGCCATAGGTTCGCCATCACTGGTATAAGGGATCAAGTTATCTCCAGTGTAAGACCCCCAGAGGGACAAGGGAAAAAAAAGTAACTAAAGTTTAAAAAATAAACCTGCTCCCCCCACTACCCTTCCCTGTTTACTCGTTTGTTTGTTTGTTTGTCTATTAGTTGTGCTTAACCCCTTAGCGCTCCGCGCCGTAGCTGTACTGCGCAGCTTCCCACTATTGGCGCTCAGCGCTGTACAGCTACTGTGCGAGCGCATACTATTTTAGAATTGTCACCACGTCGCGAGACGTGGTGACATCGGGATGAGATTTGGGTGACAGAGGCAGGAGGAGTTCCTGTCTCCGTCACCCGACCAATCAAATCGGTCCCGCCCGCCGATCGCCGTGATTGGCCAGTCAAACCTGACTGGCCAATTACAGCGATTTTAGGGTAAAAAACGTGCTTTTAGCCCTTTCCTCTTCCTCCAGCGGCCCCATTTTGGTTTGGTATCGCTGGAGAGAGGAGAGAGCGTTACTGTGTTCACCAAAATACACTTTTACACTATAAATAGTGTTTTGATCCTTATCTGATCCCTATTGTTCCCTACAAATCCCTATCCCTATCTGTCCCTTCTGAACCCAAACGCACTTTTCAGTGCGCTGTGTTAGCGTTGTTCTGCACTGGACGCACTTTTCAGTGCGCCGTGTGAATAGCGCTGCACAGAATCTTTAGCAGTAGCTAGTTTGTCTTAGGGCTAGCTAGGTGCATTTGTAGCGCCTTTTTGCGTGGTGCACATAGTTTTTTTTTCGGTGCCTGGTAATATTTTTTTCCAGAGCGCAGTAGGTGTACCCGTAGTTGGGTGCACTTAGCTATATTTTGTGTTTGCCATCTGTGCGGCTGGTCCGTGTGGTTTGGTGTGCATTATCTTTTTTTTTTTGTGTGCTATCTGTGCGGCTAGTCCGTGTAGTTTAGTGCGCATTATTTTTTTTGTGTGCTATCTGTGCGGCTTGTCCGTGTAGTTTAGTGCGCATTATTTTTTGTGTGTGCCATCTGTGCGGCTGGTCCGTGTGGTTTGGTGTGCATTATCTTTTTTTTTTGTGTGCTATCTGTGCGGCTTGTCCGTGTAGTTTAGTGCGCATTATTTTTTTGGTGTGAATTATATATCTTTTTTTGTGTGCCTGCTAGACGGTTTATCCGTGTAGTTTGGTGCACATTATCTAATTTTTCTAGATCTCTATTTTTTTTGTGTGCAATGTCTCAGAAGACGTACACCGTGTTGGAGGCATATAACATGCTTGCCTCTGACACCGAGTCAGCTAGTGGGGATGATGTCCCCTTTTACCTATCATCATCCTCCTGCTCATCTTTCAGTGACCTGGAAGGACCCCCAAGAAGGCGCCGTAGGGTTCCAGGGACTTCTGCAGGAGAAGCGCCTGGGACTTCTGCAGGAGAAGCGCCTGGGACTTCTGCAGGAGAAGCGCCTGGGACTTCTGCAGGAGAAGCGCCTGGGGCTTCCACTGACCCCACATGGGTAGCCCCAGATAATTATACCCCTCAGGTCCCTGACTTTTTGGGCCATCCTGGAATTAACTTTGACACGGCAGGGCTCAGAGCTGTGGACTTTTTAAAGTTTTTTTTTTATGAGGAGCTGCTGAATGTTATTATATTTCAGACAAATCTCTACGCTGCACAGCATATTGCCCAAAACCCCACTTCCTTTTATGCACAACCCTACAGGTGGACCCCTGTCACTGCAGCAGAGATGCACAAGTATTGGGGCATAATACTCCTTATGGGGATAGTAAAGAAGCCTTCAATCAGGGACTACTGGAGCACAGATATACTGTACCACACCCCCATGTTCCGCATGGCAATGAGCAGGATGCGCTTTGAAGCCATCCATAAGTTTTTGCACTACACTGACAACACACAGTGCCCACCCAGAGGTGACCCCAGTCATGATCGGTTATTTAAGGTCAGGCCCATATTAGATCATTTTAGTGCCAAGTTTGCCCAGCCAAACATGTGAGCATAGACGAGTCCCTGGTACAATTCAAAGGGAGACTTCACGGGCAAGGTATGGTGTGAAAATGTATAAGCTGTGCGAAAGTTCATCAGGGTATACCTACAAGTTCAGGGTATATGAAGTGAAGGACTCCACTATAGTGCCCCCAGAATGCCTCCCCCCCTTCCTGGGTGTTACAGGGAAGATAGTGTGGGATTTAGTGCACCCACTGCTGGACCAGGGCTACCACCTCTACCTGGACAATTTCTACACCAGCACCACCCTGTTCAAGTGCCTCACTTCCAGAAATACTGCGGCATGCAGCACTGTACGCAGAAATCAGAGAGGTCTCCCTATATCGCTGCTTGGGCAAAAACTTAAAAGGCACGAAAGCAGGGCACTATGCAGCGACTCTGTATTGTGTGTTAAGTACAAGGACAAGAGAGAGGTCCTTGTATTAACCACAATACATGAGCACACCACCACCCCTGTCCCAGTACGAGGTGCCAGTACAGAAACCCCCAAGCCAGACTGATTATAACAAATACATGGGAGGGGTGGACTTGTCTGACCATGTGCTTCAGCCGTACAATGCCATGCGGAAGTCGAGGGTGTGGTACAAGAAGCTGGCCGTGCACATTATGCAGATGGCATTGTATAATGCTTATGTGCTGCATCGATATGCCGGCCAGAGGGGAACTTTCCTGGAATTTCAAGAGGTGGTAATAAAGTACTTTCTTTTTGGAGACCAGGAAGGGGGGAGTGCTAGCACATCTGGAAGTGAGGCCACATCACGTATTGTACCAGGGCAGCACTTTCCAGGAGTAGTTCCCTAAACAGCCAGCAAGGGAAGGTCACAAAAGAGGTGCAGGGTGTGCTCCAAAAATGGCATTCGGAAGGACACCATTCATCACTGTGAGACATGCCCAGAAAACCAGGGTTATGTATGAAAGATTTCTTCCGAATTTATCATACATCCCTGGATTTTTAGAGTACCCTGTTGTTACCCTGACGCACAGATTATACATCATGCCGCACCTTCCCTTCTAAGCCCTGCCATGTGCCCAGCCTGTAGATTACTGTCCCGTATGCTTTACCCGGGAAAACATGCATCATGATTTTTAGGGTGTTTGTCTCCCATGGCAGCAGCTGGGCACAAAATGAGATAATGGATATTTTTTACTATGCACTATCCATTATGCACTTTTTTAGGGGTCCACCTGTGGGGTTAAAATGCTAACTATACCCCTAGATTAATTCATGGAGGGGTGTAGTTTCCAAAATAGGGTCAGTTCTTAGGGGTTTCTACTGTACTGGCCCCTATTGACATCTACAAATCTTTCATGATGCCAAAAAGAAAAAAAAAATTACAATGTCTGTGCTCCAACAAGTTATTCCCTTTTGAGCCCTACCGTGTCTCCATCCTACAGATTATTGCCTCCTATGGGGTATTTCCCTAACCGGGGTAACCCGCAGAATGATTTTTGATGTGTTTTTCCCCAGTGGCATGAGTTGGACAAAATACTTTTGTCACTTCAATGGCATATTTGATAAATTGCAATACAATTGTACTACTCACTTTGTATTACATTTGAGCCAGCACCTTAGAGGTTAAAATGCTTATACAAGCCTACATACATTCTTTGAGAGGTACCCTTTCCAAAATGGGTTCACTACTTGGGGGTTTCTATTGTACTGGTACCTCGGGGGTACCCCCCATTACCAATCTAGTGAAAACAAAGCTTGAAAACCTAAATTGTGCTTCTTTCTTCCTGACCCCTGCCGTGTGCCCAGCCTGTAAATTATTGGCACATGTGTGGTATTGCCGTACTCGGGACAACCCGCAGAATGATTTTTGGGGTGTTTGTCTAAAGGGGCATGGGTTGGGCACAGTACATGAGGCACTAAAATGACATTTTTGAGATAAAAACACAATTTTTACTCTGCACCCTTTACTTTGCATTCAATTTTGGCCAGCGTGTTGGGGGTTAAAATGCTCATACAAGCCTACATACATTCTTTGAGGGGTGCCCTTTCCAAAATGGGTTCACTACTTGGGGGTTTCTATTGTACTGGTACCTCGGGGGTACCCCCCATTACCAATCTAGTGAAAACAAAGCTTGAAAACCTAAATTGTGCTTCTTTCTTCCTGACCCCTGCCGTGTGCCCAGCCTGTAAATTATTGGCACATGTGTGGTATTGCTGTACTCGGGACAATCCGCAGAATGATTTTTGGGGTGTTTGTCTAAAGTGGCATGGGTTGGGCACAGTATATGAGGCACAAAAATGAAATTTTTGAGATAAAAAGGCAATTTTTACTCTGCACCATTTACTTTGCATTCAATTTTGACCAGCGTGTTGGGGGTTAAAATGCTCACCACAATGACAATAAATTCTTTGAGGGGTCTAGTTTCCGTAATGGTATCATTTATTCGGGGTTTCTATTGCACTGGCACCTCACGGGCCCGGCCAACATGTCATGGCACTCCAAATCCAAACGTGTGAAAACGGAGCTGGAAAATCAAATTTCACTCCTTCCGTTCTCATCCCTTCTGTGTGCCCAGTCTGTAAATTATTGGCACATGTGTGGTATTGCTGTACTCGGGATGACCAGCAGAATGATTTTTGGGTGTTTGTCTAAAGTGGCTTTGCTTTGCGCACAGTATGAGGCACTAAAATGACATTTTTGAGATAAAAACGCAATTTTTACTCTGCACCATTTACTTTGCATTCAATTTTGACCAGCGTGTTGGGGGTTAAAATGCTCACCACAACCACCGATAAATTCTTTGAGGTGTCTAGTTTCCGTAATGGTATCATTTATTGGGGGTTTCTATTGCACTGGCACCTCACAGGCCCTGCCAACATGACATGGCACTCCAAATCCAAACGTGTGAAAACGGAGCTGGAAAATCTAAATTTCACTCCTTCCGTTCTCATCCCTTCTGTGTGCCCAGTCTGTAAATTATTGGCACATGTGTGGTATTGCCGCACTCGGGACATCCCGCAGAATGATTTTTGGGGTGTTTGTCTAAAGTGGCATGGGTTGGGCACAGTATATGAGGCACTAAAATGACATTTTTGAGATAAAAACGCAATTTTTACTCTGCACCATTTACTTTGCATTCAATTTTGACCAGCGTGTTGGGGGTTAAAATGCTCACCACAACCACCGATAAATTCTTTGAGGGGTCTAGTTTCCGAAATGGTGACATTTTGGGGGGTTTTCTATTGTACTTTTACTTCAGGAGCTCTTCAATTACACTGTGGCACCACAAAATATTTGCAGCCAAATTGGCCTTCCAAATTCCCAGTATCGCTAACTCTGTTCTGGACATCACTGTGCGGGGCAACAGCAGCTGACATCCACATGTCTGGTATTGCCGTACTCGGAAGGAGCAGGGCAAGAAATTAGGAATATATATTTACCTCAAATTCCTTCTGAATGTATCCATTTTAGGGCTAAATTAGAAAGATTGAAATCAAAAATTGAAATTTCAAAATTTCCAATCCATTTTCATATGCTTCCGGAAAAATAATTAAAGGGTTAACAGACTTCTTAAATGCTGATTTGAATAAGTTGAGATGTTAGGTTCATAAAATGGTGTTACTTGTGGGGGTATATAGTACATAAGCCTTTATAGGGCACTTCCAAACTGAATTGATCACCAAAAAGTTAGCATTTTTCAAATTTCAAGAAAATCTGAGAAGTTGCTACTAAAACTTCAAACCTTCTCACATCCATAAAAAAAATGGAAACGTAAAACAAATAATGGATATAAAAAGAAGGTTGTGGTATCACTTTTTGTCTAAAAAGTATAACATTTGAAACTTTGAAAATAGTAATTTTTTTCAAATTTTTCCTAAATTTTTGAATTTTTACCCCCCAAAAAAGGAACGGATCGCCAAAATGACACTACTAACATAAACTACAATGTCTCATGAGAAAACAGTCTCAAAATCACAGAGATATCTTAAAGCGTTGAAAAGTTATTACCACAGGAAGAGACACTGGTCAAATTTAAAAAAAAGTAGCGAGCCTTAACGTGCAAACAGGCTGCGTCCTTAAGGGGTTAAGTTTTATAGTTACTGTTGACCAAGTTTGGTCTCTCAATTTTTCTTCTAGATTCCCATAGTCAACTGAATTGGATAGCGTATTGATTGTATTAGCACACATTATACATGATCTTCTTGTATATGTATTATAATTATGATGCTTTTAATTACTGTCAACATACTCTATGTGCAACATCCAATAAAATATAGTTGAACCATAAAAAAAAAAATGCACAAAAATCACTTACGGTATTTCCCTTTATATAATTATATTGTGTTAAAACAATTAAATAACACCCAACTTACAGGCGACCCCTAGTTACAAACGGACCTCTGGATGTTGGTTATTTACTGTACTTTAGCCCTAGGCTACAATAAACAGCTATAATAGTTATAAAATGTGTCTCTAAAAAAACTTTATTGTTAATCCTGGTTCATATACCAATCCAACATTTTTAAAATCCAGTTGTCACAGAGACCAAAAAAATTCTGGCTGGGGATACAATTATAAAATATACAGTTCTGACTTACATACAAATTCAACTTAAGAACAAACCTACAGACCCTATTTTGTATGTAAACCGGGAACTGCCTGTACTGTCATGTCCATAGCGACCTTGACGAAACCTATATTACATTATTGTACCCATATTGTGAAGCGTATAAAAATAAAAAAATAATTAAAACTAACAATTTTAGTGCTACCTACCTCCCAAAAATATATAATAGAAAGCTATCAAAAAGTCACATGTACCCTATATTAGCCAACCATTACCTTTTCCCACAAAACAAGCCCTAATAATCCTGTTTTGAATGAGGAATAAAATGCTTTAGATCTCAGAATACAGGCGGTCCCCTACTTAAGAACACTCGACTTACATACGACCCCTAGTTACAAACGGACCACTGGATATTGGTAATTTATTGTACTTTAGTCCCAGGCTGCAATAAACAACTGTAACAGTTATGAAATGTATCTGTAATGGGTCCTAAATGCCATTTTAGGTCATGTCCTTAAGTTGTTAATCTAATTTACTAGGCCATGCCTTCTGTTCTTGTTTTCAAGGAATTTATATTATATTACATAAAGTCATACACGTGCTATGTTCGCACAGACTGTACATTTGTTTCGCAATGAAGAGATCATGGAAAATGCATATGCTTTTAATTTCTTTGATATATTACATAATGCCATCAGTGTGTTATTGGGTGAAAGCCATGGGATAAACGTTTTAATATTTTGATAGATCAGACATTTTGGGATGTGGGAATAGGGAACATGTTTATGATTGTATTTGCCTATTATTATATTTGTTGTAGGAATCTATTTGATTTGTTTTATAGTTTTTTCAGGTACCCTAAGATATTTGAACCTTAGGGGGTCTGATCATTAACACAATATACTGCAATGCAACTGTGTAAATACTGCTTATCTTTTACAGTCTGAGCACTGTTACCTTTGTCTTCATCTCCAGTCCAGTATGTTAAGTAACTGTACATCACATGTTGGGTTATACAGCTGCGGCTCACACCCGTGATCAGTTCTGCCATCAATTGTGGGTGTTAACCCCTTAAGTACCACCATCAAATGTGAGGGCGTCTTTTAAATGATGGTGCCGCATGGGTGCCAACATCTTGGATTAGGCCGGCGCCCCCTGTGACGTCATTGGTGGGTTTCAGCTGGTTGCTATGGCAGCCAGGACCCTAACACAGGGTTCCGTGGCTTCCATAGCAGGATCTATAAAAGAGCTGCAATTTATTGTATGAGGGATCAAGGTGTCCCCTAGTGGGACAGTAAGAAAAAGTAAGAGTATAACCCCTTAACCTGGGCCTTTTTTGTTTTTTCCATTTCCATTTTTCACTCCCCTCCTTCAAAAATCTATGACTTTTCCATGTAAAGAGCTGTATGATGGCTTGTCTACTTTATTCTTTGCGATCACGGGGATACCAAATTTGTATAGGGTTTGTAATGTTTTCATACATTTACAAAAATGAAAACTTCGGTGTACGGAACTGTGGGTGGTGTCATTTTGCAACTTTTGATGACATTTTCAATGCTTTTATTTTTTAGAACTGTATGGCCTTTTGTTCACTTTTTATTGAATTTTTTTATATTGTGTATTAAATTTTATTCAACTTTTTTTTTTACTTTTTTGTCTCTGTTTGGGACTTGAACAAGTGATCATTTGTTTAAATTAATACACTGCTTTACTGCAGGGTCCGTCATGCGAGACCATGCAATCCCCATGGCGTTGGGGAATGTCATGTTGGGCGAAATACAAGCTCACCATTTATTTATCTCTACATATGATTGTCATTCTACTATGATTCAACAAACAATACTGTACATTATTTAGAGAACCACTTACATTTTTATAGAAAAAGGGTAAATCTTTAGCTAACCATCTTGTGAGGGCAGATATTAAAAAAAACAGTTCCTACATCCGTGACACCATGGTACTTTTGCATGTCTTGCATGTCAAAACTGTAATTCCATAATCAAAGGACATCAAGTGTCACATCCCACTAAAGGAACTCAGATTAATATCAAAGGAAGACATACACGTGAGGGTACAAATGTCATACCGTATATACTTCAGTATAAGCCGACCCGAGTATAACCTGAGGCCCCTAATTTTACCACCAAAAACATATTGACTCGAGTATAAGCTGAGGATGGGAAATGCATTGGTCAAGGCCTCCCAGTATATAGCCAGCAAGCCCGCACTATTATATAGCCTGCCTGCCCCCAGTGGTATAAAGCCAGCAAGACCCCCAGTAGTATATAGCTAGTCAGCCCCCTTTAGTATATAGCCAGCCAATCCCTTGTAGTACATAACCAATCCCCTTTAGTATATAGACAGCCAGCCCCCTTTAGTATAAAGCCAGGCAGCCACCTTTAGTAAATAGCCAGCCCAGTGTAGTATATAGCCTGCCAGCCCCTTTTAGTATAAAGCCAGCCAAGTGTAGTATATAGCCAGCCCACAGTTTGCCCAGCACATAAAAAAATAAACTTACATACTCACCTTCCGGTGGTCCCAGATGCTCGGCGTGGCTCCCCGATGCTCCCGTCCCTGTGACCCCTCTTCTTTCTTCTCTCTGCTGTATTAGCCGGCAGAGGCGTGGCCTTGCACTCTGCCAGCCAGCGCACACTATGACTTAATCAGCGCTGACAGCGCATGACCGCGCTTCTGCCAGCTAATACAGCAGAGAGAAGAAAGAAGAGGAGCCACGGGGAACTTCACGGAACATCGGGGAGCTACACCGAGCATTGGGAGGGCCGAAATGCATGTAAATTAATTTTTTTTAATAGACTTGCGTATAAGCCGAAGTGGGGGTTTTCAGGACATTTTTTGTGCTGAAAAACTACAGTACGTACGGTGTATATGTTGAAATGTCCTTGTGGAAAAGTCTATGCAGGGCAGGCTACTAAACAAGTTAGAATTAGTCTTAATGAACATTGATCAGCTATTAAAAATTACAATAAAAACCTGACCAAAACTTTCCTTAGAGAATTATACTGAGAAAAAGCGAGAAAATAAATATGGTGAAACATAAATAGCTAGATATTTTTACAAAGAAAGACATCAAATATCATTACTTAGTCAGTTGCTTCTTAAAGAGGTAGAACATAACGGTAGAGAACAAACGAGAAGTTGTTTATTACAATGTGAAGTCAACTGGATCTATAAACTAGAATCTCTTACACCAAAAGTATTAAATGAAGAATGTAACTTTTATTTGTTTTTATAATGTAGTTAATTGCATTACAGTGCCTATAGCAAAAAGTACTTGCAGCAAAAAAATATGCTAAAGTAATAAAACATAAGAAAACCTACACGTTTGGTGTCTACCCATTAAGGTAGATCCGGTGGTAGGTGCATGTTACTTATGTAAGGATAGCCCTTTTTAGGGCTAATCCTTTACTCCCCTCTATATTTGCTAATCTTTAGGGCAATATGCAAAACACAGGCCAGCGACTGCGCAATCTCCGCTCCAAAGACGGAGCTACTCCGCATGCTACAAAGAGCTGCGCACTGAAGATGTCTGGGTAGGAGGATCAAAGAGGCTACTGGGGCATGGAGTAGCCGAGCCGTGTAGCCTCAGCTCCAGATACTCCATGCCCCAGTAGCCTCTTTAGAAAATGTGCATATTACCCTGATTAAAGATTAGCAAAGATAGAGGGGAGTAAAGTATTAGCCCTAAAAAGGGCTATCCTTAAATACATTAGATGCACCTATCCCCGGATCTACCTTAATATGTAGATCCGAAGTGGTAGGTTTCCTTAAATCATATTAACCTATAGAATGATATCATCATGTTTATTATACGCCGCTGTTCCGCTGCAGGAAAGAGTTAATACATTTGAATCATAATGCTATTTTTACTATAAAAATGAACCCATTGAAAAATATTTTTCTTACTGCAAAAACCAAGCTTATATGCCCATATCGGATAAAAAAAAAATAAAAAAGTTCTGTCTTTTAGAATTTGAGCAGGGATAAACAAAAAAGTTCTAAAGGTCATTTTAGACCATGTCCTTAAATTGTTAATCTAATTTACTAGGCCATGCCTTCTGTTCTTGTGTTCAGGGAATTTATAATATGTTACATTAGGTTATACACGTGCTATGTTCGCACAGACTGTACATTTGTTTCACAATGAAGCAATCATGAAAAATGCATATGCTTTTATATTACATAATGCCATCAGTGACTCATGGGGCAAAAGCCCAAATAATTGTTTTTATATTTTGATAAATTGGCATACTGACCCATTTATTCTTACGGATCTGTTTACACATCAGTTTTTTTTTCACAAAAGTGCAAACAGTGAGAAAATAAATTGTGCATGCTGCATTTATTTTCTGACTGTCTGCACATTCCTGAAAAAATAGATGTGTGAACAGACCCATAGGAATAAATGGGTCAGTATGCCAATCTATCAGAATGCACACTACAGACTTCCTTAGAAGTCAGTGGATCTGCAAAAAATTGGATGGCATATGGATGACATCTGTATCCGGTCCGTCTTTTCTTAATGTTGCTAGGCAACCAAATGGGCAGGGCAGAAAATAAATTAGAAAACCATCCTTTTTTTCTGGATGTGAAAAATACAGGTGACATACGCATGTGAAAAAGTGGATGCGGATACAATATGGACTGCACATGGATATCATGCATCTGCAGATTTGTGGACACGCCTGTCTGAATGAGCCCTTATAGTGGCCTCAGAGTTAATTTGCAGTGGGTGTGTGTTGCAGAAACATCACCACTGATCCTCCATTTACCAACAGAGGCTAGCAGTGTGGTAAGGATAGAAATAAGCCTCAGTTCCCACACTTTTTTTCTGGATATTGTGAGAAAGACTAAGAATGGAAGGTGAACAGAAATGCGGAATGGCCCATAGCCTTGCTATGATCAGCGTCCACCTGCTGTTCTGCATGCTGTAATAAAGATAGATGTCTTCACTTCAACTGTTGTCTCATAGAGTGCACTTGGATGTCTTCTACAGAAGCAGTGCACCACCGCATGCATCTCCAACTTAGGCGATTGCACCTGATCTCCTTGGGAAGAATAATATAACAGTTGCAGGGCCAGTAGGATACTTCATTTGCATATAGAAAGTCTCTATTCACCTTACTTTCTCCATTGACTTCTATGTAAACAAGGCTGACTTCTGTTGCAATTTCATTATTATAGATAAAAATATGCTAGCTGCTGTGCTGTTTTTTCCACCATGTCCTAAAGGAAAGGGTGAAAGATCCTGTCGAATGCAGGTGGGAACTGAACCTACAGTTTCTTGCAAAAGTATTCGGCCCCCTTGAACTTTTCTACCTTTTGCCACATTTCAGGCCAATGTCAGGACCAGGGCTAGTGGACCCACTGTTGACGTAAGCCTACACCTGGGACCGGAGTCTAAGTTGCACCAGGTCACTCTTCAGGGATGACTTTGTCTGCGGTGGCGGCCAAGGCGAAGTACAGAGTCGTGGAGCAGAATCGTAGTCGGGGACAGGCAGCACGTTGTTTCTTTGTTGCTCATATATCATGCCCCCACATAGTCCTTTAATTCATTCTCTTCCCACCATTTATAATGACCAACCTATCTGTACCCCCAGCTCCTTTCTCACATTGTGCCCCCATTCTGTGTATTATAAATAATAACTGTTATCTTTCCCCCCACAGTAGTACTTCCTTCCCTGACATATCTATGTCTAGCAATGAAGCCGTCAGGCACACAGCAGCAGCACAGGCTCAGTGGTGATGTGGGGAAGCTGACGGCTGGAAGATTCACATAGAGTTGCATAGCAGGTACATACCTACCTCTGCTTAGAAAGACCCTAAAATCTGGAACTGTCCTGATGGATACAGGAGGTATACAGTGATACCTCTCATTTGTAATGTAAAACTAGCAATATAAAGTTTAATATTAAAGAGAACCTGTCACCAGGTTTTACCCCCCTCAGGTAGGGTATAAAATGTCCTTTATACAATTCTCCCTTTTATGTTAAATCTCACCCATTTAGAAAATCTTACCCAAAGTCAGGCAGATATGACTCATCCCACCTTAATTTCACATGAGATGAGTCAAGTTGCAAAGGTAGTATCACTTCATATGCTTGTCTCTGTTCTATAGTACCTAGAAACATAATTTTTCTGTGATATAAAAGATACAGATCTCATCTTTTAGATCAAGGGTATGCTTTGTAAGCAACAGAAGAGATACAGACAGCTAAAAACATAATTGTAAATAAAGCTGCATATAAAGATCCAGATCCCAAATATATCTTTTAACTGTCTGTATGTCAAGTTCTGTAGCTTACAGAACCCTAAACTTAATGGGATTTGAAAGATGAGATTCTTACCTTTAATATGACATGTTTATACATACCATAGAATCAAATATAGGTGATTCTGAAGTTCTACACTGCAACCACTAAATTTGACTCATCTCATGTTAAAATGGTATGAGAAAAGTCATATTTGCCGACTTTAGGGGAAATTTTTTACAGATAAACATGTAAGATTTTAGGGAATTTAGAATCCGATGGAACTAGTAGTTTAGTATGGTTTTCTCTTTGTTGCTTATGTTTCAATGTAAATTTCATACTAATATGGACAAACAGGCTGTGTAAGATTTACTATTGAGTAATCTAAATACCATAGGACAGTTTGTGAAACTCTGGGTAAACTTTCCTTCTGAATAGAGAACATAGTGCCTAGGGTGCTGCAAGTAGAACAGCCCATACTCAAGAGTAAGCATGTGCCTTGCTGACTGACAGACACGTACACCATCTTAATGGCATTTTTCTGAAAGTCTGTTTGACTTCCTCCCCTTCCCCAGGCCAATACCTGGAAATCCTCCACCCATTATATGTGTTCCAAACAGAGAATCTGTCAGCCAGTTGCAATTAAAAATATTAGAAACTTTTCTGAATGTCTGAATTGACTTTTGACTCCTATCCCTCCTTATACAGTATAAAACTTCCAGCTATCCTGTATCTGACCATACCCCATCTGCTCATGTTTTTCTAAATCAAGCACAATAGCCCAGAAAATGGGTTAACACATCTAATCCCATGCAACTTAATGTTGGATGTCCAGTCAATTTCTATGAAATCTATTGTTATTTATTACACATACATATTTCATAAAAAGAATCATCTGTGTTCATGTCAATGATGTTGACATCAATCTATCAACAAATCGTGACTTGGTAGATACTTGATTAGGAAAGGCACACTTGTCTATATAAGACCTTACAGCTCACAGTGCATGTCAGAGCACATGAGAATCATTAGATCTAAGGAACTGCCCAAAGAGGTTTGAGACAGAATTGTGGCAAGGCATAGCTCTGGCCAAGGTTACAAAATAATTTCTGAAACACTCAAGGTTTCTAAGAGCACAGTGGCCTCCATTCCTTAAATGGAAGAAGTTTGGGACAACCACAAATCTTCCATACTGTGGCCATACTAAGCCAAACTAAGAAATTGTGGGAGAAGAGCCTTGGTGAGAGAGGTCATGGTGATGGTATATGACATTGTAAGGATAGTAATGGTTGTGATACTCTGATATATCCTGAGCCCTACCTCTATGACCAGCCACTTTATATTGATTAATCCTTTTTTGTATGTTGTGCTTTTTAAACCGTGCAATAGTCTGAAATCAATGTATTTTTTTTTGGCTATGGATTACATTTTTAAATGATTATCCATAAATTGAGGAATATTTTCATATGATGATGGTGTAGTATACGACTCTGACTTTTCTTTTGATAAAAATAATATGGAAGGAGTTTGCACTTACTCCTTTGAGGGGAATTGATGGTATAATCCAGCACACGCATAGTTATGGAAAGGATGCAACTGTTATTAAAATAAAGCAGTGGCTACACTGAAAAGATGGGAAGGAATAAATGGAAATTTTCTATTACTATGATAATGATTATGTATAACCTTACCACTTTTACGTGACTGCATGACCATGTATATGCTCAAAGTTTGAGAACGTTAATTCTCCAATATCTACATGTAATATATACACATATCATAACTCTATTATGTTTTTCTATTATGAAAATATGATAAAAAAATGTCCTGCGGCATATTAATAAAAATATGTTAAAATATATATAAAGCAGTGACTTCAGAGCAATTATGTGACCATTTTTGTGTGGCCTAGCCAGAACCCTGACCTAAACCCAATTGAGCATCTCTGGATGTTGTCCGCCAACATTCACCATCCAAATCCAGGTGTGAAAAACTTGTTACATCATTCCCAAGAAGACTCATGGTTGTACCACCTCAAAAGCTGATCTGATTAAATACTGAATACTTTAACAATGTGTTATTTCAGTTTTTCTTGTTCAATAAATTAGCAAAATTATCTACATTACAGTTTTTTCTGTCAAGATGGCGAGCAGAGTGTACATTATAGGGGTTTTCCCACCAAACAAGTTAGGCCCTATACACAGTCAGAAAAATCTTTAATGCGCAAAAAAAGAACTTTTTTCATCTTACAAATTGGCTGCAATGAAACATTGTAAATTTAAAAAATTTGGAAAAAATAGACAGAGGTCATAAATAACAATCTTCACAGAAATAGAAATTTGAATGCCATCTTTAGGATATTGTTTTGGTGTTCAAGTGCACTATTCTTTTTCCTCCAAAAAAAGTGTTTGTCTCATCTGCCAAAAGAACATTTTCCAAGAAGCGCTGTACAACCTGTAGATTGTTTAAAACAAACTTGAGATGTGTCTCATTCCTTTTCTTTTAGTTTTATTTTGAATAGCAGAAATTTATTTGAAGGACACCTACCACACAACTTACAGTACCCTATACAAACAGCCTGGCAGCCAGCACCCCTGCAGTGCCCCACAGGCCAATTAAATAGCTGCCATATCTAGGGCCACTGGTATTCCTGCCAGCAGCTCATACACAGCAGCCCGTCCTCCTTATTGTGCTAGCCTACGTCACAACCAGGCTAATTCCAGACTAGCCTGGGCAACTATACTCTCCAGGCACCAGAGTGCCTAATTCCACCACAACGAATCCCCTTTAAAGGGCTCGAATTCCATTAATATTTCCTCCTCATCTATCAAGAGACTGATATTTTTCCTTGTGCAGTGCCCAGTGAGGATGATTATGACTGCCTGACCGCCGCTCCAGGGGTCGCTACAGCCAGACATCAATTAGCATTTCCTAAGGTCCTTCTAGGAAACGTTCTGCAAGGAGTTGTCAACAGCTGTCAAAACTTTTAGGAAGCAGCTCCAAGATATTGCTGCCAGAACAGATGACTTGGAGTGCCATATGGACGATACAGCTGATGCCCTTGAAGAAGATCCAGGACAGCTAGAAGACCACCTGAACCACATAGAGGTCTTTGAAATTAAATGTGAGGAGCTGGAAAATAAGTCCCTGAGAGGGAATCAGAGACTTGCCAGAGCTCTCAAGGAAACAGCTATCAACAGCTTTGCTTCCCTTCTGGCTCAAGTGGACCCTATATTGTGCGGATTAAACAAGCTCAGGGGGGGGGGGGCAGAAAAGAAGGTTCGGCCAGAGATGTGGTCTTCACACGCCAACATGAGGATTCTAGAGACCTGATTCTAAATGCAGCCAGAGACAGTGCAGCATTCCTGGGACTCCCAGACTTGGTAAAACTCTTTGTTTACATCTGCCCTGCTACAATGGCTAGGTGCGGAGATCTGTGACCTATTACTGCAGCACTTAAAACATCTGATATCGCTGGGGATTACCCATTACTATCTTATTCTTTCACAACGGTGCTCGATTTATGGCACGCACCTTGGAGGAGGGCCGTAGAGCCCTGGAACGAGCAGGGATGGCATATGCCAATGAAGCAACTCTACGGCAGAGGCCCCCTTGGCTTTCCCGACAATAGCGCAGCAGGCCATGCCCTCTCGGACAACCCCTTTAGTTGGATGTGGCACAGTCTACTACTTCAGACGGTGATTTGTTGATGTTCGCTGACTTTCTTTCTTCTTTGTTTTGTTTTCTTTAGTTACTATAGGCTTCTTCTGTTACACAATGGATATAAAACAAATTGTTTAGTAGCTATTGCATGACTCTGGAGACATGTTGAACTCTCTTGGTATCTTCAGTGTGGGAACACCTAATTATGTGTCCTCTCCTTGATACCCCTTTTCCCGGACTACATGTCTGTATGTTAACGTTTCCACGGTTGTTATTTTTTCCTATTCCTCCCTATCCAACTTTCCCTAGGTTTGAAACAAACACATGGCGGACCTTTTTTTTCACAAGACCGCTACAGCTTTCTTCATGGTAACTATATGTATCCCCAAACTTTTCTTCACTGTGTAGAGTATTATCACATAATGTGAGTGGGCTTAATTCCCCTTCTAAACAATGTAGAGCCATGATAGACGACTCCAAACATCAACCCAATGTTATTTGTCTCTAAGAGACACATTTCTCTTCTACAGTCATGGCCAAACGTTTGGAGAATGATACAAATGTACATTTTTACAAAGTCTACTGAATCAGGTTTTATAATTGCAATTTACAAATACTCCACAATGTTATAAAGAGTGATCAGCTTAACAGCAATTAATTGCAAAGTCAATATTTGCCTAGAAAATGAACTTTTTCCCCCAAAACACATTTCAACTTCATTGCAGGCCTGCCTTAAGAGGAGCAGCTAACATCGTTTCAGTGACTGCTCCATTAACACTGCTGTGGGTGTTTATTCAAGGAGAGAGGTTCTATTGTTGCCAAAAAGACTCCAGGGCGCCCAAGAAGGACCAGAAAGTGCCAGGACCATCTCTTAAAAGTTTTTTAGCTTCGGGATCGGGCTACCAGCAGTGCAGAGCTTGCTCAGGAATGGCAGCAGGCAGAGTGCATCTGCACGCACTGTGAGGCGGAGACTCTTAGAGCAAAGCCTGGTGTCAAGGAGGGCAGCAAAGAAGCCACTTCTCTCCAGAAAAAAACGTCAGGGACAGACTGATATTCTGCAAAAGGTACAGGGAGTGGACTGCTGAGGACTGGAGTAAAGTCATTTTCTATGATGAATCCCCTTTCTGATTGTTTGGAACATCTGGAAAACAGCTTGTTCGGAGAAGACAAGGTGAGCGATACCACCAGTTTTGTCTCATGCCAACTGTAAAGCTTCCTATAACCATTCATGTGTGGGGTTGCTTCTCAGCCAAGGGAATCAGCTCTCTCACAGTCTTGCATAAAAACACATCCATGAATAAAGAATGGTATCAGAATGTCCTCCAAGAGCAACTTCTCCCAACCGTCCAAGAGCAGTTTGGTGATCAACAATACCTTTTCCAGCATGATGGAGCACCTTGCCATAAAGCAAAGGTGATAACTAAATGGCACAGGGAACAAAACATAGAGATTTTGGGTCCATGGCCAGGAAACTCCCCAGATCTTAATCCCATTGAGAACTTGGGGTCAATCATCAAGAGACGGGCGGACAAACAAAAACCAACAAAATGCAAGCATTGATTGTGCAAGAATGGACTGCTATCAGTCAGGATTTGGTCCAGAAGTTGATTGAGAGCTGCCAGAGAGAATTGCAGAGGTCCTGGAGAAGAAGGGTCAACACTACAAATATAGACTTGCTGCAGTAACTCATTCAAACTGTCAATAAAAGCTTTCGTTACTCATAATATGATTGCACTTGTATTTCTGTATGTGATAAAACATCTGACAAACACACATAAAAACCAGAGGGCAACAGATCATGTGAAAATAGAATATTTGTGTCATTCTCAAAACTTATGGCCGTGACTGTACTTCAAGTCCTAATTATTTCCATGTGAAATACATACGGGTATATTTAGAATCACATGAATGGAAGATAAGAGGGGTTGACTGTACTCCTCAAAATTCCTTCCCCTTCCAACCCCTGGATACTTACTCTGATTCAGTGGACTGATTTCATGTCCTAGCTGAGAACCTTACAATCTAGACACGTTACAAATCCCTACCAAGCAACTTTTCATAAACTCCGCTGATTCACCTATCGCTTTATAATTTGGTGTGATGATTTAAATTTTACAGTCAACCCTGCTATGGACAGCTCAGCTGTGAGCAAGTCTGATGCGACAGCTAACACCATTGAACCGATAGGTAACCACTGGTTAGGACATAAGCAATTCATTTCCAATGCCATACAATGACTAGCAGCCAAATGAAAAAAGGATCACACGCAGTTACAGTACACGCTTGAAAACCAACTACAGCGATTAGAGTTAGCCAACCATCTATACCCCACATTGCATATTACTAAACAAATATATGATACTACGCTTCAGCTTAAAGCTCTCCTCACTATGAGAACTGAAAGAGCACTTAAATGGACTCAAGCCTTTTTTTCAAATATGCTAATAAAGTGGACATAATGTTAGTGCGTCACCTCCAACAAAAGAAACGCATCAACACAGTGGGGCAGGTTTATCAAGCTGTCTGAAAGTCAGAATATTTCTAGTTGCCCATGGCAACCAATCACAGCTCCCCTTTAAAATATTCATGAGCACTGGTTAAATGAAAGCTGAGCTGTGATTGGTTGCCATGGGCAACTAGAAATATTCTGACTTTCAAACAGCTTGATAAATCTGCCCCAATATTTATCAAATCACAGGATGGGAGTGTTACCTCCCACCCTGAACGCATCTACATTACATTCCTCCATTCTTACCAAACTTTTTATACTCCATCAACCCAACCAGACTCTATTAGCATCCATAGCTTCCTGAAGATGGTCCACTTAGCCTCCCTTCCAGCATCAGCTGCAGAAACCCTTATAGCTTCAGTCACCATCGAAAAAATCACAGAGAAAATCAAAAACCTTAAGTTGGTTAAAGCCCTGGCCCTCATGGCCTAGCAGCCAGTTACTATAAAAAGTCCCATCCTCCTTCCACATATTCACACTTACTGTAACGCCTTCTTCAGCATGAACAAATACCCCAGGACTTTTATTTAGCCCATGTCACAGTCATACCTAAACCTAATAATGATCCTCTATATCCCAGCAACTACAGGCCTATTTCCTTACTAAATATGGACTTTTCACCTCCACTAGCTCAGCGCATAAACTTTACTCTTCTACCAACATTGATTCATAGAGATCAGTCCCAGACATTATCCGCAATAACCTGAACATCATACATGCAGCAAACCACACTAGTACCCCCTTGCTTATGCTTTCACTAGATATAGAAAGGGAGTTCAATACCATGTTGTGCCCATACTTATTTAAAGTCCTGGAACACTCTAAATTTCCACCTGCCTTTATATCCACCCCTATACTTCTCTATGATCACCCTGTTGCCTATCCCTACGCTGCAGCCCACACCTATTCATACTGACAGAGGTACACACCAAGGTTGCCCCCTATCCAAGGCCCTATTAGCTCTGGCAAGACCGTATTCACACAATAAAAATGGCGACCCTACCACGGTTCTTATATCTTTTGCAATCCTTACCCATTTTAATCCCCACAAAACTTCCAAGCTTATTCACTCCCAAGTCTCCAAATTGGTATGGAACAACAAACGTCCACACCTTGCATGTTCAAACAGAAAAGCCTGGGCGGCTTCGCCCTTTACTATAAAGTGGTTCAAGTAGCCCAATTTGCCTCAATTGCCACTCTCAAAAACACACCCAGATTGTTGTCACTCGAATCCCAGCTGATCCATCCAAGCCTGTTCTGGATGACCTTTTCCCTGCTCACTTCATTCCTTTGGCGCTCCGTAAGATTTCAACCTAAATTGGAAACTAACCCTTCTCCATTGCTAACCCCTCATTTCCACCAGAACTAGAATCGGAGGACCCACTGATGGTGGGTGATGAAGGGTATCACCCCTTTACGGCACCTGATGTCTGGAGGTAAACTGCTGTCTCACAACAAAGTTATATCTGAACATGAAGTTCCTCCCCCAGAATTTTTCCGGCTTAAATATTACATTTTATGCTATCATTTTTTGAGGTACGGCCTTAAAAGCCTATACAGCATTAAAAAATATTTGTATAAATGACCGATTCGGTAGAAGAACAATCTCTCTGCTATAATTTATTTTCAATGCGCCCCCTCCAGACATCAAGTTACATTTTATGGAACAGTGGGAGTCTGAGGTTACCAATTTTCCCTGTCAAGGTTGAGGCATTGCTGCACCACTCTAACGAAAGGCAGCCAGCAAGTTTTGCTAGCAGAGAACTCTCTTAGGTTAATCCATAGAATGCACTATGTTCCTGCACATTTTGCCAACAAGTACCCCCACATGCCCAACAGTTGCTTCCAAGGTTGTAATGTTCTGGGCGATATGGCCAATATATGGTGGCACTGCCCCATAGCTGCCTCTCTTTAGAATGTGTGAAAACTCTCTGTTAGGTAATGCAACACCTGTAACCCCGGCAGTACTCCTACTAGGGGATAAACCAGCAAAAGTTAAACATAAAGCCCAATTTATAACTTTAGCTACTAGAATTCACATAGCAACAAAATGGAAATCTCCAGACCTATCATGGTTAAGAACAGAATCAACCTACTGATGCTGTTTGAAAGAATTGAGGCGACTAAGACAGACGCCTTCACACTGTTTGAAAGGATATGGAACCTGTGGATTGCTTCACAAGGCTCCCCTACACTCGAGAGAGCTCTATCCCTGTCACCATAACAGTCTATTATGCATCAACACTCCAGCACTCCAGCACTTCTCCACATGTAGTCTTGGGCTATCCATATTCTAAACTATACAGATCTTGTAATCTTGTTACCTGTATACTTTTCTCCTTCCCCCTTTGTGCATTCTCCATCCCTGGTCCTATGTTTTATTGCTTGAATGATACAAATGCTGGCTATGTATCAAGAAAATTCTGTTTTCATTACTATTCCACCTGCTCTGAGTATACATTGCGTCTTGACCTATTATAAGGCATTTTCCTATGGTTTTTCAAACAATATAACCTAATTGAAACTAAAGGACAGTCTACCACCAGAATACGGGTGGTAGACTATTCTAATAAGGCTGCTCGTTACCTCTAGGGGGATGATGGGACTTCTTTTCACTAAATTCTGCCCCTCCGGTGTTGTGAAAAAAATAGTTTATTAAACTATGTAAGTTAGCCCTAGGCGATAAGGCACTCAGCCACTCTGTAATTATGAACGCTCCCACCTATTCATATTTACTTCACCGTCCATCCCTTCGAAGACCACCGGTGATGTCAGCCGGCTTTCTGAAAATCTTGCGCAGCCTCACTAGTAAGCGTGTAAGGAACGAGTTCTTGCGGATGCATGAAACTTCAAGACAGCCGGCTGACTCCACCAGCTGTTTGCGGAGACAAGGGAGGGATGGAGAAGTGATTAGGAATAGACAGGGGACGTGTATAATTACAGAGGTCAGGCCTGCGTTTTCACTCTGAGCGGGGTAAACAAGTCTAGGGAGATTGTCTTTATTATAAATATTGTCAACATTTTATTGTTAGAGGATATAACATAATGGCAGTGGTAAGCTAAACTCTTTAACCAGGATCTAACGATTGTCTGATGTCTACCTGCTATGTCATAGATCCTGCAGATCTGTTTATGTACTTACTATGTACCTATAAAGCGATGTCCACCCATATGTGCACCAGACTGTAGTACAGTATAAACTCACCACCAACTTTATTAGGTACACCTGTCCAACTGCTCATTAACACTTAATTTCTAAGCAGCCAATCACATGGCGGCAACTCAGTGCATATAGGCATGTAGACATGGTCAAGACCGAGCATCAGTATGGGGAAGAAAGGTGATTTGAGTGCCTTTGAACGTGGCATGGTTGTTGGTGCCAGAAGGGCTGGTCTGAGTATTTCAGAAACTGCTGATCTACTGGGATTTTCACGCACAACCATCTCTAGGGTTTACAGAGAATAGTCCGAAAAAGAAAAAACATCCAGTGAACGGCAGTTCTGTGGGCGGAAATGCCTTGTTGATGCCAGAGGTCAGAAGAGAATGGGCAGACTGGTTCGAGCTGATAGAAAGGCAACAGTGACTCAAATCGCCACCCGTTACAACCAAGGTAGGCAGAAGAGCATCTCTGAACGCACAGTACGTCGAACTTTGAGGAAGATGGGCTACAGCAGCAGAAGACCACACCGGGCGCCACTCCTTTCAGCTAAGAACAGGAAACTGAGGCTACAATTTGAATAAGCTCATCGAAATTGGACAGTAGAAGATTGGAAAAATGTTGCCTGGTCTGATGAGTCTCGATTTCTGCTGCGACATTCGGATGGTAGGGTCAGAATTTGGCATCAACAACATGAAAGCATGGATCCATCCTGCCTTGTATCAACGATTCAGGCTGGTGGTGGTAGTGTCATGGTGTGGGGAATATTTTCTTGGCACTCTTTGGGCCCCTTGGTACCAATTGAGTATCGTTGCAACGCCACAGTCTACCTGAGTATTGTTGCTGACCATGTCCATCCCTTCATGACCACAATGTACCCAACATCTGATGGCTACTTTCAGCAGGATAATGCGCCATGTCATAAAGCTGGAATCTTCTCAGACTGGTTTCTTGAACATGACAATGAGTTCACTGTACTCAAATGGCCTCCACAGTCCCCAGATCTCAATCCAATAGAGCATCTTTGGGATGTGGTGGAACGGGAGATTCGCATCATGGATGTGCAGCCGACAAATCTGTGGCAACTGTGTGATGCCATCACGTCAATATGGACCAAAATCTCTGAGGAATCTATGCCACGAAGAATTGAGGCAGTTCTGAAGGCAAAAGGGGGTCCAACCCGTTACTAGCATGGTGTACCTAATAAAGTGGCTGGTGAGTGTATGTACTATGCTTTGTGGGGACTGAGGAGGAGCCAAAAGTGAGTCTCCTGGTGACAGGTTCCCTTTAATTATTTGACAAACCCTATTTTACTGGCAGCCTTTCCGAGTTCGGTCACACATGGCGTTTGTATTTGCATGTTAACAATGCAAAACACCAGGTGCTGGTAACCAATCGCATGTATTTCAATGGAAACACATATGCGATCGGGCCAAGCGCAGCACTTTGGCATTAGCATGCATTTCTAAACAGCATACAAACGCCACAGTTTACCACACCCTCCAGTTTTCAACAGCCTTCCAAAGTAGCAGGATGTCCAGTTGATGGCCAGTTGCCATCGGCCATAACAAGAAAAGTTGGCCATTCCAAGTCTGTGATTTCTAGAATATTGCATCTTTACAACATCACAAACTCATTCAAGTCCCCCAATAAGGCTGGTCACCCTCAAAAGACAAATTCAAGAGAGGTCAGGATAATGCATTGAATCTCCATGGTTAATAGTTTCAATACTGAAGGTGCAATTGCTTGCCACTTTAGCACTAAACAGGGTAAGGATCTGTCTCGTCAAACAGTGTCTTGATGTTTAAGAGCATTTGGACTGAAAGCCCACTCTGCTATGACCAAATCTCTCATTAGCAGAAAGAATCAAAAGGCTAGACTCCCCTTTGCTGAGGAGCATGTTGTGTGGATAGAGGAGAAGTGTTTCATTGTTCATTTTAGTAATGAAAGCAAGTTTAATTCATTTGTATCTAATAGGAAACATTGGGGGAGATCTATAATTAGGCAGGATTTTGCACAGATGTCTGTGTTAGACTGGCAAGTTTTATAGTCCAGTGTATGTGCAGTGTTTAATGCCTTCCTATGTGACTTCCTATGTGACTCAGCTGTGTGTGCTCTATGCAAATAGACTGCACCAGTTGCACGTATGTTTAACATCTGCTCAATTTCTGCTTTTTTGCAATGTTTTTACACAGGAAATTTTCAAATACCTCAATCATAAAATTGAGCAAAAACTTCATAATTGAGCAAAAAATGTTTAAATTGTGCAAGTTTGAGATAAATCTCCCCCCTGTAGTAGCAATGGACCCACATACACCACATCCTATGTGGTATAGTTTTGCGATTAAATTAGCATTCTTTTGAAAATTCTCAGTTGATAAATGTGTTGTACAGTGTTGCACACTCTGTGGTTTATTTTTTCCGCCATTGCATGACATTTCTCGCTAAAAAACGCAAAAATTGTGCAAGAAATTGCGACAAATATGTGCCAAGAAGCTACATAGGACTAATGATAAATGTCCCCCATTATGTTTGTTGACAAACTAGTCAGAACCCAAAGTGTGAAAAGAACTCAAAGGTGAAAGGTGGAGGAGGAAGTGTTATAGTTTGGGGAATGTTATCTGCAGCAGAAAGCTGGACCTCTCATACAGTTACATGGCAGAGTGAATGCATGTGTGTATCAAAACCTTTTGCAACAACACATGGTTCCTTTCTTGTGTTCTTCACTCTTCACATGCAATTTTTATGCAGGACAATGCCCTCTGTCACACAGCAAAATATAGTTCATTGATATAGAAAACATTTAAAGAATGAAATGGCAGCCCAGAGTCTAAACCTATTAGAAAAAACATCTTGAACATCCTTGGTGACAAAGTTAAGGCCAAGAAATCCACAAAAGACACTGTACACTGTACACTTCCCTACTGATAAATGAAAATTTAGTAACAATCTTTCTCTATTCTACAGTAATTATTACAGTCTACAGTCTTATTATGTTCATCACATTTTTTGCTAAATAAAGTTTTTATGTCAATATACTATTTTGTATTGTAGAGCACTGCTCTAGTGGCAGATTGTACTTCTTACTAAAAAAATCTGCCAAATGTTGATCAATGAAGATTACATTATTTCTGAAAAAATACATCGTTTTCTAATTTTGATCTCAGTGTATATGTAACCCAAACACAGGTTCTTACCCTATTCTTTACACCGCCTGCAGCATAATGCCTTTCTTGAACATTGTATAAAAGTTTATGTGTGCTATTGAAGAATTTGTGAGAATGCAAGACACATCTCTTAATATCTTAATATCAAAGGTGCTAAGGCATTATAAAAGGTAGTAACATAATTGGTATAAACTGTTGCAATACAAGTTTTCTGAAAGTAGTACATTGATACATCACGTTGCACAGTTTTGTTTTCCAAAATAAACCTTATTTTAAAATCTGTTTGCTAAAATAAAACCAAATGGATTATATGATCTCTTCCTAGTATAATATGTGTATATACATAGGACATGGCCAGCAGTAACAAGTCATATTTGTCTCTTACGCTCATGGTGTATTTCCTGAAATTACATGTCTGAAGCTAATAGCCAATCAGCATCTGAATCCCTACACCACCCACCGCCCAGGCTATAAACACAATCATAAAACATCACTGTTCAAAGGTTACCATAAAGCAAGTGTTTAGCAATGCAGTAAATAAACCAAGAACTGCCAATAATGGGTTATTATAAAAAAAACAGCTTTATAATTTCAGTGGGCAGGAGGCTTAACCAGGTACTCACATAAAGTGTAACCTTTTCTACTAACTACATATATTATTTCTCATTCCTCTAGCAACTCTGCGCCAGGGGACAGAACATTTATTTTACTTTTTTAACAGTTTGCTATTAAATCTGAACTGAAACAGCAAATATTTAAATACTCCAAATCAAAAGTGCCCTTTTTTCTGTTGGAAAAGTGGTGAATAGATTCATTTCTTTGGTTTGCTTTGTGTGGCAGAATCTACTGTACACTGCAGTGGAGGCAAACTTGTGCACAAGTATTTTGATGTGCAAGTATTTATACATGCCCTTTGTGTTTAAACCTGTCATCAAAAAATTGGTCTAAGAAACGATTACCAGTATGTTGTCATGTAGATTTACACCTTCCATATCATGTTTCTTTCATGGTCCTCCATGGTTCCATCATCCACAAAATCAACCTTGAAGTAAAATGTAAATTGGTTGTATAAAGTCAAGTAGCAAGAGAGGTTATCATGGAATAACCTCCCTGCCTCAAAACACCTCCTCCCTGGTGATTGACATAATGTACAGGACTTTTGGAGATCTGGTTAGTGATTTCTCTGGGTGCAGGACCATCAATTACAATAAAGGCGGCATTCTAAGGAAGAGAGAGCTTGACTTCAGTGTTAAAATCTCCGCCTCCTTGGCTTTATACAACCGATTTATACTCACTTCAAAGTTGATTTTCTGGATGATGCCAACAAACTGGGTCATGAAACAAAGATGATCTGAAAGGTATTCAGCTGCTTAACAACATACTGGTAATGGTTTATTAGAATCAGGTTCCCTTTAAGGGTTGTTTGACATTGCGGCAGATCTGTGCTTTGAGGATTTGTAGTCTACCATTCAAAAATTTAAATGACAATACTTTTATTCTTAACAAAAAAAACAAAATATTGTTTTGAATGGAGAATACCATAACATAAAGATAAAACTGGAATGCTTCTATAGCAGATTATGGGGTTGTACAGGGGCAACATATGTTAAAATATGTAATATCTCTGGGCCAGTAATATGCATATAGTGTTACATTTTTAAAATTTAAATTCCTAAACATAATCCATGTTTTTAGTATATTTAAACCCCTTTAAATTAGTCACTCATTGTTTCTTGCAGCCAAATGGTAAGATCAAAAAATTTATTTTTTTTGCTCAGTAATGTAAACTCTACATCCCATCTTGACAAATGGAAACCAGAAATGTAGATATTTTTGCACATTTATTAATCAAGACACTAAAATGCAGTCCATGTCTTATATAAGCTCACTGTGCATGTCAGAGCACATGAGAATCATGAGGTCTAAAGGACTGCCCAAGGAGCTCAGAGACAGAATTGTGGCAATCTGGCCAAGGTTACAATATCTGCAGCACTCAAGGTTCCTAAAATGCAGGGGACTGCATAATCCTTAAATTACAGGAGTTTGGGATGACTACAACCCTGGCAATCCAGCCAAACTAAACAATTGTGGGAGAAGAGCTTTGGTGAGCAACATAAATTAGAAAAAGTAAAACCAGAGATGCAGTAGGGAGATGGGAGAAAGTTCCACAAAGTCAACTATCACTGCAGTCCTCCACCAGTCAAGGATTTATGGCACAGTTTGCCGACGGAAGCCATATGTGCAAGACATATGAAAGGCTGCATACAGTTTGTAAAAAACACAAGGAGGAGGCCCAGACTATGAGAAATAACAATCTCTAGTCTAATGAGATTAAGATTGAACTTGGAGAAAACCTGGCACTGCTCATTATCTTCTAAATATAATCTAATCAGTAAAACGTGGTGGTGGCAGCATCATGCTATGGGGGTATTTTTCAGCTGAAGAGAAAGGACAACTGGTTGCAATTGAAGGAAAGATGAATTCAGCCAAGTACAGAGAGATCTTATACGAAAACCTCATCCAGAGTGCTCTGGACCAAAGGCTTACCTTCCAACAAGACAATGACCCTAGGCACACAGCTAAAATAACAAAGCAGTGGCTTCAGAACAACAAGTGTAAAATTTAAAGGGGTCTGAATACTATCCCTACCCACTGTATGTTTACTAGTAGCTCTGCTCCAGTAGATTACATATTAAATGCATTTTTTATTTATTCAAATGTAGCACAAGTGCTTCAAGGATGCATCACCAGAGACTCTCCAAGTTCCAATACACACTCTCAAAGCACTTGTAACTGCAGCCCTACTCCCTCAGAGCTCACCCCTCCTGATCTGTGCAGGGGTTGATCGTTTCAAATAATTAACAGTTCAATATTGGGTAGCTCCCCAAACCGTGAATATGGGCATATGTGTATTAAGAGTTCTGCTCCAGTAGTTTACATACACTCACCGGCCACTTTATTAGGTACACCATGCTAGTAATGAGTTGGACCCCCTTTTGCCTTCAGAACTGCCTCAATTCTTCGTGGCATAGATTCAACAAGGTGCTGGAAGCATTCCTCAGAGATTTTGGTCCATATTGACATGATGGCATCACACAGTTGCCGCAGATTTGTCGGCTGCACATCCATGATGCGAATCTCCCGTTCTACCACATCCCAAAGATCCTCTATTGTACTCATTTGAGTACAGTGAACTCATTGTCATGTTCAAGAAACCAGTCTGAGATGATTCCAGCTTTATGACATGGCGCATTATCCTGCTGAAAGTAGCCATCAGATGTTGGGTACATTGCGGTCATAAAGGGATGGACATGGTCAGCAACAATACTCAGGTAGGCTGTGGCATTGCAACGATACTCAATTGGTACCAAGGGGCCCAAAGAGTGCCAAGAAAATATTCCCCACACCATGACACCACCACCACCAGCCTGAACCGTTGATACAAGGCAGGATGGATCCATGCTTTCATGTTGTTGATGCCAAATTCTGACCCTACCATCCGAATGTCGCAGCAGAAATCGAGACTCATCAGACCACGCAATGTTTTTCCAATCTTCTACTGTCCAATTTCGATGAGCTTATTCAAATTGTAGCCTCAGTTTCCTGTTCTTAGCTGAAAGGAGTGGCACACGGTGTGGTCTTCTGCTGCTGTAGACCATCTGCCTCAAAGTTCGACGTACTGTGCGTTCAGAGATGCTCTTCTGCCTACCTTGGTTGTAACGGGTGGCGATTTGAGTCACTGTTGCCTTTCTATCAGCTCGAACCAGTCTCCCCATTCTCCTCTAACCTCTGGCATCAACAAGGCATTTCCGCCCACAGAACTGCCTCTCACTGGATGTTTTTTCTTTTTCTGACAATTCTCTGTAAACCCTAGAGATGGTTGTGCGTGAAAATCCCAGTAGATCAGCAGTTTCTGAAATACTCAGACCAGCCCTTCTGGCACCAACAACCATGCCACGTTCAAAGGCACTCAAATCACCTTTCTTCCCCATACTGATGCTCGGTTTGAACTGCAGGAGATTGTCTTGACCATGTCTACATGCCTAAATGCACTGAGTTGCCGCCATGTGATTGCCTGATT
This sequence comes from Engystomops pustulosus, assembly GCF_040894005.1. Classification (NCBI taxonomy): domain Eukaryota; kingdom Metazoa; phylum Chordata; class Amphibia; order Anura; family Leptodactylidae; genus Engystomops; species Engystomops pustulosus. The sequence continues at coordinate 116,607,024 of NC_092412.1, forward strand.
AGAAATTAAGTGTTAACGAGCAGTTAGACAGGTGTACCTAATAAAGTTGCCGGTGAGTGTATATCATACATACATTCAAATATCTTATCTACTGAAGCACAGCTCCTAATGTCCTTATGCCCTTATGCATGCTACTGGGATCTAAATGGTTAGTAAAGGCAGAATACCGTGGTAAATTTCCTTTAACATATTGCTTTTATAAACAATAAGTTTCAGAAAGGAACTGCTCTAAAGTAAAACAGTTTTAGTGGGTTTAATGGTGTGCATTGCAGTAACTTCTCTTTTGTTTTCCCTATTTGTTTTCCTATCTTTGTCCATTCACATATCAAATATTTCAATATTTGTTTCCAGCAACACCTCCTTGCACAATTTATACAGCTCTTAAAGGGAAGCAGAGTGGAGTCACGTAAAGTTGCTGAGGGGGAGAATCACTTTTAATGTTCACATTTTGGGCTCTATAGTACCTAGAAACATTCTTTTGGCATCATACTAAAGGAAATCAACCATTATAAATTTAGTAATTTACAATGAACATACTTTTCTGTCGGCGTCTTCTCCGTGATCCTGGCATGCATCTTCATTTAGCTTGACACGACAGGTACATGTAAAACAAAGACTTTTAAAATATTCTCTCTGGTGTGATCTCTGTACATCACAGGCGCACCAGGCTAATATTTATGCACACCTCCAGCATGATACTACTCTGCTGGATCCCAGTGATGTCCCTTTGATGTGACTGTGATGTCCTGCCTGGTGTCACTGGGCTCATAATTATGCATGCCTCCTGTGCTATACACACCTCCTCTCCCATCACTGTGCTCATGATTAGCAGAATAATGCCTAAGGCAAAATAAGTCAACCCTGCTGAGTGTTATTAGTCCTTAAGTTCTGTAATGTGCTCATAATTATGCACGCCTTTTGCGTAACGTCACTGGGATCTAGCAGGGGAGAGTAGCACAAAGTATGGACATCTGGACTGACCCTCTCTCTTAGATTACCTGGCTGTATGAATGTGTGGACAAACTGGAAGAATCTCTGTCCACGCCAAACGGCCATCACTTGTGTTTTGCACCTCTGATCACCGTCCTTTTCATTTGTATGCCTAAATAAAAAGGATGATTAGAAGTAGAAATAACTGGGTGAGTGCCATACTATTCCTTACTCTTTTGTTGCCTATATGAATGTGTGCATGGACTGTTGTTTGCAACCCATTTGTCAGCGGACAAGCCGATGACAACCTCTCATGTGCCGATGACAATAGAAAAAGACTGCCTGAGCTGCAAACTCAGGCAGAAATAGAACCTGCTCTCTAATTTGTGGAGCAGGTAGTCAGGTGAAGTAAAAACTATGGCCATATGTACAAGCCCGGAGAAAGATATGGGAACGTGGACTAGCTGTGAAAAAAATGATTAGCTCATGTCCAAAATGCACCTTCCTGTGCAATTTTTGTGCAAATTTGGCTAGGTAAACTTCTGACTTTTTATGCCAGTTTTGCGGTGCAAAGACCATAATAGAGACTCCTGTATGTCTCACTGTAAGATCGCTAGACAGGACAAGTGTGTGGTGTATAGGCCCTGTGCTAGATCACAAATAGTTTGGCCATAGCATCCCAGTAATAACCATGGGTATAGTGTGGTTACAAGAGCTAGGGTACATTATCAACATAAGCCAAGTTCTAGTGTACCTGCTGTTGGCACAGTGTAGTGTGTGGACCCTTTTTGATTCCACTTTTAAGAGGCAATTGGTCTGATAACATTTCCTTCCCTCCTAAATATTGGTACTTTCACTATCACTGTATGGAGGGTGAAAATATATAGAATGTGTCTTACAACACCAAATATCTAGAGGCATAATCTAGTAAATAGTTTTTACAATATAATTGTCAATATACAGGTGGTTTACCTGGACCTGGGTACACCTCACAAATTTTTCTTATCCAATGCCACATAGATGCTGTAGATTTGTGGTATATTTAATCTTGATGACGTATACAGTCAGTCCAACAACCATATGTGACCAGTCCTATATCGGATACAATTCAGATCTATGCTTTTTAGTTGTGTTTTAGATGTGGTTATCTCTATTATATAGACTCATTAAGGGTTAAAATTGGCAGCCTATTGGCAAAATAGACTTTTCTATTTGACATAAATAATAAATTGAAGTCCTGAGTGTCAACTTATACTATTTTTTTTTAATTAAAAAAATGGTGGTGGTTTGAGGCCATCTAAAAAAAAACACATCTACAGTTTAAATGCACAATCGGTGCCCCCTGCACTCTGTCCCCTGCAGCACCAAGACATTATAGTATGCCACAGTGTGTGAAGGGGATTATGTATTTACATGTAAATGATGGTATATTATTGTGTATGATGTGTATAATTGTGTGTGAGTTTATTAATATGTATTTTTTATGTTTAAGGGGAAGGGGCCCCATGCAGAACTCTGCTATGGCCCTCAGCCTCTCCTAGTTACACCCCTGCCATTAACCCATGGTGATTTAACCAATGTTTGGTTAAAACATTAATAAAATATTTCCAGTTTCAAAACTTTCATTATCTGTGTACTCATACCTACTTACTTAAAGCTGTGGTTTAATTCATATGCCAATGAGCTGTGTTACAATGGACCTTAAGAGCAGAAGGCTTAAAAAGTTAGCACTGTATGTATAGAAAAGGTTTTTGTAAACTCCAGCAATACTTTCTGGATGAAATTCAAGGCTGACTGGGTGACTCACTGCTGATTTATTTCTTTCTGGCAACGCAATATGAGATTAAATGTGGAATTTCAGTATGCAAAACTGCCAAGTTTCCCTCTGTGGAGTTGAGAAAATATGGAAAGATAATAAGAGAAGGAAGTTAAGATAGTGACCTGTAATCCAAGCAGTTGTTATTATTATGAGATGATTTCTTTGCAGAGGAGGACTGGCATTGAGGTTAAAGGAGTACATCTACTTGGCAGAAATGATATACAGGGCAATCTGTTTCACTTCAGGTACACCCATCTTGCTTGACAGATGTTAAGGTGAATACGCCAAAATACCTTGAGGCTCATTTGTGCTGTATAATTATTGAATGTACTCATGCAAATACATGAGAAAATACTGCATATAAAATGATTATTCTTTTTAATTAATAAAAGCAATATGTAAAAGAGGACATACCCAACAATCCTGTACTACCATTTCCTAGAAGTGGAGAACATGTCATTCCTCTGTTGTTCCTCATAAAATATAAGAACAAATTGAACACACAGCATTTAACATTTGCCACCTCTATTTTCAAATCCATTCGCCCCTCCCATTAGTTTGAAAAAAAATTTTGTGTTCTGAGAGTATAGTGTACATTTCTTAGTAGCCAGTAACACTAACACCGATCGTGGGGGGTTAACTTTAAGTCACCAGCGGCATTTAAACTACTTTGGTGGTTAGCATATGGCCCTGAACTACTAATGAACTTCAGTTCAGGTCCGCTCAACACTAGTCTATATTTATCCTTTTTGTTTACTAGATAATTTCAAAACTTGATTGTATCTTTATGCAGAAAAAATAAGTGCTTCACTTCATCAGTCAGACACAACTTATTATATGTTGATTATTACACATATACTGGATGACACTGGAGCGTTTATGCCTCATATATAGGAGGGATATCCTACTTCTAAGTGAATGTTCTCCTACTTCACAATGATATTATAATAGGAACTATGATAAATTCCCACTTATGGCACATAGAGAGCCTCACAAATAAGTAAACAAAACCATGCCCGTCTATGCAAGATGGTCTTTACACTAAACTCTATTCTCCTAGCACCCAACACCCAAAACTTTGCTGACAGCACCTATTATTTACTTATTAACTTATAATAAGAAGGCAAATAGGCACTTTTCTACATAAATCCCTCAACAATTTCGAAAAACAGATATTTACCCAATTAGCTATAAAATTGCTTGAAATAAAACCAGTACTGTTATCTTTTCAGGAATTTAAGGCTAGAACTACAGATTTATTAAGTTTTAATGATTTAATACAAGGATTATCATTTGGACAGTCTCTTCGTGTGACAAGGCATTCACCAAAAGATTTTTGATACTAGTTTGAATAAAACCCCAAATTATTGCAGGGCTTTCCCAGTAGATATCATTTACAAATTGTTGCAAGACAGAAGGAGCTTTGCACAACCCAAATGGCCTCACAAGATATTCAAAGTGTCTCTCTGAAGTATTAAACAAAGGTTTCCGGTCATTTCCCTCTTTCATCTGAAACATATTGTAAGCCCTGTGAAGATCAATGAGCATGCACTATCTGATTGAATAAGTCATCGATCAATGGAAGAGTGTATTGGTATTTCACAGTTATGTTATTGAGTTTGCGATACACGGTCTAAGACCAACATCTTTCTGGTACGATGGCAGTGTTCCACACACTCCTCAGTGGCTGTATTGTGGTGTTGAGTTAACACACTAATATGGCAGCTTCTTGTATGGTACAATCTTACTGTCTTTCTGACGCCATGGAAACAATGGGGGAGATGTGTTAATGTGTTGGTCTTTAAATCAGTGCAGAGTAGAACTAGACATTTCTCTGCTGCACCAGATTAATTTTTGTATCTGATGCTGAATCACTAATCTGGTTCAGCCGTACTTTGCACCTCCTATTAGTTGGTCTAGTTTACTGTACCAAAATATAGAATTTTCTGGCACAAAGGCTATTTCCTGCAAGGCCACACCCTTTTTCAGGCATGTTGGAAAACTGCATAAAAGAGGTCTAAAACCTTCAATAAATGTGAGGTACAGAATTTCAGGTGCAAATTATTCCAGTATTCTTGTGTAGACGGATTGATACATCTGCTTCAATATCTCACTGTTTGCAGTGCTGGATACCCATGCGGCAGCTCCTAAATTGGTTTGGCATAGCAGAAAAAAACCTATGCATTTGAGGGCTTGATAGATAGAGTGGCTTGCCATCTAGTGTAGGTGAAGTGAATTGTTTCAAATAGAGACAATTATTCTCTTCACTTGTGGAATCTTACACTTGAATATATGAAGTGGCTGTTTGGCATACTTGGAAAAACAGATCTTTACGGTATTGTATAATTGTGCATATACACAGTTCTGTATGTTGTACCAACTGTTAAACTTTTAAAGAGTAACAACATTTTGAAGCAATTCTTTTGTATAAGAAATTAACAGAACCATTGATAATATAAACTTTGTAATATACTTTGTTAACAGCTCAATGACAACGGACGAGTATGCTCGTCCCAATTAGCAGGACCTCCTTGTGATTTGGCTGACACAGTGAGAGTATCAGCTCGATACGCAGCAGGAGACTAGCTGTTATATACAGCCTGGTCCCTGCTGTGTCTACCCAGATCAAGCTCAGATTTCTTAAAGGACACCTGTCATCAGGTCTGTGTCACTTGTCCTGTCAATACTACCTGTTGGAGCAGCTCACAAGGATCCCATCACAGCCTTTATCTAGTTATTTCATACATTAATCATTGTAAAATCATCTATTCTTTATCATATAAATGAGGCTGGTCACATGGTCAGAGGCAGTGATGTCACCCCTGTTACCCCTCCCCTCTCCTCTCCTCTCCTCCCCCTGCTCATGTCTGTGTGCAATGTATAGTAAATGCTGCCTCCTCCTAATATACAGGTGAGAGACACAGACATAAGCTACACATGAATCTGACATGGCTGCCTGGAGCTGCTGTATCTCTCCTAAACACACACACATGCTGCAGGGGGCGGGGCCACCAGCACCAGGAAGCACATCATTATACAGCCACACATCATTATACAGGCTGTCAGTCATGCACTGGGGGTGTGGCTGTGCCTCCCACTCATGAATAGAGTGGACAGCTTGAATATGCTAATGCTTCATTGGACATTTCACAGGTCCTTTGCATACAGCTTTAGGACCTCATTGCTTAGGTTTACAGGCATGTAGAGGGACAATGAAGGGATAGAGGCAATGCTCTCTAATGGCAGTTTATGAAAATATATTTAGTTTAGGGGGGTTATTTTGCATGACGGGTTCTCATTAAGATTTTATTCTATTTACCATAACACCATAAGGCTACATTAGGACTGCAACAATTAGTTGCATTCCCTTGTCCTTGTGCTGAACTTTTCAGATTGGTTCTTACATGTACATCCGGGGAAATATTGTAAATAGGAAATTGCAAAACAATATAGTAACAGCATAGTTGCTGACTAATGGTGATTATCACAAGTTAGATGGAACTGATAAAAACTAAAATCCTTATTCCATTTATTGCAGAGACAAGTAATTTACATATACAGGAAAATTTTGTTTATGAACATCATGGCTATCATTTTGTTAAAAAGCGCTAGCTTTTCTTGGCATTTTTTTCCATGTCTGAGAAAGGAAACCAAATTCATCACATTGTATGAGAAGTGAAAATAGACAACAGTTGTTATAGTGGTTTCAGCTCTCTGTCTCCAGCAGTGTTAGTCTACACGAGGAGCCAATATAAATAATACATAATGCATGTATTGGATAAAAGCCTTCAGCTTTTTCTCCACAATGAGTGGTGAAAAATTGTTTGGGACAATTGTACAGAAATAAAAGTCTCTGGTGTGCTGGGTTGTTTGTTTACAAGATTTCACTGTGTGTTTGTGGGAATAAGTGCTCATTTAGTCAAAATGGCATTTGTTTGGTCTAAGGGTCTAACTTAAACATAGAATAACAACCAATACTATTATAATTGATTCAACAGATTTTACTTTAGGCTCTATTAATGTCAGGCTGCCAGAGAGTAAAATGTGATATATCACCTGAATAACTTTTAGGGGTCTCTATATATTTTTGGCCATAAAGTGTTTACCATATATACACACAAGTATAAGATGACCCACGTGTAAGCCAAGGTACCTAATTTTACCACAAAAAAACTGGGAAAACCTATTGACTTGATTATAAGCCTAGAGTGGGAAATGCAATGGTCACAGCCTCCACCTTGTATATAGCTATTCAGCCCTCTGTCCCCAGTATATAGTAGCCAGCCCCCTATCCCCCAGTATATAGCCAGACAGTCTCCAGTATTTAGCCACCCTCTACCCCAGTATATAGCCAGCCCCTGCCCCAGTATACAGACAGCCTCTGTCCTAGTATATAGCCAGCTTCTGCCTCAGTATACAGCCAGTCCCCAATATGAAGCCAGGCAGCCCCCAGTATATAGCCAGACTCTACACAAGTGTATAGTCAGCCAGCCAGCCAGCCCCCCCATATACAGCCAGCCAATGACCCAGTATATAGCCAGCCAGCTTCCACTATACAGCCAGTCCCATGATATGGCCAGCCAGCCCCCAGTACTTAGCCAGGCAGCCAACCCCCAGTAAATAGCCAGCCAGCCCCAAGTATACAGACAGCCTCCAGTATAGAGCCAGCCCCTGCCCCAATGTAGCCAGGCAGCTCCCAGTATATAGGCAGCCCCTTCCCTAGTATATAGCCAGCCAGCTTGCCACCAATATATAGCCAGCCATCCCATCCCCAGTATATAGCAAGCCCTTTCCCAGTATATATCCAGCCAGTCCTTCACCAGTATATAGCTAGCCAGCCCCCAGTAAATAGCCAGCTCTGCCCCAGTATGAAGATAGCTCCTGCCCCAGTATATAGCCAGTCCTTTCCCTAGTAAATAGCCAGCCCCTTCCCTAGTATCTAGCCAGCACCTTCCCTAGTATATAGCCAGCCCCTGCCCCAGTATATATCCAGCCCTCAGTATATACCAGCCAGTCCCCAGTATACAGCCAGCCCCTACCCCAGTATGGAGCCAGCTCCAGGATATAGCCAGCCCCTAGTACATAATCAGCCAGCCAAACCCCAGTATAAAGCCAGCGTATAGAGCATGGGTTAACTAGGTACAATATATTCTTGAGTCGTTTGCATTGTGTTTTGAAAGGCGTTGCAAGCACATTGGGCAGAACACATCACAAAACGCCTTTGTAAGTAGCATCATGTGTTTTGCTTTGTTAACCATTATTACAGATATAAATTACTTATACATATGCATTTGGTGATGAGTTTTGCCTGATGCCTTTACACTGGGTTTCAATAACACAATGTGAATGTATGATGTAAACCCAGGATAGGGGGTTCTTTATTAATTAAAGGGTGCTGTATGTAATCAGTACATGCACATACTTTAACATCAAGTGGGTGTTTTATTTGTGGGGGACATTTCATTCAGTTTTGTTGTGAGGGGTATATATTGTTTAGGAGCTCAGTGATGTTATCTACAAGTGAGTGCGTTATTTTTACAGGCAAAGTGTGGAGATGAGCTGCATGGAGCTGAAGACATGTGGTGGCACAGTGATAAACTATGGCTGGAGGAAGTCGTAATGAAGTCCTCTTCCTGATGAAGCAGATCATCACCTGTAGGCTACTAAGTTCTACTGTTGACTGTGTCACTGTTTGTGTGTGTTGACCTACTGGTGTGTGTGACAGCTCTTCGCCTGTGTAGTCAGTCAGTTACAGAGCGCCAGTCTTCTGATTGTGAGCTGATGCTTTTTAAATACTTGTCTTTAAATTCAGTGGGCCAAATAAAACTGGAGATCAGGGATGGGCTGTTGAGGGAGCACATTTCAATTTCTGCCTAAGGCAGCAAAAATACTAGAATTGGCCATGCATTCCATGATACCTGTGATCCTGCTAATACATTGTTACCACTCACTGGACAACCCTAGAATGCTTAGTTTGTTTGTCTTATTCTCTTATCTGCAGTCCTGTTGTGCTCTAGCTGACCTTGCATTTTTGTTTGAGAAACAGATCTGATTTCCTTGACCTTTTATGCAATACACTTTCAGACTGGTTTTTGGTCTTTTCTTTTCTGATTTTTTGTGAACAAAGAAACTGTTGAGAGCTGGCTATGAACTATGTAATGTACCATGTGGTAAATTTGTTGAGCACTCGTAACTGCAAACATATGGTATATGTATTTTATAGTCTTAAGATTACCCATGCTGTATGTACATGTACATGTTGAGTTTTATTCTGAAAAGCTATTGTATACTATGATATGGTCAGTGATGTATACAATACTACTTATGGGTCAGTGATGTCACGTGAAGTAATTGAGAGGAATACTTTATTGTAAATGTATGTATGTATAAGGTTTGTACCTAACCTGATTTTTCATGCTTAATCTGATGAAGGGCTTTCTGTGCCCGAAGCACGTTATTGTCATGCTTAAAAATGTATATTTGTATGTTATTTCATAAACTTTAAAAAATTAGCTTACCGATAGATAACCTTTAGGGTACATTCACACGCGGTATGCCCGCCGTGCGGGCATACCGCCGCGTGCTGGAGGTGACGAGGAGGTGACCCCTCCTCCCTCCTTAGGAAATAGTAGTGGCACACGGCCGCACATCCGCCGAAAGATAGAGCTTGCTCTATCTTTTTGCGGTGTGCGGCCCGGATCGGTGCCACACATGTGTGGCACCGGATCCCCGCCGTGCCGCTATTGCCGTCTATGGGGACGTACATGCGGCCCCGCAGATGGCAGTGTAAATGAGCCCTTAACCAGCACTGAGCTTAGTGTTTAGGATTTATGTGAAAATAGCCTCTGCCTCAGATGATTGGAGCAAAGCTCAGTCAGTCACAGCAGGTTAACTATTACTGGACCAGAGCATAGCTGCAAAGGAGATGGGGTGGTGCAATTATGTCAAAATCAACATAGTGATATCTGACCACCTTTTCCAATTTATATGGATTCACAGTTAAGCCAGACTGTGAGCCAGACTCCTCCTATAGGTAGAAGTTCTGTACTATTGTTTGGCAATAGACATGCTATTTCCACTAACAAGCTGGTCAATACTGATCAAGCATATAAGAGGTAGTCACTTTTCAGTCACATATGCTGACAGCTTCAGTCATTGTTAGTACATGTAGGCACATGTTACATGTGCGATGCAAAATAAAACAGCACTATTCAGCTATATTGAAAAAGAAATGAGAATAATACATGTGCTATGAAATATACAAATTGTACAGTATATAATATAGTGGCTGAGTGAGTAGCACTTCTGCCTTGCAGCAGGGGTCCTGGGTTCAAATCCCACCCAGGTCAACATCTGCAAAGAGTTTGTATGTTCTCTCTGTGTTTGCGTGGGTTTCCTCCGGTTTTCTCCCACACTCCAAAACATACTGTAAGATTGTGAGCCCCATGGGGACAGGGACCAATTTGACATGCTTTGTGCAGCGTTGAGTAATCTGTGTGCACTATATAAATAAAGAATTATTATTATTATTATTATTATCAAGAAAACTGTAGTATGTGAAAAAAAGAAATGAGCACACATATTCAGAGATTCAATATCTGTGGTGACATGGAACTTGAAAACCCGCCAAGAGTAAACTTGCTATGGCCTCAGATTTTCCCAAGATGTTTGCTAAGTACACAAGTCAATTTTCCAGATATTGACCAACGAAGATGTTTTAACTATTTTCTAGACTGAAACTGTTGACAAAGCACTCTGAATCACCAAAATGTATTGCAAATGGCAGCAATATTTAATAAAACCAACAGTATCCATTATTATAATTATGATACATTTTGGAATTTTATTATTTAAAAAAAAAATTATTTTCTTTTACATGTTTAAAGGATAAGATTTTGGTTGAAGGGATCCAATTGTTAAAACCTACACCAAAAGATTTAGGATGTGGATATTAATGGAGTGGCACTGTTCATTGATATGTCTACTAAACCAAAATTTTACATAGACTACATAAAAAGACACATATGTATGTTTTTTTCTGACATTCAACCTGAACAAAGATATTGGGGCACATTTACTTACCCGTCCCTGGCGCGTTTCCAGATGTGAATTGTCTGACCGGAATGCACTGTGCAGTGATTCAGTAACATTGTGCGCCCAATATCCTGCATGTGTTGCTTCACCAATCAGGTACGCCGGAGTTAACCTTCTTCTTCCCAGCGTATGTAAGTGCTTGTTCTTGAGACACAATTTAAATGTTGAATCCAGTGCTCAGTCCGAATCAGTCGAATCGTCCGACGGAACGCCCCCCCTTCTCCCAATCTCTCATGAAAGCCGGCGCCGCTGAGCTAAAATGCGATCACGTGCGACACAATACCCTTCTAAATACCTGTCCCAGCGGTGCAAATCCCAAAAACATCGGGAAGTCCGGCGGAACTGCGATCCGCGGACCCTTAATAAATAAGTCCCATTCTGTTTTAGGTCAATTGGGATTAGCAAAATTATTTATATTTGACAAATGGTAGAATAATAAGAGAAAGCATTTTAAGCCGGCACTTCAGTGCTATGCAGTGAGGTACGGAGAAAGCCAAAGAGGTAATAAACTACTCCCGCCTTTTCCCTAGGGTCTCAGGTTGTCTTGAGACTCGGCTGTCATGTGACCATCAGGTTAAAAGGGGTTCATCAGAGCTGCTGGGCCTGATCACACCCAGTACAGTTCTGATCAACATCAGCCCTCACAGGGGGGTCGTTTCCTCCAGTAAAGAAAAAAAATGCAAAAATTTAAATGAAAGAATAGGGAAAATGTCCCCCGGGGGGTCTTTTATTTCCATAGTCACCCTGTTTACCCAAGACTATACATGTTATATATCAAAATGAACAAACCAAAATAGGGAATTCATTACTCATTTTCATTTTGAGTTAATATTAAAATTGAAAAATATATACTATAAATTACAAAAAATGTAAAATTCTTCTAATGGAATTTTTGTTTCCTGAAGTCCGAAGGCAGCACATACAATTGGGTTTTAGCCCCCTAGGCATAACCAGAATAGACAGGTAAAAGCAGTAGAATTTTTAATTGACTTACAGCCAATCACACAGCATGCAATCCTATATAGAGGAAACAGAGACCAGCCTCAGTGTATTATAATGCAGCAATAAAGATTTTATTAGAGGGAGTGCTGCCTTTGGACTCCAGGAAACGAAAATTCCGGTAAGAAGAATTTTACACTTTCCTGTTCGTCCTCAGCAGCACATACAATTGGGATTTAGCAAGCAATAATTAAGAGGGTGGGCTAGCTGAAGTCAACTCGAGCACTCTTTTGCTGAAATCATCTCCTTCTGCTACGAGAGTGTCAAGCCTGTATTGTTTTATGAATGTTGATGCTGAAGACCATGTGGCAGCTTTACAGATTTGTTCCAAGGGTATATGACCCATGAAGTGGCTGTGGCACGGGGGGAATGGGCCTTGACATGAAGTGGAGACTGGAGTCCACTGAGTTTCAACTTTTTTCAACTGTCAGCCTTATCCATCTAGCCAGAGTGGCTCTACTGGGTTGTGAAAACAGGTTTTCAACTTACCTGAAGCATTTGGATTTTTCTATATATAGAAGGGCTGCCCTTCTGACATCCAGTGTGTGACGTTCTTCCTGCTCAATGTTCAGAGGTTGTGGGAAGAGCACTGGGAGAGAAATTTCTTGATTAATATTCTTAAAGGAAGGAATTTTGGGAAGAAAGCCAGGCATGGTCCTCAGGATCAGACAGTCTGTGAGATCACAAAGGTACGGTTCTTTGCAGGATAGAGCTTGCAGTTCACTCACACGTCTAGCTGACATTATTGCCACCAGAAAGAATGTCGTGAATGTCAATTATAGATGCTTGATCCAAGGGCTCAAAGGGCGGTTTGGTTAGGGATTTGAGGACAATAGACAAGTCCCATGAAGGAGCAGGTTTCTGTACAGAAGGACTTAGGTTTTTTAAAACCTTATAAAATGGAGGGAAAAGGCACAAAATACCGGCACTTCAAGAAGGACGTCACAGGGTGCGATAACAAAGTATTTTCTTTATTATTTTAAAACGCCATAACACGAGGACTGATAGGTTGACGCGTTTCGACGGAGACCGTCTTAATCATAACCTGCCAAACGCTCTCTGAGCTTGCACCTTTTAAACTGTGCGGTAGTCACATGGATCGAGTCACGCCCCCGAATCACATGACAGAAACTCCTCCCACCTTAGTCACATGACCGGGAACGCGGCTCGAGAGTGCACAGCTCAGGTGAGTGAATACATACTTAAAAACCTCAATTACGTAAAAACATTTTGGCAAATCCATTGGTGTCAGTTGTTTACAATGTTTACCAAATGGATGTCAGTAAATTTGTACAAAGGGAACAACCTATGATATAGCGGAATATTATATAAGTTATTCTTAATGCAAGTCTCTTATTCAGAAAAAACCTTACACTTATATCATTCTGGTTATCAAAAAGAATATAAAAATAATATACTATAGTCTATTCTTTAGTGACATTCCTAGAAGATTTAAAGGAAAAAGGAAAAAAGGAATTAGAATTAGAACGTCATGCAATACACATAGAATGACATATAAACCCAAATATATATCTCATGTGTCCCATGAGCACTATGCATTATGTTTTCTGTTTATGTGCATACATGACAAATCTATGTGCTCAAAATACTTGTGATACATAACCATAGTTTCAGGATCCCTTAAATTTATAAAGTCATAAAGTGGGCTGAAGTTTTTTAGAAGGGCTGAGTCGGGGAGTGTAACAGGGAATGTGACATGACGCTATCTAATATGTTAGAATTATGTCCTACAACAAAAAGAAGGAAATTCGAACGCGATATCATAGACTATCGCAATAACGAAGTCTATGTCTGGAAACGATATGAGCAGGGTACGCACATAAATACCAACACACCAAGATCAATCTTAAAAAAACGCAACAAGAGAGGAAAGAGGAGAAATTATAATCCTCGAGTGAGCTTCTCAGATACAGATGACTTCATGGATAGCTTGTCCTCTAGTCAGATGTCGACTCAAAAAGAAGGAGAATCAAGTGGAGCAAGACCAAAAAATCCAAATAAAAATATTATGAATAAATCCAAATCAATAGATGACCTGAGACCTCACAACAAACCGTCGTCAAAAAACGGGTTAGAAGGTCGGGACGGAAACACAGGAGATATGGGAGTGAAAACTCGGGCCAAGAAGCCCAAATGACAGAGTCTGTGGTGAATCTATCCGGCAGGATTCTATCTGAGGACCAATTAAGAGTACTTGCCAAAGGCCTTAAATTCTCTCCTACAGTGGACTTCAACTTGTTTAACACTCTGCTGGACATCAATAAATTAACACGAAATATCACGTTAAAGAAACATTTTAGCGATGTAATTGTGTCTGATACTGATACAGCGGGTCAAATTGATAGCCCAGAACCAGCGAATAATAAATATAATGAATACATAGCAGATTTGATGAGGTCTGATATGAATATGGGTTCCTTTCAAGAACAAGGAAATATGTTGACACTAAGGTCACTAATATGTGAACAATGTGAAGTTAACAATTCAGTCAACAGTAAATATCAAACTTCTAATGTAGATTTTTATCCCATTAACTCCCGTGTCCCTGTTCTGGACAATTTCCAGGACATAGTAGAGAGAGAACTTGTCACACTACATAAGAAAGTAAAAAAGAGGGGCTCACATCGCACACATCAGAATTTGCGTAAAGGCGAGAAAGAAGCCTTACAACAGCTTAAAGAGGATCCAGATGTTGTCGTTAGGTCGGCAGATAAGGGGGGGGCCATAGTGGTTATGGATGCCGCCCTATATAAACTTCTCAATGAAAACATGCTTAAGGATGGGAACACCTATCGCACTCTTGAGTCCAACCCCACTAACCTAGTCCAGAAACGTCTATTAAACATCTTAGATAAGGGGCTAACATCGGGCATCATTTCACAGAAGGAGAGGGACTTTCTATATGTGGAAGATCCGGTCACTCCAGTCTTCCACTCACTCCCCAAGGTCCATAAAAATGTATTTCCACCACCTATGAGACCAATAGTGGCTGGGATCGGGGGAGTGGGTGAAAGGCTGGGGGAATGGCTTGACCATTTCCTTCAACCGATTACCAGAGTCACTCCGTCTTTTTTACGTGACACCAAACACTTATTACAAATTATGAAAAATTTTGAATGGCATGCAAGCTTTAGCTGGGCTACGTGCGATGTCACCGCCCTATATTCATCTATCCCTCATGAATTGGGACTGATATTCCTACGGAGACACTTGGATAGATATAGTACGTATAGTTCAGCTTTAAAGGAGTATATAATTTTGGCCACGAATTTTTTACTTCAGAACAACTTTTTTTAGTTTGATGGGAGATATTATTTGCAAGTGGAGGGGGCCCCAATGGGGGCAAAATTTTCCCCCTCCCTTGCCAACATTTATATGTCACAGTGGGAGGAGGCATATGTTTTTTCATCATCCAACCCACACCAGGCGTCTATAGTATGGTTTGGCCGATACATAGACGACCTGGTGTGGGTTTGGAGGGATTCAGAAGCATCCTTTAAAGATTTTGTAGATTATCTTAATGATAACCCCATGAACTTGAAATTTACATCTATGTTTGGGGGAAGATCCATCCCATTTTTAGATGTTACTTTAATAGGGGAGAATAACAGAGTCAAAAGTATACTCTATAGGAAGGAAATGGCGAGGAACACTACTCTTTTAGCCTCATCTTGCCATCCCCCACATGTGACACAGAACATACCATACAGGGAATTAATAAGACTGAGAAGAAACTGCACAGACAATGATGACTTTGAAAAGGAGAGAATTAGTCTTAAATCTAGGCTTTATCAAAGAGGTTACAAAAAAGACAATATAGAGAAAGCGGAATGTAAGATTAAACATATCAAACAAGAAGATTTATTAAAAGATAAAGAACATAAATATAAAGATAAAAATAGCAATGCTCCAGACACAAATAAATCCGGAACTCCTATAGTGTTTACCACAACATATAGCAGACAATATAAAGAAATAACTAAGATTGTTCAAAAATTTATCCCGATTTTGTTACAGGACCCAACTCTATATACCATATTAGATAATGGCATCAAATGTGTGGCGAAAAGGGCTCCCACTTTGGGTGGGTCTTTGTCACCCAGTTTATTCAGGAGTCAGAACTCCAGTGGATCATGGTTGAATACCAAAGGTTGCTTCAAATGTGGACACACACAGTGTAAAGCCTGCAGTTACATCACAGTAGACACAAATATAACATCGAGTACCACCAATAAAAGTTATCCTATCCGGTCATATCTCAATTGCAACACATGCAATGCGATATATTCCATTAAATGTACTAAGTGCAATATCCAATACATAGGACATACCACAGGCCCCCTTAAGGTTAGAATACGTCGTCATTTATCAGACATTACTAATGAAGCAGTAGGAATATCAGCAGCCTCTAGGCATTTTAGAGAGTCACATAAAAAATCTACAAATTTTTTTACATGGACTGGGTTTGAAAAAGTCAGTCAACCAATTAGAGGAGGCAATATGAAAAGGAAATTAATAAACAGGGAAAGTTACTGGATCTTTATAATGGAAAGTAGAACTCCACAGGGTATGAACAAGAGACAGGACATAATTCTAACATATTAGATAGCGTCATGTCACATTCCCTGTTACACTCCCCGACTCAGCCCTTCTAAAAAACTTCAGCCCACTTTATGACTTTATAAATTTAAGGGATCCTGAAACTATGGTTATGTATCACAAGTATTTTGAGCACATAGATTTGTCATGTATGCACATAAACAGAAAACATAATGCATAGTGCTCATGGGACACATGAGATATATATTTGGGTTTATATGTCATTCTATGTGTATTGCATGACGTTCTAATTCTAATTCCTTTTTTCCTTTTTCCTTTAAATCTTCTAGGAATGTCACTAAAGAATAGACTATAGTATATTATTTTTATATTCTTTTTGATAACCAGAATGATATAAGTGTAAGGTTTTTTCTGAATAAGAGACTTGCATTAAGAATAACTTATATAATATTCCGCTATATCATAGGTTGTTCCCTTTGTACAAATTTACTGACATCCATTTGGTAAACATTGTAAACAACTGACACCAATGGATTTGCCAAAATGTTTTTACGTAATTGAGGTTTTTAAGTATGTATTCACTCACCTGAGCTGTGCACTCTCGAGCCGCGTTCCCGGTCATGTGACTAAGGTGGGAGGAGTTTCTGTCATGTGATTCGGGGGCGTGACTCGATCCATGTGACTACCGCACAGTTTAAAAGGTGCAAGCTCAGAGAGCGTTTGGCAGGTTATGATTAAGACGGTCTCCGTCGAAACGCGTCAACCTATCAGTCCTCGTGTTATGGCGTTTTAAAATAATAAAGAAAATACTTTGTTATCGCACCCTGTGACGTCCTTCTTGAAGTGCCGGTATTTTGTGCCTTTTCCCTGGATTTTCTACATGACTATGGACTAGTTATCCGAGCACCAGAGGACCCCACAGAGTTCGGACAACCAGGACGGTCTAATGGTTGGGTGAGCCGGCTTATTTTTCTACTTTCTCTTGAAAGTGTTATGTTTTTTCTGTCTTATAAAATGGAGTTCTGGTTCTGGAGTTGAGCATTGCACTTTTAATGTATTTACTTTAAGACCTTTGGTGAAACCTTCCTGTAAAAACTGCAGAACAGAATTTAAGGATTCTTGGCTTGAAGAATTTATTGAACACCATTTCTTAAACATGCTCCATATCCTATTGTATACTTTTACTGTTGTAGGTCTGCATGCTGAAAGTAGAGACTAATTCAGCTCAAAAACCCATGGTTTTTAAATTCTCCTGGTCAGTTTCCAGACCATGAGTGTGCCAGCCCGATTGCGACACAAAATGATCATGTGCTACACAATCTCCGTCGAGATCCCTGAAAAGTCGGGAAAACCAACGAAAATACAGCCGCAGGACCCTTAGTAAATAAGCCCCACTGTGTGCTACACCAATGGGGATGGCCAGCACTTAAAGATTCTTCCCGCCTCTTGATGTTGTGGTTTTGTTGTTATAATGATCCACCCGGAAACAACAATGGTCAAAAGGCCCTAGGTGGGTTCTATAAAACCTCCTTCTAGGACCTCAGATACGTTCGGACTTGTCAATGGGAGATCATAGGATTACAATTCCATTTCCATCAGACCTGTCTGGATATCCAGTATCTTTTGAGATCAAACTTGATCCACTTACTATGCTCCCATTGAGAGTTCTGAGTATCTCCTTATCAGAGGCCCCCAGAACAGATTAAGACCAGATGCATAAATATACCTGTTATCTGTCTCGGGTGGCCCATAAATCCATAACTGGCATTATTAGAAACATTTCTTTTGTGTTAATTGGAGGGAATTCTATGAAGACTATCGGTGACACTGGGTCTGCTGAGGTGTAAACTGGCTGGCACCTTCCCCGTGGAGTTAATGATCCTATCCAGTTTTATTTGGGGGAGATGGGGATAGTAGTGACCTGTGTCATGCACAGATGAACAAGGAAAGTTCTAACATGTGCCACCTTTTGCTGTATATATTTTTATATATCCATCACACCTCCCCTCTTTAGAGGGTGCTAAGAGGTAGTACTTCTGTATTTCCCCATGTACCCACCCACTACTGCTCTATGCCTGAATGAACCCCAGCTTTAGCATTCCATCAGTCTCGCTGCTCCGACGAGACCCAATATGCTGGATGCTGGTTGGGGTTTGGTCCCCAAGGTCCAAAAGGACTGCCAATGGATTCCTCCTGGTTTTGTTGCTGAGCAATGCCTGGATGAGGTGAAGGGTTGCCCACAAATGGGACCATTGGCCCGCCCAGAGCTGATGGCAAACCTCAACATCACCAATGGATTCCTCGGTCCTGACCAGACAGGGTACCATTATCTATGGGTCCCTGGGCCTCACCTCTGGTGAACCCTGCTGGACTGTCACCTAATACAGCCATCCTTAATCCCAGGCCTGCTTGGGCTCTGAGTCCAAGTGAGACTCTGCTACCTGCTTCTGAAGAGCTTCCAGGCTAGCAGCCGTCAGCAACCTGCTCCACTACAGAGCACATACAGCAGTTCTGTGGTTTAGTGATAGATGCAGGAGGCAACAACATCACGTCTCCTGCTACAAGCATCTCCCTCTAGCATTATAGTGTGCTTATGGGGTTTTGGGCTCATTACTTTATGTGGAGACAATTCCTGAGTGTTGTCGAGCTATCCCCACGTAGAGGGAGGCTATAAATTAATAATATTACTGAGGGACTATCACTAAATGTGGGGGTTATACATGAGTGGGGGGGGGCTATTTTTGAATGTAGTGGGTTATTAGCAAGTGGAAGGCTATTACTGAATGCGGGGACTAAATATGGGGGCTATTATTAAATGTGGAAGCTTGAGTGTGGGGGGCTACTAGTGAGTTTGTGAGGTTTAATAAAAAATGTTCAAGGGGCTATTAGTGAGTATGTGGAATGTGTGGCTTAGAAAGGTGGATTTTATAGTGTGTTACACTAGAGGGAATTACTAGTATTTTTAGGAGAATTTTGTGTGTGGCTGTATTTGGTTGAAGAGTTTTAGGGGTAGAAGAATGATAACACTGTTAGGGGACAAAGATTTAGGCACCATAGAAAAGTGCAGAACATAAGATGTGGTAATAGACACAGCGTATGGCTGGATAAAGAGAAATGATGATGGGCGGCTTAATGGAGAACATGAAGAACAACTACTGCTCTGGATATAATAGGTAGCATTTCTACTGTGTTTTCTGTAGCTGTACAGTTGTTTTTAAGTACAGTTTTTTTAGGTACAAGCATATGTGGGGGTTGTCCAAAAGGGGACGCAACTGAGAATTTGATATGTATACATTGGGGCCCATGCCCCAGATCTTTTGTGGCCCTAGTAATGTCCCTGGTGAGCACCATGGGGGTTTTTATGTGGGGTCTGCAGGAGGGCTATACTGAGTGGGAATACTAGGGTAGGGCAAAGGGCACAGCTTTCAATAGTTGTAAATGTTATATGAAGGTTGAATTAAAAGTCAGTTTTTCCCACTGGACAAATCTGGCATGACCACCACAACTCATACATTCCTGTGGTTGCTTAGGGGATAAGCAAACAAACAAACTGATTGTTTTATATATATATATATATATGTATATATATATATATATATACATACAGGCGGTCCCCTACTTAAGGACACCTGACTTACAGACAACCCATAGTTACAGACAGATCCCTCTGACCTCTGGTGAAGCCTTCTGAATGCTTTACTATAGTCCCAGACTGCAGTGATCAGCTGTCAGATGTCTGTAATGTAGCTTTATTAATAATCCTTGGTCCCATTACAGCAAAAAATGTTTAAACTCCGATTGTCACTGTGGCCAAAAATTTTTTTGTCTGGATCTACAATTATAAAATATACAGTTTCGACTTACATACAAATTCAACTTAAGAACAAACCTCCGGACCCTATTTTGTATGTAACCCGGGGACTGCCTGTATATATATATTATAACCACATAGCATATTTCTATTGTGATTGTGTATGCCAGATATGATTTGGATATGTCAGGAGTTGTGATGGAAGACACAGGATGCTAATCATTATCACCCAGCAAGCAAGCTTCCTTGGCTAGAACCCTAATAAAGCCAGGCCGGACTTGATATAGTAGCTAGGGAACAAGTCATAAAATGCTAAATAAGGATGACATAAGCCAACTGTCCATTTCTGGATATATACAAACAAATTCCATCAGAAATGGTATCTAATGGTATGACCAATCAGGACAGACCACATTATAATCTATGGCTAAAAGGCAGATAAAAAGATGGTCCAGAGTCACTATTGGGGTGTCCAGTAAGGAAGAAACACCAGGAACTAAGGAGCAGTGCCACATAGCTATGTAGCTAAGGAAGACCTCTGGAGATATGATCATACCATTCGAGCTATAATATTGTGCACATTTATTTTTAATGTTTGTATTTGTTTACTGTAGTCTATGTAATGTTGAGGTGTTTGTCTGTTATGTAAAGCATGCTAGTTTAAAACTTTATAAGGAGGCATATAATTGTTTACTATGTGATCTAAGAGCTTGGATGACATGACTTATAAAGTAGGTTACTGGAGCTCATTGATGCGGTTATGAATTCTTATAAGTCCAATATAACTGTAGGTATCCACGTGTTCTCACATATGAATACAACCATCTATAAAATCGGGTAACAAAAACATTAATATATAGGCACCATATATTTACAGCTAGAGCCCCCTCCCTTATTAATATATAGGTAGCACATATATAATCCAGAGCCCCCTGTTTAATTCATATATAGGTAGCATATATTTACAGACAGAGCTCCTTTCCCTAATTAATATATAGGTAGCATATATATACACACACACATATAACCAGAGCCCTATACCTAATTAATGTATAGGTAGCATATATACAGGCAGAACCCCCTCCCTAATTAATATATAGGTAGCATATACAGCCAGCACCCCCTCCTTAATTAATATATAGGTAACATATACATACAGCGAGAGCCCCCTCCCCAATTAATATATAGGTAACATATATATATATATATATACATATATATATATATATATATATATATATATACAGCCAGAGCCACCTCCCTAATTTATATATAGGTAGCATATATTTACAGCCAGAGCCCCCTGTCTAATTAATATATAGGTAGCATATATTTACAGCCAGAGCCCCCTGTCTAATTAATATATAGGTAGCATATACATACAGCCAGAGCCCCCTACCTATAGGTAACACACACACACACACATATATATATATATATATATATATATATATATATATAGCCAGAGCCCCCTCCCTAATTAATATATAGGTAGCATATACAGCAGAGCCCCCTTCCGAATTGAATTAATATATAGGTAGCATATATATACACCCATAGCCCCCTCCATAGTTAATATATAAGTAGTATATATAGCATAGACCCCTCCCTAAATTATATACTAGTAGTATGCATATATATAGAAGAACCCCCAACCTAATTAATAGAGGTAATTAAGAGGCCCCTTCTTAGTTAATATATAAGTAGTATATATAGCAAGAGCTCCCTCCCTAATTAATATATAGAAAGCATATATTTACAGCCATGCCCCCTCCCTAAATAATATATAGGTAGCATATATATATATATATACAGCCAGAGCTCCCTCCAGAATTAATATATAGGTAGCATATACAGCCAGAGCCCCCTCCAGAATTAATATATAAGTAGTATATATAGCCAGGGCCCCCTCCTTAATTAATATATGGGTAGCATATAGAGCCAGAGCCCCCTCCCTAATTAATATATAGGTAGGATGTATATACAGTAAGAACCTCCTTACCTAATTAATATATAGGTAGCATATATATACTGCCAGAGCCCCCTCCCTAATTAATATATGGATAGCATATATAGCCGGAGCCCCATCCCTATTTGAAATATAGGTCGCATATATATATATATATATATATATATATATATATACATGCAAAGCACCATCTATATATATAACAACATACTAGATAGGTAGCATATATATTTGTCATAGATCCCTCCCTAATTAATATATGGGTAGCATATACAGCCAGAAGCTCCACCCTAATTAATATATAGGTAGCATATATACAGCCAGAGCCCCCTTTCTGATTAATATATAATTATATATAAATATATAATTTTATTCAAATATTAATATATTACAACACCCCAGCAAAAAGGAATAAAAACATCTAGAACTCTGAACGAAAAACAAAAATTGCTATCATACAGGAAGACCTAGCATGTGATAGTGCTGGTCGACCTGAATTTACCAGCTCCCCCTACTGCCCAAAACCCCTCATAACAATATATATATATACACTAACCGGCCACTTTATTAGGTACACCTGTCCAACTGCTCGTTAACACTTAATTTCTAATCAGCCAATCACATGGTGGCAACTCAGTGCATTTAGGCATGTAGACATGGTCAAGACAATATCCTGCAGTTCAAACCGAGCATCAGTATGGGGAAGAAAGGTGATTTGAGTGCCTTTGAACGTGGCATGGTTGTTGGTGCCAGAAGGGCTGGTCTGAGTATTTCAGAAACTGCTGATCTACTGGGATTTTCACACGCAAACTTCTCTAGGGTTTACAGAGAATGGTCCGAAAAAGAAAAAACATCCAGTGAGCGCCAGTTCTGTGGGCGGAAATGCCTTGTTGATGCCAGAGGTCAGAGGAGAATGGGCAGACTGGTTCGAGCTGATAGAAAGGCAACAGTGACTCAAATCGCCACCCGTTACAACCAAGGTAGGCAGAAGAGCAGTACGTCGAACTTTGAGGAAGCTGGCCTACAGCAGCAGAAGACCACACCGGGTGCCACTCCTTTCAGCTAAGAACAGGAAACTGAGGCTACAATTTGAATAAGCTCATCGAAATTGGACAGTAGAAGATTGGAAAAATGTTGCCTGGTCTGATGAGTCTCGATTTCTGCTGCAACATTCGGATGGTAGGGTCAGAATTTGGCATCAACAACATGAAAGCATGGATCCATCCTGCCTTGTATCAACGATTGAGGCTGGTGGTGTTGGTGTCATGGTGTGGGGAATATTTTCTTGGCACTCTTTGGGCCCCTTGGTACCAATTGAGTATCGTTGCAACGCCACAGCCTACCTGAGTATTGTTGCTGACCATGTCCATCCCTTTATGACCACAATGTACCCAACATCTGATGGCTACTTTCAGCAGGATAATGCGCCATGTCATAAAGCTGGAATCTTCCCAGACTGGTTTCTTGAACATGACAATGAGTTCACTGTACTCAAATGGCCTCCACAGTCACCAGATCTCAATCCAATAGAGCATCTTTGGGATGTGGTGGAACGGGAGATTCTCATCATGGATGTGCAGCCGACAAATCTGCGGCAACTGTGTGATGCCATCATGTCAATATGGACCAAAATCTCTGAGGAATCTATGCCTTGTTGATGCCAGAGGTCAGAGGAGAATGGGCAGACTGCTTCAAGCTGATAGAAAGGCAACAGTGTCTCAAATCGCCACCCGTTACAACCAAGGTAGGCAGAAGAGCATCTCTGAACGCACAGTACGTCGAACTTTGAGGCAGATGGGCTACAGGAGCAGAAGACCACACCGGGTGCCACTCCTTTCAGCTAAGAACAGGAAACTGAGGCTACAATTTGCACAAGCTCATCGAAATTGGACAGTAGAAGATTCGAAAAATGTTTCCTGGTCTGATGAGCCTCGATTTCTGCTGCGACATTCGGATGGTAGGGTCAGAATTTGGCGTCAACTACATGAAAGCATGGATCCATCCTGCCTTGTATCAACGGTTCAGGCTGGTGGTGGTGGTGTCATGGTGTGGGGAATATTTTCTTGGCACTCTTTGGGCCCCTTGGTACCAATGGAGCATCGTTGCAACGCCAAAGCCTACCTGAGTATTGTTGCTGACCATGTCCATCCCTTTATGACCACAATGTACCCAACATCTGATGGCTACTTTCAGCAGGATAATGCGCCATGTCATAAAGCTGGAATCATCTCAGACTGGTTTCTTGAACATGACAATGAGTTCACTGTACTCAAATGGCCTCCACAGTCACCAGATCTCAATCCAATAGAGCATCTTTGGGATGTGGTGGAATGGGAGATTCGCATCATGGATGTGCAGCCGACAAATCTGCGGCAACTGTGTGATGCCACCATGTCAATATGGACCAAAATCTCTGAGGAATGCTTCCAGCACCTTGTTGAATCTATGCCACGAAGAATTGAGGCAGTTCTGAAGGCAAAAGGGGGTCCTACCCGTTACTAGCAAGGTGTACCTAATAAAGTGGCCGGTGAGTGTATATATATGTAATGATAATGAAACAAGTCCAAGGCATAAGATCTGAAAGTCAAAAAAGTCCCTCTAAACAAATGAATGTGATGACAAATAAGCAAAAAGTGGACCAAGGCCCACCCTGAACCCAACATGCAGTAAATATCTACCTGTAAAGGCCTGAACTGTGAGAAGGGAGATGGAGAGAGAGCTGGGGAAGGACCCCACCCGTATCGCCACCCAAACTGGAATCCAGTCTGTGGGTGATTTCTTTCATTCAAACAGTGGCCGGCACCCTCCCTGCAAAGTATTGCTGCATGTTATATGTGGCGCACACATTTGCTTGTCTGATATCTTTTCCCACTGTGTGCTTCATCTCTGCCTATGTCCCACTAGCGCTTTAGATATTATTAGCAATGGGGACTAATAATATTAAAGGACAGATTACTGGTGGATGAGTGTCCTAATAGGCTAGGGGGACCATGTTTTACATGTATTTTGGCTTCTTTATTGTCGCAATAACAACTTTGTAAAAGCCCTCAGGCTGATGGCCCCCATGCACTGCAAGCCTCCTCCTGCCGTCGGCTGGGGAATTAGGATTCCCTTCCCTCCGGTACCTTATCTTGTTCACTCTCTTCCTTTGAACAAGGCACAGAGGAAGAAGTATCCAGGCTCCTTTCCTCTGCTCGCCCCACTACCTGCATCAGTGACCCCATCTCCTCACATCTCTTACAGTCTCTCTCCCCAGCAGTCCTTTCTCACCTCACTAAAATCTTCATCCTCTCTCTCTCTCTTCTGGTGTCCCCTCTTCTTTCAAACATGCTGTTGTTGCCTTCCCTGGACCCATCCAGCGCTACTAATTACCAACCAGTTTCTAATCTTCCTTTCATCTCCAAACTTCTGGAACGCCTGGTCTATTCCCGACTAACCTGCTATCTCTCAGCTAACTCCCTCCTTGACCCCCTACAATCTGGATTCTGCTCTATGTATTCCACTGAAACTGCTCTTTCTAAAGTCTCCAATGATCTCCTCATTGCTGAACCCAAAGGTGACTATTCTCTCCTCATTCTTCTGGATCATAACAGTGGACCACCAGCTCCTCAGAATGATTCAATCTCTTGGTTTTCTTCCTCACTTTCAGTGTCTCCTTTTCTGGATCTTTCTCTTCTCACCTTCCTCTCAGTGTCGGGGTTTCTCAGGGCTCAGTCCTAGGTCCTCTTCTCTTTTTACAGATTTGGTTTCTAGCATCATCTCTATGCAGCTATATACTTCTGCACATACCATCACCCCTGCCTTAATCCAGAACACTAGTGAATGTCTCTATGCTGTCTCTAACATCATGTCCTCTCTCTTATTGAAACATAATCTTTCCAAGACTAAATGTCTTGTCTTTCCATCATCTACTAAATTCTCAATCTCGCTGTATTGGGGTTGTGTTGGACTCTGACCTCTCCCTTTCACCATATATTCAATCTCTTGCTCGCTCTTGCCGGATGCATCTCAGAAACATCTCCAGAATCCAACCATTTCTGACAATTGAAACTTCTAAAATGCTAATTGTTAATTCTTATTCACTCTCAACTAGACTACTGTAACTCACTACTAATCGGTCTTCCACTCAATAAACTCTCTCCTATACAATCTATTCTTAATGCAGCAGCCACGTTTGTCTTTCAGACCAAACTCTACACGGATGCCTCCAGTTTGTGCCAATCACTGCACTGGCTGCCTGTCTCCATTTGTATTCACTTTAAAATAATAACCCTCATCCACAAAGCTCTGATTAATGCTGCACCTCCCTATCTCTCTTCCTTCATCTCAGTCTATCGCCCTTCTCGTGCTCTTTGATCTGCCAGTGATATTAGACTAATCTCTACCTTAATTCAAATCTCTCATGCACATCTCCAGGACTTCTCCCGAATTGCACCAATTCTCTGGAATGCCCTTCCCCAGACTCAGACTAATACCCAACCGCCAAAGCTTCAAACATGCTCTTAAAACCCACCGCTTTGGGCAAGCCTATCACACTCGCTAGCTGCATGAGATGTCAAATCTCCCTTTACTAATCCATCCTATGTCTTATCTCCTGTCTGTTATCTCAGCTCAAAACCTAGTCTATGATGTCCCCTGAGTCACAGGGGGACATGTATTTTTAAATTGTCTCATTTTTGCGACTTTTGTTGTTTTTGTGACTTTTCACTGCAACGTTTGCTGTCGTTTTTCAAGTACACCTTGGTCTGTACCTTGTGCAGTGTGCCTTATGTATCTTTATTTATCATTGTACTGTTATTTATGTATCTATATGTATCACTTTTTTTATTTATTTTTGCAACTTTTTAGGCGCAAATCTGTACCTTGTCTAGGCAAAGGAAGGATTTTTTTTCATGGACTTTGTTTTAACATGTAAATTAGAATAACTTCATGCTTCACATTATTCACCAAGTCATACATATTAGCATTTACATTTTTTAAAATGTATTGGTTACTTCTAACGGTGAGGTAACATGTGACGTTTTCGGTTGTGTTTTGAAACGCATTTCAACAGCTGCGGAGAGGTGATTTGCCTAATTACATTAACATTTGTGTTTACAAAATGCAAGGTAAATGTGATGTTAATGCATGTCTTAACACCATGTTAACATGTGTTCACAATGCTTTAACAGGTGCATTTTGTAAATGCTAATGTTAACAGTAATGTAATTAGGCAAATCACCTCTCCTCAGGTGTTGTAATGTCTTTCAAAACACAATGAAAACGCAATATGTGACCTCACCCTTAACACCACGTGTGCCTGCAGTCTCATATGTTGTCATCTCCCTGGGGTGTGACTAGAGTGCTTAAAGGAAACCTACCATTGATTTGATGCATTATGAAGCAAACATACCTTGAGACTGCTGTAGCTACACTGATGCAGGATCATATCTTGTTTAATCCCTGAGCTGAGTGTGTTTTGCTGATAAAATATCATGATAACATGATCATATAACATTATGATAATGAAGCTGTCTCGCTACTGTGGCTGGTTCAGCGCTTGTCCTAGCACGTGACTGCAGGAGAGGATGATGTAATCCCTCGAGGCAGAATAATAAATTGCTGCACCAACTCCCAACTGCTGTGTATGAGTGATGCAGCTCAGGTTGATTAGTCATGTCTTGACCAACCTCCATTTGTAATTTCAAGCTCCCGTGTGTAATGTGTTTATGTCAGCCAGTGTGACCCAGCTTTCCCAGGGTCCTGAATGTTATAATTATAATTTTTCTGCGAAACCACTCAACACAGGGATTAAACCAGATATAATCCTGCATTAGTGTAGCTACAGCATTCTCAAGGTATGTTTGCTTCATAATGCATCAAATCAAATGGTAAGATATCTTTAAAAATGCAGGACACAGCATTGAATCCCAAATTTACAGTAGTGTCCACTTCTGCATATAACGCCCTCAATGGCTCGTGTTCATGTGGATTTGAGACATGAGACAAAGTCTCAAAAAGAAGCCAAAATTTGCGTCTGCCTGGATAGGCAAAAATGAATATAACGCAGTGTTAACATATATATTAAAACATTCGTTAACATTTGCGTTTGGAAATGCAAGTATTAACATCTGTTTAATTAGGCAAATCTCTCTTCAGCTGTTGCAATGTGCATTTAAACACATGCGTCAAAAACAATGTGTGACTGCACCCTCAATATCTCTCATCATAAAGTCACAGTAGCCAAAGCATCATTCCGTCCTAGTTTCTGCTTTAAGTTTTGGAGTAATGCTGCTCTCTGCTGGCTGTATGGATAATACCCAAGTCATTCACTTAGCTGATACTTCTTACCAGCAATTATCAATGTGTGGTAAGGACAAATAATTTTCTCTCAGAAATAATGCATGATTGGGTAAATGTACATCAGAGCATTACATGTATATCAACCGTATCCAGGTCTCATAGTCACCAATGTCCTATTTTTGGTAAAATTTTGTGATGAATCCTATTCTAATATTGATAACAGATTCACTAACACATAGGCCCACATTTATTTAAGCGTTTGTGTACGTTTTCTTTCTGACTTTGCACTGAAAAGAAAATGCAAACTGCTTGTTCATGTATTTATGAAGTGTCTGCGACAGTTTTGTGTTGTGGCTGCACATAGTACAGTTTGCACAAGTTTTGATAAATGTGGCCCATAAACTCTAAAAAGAGAGTGGTGGTGCAAGTACAACAGACATCAGTCTGACAACAAAAGTCCACAGACCCAATTGTAAGTCAATGGGGTCTACAGTACTGCGTGCAGGTGATATATGAGACCCACCAAGGCTACAATGCAGCTGTAAACAGACAGAGCACTGGATGCTCAAAATGTGTAACAACTACCCTGTTTCCCCGAAAATAAGACAGTGTCTTATATTAATTTTTTCTCCTAAAGAGTCTCTAGGTCTTATTTTCAGGGGATGTCTTATTTTTCTATGAACAAGAATTTATATTTATCGTTGAACAAAAAAATCAACTTCTCTGACATCCTTATGACTCTCCAAACTCTGAATTTCATGCTGTATTTCTTGCGACTCCATTTCTATTAGCATCATTGGCCCCAATATCTCCAAAAGCCCCAAAAGCACTTTCCATAAGAATAGAATAGAATAGAATAGAATGCTTTATTGTCCCCATAGGGGAAACTGACTTTGTCACAACGACAACAGCAACACCTCCATTCATGATCACAATTACACATATATACAAAACAGTAAGATACAACGTACATATACATATAAATAATAACAATTATTATAAAAGAGTCAATAAAAAGTTAAAAAGGAGAAAAACACAATTGTTACAGATATTAATTACTAATTACTTGCCCATGTTAACTAATACAATTGCCCTAGGTATAAAGGAGTTTTTAAAACGATTCGTTCTACATTTCATATGTAGAAACCGATCACTAAATGTGCTACGTTGACCCATCAGTGTGTTATGTAATGGGTTTTTCTCATTACATACAATGGACTTAAATTTGGAGAGCATACGCGCACACATAAATGACCCTTCTGATCCCGGTAGCTGCTGGGATCACATTTGCAGCACAACAACCAGTGATTTCATTCCATGAATTCTTCCCCATGTCACAACCTTCTGCAGCATCTACAAGATTTACTAATTCTAATGTATGGCGTGGGGGGGGGGCTGCTGCAATGGCGGCCACTAGGTCTTATTTTTAGGGGAGGCCTTATATTTCTAAGCCTGAACAAAATTGTACTAGGTCTTATTTTCGGGGGATGTCTTATTTTAGGGGAAACAGGGTAGCAGAGACAAATTATTTGTAACTCTTCATTTAACCTGGTGTCCATGTAACTCTACAGCTGTTTGTACATAAAGCTCTGGATCACTTTGCTTGAATTGTCTTAAAATATTCTGTAATGATGAGTGAATAATAAAGATAGGTTGTGCTGAACAGATTTGCTGAAAATAACCAGTTTCCTTTCGGAATCAATATTTCATTTCCTGCTTTTGTTTAAGCTTCCGGCTGCAGGGAGCACATACCAACTCCAAGTGCTGTTCAGCAGCTTCAGTGACTCATATCCTGCCTGTTCATGATATAATCAGTCATTGGGGAGTCACTAATTACCAACTATCCAATTGTACCAACAAAAAATTACCATTAGAGGGCACCAAAACCTTAAAAGAGAAGTGATAGCAGAAACTAGCAATATTGAAGTATTATTTAATCATTTTATATATGGGTGATGCCACAAGTTTTTGGACCATTTTAACCCCTTAAGGACCAGGCCCTTTTTCGTTTTTGCGTTTTTATTTTTCACTCCCCACCTTCAAAAATCTATAACTTTTTTATTTTTCCATGTACAGAGCTGTGTGATGTCTTATTTTCTGCGTAACAAATTGCACTTCGTAGTGATGGTATTAAATATTTCATGCCATGTACTGGGAAGCGGAAAAAAAATTCTAAATGCAGTGAAAATGATGAAAAAACACATTTGCGCCATTTCTTGTAGGCTTGGTTTGTACAGCTTTTACTGTGCGCCCCAAATGACATGTCTTCTTCATTCATTGGGTCAATACGATCACGGGGATACCAAATTTGTATAGGTTTTATAATGTTTTCATACATTTACAAAAATTAAAACCTCCTGTACAGAAAAAAAATTCTTCATTTTACAGTGTTCTTGCGCTAATAACTTTTTCATACTTTAGTGTACAGAGCTGTGGGTGGTGTCATTTTTTGCGACTTCTAATGACATTTTCAACGCTTTTATTTTTAGGACTGTGCGACCTTTTGATCACTTTTTATAGAATTTTTTCTATTTTTCAAAATGGCAAAAAAATGCAATTTGCGACTTCGAGCGCTATTTTCCGCTACGGGGTAAAACGCAGTGAAAAACGGTTATTATATTTTGATAGATCGGGCATTTTCGGACGCGGCGATACCTAATGTGTTTAGGATTTTTACTGTTTATTCATATTTATATCAGTTCTAGGGAAAGGGGGGTGATTTGAATTTTTATGTTTTTTTAATATAATTTTTTTTTTTTAACTTTTTTTAATTTTTTTTTTTTACTATTTTTCAGACTCCCTAGGGTACTTTAACCCTAGGTTGTCTGATTGATCCTATCATATACTGCCATACTGCAGTATGGCAGTATATGGGGATTTTACATACCATCTATTACAATGTGCAGATCGCATATTGTAATAGATAGCCGAGATCATGATAGCCTCGGATCTTGATGTGATCCGGGGCTGTCATGACAACGGATCGTCACTCCCCGGTGACGTCACGGGGAGTGACGATCGGTGCCAAGATGGCGGCGCCCACGCGCCGCCGGCTCTTTAATGCCGCCGGCAGCTTTGCCGGCGGCAATCAAAGGGTTAACACCCGCGATCGGTGCAAGCACCGATCGCGGTTGTTAGCGACGGGCATTTGCTTCATCATGAAGCAAATGCCCGGTGAGTATGAAGAGGGCTCAGCCCGTGAGCCCTCTTCATACTCCCCCATGCGCAGCAAGACGTAAGGGTACGTCTTATTGCGCTATGGGGTTAAGGCACGCATTTTCAGTCCGCATGTGTTTCTGGATGTTTAACATGTCTTTGGCTGGTTTTAATCTGTTTCCCAGCTGCCTATACTTCTAGAAATGAAGATAAACAGTTTCAAAGAAGCCAAACACATGGTAAACATTCAAAAACGCATGCTTTAAAATGGTCCAAAAAACGTGACGTGTGGCATCACCTTAATCATGATTTACATGCAGGATATTATAAACTATATATTGCATAGTTTCTTGTCCTTTCTATAACGGATTATATTTTTGCTCATTATATATAAAGTAACATAACAATCCAGTTTGAGTCATAAAAGGATTGCTAAATTTGTGATGTCAGCTCAACATGAAGTTGTTGCATGTTTATACACAAAAGAGGCTCATTGACAAAAAATAACTGGTCACCTTTTATGTTTTAAAAACGTTTTAACAATTTATAACATGTCATTTATTGACTGAAATTCCTTACTTTCATTTTTGTAATAATTGGTAGCCAGGCAGGCGGTCCTACCTAGTGTCTGACAGCTTTTTCTTATTTGAATTCTTTCAACAATGGCTGTCAATTACTCATCGGACCATTTACTGGATCAGGGGTGTAACCAGCAGAGGTTGGCCCCATAGCAGACTTCTAAATGAAGCCCACTTACCCTTACCAAAATATACAAATCTGTACAGTCCCACATTTAATATTCCATGCCGTGTACTCGGAAGCGTGAAAAAAATTCCCAATGCAGTGAAAATGGTGAAAAAATGCATCTGCACCATTTTCTTGTGGGCTTGGATTTTAGGTCTCACTCTGCAACCCAAATGACATGTCTACTTTATTCTTTGGGTTGTGCAATCATGGGGATACAAAATTTGATATAGGTTTTATAATGTTTTCATACATTTACAAAAATTAAAACCTATCATATTCTGGTGCTAATAACCTTTTCATACTTTGGTGTAGGGAGCTGTGTGTGGTGTCATTTTTTGCAACTTTTGTTGATGGTTTCAATGCTACCATTTTAAAGACTTTGGGTGCTATTTTCCGTTATGGGGTTAAACACTGGGAATAACCATTATTATATTTTGATCAGACATTTTGGAATGTAGCAATATTTTTTTTGATTATTTTATTTCATTTTTTCAAAATATTTTTTATTTACTTTTTTTTCCTTTTTTTCCACCCTAGGTTGCCTGATTGACAGTATGGCAGTATATGGGTATTCACCACATCATTTATTGAAATGTGCAAATCGCATGACCCGAGGCTGTCATAGCAACCTATCACTGCCCCCCAATGACCTCACAGGTGGTGGCGATCGAATCCAATATGGCTGCGCCCACACACCGCTGGGATTTAAATGCCTATGGTGTTACCAGTGGGTGATTGCTGCAATTTGCCCCTGAGTCCTCTCCATACAGTGGGAGCCAATTTGTGATATACTATACATCACACTTTGGTAAGGGGTTAAATATACTAAAGATAACAAAATAACATATTCTCTAATTTATTTTTAATAACAAAAATACAGCATTTCACAGATATAATTCCAATCTGTCTCTATTAGTCCCGGTGTTTACAATTTGCCCCTGGATCTGACCCTGAATCTTCTGTCTATGGTCGGATTCTTCTTATAAATAGCTTTGCTTGTCTGTACACAGCAATGCTCTTTGCCTTCTGCTCCAAACCCCCCATTACAAGACCAGCTCAGACACAAGTGCTTCCTGCTGGAAAGCAGTGTGCCGAGACTTATACTACTAGCTACAGACAGATAATGTTTTTATCTGGGAGGAAGGTATATAGAAAAGCTGACTCTGTGTTTTATAGGTGAGTTAGCAGGTTTGAGAGTGTCATTGTGTTTTATATCCATCTCATGGATCTCTTCATCTCTCATCTTTCCTTTTCTATGTGTCAGATACTAGTAGAATGTTTGAAAGCTGAATAAGTATAGATAAACCCTGTACGTTGATAATCTAAGCACATTGTCAGCCCACAGTAACTCATACTACAGAAGAATCATGAGTGAGAAAGCTTCATTATCATAATGTCATATTAACCAAGATATGATCCTGCATCAGTGTAGCTACAGCATTCTCATGGTATGTTTGCTTCATAATGCATGAAATCAAATGGTAGGTTTCCCTTAAAGCAAACCCATCAGCAGAGTGCTATTTTTATTAGGGCAAAGGTTGCTATAGACAAAGTACTGTATATGCCAAATATGTTTTTAAAAAAATGTTTGTGTTATATGTGTTTGAAATAAAGTATGTGAAACTTTACCTGGCTCCCTGCCACTGAGTCCCACGGAGGAATATTTCAAATGACAACTTCCATCTGCTGTATAATATATGCACTGCTCTCCTGGCTGCTTCCTCTTCACCCCGATGACATGTCAGCTGACTGCAGACAATCTCTCCCTCCCTGCATTTTCCCACCTACCACATCCTGTCCTTGCACAGAGGGAGAAATTGTCTGCAGTGAGCTGACTCGGCATCATAGGGAAGAGGGCAAATGAGGTAGCTGGTGCACAAATATCTTATTGAATAGCATATTAGGCAAATTCAACTATACCCAAGAGCTAGCTGACGTCATTGGGAATGGAGGGCCCGAAAATGCAGCAGGCACATTATAAGGGCTGCAGGAGGCGTAATGCTGGAGCCCAGAGGGGCTCCAATAACGTTCCCAGAGCCCTTGAGTCACATTAAAAGTCTTTGCCCATGAAAGAAAGTTCTCAAATTTTAATCCCTTAATGATATTTACACAATAAAGATCATTTTTGACCCCTTACTTTGCAAATTTAAGCATGTTTTATTGACCTAGAGAGGTCAATATAAAATTGTGTGGGGGAGGGGACTAAGCAGACACTTCATGATTCCTCTGTGCTGACAATGTGTTTAGATTGTCATAGTACAGGCAGTGGCGTAACAACAGCCGTAGCAGCAAAAGCGGCTTCTACGTGGCCCACGCTGCTTAGGGGCCCAGGATGGACTGCAGTCTGCAGAGTCAAAATGGGCCCATTCCTCCCTTGTGACAGGGGTGCAGAGGCAGAGAAACCAGGCCCGTCTATACATCTCCTCTGCACCCCGCTCGCATGCCCAGCCGCTTCCCGCTGGAGGCTGCCATTCAACAACACAGTACAGGATTTATCTACACTTTTATTTAGCTTCTGAACATTTTACTAGCATCTGACACATAGAAAAAGAAAGATTAGACGAGACAGATCAGAGATGCGAGATGATGAGATCCATGAGATCGATATAAAAAACAATTCCTCTAACTCACTCATAACAACCACAGAGTTAACTCTGCAATATGGCTCCCTCCCAGATAAAGATCTTATCTGTTTGTAGCTAATAGAACAAGTTTCAGCACACTGCTGTCTATGTCTGAGCTGATCTTTTAATGTAGAAGGGGCAGGAGGCAGAGAGCACTGCAGTGTGCAGACAAGAGAAGCTATTCATGAGAAGAATTCAACCATAGTCAGAAGATTTACAAACGCATCCAGGGACAACCAAAATTGTAAACACCAGGACTGACAGAGACAGGTTTGAATTATATCTGTAAAATGCTGTATTTTTGTTAAAACAGTGAATTAGAGAATATGTTATTTTGTTATCCTGAGTATATTTAAGAATCTTGTCTTCGTGGGAGTACCCTTTACTAGATTTCAGCAATTAAAATAGTGTAAGCAGAATGAAGGATAGTCATAGATCCTTTTTTTTAAGAAAGAAAGCTCCCTTTGGAGGAGATATTTAGGAAAGCATGGCTGAAGATTGCTCTTGCCTTACAGGAATAATTCTCACCTTAACTCATCATAAATAGCCAAACTAGCCACTATATTAAACAGTAAGTAGGGTAGAAGTGGCAACATTGGAATTTAAAGTACTATGCAGAATACTAAAATTCTTGGGCTGATGCTTCGAAATGTGCTTACATTCTACATTGATAGAGACGTTTGAATACATTGACAACAGGACGTGTCTGTACAGCATCAACTCTGCTCGATAGTATTAGAATATGTAGAGAAGTACCATATTACAAGGAGAATGGTAACCTACCATTACCAATTTATTCATACATTTCAAGGGGGGATGTATACATTGTCAGGAATACAGTACTGTCTCCTCATCAGATATTTTAATTTAACTATGATAATTTGAACAATTGTATGGTAAGATATGGCTGCTTTCAGGTATCAGGGAGCCTGCAGTTTTCATCAAGAACTTTATAATAGTTTTAAAGAATTACTGTATATAATTCAAAATCCTAAATGTAGATGTCACTTGAAGTAGAAGTGCTCTACTAGCCTTATCAATTAGGTGTATTCCTCTGAGGCAGGGTGCCTGGGGCCCACCAGAGAAATTGATTTTGGGTGCCCACCATACCGCTGCCTAGAAATATTCGTTATTTCCCAGTTCACAGCGGCTGCATTATGCTTAGCACTTACTTACCAATAAGAATAACTAACTATAATCCTTCACCTTCTCCGTATGTTCTCTGCAGCCCATAAGAAGACAGGGCACTGACATTATAGTCTAGATAGTTAGTCAATAACTACAGTTACCAGACTTAGAAGTGGGATTCAGTACCTCACACGTCACACGTCTTTTCCTTTGGGTACTGAACTGCAGGACAACTTCTCCTTTTATTTTTCTTATCACTGGAGAATGTTCCACCAAGTACCTTCATCTCCGTGTAGCACATCTCTACACTGTGCAATTAAAAATATCACCGTCACTACAGCATATTGTCACCTTGATAATAATGTCCTACTCTGTGCTCCTAAATAATATTTACCACTCACAATCAGGCCCGGCGCCAGCACCCAGCTAACCCGGGCAAGTGCCGGGGCCCCGGGGTACTGGAGGGGCCCACTCGGGCCCCTGGATCTCCCCGGGTCAGCAGGACATCTGCCCCGCTGCCCGGGAGATTCCTTTCCTCTCTCATCGCGATCTGTATCCTCCGGACACAGATCGCGATGAGAGCATTTGCACTCACTGCTTTCCCACAGGCTGAAGGACCTTTGATGATGTCATTTGTCACATGACCTGCCGGGGAAAGCAGTGACCACACGGAGAGAGCTGCATCAGGTGAGGGGGAGACATGACAGGGGCCAGGGAAGGGGGCAGTGTGTATACAGGAGGGGGCCAGTGTGTATACAGGAGGGGGGGGGCAGTGTGTATACAGAAGGGGGGTCAGTGTGTATATGGGAGGGGGGGGCAGTGTGTAAATGGGAGGGGGGGCAGTGTGTATACAGGGGGAGGAGGAGGGCAGTGTGTATACAGGGGGAGGAGGGGGGCAGTGTGTATACAGGGGGAGGAGGGGGGCAGTGTGTATACAGGGGGGTGAGGGGGGCAGTGTGTATACAGGGGAGGGGGGGCAGTGTGTATACAGGAGGAGGGGGGGCAGTGTGTATACAGGGGGAGGAGGGGGGCAGTGTCTATACAGGGGGAGGAGGGGGGCAGTGTGTATACAGGGGGGGAGGGGGGCAGTGTGTATACAGGGGGAGGGGGGCAGTGTGTATACAGCAGGAGAGGAGGAATGTGTACACGGGGATGGGGGGGCAGTGTGACTACTGGAGGGCGACCCATAAAGGGGCCCACTAGGGCTCTGTCGCCCAGGGGCCCACTAAAACCTGGAGCCGGCCCTGCTCACAACACAACTGACCACACTGTGCCCCCCACAAATATATACATACAAAACATACCCCCATAGCAAAAACCATACAGTGCTCTCCATAAATCAAATAGTACATTGTGACTACTTTCTTATCACTGGAGAATGTTCCACCAAGTACCTTCATCTCCGTGTAGCACATCTCTACACTGCGCAATTAAAAATATCACCGTCACTACAGAATATTGTCACCTTGATAATAATGTCCTACTCTGTGCTCCTAAATAATATTTACCACTCACAGACAGGCCCGGCGCCAGCACCCAGCTAACCCGGGCAAGTGCCGGGGCCCCGGGGTACTGGAGGGGCCCACTCGGGCCCCTGGATCTCCCCGGGTCAGCAGGACATCTGCCCCGCTGCCCGGGAGATTCCTTTCCTCTCTCATCGCGATCTGTATCCTCCGGACACAGATCGCGATGAGAGCATTTGCACTCACTGCTTTCCCACAAGCTGAAGGACCTTTGATGATGTCATTTGTCACATGACCTGCCGGGGAAAGCAGTGACCACACGGAGAGAGCTGCATCAGGTGAGGGGGAGACATGACAGGGGCCAGGGAAGGGGGCAGTGTGTATACAGGAGGGGGCCAGTGTGTATACAGGAGGGGGGGCAGTGTGTATACAGAAGGGGGGTCAGTGTGTATATGGGAGGGGGGGGCAGTGTGTAAATGGGAGGGGGGGCAGTGTGTATACAGGGGGAGGAGGAGGGCAGTGTGTATACAGGGGGAGGAGGGGGGCAGTGTGTATACAGGGGGAGGAGGGGGGCAGTGTGTATACAGGGGGAGGAGGGGGGCAGTGTGTATACAGGGGGGTGAGGGGGGCAGTGTGTATACAGGGGAGGGGGGGCAGTGTGTATATAGGAGGAGGGGGGGCAGTGTGTATACAGGAGGAGGAGGGGGGCAGTGTCTATACAGGGGGAGGAGGGGGGCAGTGTGTATACAGGGGGGAGGGGGGCAGTGTGTATACAGGGGGAGGGGGGCAGTGTGTATACAGCGGGAGAGGAGGAATGTGTACACGGGGATGGGGGGGCAGTGTGACTACTGGAGGGCGACCCATAAAGGGGCCCACTAGGGCTCTGTCGCCCAGGGGCCCACTAAAACCTGGAGCCGGCCCTGCTCACAACAAAACTGACCACACTGTGCCCCCCACAAATATATACATACAAAACATACCCCCATAGCAAAAACCATACAGTGCTCTCCATAAATCAAATAGTACATTGTGACTACTCAGTATATTACATGCACACCCCTGAGTAAATCATATGATACACCTAATGAATTAAATTGGATATCATTCCCTTTAATTAATTACATAATATATAATTTCCAATGAATCATTTCATCTATAGTCTTATAGTGCTCCTACGTATTTATTATGTTTTATATGATGCTCTACTTAATTATTCTTCTAATATTTACTGCTCCTCTTATCAAATATTTTATATAAAAGTCCAAATAAATACTCATATTCAGAATAAATTGGGACAGCACAGTACTACTACTCCTATCCTATATTTATGGGCACAGCACAGTACTACTACTCCTATCCTGTATATATGGGTACAGCTCAGTACTACTTCTCCTTTCCTGTATATATGGGCACAGCACAGTACTACTACTCCTATCCTGTATATATGGGCACAGCACAGTACTACTATTACTCCTATCCTGTATATATGGCCACAGCACACTACTACTACTACTACTCCTATCCTGTATATATGGGTACAGCTCAGTACTACTGCTCCTTTCCTGTATATATGGGCACACTACTACTACTTATCCTGTATACCCCCCACCCTTATTATATATAGTCCTCTAGTGCCCATTTTAATATATTTTCTTCTAGGGGCCCCTTTAAGATCGAGTACCGGTGCTGTCAGGCACTGGCAGGGCCCTCAGGTGGGGATGGAGGCCCTTGCCGTAGCGGGCATACCAGGGGCACACTGTAGGCCAATCCACGGGGGCCCCTGCCGTAGCAGGCATACCGGGGGCACACTGTAAGCCAATCCACGGGGGCCCCTGCCATAGTGGAGGTAACAGGGGCCTACCGGAGTATCCACCGACCCTCCGGTGGGCCAGTCCGACCCTGCTCTGAGGCTACATTCACATGACTATGTTCCCGTCGTACCATAGCATGGTGGCCACACGTTCGCACCAGGGAGAGGAGGAAGCAGCGCTCACCCCTTCCCCTCTCAATAGTGATATATGGCGCACGGCACTGTATTACGGGGAAAGAGAGGACATGTCCTATCTTTCTCCTGGGTACGGAAATGGTATGGTGCCGCACGTGTGCTGCATGGTACCGCTCCCGTCTGCGGGGCACGTATATACGGCGTATATGTACGACTGCTGTATATACATCCCCATACAGCCATGTGAATGTAGCCTAAGATGGTTCATTTCAGGCATGGTGTCCTTCATGAATTTGCATAGTGCACAAAAACAGCAAATAGTTTGACCTGCAATAGTTTCTACATGGGAAGGCATTATCAGAAGAAGGAATGCAGTTAAATATGCTTACATCCACACATTCCAAGGTCTTTGGGAATAAAAATGATGTACAATGGATCCTATATGGAGAATGACCTGATTTATGCACTGAACTCTAAAAAAACTGCAATGTCTAGACTGTGTTCATGCAGTGTGCAAACAGGGCTCATGCAAAAGTAAACTGAAAGATTCCCTAGGACTGTCCTGTGAACGTCTGCTGAAAAATACCACTAAACAAGCTTCTGTCTGCTTAAACAGTGGACATACCATAGCTGTGCGACTCTATTTAATACATTCTCATATTCTGTTCCTTAAAAAGATAAATTCTTCATTATTTATGGGTTTTCTATTTGTCTTCTTGTTTTATCAGTTAATAGTTTGATTGACCATATAGACAACTTATCCTTTTTCCTTCCATTTACTGGGGTATGCACATGGCTAGAGCTGAGTAGTGGCTCTGACAAGTTTTGCACAGCCATTTATCACTTTGCAGCCCTGCTAGCATCACAGATTTCATCCAGATTTTCAAACCCAGTAATCAAATGGGGTCCATTCAGCAAATGTACTAAAAATCTGCTCAATTTCCAATACAGGTAGTCCCCAGGTACGTACGAGATTCTGTAGGTTTGTTCTTAAGTTGAATTTGTATGTAAGTCTGAACTGTCTATTTTATAACTGTAACCCCAGCCATTGGATTCTGTGGGGCTTATTTACTAAGGGCTGTGATGCTCACTTTCGTCTGACTGTTTGCCGTTTTTGGGATTTGTGCAGCTTTGACAGGTATTTAACAGGTGGCTGCGCTGGGATTGTGTTGCACGCGATGGTATTGTGTCGCAGCTGCGCTGGCATTCATGCTACAGAAATCAGGGGGTGGGCTGTCGGCACGGGATTTATCTTTCAAATTGTGTCGCAAGACAATGCACTTACATGCATCCGGAAGAAGAAGGTGAACTCCGGCGGACCTGAGCAGGTAAGCGACACATGCAGGATATCGGTTGCATGATCTTAGTAAATCGCGGCAGAGTGCATTCTCTTCGGACAATGCACTTTCTGTGAATTCCAAGGAACGGGTAAGAAATGTGCCCCTGTGACAAATGGATTTTAAAAATTTTGGGCTGTCATTAGAACCAGGATTAACAATAAATCTCAACTGCAAATACCTTTAATAACTCTTACAACTGATCATTGTAGCCTGGGACAGAGGTCGCACTAACATTTTTCCAGAAGGGTAATAATACTCCTCTCACCATTTATGAGGAGTATTTTTAGCCGAGGAAGAGTATGGAATTTTCAGTAATACAAGTATATAACTCCAAGTTAATAGCCAGCCCCAAACCCCCTACCTCCCTACACTGAGCAGGCCGAGGCTGTGCCTCTAAATTTATTTAATTTATTTTTGGGGGGTTGAGGGCATAACACTTTTTTTTTTTACACTGTTTATTTTTTACTAGATAGTCCTTCCCAAAAACATATGCCTTCTGACCAATGCAATAACTAGCAAGATGTATTTGGCCGCGATAAAGTTGCTACTTACTGAGCACAAGTGTTTTGGTTCAGGGAGGATTTTTTACAATAGAATGAGTTTCAATACAATGTGAACACAGCCTTAGGGTCTTTGGGGTATTTATTTATTTGATCCCTTACTTGAAATGCCTGGATCATTGTACAAGCACTGTCACCTCCTGTGTCCCCTCCTCCTTCTCATAGATTGTAAGCTCTTGTGACCATTGCACAAGCACTGTCACCTCCTGTGTCCCTTCCTCCTTCTCATAGATTGTAAGCTCTTGTGACCATTGCACAAGCACTGTCACCTCCTGTGTCCCCACCTCGTTCTCTTAGATTGTAAGCTTTTGTGACCATTGGACAAGCACTTTCACCTCCCGCCCCCCCTCCCCCATAGATTGTAAGCTCTTGTGACCATTGCAAGATCACTGTCACCTCCTGTGTCCCATGCAGTCCAGCCATGCATAGAACCTCAATCATAACTATTTTGTACTGTACTGAATACATCTTATGTCAGGCTCAGGTAACCACTATTAATCAATTGAACTCCCTGGGAATAGGTCAGTCACACAAACCTGTGAGAACACCACACCAGCAGGCACAGTACCCCCTCAGCAGGCACAGGACCACCACAGCAGGCACAGGACCACCATAGCAGGCACAGGACCACCACAGCAGCCACAGGACCACCACCACAGCAGGCACAGGACCCCCACCACAGATGACAACAAACACCTTTGGAATCAAAGGCTCCTCCACTCTCCTTCTTTCTCACTCTGCTAAGTCTGCTAGTGCGCATGTGCAACTGTATCTATTAGAACTAGAGAGACGGGTCAGGAGGGGAGGAGGAGCAGAGACCCCTGTAAAAGGTTACATGTCCTGTCCTGCTGCTTGTGCTTGCCCCGCCCCTTTTTTAGTGTAATGTGATTCCCCTTCTGCTCCCTATATGTGAAGTGACACGGGACAGAGAGCAGCTTAGAGAAGACAGTGACCAGCAGCAGTGAGTGCTCAGGGGGCGTGACTTTAGCTTTCCTTCTGCCTTACAAACTAGCAGGCGGTAGCTGCACATCACTACTGCCGAGAGCCATTTATACGCTTGGTGTTTTTTTTGGAGAGTAAATCAGCCTCTGCATGCGTCATAGACGCTTATAGAGGCGTTATCGCGATCTCTGGCCTGGGACTGAAGTAAAGTAAGTTACCACTGTACGACTAAACACTTGTAGATGAGGGAACATCAAGATCCAAGATTCATTTCTGTACTCTCTTTCTTTTTTTTCTCAAAAGGGCAAAAAAATATGCATTAAGGACAAATTAAGAAAAATAAAACGTAACTTGCGGCAGATGCATCCTTTGTATTGTATAGTAGGATGCATTAACATAAGAGTATAGACAGCCAATCATCACCGATTATGTAAAAGGTCAGAAGCAGATTAGATGACCTTCAGTTTTCCCAGAGAACCTTTTATACTCTTAGGCCCCTTCTACACTGGCGTTTTTCACGCGCGAGTTCTGCGCGTGCATTTGACGCGCAGAACTTGCATTGCACTCTGTCCCATTGTATTCAATGGGTCTTTCTTCATTTGCGTTGTTTTGCACGCGCGTGCTTGCGTTCGTTTGCACGCGCGTCAAAATCGCAGCATGCTCTATTTTTGCGATTCACACGCATTTTTCACGCCCCATTCAAGTCTATGGGGACGTATCAAAAACGCATTGCACTCGCAAACATTGCAAGTGCAATGCGAGTGCAATGCGTTTTAAACGTAAGGGTTGCTAGGTGACCAGTATAACAGTATTTCCCCTGCTCGCGAACGATCAAATAATTAAAAAAACACAATGAAGAACAGTGAAGAATAGAATAAAAACAGTGAACACAGTGAACACAGTGAACACAGGATCATTTAAGTGAAAAACACAGTGCAGAACACAGTGCAGAATAGATTACAGATGTTCGGCACATCTGCTTACTTGTCGGGAGATACGCGCGGAGCGGTGCGAACAAAATAGCATGTGAAGAACAATATATATGTGTGTAAAGAACACATTGCAGATGTTTCCATACATCTGCAATGTCTTCTTCACACATATATATTGTTCTTCACATGCTATTTTGTTCGCACCGCTCCGCGCGTATCTCCCGACAAGTAAGCAGATGTGCCGAACATCTGTAATCTATTCTGCACTGTGTTCTGCACTGTGTTTTTCACTTAAATGATCCTGTGTTCACTGTGTTCACTGTTTTTATTCTATTCTTCAATGTTCTTCACATCTGCTAACTTGTCGGGAGATAATATACGCGCGCGGAACAGTGAAGAATAGATTGCAGATGTTTGCATACATCTGCTATCTTATCAGAAGACATTCTTTTTCAATTAAATAAAACATTTTATTCCCGAACCTTGGTCCCTTTGAAAAAGTCCCATTGACTTAAAAAAACGCGCGTGAAAAACGCAACGAAAACGCAAAAAAACGCGAACAAAAATGAAACAAAAACGCAGCAAAAACGTCAGTTTTTCACGCATTGCACCCTGACGTGAAACGCAACGCTAGTGTGGAAGAGGCCTTAGTCAGATACCATTTGGTGTGTACAATTTGAGTACAATTACTGGCATATCAAAACGTATATTCGTTTTTGTTGTGATCCTTAACTTTAATTTCTCCATCATTCAGTTAAGATATTTTTTTAAGGCAAGTATTATTGTTTACTGATAACATGACTTTTGGATATGGGATGGACCCTCACTTCGTCATAACAGCTCAAAAGAAAAGGGGAACACTGTGTCGGGTATAAATAAACACAAAACACTTTATTTTATGGTGTCAAATAGGCCACAGCTTTATTTAAATCACAAGACTAAAACAGTTAAAGGAAACCTACCACTTGAAGTGGCAGGTTTCTGATGGAAATACCGGGCACCAGCTCAGGGTGAGCTGGTGCCTGAGCTTATTTTTGTTAGTGTTTTAAACCGCGGTATCACGGTTTAAAACACTTTTTAAACTTTATAGCCGGCACAGGGAGGTACGCGCTCAGCGCTTACCATGCGCTCTCCTTCACTTCCTATGTAGCCGCGAGCACGGTCACGCGCATGGTAAGTGCCGAGCGCGTACCTCCCTGCGCCGGCTATAAAGTTTAAAAAGTGTTTTAAACCGCGATACCGGTATTTCCATCAGAAACCTGCCACTTCAAGTGGTAGGTTTCCTTTAAAGAAGGAGTTGGGTGAATTGCTAGGAATGGGATTCACCTATACTGTGAGACGTACAGCCCACCTGCCAGGCAGCAATAAAGGGGCGGCACGCTCTGGCTGCCCATTCTAGCAGAGCCAGTCCACTTT
Organism: Engystomops pustulosus; assembly: GCF_040894005.1. Classification (NCBI taxonomy): domain Eukaryota; kingdom Metazoa; phylum Chordata; class Amphibia; order Anura; family Leptodactylidae; genus Engystomops; species Engystomops pustulosus. The sequence continues at coordinate 116,651,762 of NC_092412.1, forward strand.
ATGGGCACTAATGACCCTTGTGAAGATCCTCACTCCCGTGCTTCACCACCATGCCCGCCCCTGGATGACATTACCATTAAGACATCCTTCAGGCTGGCCACTTCCAAAGCTCAGTCTGTTCACCACCATGAGGTTTAACATCCTCTATTAGTTAAAGTTAAGTCCACCTGCAACTACCACCCAACTCCTCCACCACCAACTCCAAAGCTGTGACAGATAGCAAAACCTGCTATTCTTTATTACTTCAAATGACTCCCATTTTTTTTTTATAAATATATGTTTCCATTTGCATGTTTCTTTTTTAAACTAAACATATACATTATGAATTAATGTCCAGGCAACCATAAAATCTGGCTAACCTCCGACTCACAAAGAGTCATCCCACAGCACTCAGGAGAGGAAACCTCTAGGTAACCCATGGCTGAAGGATCGCCCTTCCTCTGGGCTTAGAAGGATAAAACCAACTTTATCTCATCATTATGCAGTAAATAGCAATATTACATGGTACAAAATACACAATGTCAGGATACAGCAAATAATGTACAATAAAGTAGGTAAACAGTTGTAGAGTAGTAAGAGTAGTAATGGTAAATGGCGGGTGGGAGGGACATGCTTCTCCATTGTCTTCTGGTGAGAGAAAGAGGAAGAGAGACCCAGGACAGGAAGTGATATCTACTGCTGGGCCCCACCCCTCTCATAGTACCACCCTACCCTACACTCTGCCCTTTCAAAGCAGAACCCATCTATATTAAATGAATACAACTACATAAAAACTTCCAGCGTTCTAGGTCCCCCATGCCAAAGTCATGTCCCCCTTTGCTTATGGCTCTGGTGGTTTCATGCACATGTATCTTTTTATTCCATATTTAACAACATTTTATTCTGAATTTTGCCTCCGCTATTCAAAAATACCCCTTTCATCAATTTTTTTTTATAACACTATACATATTTTTTATTGAGCGGATGATTTTGTGCTCAAAGGAATCTACAGACAAAATCAATCCAATAGACTATGCTATGCTGATTTTAAAAATGACTTTGTCAGCATTCTGAATAATTTCAGTATTTTATATAAGTTTAGTTCACACTACTTGAAATCCTACAAGCAGTGTGCGGTGAGTCCCAGGGATGGGCCATCTGCAGCCTGTGTGCCTGTGTCAGTCCTCTCCTCCAAACTCATACAGCTCCCTCACCCCTCCCCACTTCTGTTATGTGCATTGAACAGGCAGGGGAGGGAGGGGGATGGTGTGAAGGGGAGGAAGATTGCATGAGGAGCTAAAAGCAGACATTCCCCCAAGACTCATCCCATGGTGCTGGCAGGGAGCCAGGTCATATAAATCAAACTACTTTAAACTACTGAAATTCCTGATGACAGGTTCAATTTAGTTTTACACAGGGGGATGGGGGAAAGTGCTCCAGCACAGTGTAACAGCCTGTGAAGATACAGCATGGCGGGGGTCTTTTAAAACACCACATAACCCTTCTGGCTCATTAGTATAATTTTAAAAGTAGATTTTAGAAGAAAGGAGACCATGGGTAGCAAAGATAAGAAGATTAAGCTAAACTAGATTCTGAACATTCACATATGAGTGCACTAAGGCAAAGGTTTACTAAGCTGTAGTATCAATCAGCAATCCCCTTTATGATTAAAGCTGTATTCCTCAGACCTGTCCTGAAACCTGCTTTACCACATAACTTGTTATTATTACCTATGAACTCATCAGCCAAATATTTTAGCTTTGTGGAATTTCATATGTCACTCTTCTGATGGAGAAAACCACCTAAACTTAAGATATTATAATTTCTAAGACTATTATTTTCAGATTTTTTTTTTTAACTAAGCCACTTTCATAGTGCAACTAATTCACAATTTAATTATAGGTATGCCTAGCTGCACAGAATATTCTAAAACCAAAGAAATTCGACAATCTTACAGGAACCTGCAAATGGTCTAACCCTTTAACCTCTCTATGAAGATCTGGTCTTAATGCTGGAAACCACATGATCTACTATTCCAGGAGTAGTACTAATTAAGTGATGGCTGACCTGGATGGCAATGAAAGGGCAGGCTGGGTTGTGGTCAATAGGCAAGCCAAGGTCAGTAAATGTGGTCCTTAATATTACAACAAGTTAAAGGTAAGGGCAGGTAAAAGAGATGCAGATTTTGTTTATCCTGCAGTCCAGTGTATGCAACAATTCCAGTCACAGCGTAAGAAACAATAATAGTTGGGAAAGTAAGAGATCTCTTTACTTTGACAATAAAGGTTACCTTGCAGGTTTGTGGATACTGAAAAATAAAAAGGTTATGGCTTTAGGATGGTCAGGAGTAAAACATTTAATTTCAAAAATAGAAATAGTATTTACTTGAAGCTGAGGCCCCAATGCAAAGCCTGTGCCAGGCCCCCGACTATATTCTATAGTTTATAGTACTAGTCTTCTCATATCTAAAATGACACCTTATGTGCCAACAAAGCCTCTTGGGCCCAGTTGCAACCACACCTTCTGTACCCCCTCTAGTTACGCCCCTATTCGCATTTATCAATAGTTTCAGACACTTTTGTGAATGATACAAAAGTAGAGACATAGCCGATTTATGTAGCCTACGTCTCAATTTCGGGCACGTACTAAGCCAACTACTAAGTGCAAACGTGGACTAGACTAGTCTTAAACTACAATCATAAGTAGTCTTAAATTACACTATATTTATTATTTAGTATTAGACACTTTGATAAATCAGGTGTCTGTCTACTGTTGGACAATTTTGATAAATCTGTCTCAATGTTTTTATACTGTTGTAATGTGTAACAATACAACAATTTAATTCGGATTATTCTGGGTCCAAAAAAAGATTGTCCTCTGCTGGGCCCAAGACAACACTAATCTGACATTGGGGCTCATTTACTTACCGGTCCCGTCACGATCCCCATGTGCGTTGTCTGATGAGGATTCGGAGCTGCCGCTATTCACTAAGATCGTGCGTCCAATTTCCTGCATGTGTCGCTTTCCCGCTGAGATCCGCCGGAGTTCGCCTTCTTCTTCCCAGTGTATGTAATTGCATGGCTTGCGACACAATTTTGAATGTTAAATCCGCTTAGTCCAAATTAGTCCAGTTGCCCGATGGCCACACACCCCGATTTGTGTCACATGAAAGTCGTCGTGATTGCACCAAAATCAGATTGCGTGCGCCAAAAACCCAAGTTAAATGCGGCACAAAAATAAAAAAGTCGGGAAACCCAACAAAAATGCGGTCCGCGGACCCTTATTAAATAAGCCCCATTGTCTTTATTTGAGACATGAACACAATAGAAATTCCTGAAATGCATATTCATACAGTGCACATTCTGGATGCTAATACCGCAGCTCATCAAGAGTATATCCACATGATACTGAAATGTTGAAGATATTCTGCATGTGATTGTTATGCATAAATTCTACCACATTTTGCAGTTTTTGGGAATCTAATACACATGCTGTAGAAAATGTCTTCAGCTCAATCTTCACCTTGCTATGTGGATTTAAAACCTACATCATGATAGCTAACTGCTCACCCCCTTAGGTTAATGGGCCCCAAAGCAGCTGCTGTCCCTGCTACCCTGGTAGTTACACCGATCCCCGCAAAAAAGGTGGAGATTTTCTGTCCCAGGATATTTAGCCATATTCTGGTCCTGTGTGGAGATGGATGACACCTGATGCTCAGGTGTAGTGAGTTCTTCCTGCACAGGTCCCATAAGTGGTTGTAAATCCTTCCAAAAAAGATAAACACTGGCGCACGTTGTCACTGGACTACTAAAAAGATTACAAAAACTGCAAGATTTGTGAAGAAGTACAGCAATAATTATTATTACTTACAGTATTTCAGTTGGAAGGCTTTGACATCCCCAGTCTAAATACTGGCAAAGCTATTTTTTTTAGTTTGTTTCCTTAGTACCTGACTTAGGAATTCATACAATTTTTTTAAGTGCTTTTATTTCCAGTGTTTAGATAATAACTCCTTGGGTGTCTGTATATATTTCCACAGAGTTGTTCAGTTCATCATAGGGCTCACTGTTTAATGTTCGATAAGTAACAGAAAATGGAATATTCAATCTATCTTCTAAACAATCAGACTGAAACCACAGACAAGCTTTTCAATCTCTCCACATTAGCATTTTGTATTTCATTTTGTATTTTGCATTGACTGCTTCTTTTATAACATATCTGATAAGAAGGTTTTATTTGAAATATGCAGAAGGGAAATACATTCATTATTACTAACAGGGCTTTAATCCGAGCAAGGAGAGACAAGAAACGGAAATTCTCTCATTCAGAAAGAAAGACGAAAAGCCAGTTTTGTTGCTGAAAAACAAAATTTTGTCGAGTTTTCCTAGAAGAGAACCCATTTGAGAAGCATGTGTGTGTGTGTGTATATATATATATATATATATAAATAAGCAAAAAACGGCAGCACTCCCAAGCGATAAAGGAAAAAAGTGAGGTTTTTATTCCATCTCTCGCAACGTTTCAGCTGTGGATCAGCCTTTGTCAAGCAGTATAACAAGTGTTCAAACAATCTTTAAGTAGTGGTTACAAAGTGACGTTTCACAACAATCAATTAAGTAAAAAAACACTTTTACAGATCATCGGCATATTTATATAAAACAGTGCTGTATGTGTCATCAATATCGGAGTCCTACCGACATATGCATAGTGAAATATTACAAATATATATAGCGAGAATGTGTAAATACAATAAGATAGTGTAGATTGATGCCAAAAATCACCTGTGTATTCCTGTGCCCGCGTAACGCAGGACGCTACCAGCGTCTCCTGACGGCTACTGCGCATAGCCGGAAGGAGGAGAGGAGACAATGCACTGCTGCTGCGCATGTCCGCTAGGAAAAAATGTAATGCTGTATCATGGAGGATAGGGGCAGTATACTGTGGCGCTTATGCGCCTAGCACCCTGTTCTGATGTGTGCTGACACATTAGGACGCAGCAGCGCCCAAATTTTCGTGTGGCTCAATATCAGCATATATGTAGAACAAGAAAAGATGTATGTGTGTCCATTGTTAGAGGTACACGTCACATAATAGGGACAATAAAGAATATAACGGGGTTAGAAAACCTCCAAAACAATTGTCCACAAACAATGAGGATCCTGGTGTATCTCCATTCGCCCGTTCTGGGCGATCAGGGTACCCATACAGGGGGCAAACATCAGTGTGGGCAGGGTGTACATATACTATGTCACACTGTCACTCACCAGATGCTGTCCCCACCTCTAGTGGACTAAAGCTGATGTCCTAGTGACGTGTATAGCTTCCTCATTGGCTATCTCTCTATGGAGAAGACAAAAAAGCGGTACAGCTTAAATAGGAGCAAATCAATTGTCTCCACTCCTCTGAAAAAAAGGAATTTTAAAGGGAAACATTACAAGTTACAAAAACCATAAACAGAAAAGCGGGAAAATACACACATAGAAAATGATGATTTTGGCGATCTTCTTACAGTGCATAAAAAGACAAGGCTCACATACTTGATAGAAACATGTTACTACAATCCCGTGCGAAAACCAGAAAGAATAAACGGATTCCGTTTATTTCTACATACACAGAGACAAGCAACAACATAAGCAAAATCATCTTAAAGAATTGGCATCTTTTATCAGATGCCTTCCCAAATATTGAAGAATTTTCTAAACCGCCTCTTTTATCCTACCGCCGTGCCCCCAATTTAAGAGACAGATTGGTCAAGGCAGATGTTGGACCAGGCAAGATACTCAGGCAAAGTTTTCTGGCCCCTCAGAAAAAAGGCAGCTTTCCATGCCTAAAATGCGTGAATTGTACGATGATGCTGAAAGGTGACAATTTCATACATCCTATCACAAAACAAAAATATCAGATCAAACACTACCTGACTTGCGACTCTGATTTTGTCATTTATTTACTTCAATGCCCTTGCAATCTTTGGTATATAGGAGAGACCACCTTAGATTTTAAAATTCGCATGAGCCAACATCGATACACTATCAGAAGTGGCAGAAAGGACCTTCCGGTCCCTAAACACTTCAAGGAGTGCAACCATAGGGAAGGCCAATTGAGGTTCAGACTGATCGATAGGATCCCCCCTCTAAGAAGAGGTGGTGACAGAACTAAATTATTAAAAAAGAGAGAATTGGAGTGGATTTACAGACTTAATACACTTAAACCAAATGGCTTGAACGTGGATTTCAAGACCAGTGGGATTTTTTAATTTCTTGCTTGCCCTGCATGTCCCATGACTTACCTGTTAACTTCTTCCCATAAGGTTATTGGTGTTTTCGATACCATGATACTAATTTTGTTTTTATTTGTGCTTTTCAGATCACTACCTTCACGTATAATCACTTTATGCACTGAAAGAAGATCGCCAAAATCATCATTTTCTATGTGTGTATTTTCCCGCTTTTCTGTTTATGGTTTTTGTAACTTGTAATGTTTCCCTTTAAAATACCTTTTTTTCAGAGGAGTGGAGACAATTGATTTGCTCCTATTTAAGCTGTACCGCTTTTTTGTCTTCTCCATAGAGAGATAGCCAATGAGGAAGCTATACACGTCACTAGGACATCAGCTTTAGTCCACTAGAGGTGGGGACAGCATCTGGTGAGTGACAGTGTGACATAGTATATGTACACCCTGCCCACACTGATGTTTGCCCCCTGTATGGGTACCCTGATCGCCCAGAACGGGCGAATGGAGATACACCAGGATCCTCATTGTTTGTGGACAATTGTTTTGGAGGTTTTCTAACCCCGTTATATTCTTTATTGTCCCTATTATGTGACGTGTACCTCTAACAATGGACACACATACATCTTTTCTTGTTCTACATATATGCTGATATTGAGCCACACGAAAATTTGGGCGCTGCTGCGTCCTAATGTGTCAGCACACATCAGAACAGGGTGCTAGGCGCATAAGCGCCACAGTATACTGCCCCTATCCTCCATGATACAGCATTACATTTTTTCCTAGCGGACATGCGCAGCAGCAGTGCATTGTCTCCTCTCCTCCTTCCGGCTATGCGCAGTAGCCGTCAGGAGACGCTGGTAGCGTCCTGCGTTACGCGGGCACAGGAATACACAGGTGATTTTTGGCATCAATCTACACTATCTTATTGTATTTACACATTCTCGCTATATATATTTGTAATATTTCACTATGCATATGTCGGTAGGACTCCGATATTGATGACACATACAGCACTGTTTTATATAAATATGCCGATGATCTGTAAAAGTGTTTTTTTACTTAATTGATTGTTGTGAAACGTCACTTTGTAACCACTACTTAAAGATTGTTTGAACACTTGTTATACTGCTTGACAAAGGCTGATCCACAGCTGAAACGTTGCGAGAGATGGAATAAAAACCTCACTTTTTTCCTTTATCGCTTGGGAGTGCTGCCGTTTTTTGCTTATTTATAATCATACTCTTTGGGTAAGAGTCTCTGGATAGCACCCACATCGCTTCTTTGCTAAAGGCTGTGCTGCTCCATTATTTTTTGTTATATATATATATATATATATATATATATATATATAGTGGGAGATTTGGCCCAGTAGAGTCTGAGGTAGCGGGGTGTTGGGATGCAGTTCAAGACAGTGACACCAAGGTACAGTCCAAAACAGGTCTTGCCTGCGTTTATTGCAGCAGCAAAATAAAACAGCCTTTACATTCAGGCATTAAACAAACAAAATCCTACCCGTCAGGGTGCTAACTAAACAGAGTTTCTCTAACTCACCACTAATACATAAAATAAGTCGCTGCTCCAGGCACAGAGGTCAGGGCTGTGTGCTCTCGAGCCTCCTTTCAGAGAGAACACACTCTCAGCTCTGCTCAGCGGCTTTATGCAGACTGATTAGGCTGCCTCAGCACTCAGGCCTCGCATAGTATGAAAACCTAGGGGAAACATACCGCCCATCCACAGTTAACCCCTTCAGTGTCTCACAATATATATATATATATATATATATATATATATATATGGTATACTAGTGAAGCCTTGTTACTGTGTATGTAGGAATGTCCCAGCCTCATAGCATTAAGCTACATTCACATGAAAGTATAAAACGGCCATATATACAGGTAGCCTATGGCCCCCTTGATTTAAATGGGCACTACAAACATCCATTTACATGGCCATATTGCCCACCATATCATACCGTACTGTAAGTGTAAGTATAAAAATATAGAGCATGTCCTATTTTCTCATGTATTATGGTTCTGTATACCTCATTGAAGTCTATAAGAATGTATAAAATATACGGCCACATACGGTTGTGTACTCTATGTTGCCATCTATATGTGCAGTATCCAGAATGAGTGGGAGGTGTAGGCCTCTTGCACATGAATGTATGCACGGGAGCAGGGCCAGTTCTACATTGGCGCTCTTGGACCACTTGCGCCGGGCTCGGGCTCGGGCTCAGTCTTCTCTCTATGGGGGCCCGGAGTCTGGCACTCTTGATGCAGCCCTCGCTCTCCACACAAGGTCCCATAGGCTCCAGGGGCCCCAAGGGTATCATTTACTCAAAGTAAACGCTATTAGCAGTTCCATACTGGCACATACACAGTGTATGGTACTTGTGCCTTTAAGGCCACCATAGAGTGGCAGATTGACCTCTCCCTGCACCTTCTGTCCTACACAGGATGCCGATCTATGACTCATAGATTGGGTCGTCTGTGTCCACACACTGCAGCCAAGCAGAGGAGGAGAAGCTGCAGATCATCCTGTCAGTGCTGCAGGGGATCGTCTGGAAAGGTGAGTGAACTTTTATTATTTTACTGTTATAAAGGGGCCCAGTAAAGAAGACAGGGGCAAGGGCAGAGGAAGCCACTGTTTAGGGGACAGGGGAGGGCGTAATTAATATATAAATTGAGGAGCAAATGTATAGTAGATGGGGGAGGGTGTAATATACATATAGAGGAGCCACTGTATAGGGGACAGGGGGAGGGTGTAATTTATATATAGTGAAGCCACTGTATAGGGGACAGGGGGAGGGTGTAATTTATATTTAGTGAAGCCACTGTATAGGGGACGAGGGAGGGTATAATTTATATATAGAGGAGCCACTGTATAAGGGATGGGGAGGGTGCAATTTATATGTAGAGGAGCCACTGTTTATGGGACAGTATAATTTATATGTAGAGGAGCCACTCTATATGGGATGGTGTAATTTATATGTACAGGAGTCACTGTATATGGGACGGTGTAATTTATATATACAGGAGCCACTGTATATGGGATGGTATAATTTATATATAGAGGAGGCACTGTATACGGGATGTTATAATTTATATATAGAGGAGCCACTGTATATGGGATGGTATAATTTATATATAGAGGAGCCACTGTATATGGGATGGTATAATTTATATATAGCTGAGCCACTGTATAGGGGACGGGGGAGGGTGTGATTTAGTATAGAGGAGCCACTGTATAGGGGATGGGGGAGGGTGTAATTTAGTATAGAGGAACCACTTTGTAAGGGACAGGGTAGGGGTTAATTTATATATAGAGGAGCCACTGTATAGGGCAGTGATGGCTAACCTATGGCACTGGTGCCAGAGGTGGCACTCAGAGCCCTTTCTGTGGGCACTCAGGCCATCACCAGAGATGAGTCCAGGTATCTTCCTGCAGTCCCAGACAGCCCAGGACTTGCTGTGCACAGAGCTATTTTAAAGTGACATCTGTACCTGGGACTATGTTCTGCTTTATTGGTGTCCTCAGGGGGCTGGTATCAATGAAAACTGTGACAGAGAAGGGAGTATAAATCACAAATTAAATTTCTGTGTTGGCACTTTGCGATAAATAAGCGGGTCTTTGTTGTAGTTTGGGCACTCAGCCTCTAAAAGTTTTGCCATCACTGGTATAGGGGATGGTAGGGGATGGTGGGGGCGTAATTTATATGTATAGGAGCCACCGTATAGGGGAGGGGAGCAGTATATAGAGAATGAGGGTGTTAATTAATGTATATAGCTATTGTATAGAGGACAAGGGGTGTAATTCATATAAAGAGGAAGTGTAGAGGGAACTGTATAGAGGACAGGAGTGGTCTAGTTCATGTATACAGACAGTGTTTAGAAGATGCAGTGGTAATGGTATCAGTGTGGTGGTGTTATTCATTCAAGGGAAGAATATGGGGGGCTGTGTGGGGGACATTACTTACTAGGGGGCTGTGTAAGGACATTACTTACTGGGGGGCTGTGTGAGGACATTACTTACTGGTGGGCTGTGTGGGCACATTACTTACTGTGGGCTGTGTGAGGACATTACTTACTGGGGGTCTGTGTGGGCACATTACTTACTGGGGGCTGTGTCAGGACCTTACTTACTGGAGGGCTGTGTGGGGGACATTACTTACTGGGGAGGCTGTGTGGGCACATTACTTACTGGGGGATGTGTCAGGACATTGCTCACTGGAGGGCTGTGTGGGGGACATTACTTACTGGGGGTCTGTGTGGGCACATTACTTACTGGTGGGGTTGTGGGCACATTACTTACTGGGGGCTGTGTCAGGACCTTACTTACTGGAGGGCTGTGTGGGGGACATTACTTACTGGGGAGGCTGTGTGGGCACAATACTTACTGGGGGGGTTGTGTGAGAACATTACTTACTGGGGTCTGTGTGGGCACATTACTTACTGGGGGGCTGTGTGGGGGACATTACTTACTGGGGAGATTGTATTGGCACATTACTTACTGGGGGGCTGTATGAGCACATACTTACTGGGGGGGCTGTGTGGGGGACATTAATCACTGGGGGGCTGTGTGAGGACATTACTTACTGGGGGGCTGTGTGGGTTACATTACTTGCTCGGGGGGACTGTGTCAGGACATTACTTACTGGAGGGCTGTGTGGGCACATTACTGGGGGGCTGTGTGGGGGATATTACTTACTGGGGGGGCTGTGTGGGGGACATTACTCACTCGGGGCTGTGTGGGGGACATTACTTACTGGGGGGCTGTGTGAGGACATAACTTACTGGGGGCTGTGTCAGGACATTACTTACTGGGGGCTGTGTGAGGACATTACTTACTGGGGGGCTGTGTGGGCACATTACTTACTGTGGGCTGTGGGAGGACATTACTTACTGGGGGATGTGTCAGGACATTGCTCACTGGAGGGCTGTGTGGGGGACATTACTTACTGGGGGGCTGTGTCAGGACATTACTTACTGGTGGGGTTGTGGGCACATTACTTACTGGGGGCTGTGTCAGGACATTACTTACTGGAGGGCTGTGTGGGGCACATTACTTACTGGGGAGGCTGTGTGAGGACATTACTTACTGGGGTCTGTGTGGGCACATTACTTACTGGGGGGCTGTGTGGGCACATTGCTGGGGGGCTGTATGGGCACAATACTTACTGGGGGGCTGTGTGGGAGACATTACTTACTGGGGAGGTTGTGTTGGCACATTACTTACTGGGGGGCTGTGTGAGCACATTACTTACTGGGGGGCTGTGTGGGCACATTACTTACTGGGGGGCTGTGTGGGGGACATTACTTACTGGGGGGCTGTGTGGGTTACATTACTTGCTCGGGGGGACTGTGTCGGGACATTACTTACTGGAGGGCTGTGTGGGCACATTACTGGGGGGGCTGTGTGGGGGACATTACTCACTAGGGGGCTGTGTGGGGGACATTACTCACTGGGGGGTTGTGTGAGGCACATTACTTACTAGGGGGCTGTGTGGGCACATTACTCACTGGGGGGCTGTGTGAGGACATTACTCACTGGGGGGCTGTGTGGGCACATTACTTACTGGGCGGCTGTGTGGGGGACATTACTTACTGGGGGGCTGTGTGAGGACATTACTTACTGGGGGGCTGTGTGGGCAGATTACTTACTGGGGGGGCGATGTGTGAGGCAAATTACTTACTGGGGGGTTATGTGGGAACATTACTTACTGGGGGCTATGTGAGGACATTACTTACTGGGAGCCTGTGTGGGCACATTACTTATTGGGGGGCTCTGTGAGGACATTACTTACTGGGGGGCTGTGTGATGACATAACTTACTGGGGGGCTCTGTGAGGACATTACTTACTGGTGGGCTGTGTGGGCACATTACTTACTGGGGGGACTGTGTGAGGACATTACTTACAGGTGGGCTGTGGGGACACATTACTTACTGGGGGGGCGCTGTGTGGGCACATTACTTACTGGGGGGACTGTGTGATGGCATAACTTACTGGTGGGCTGTGGGGACACATTACTTACTGGGGGGACTGTGTGAGGACATTACTTACTCTGGGGGCTGTGTGAGGACATTACTTACAGGTGGGCTGTGGGGACACATTACTTACTGGGGGTGCGCTGTGTGGGCACATTACTTACTGGGGGGCTGGGCACATTACTTACTGGGGGCTGTGTGAGGACATTACTTACTCTGGGGGCTGTGTGAGGACATTACTTACTGGTGGGCTGTGGGGACACATTACTTACTGGGGGGCACTGTGTGGGCACATTACTTACTGGGGAGCTGTGTGGGCACATTACTTACTGGGGGGGTGGGCACATTACTTACTGGCGGGTTGTGTGGGCACATTACTTACTGGGTGGCTGTGTGGGCACACTACTTACTGGGGGGCTGTGTGGGCACATTATTCACTGGGGGGCTGTGTGGCGGACATTACTCACTGGGGGGCTGTGTGGGGGACATTACTCACTTAGGGCTGTATGGGTGGGCTGTGTGGACACATTACTTACTGGGAGCTGTGTGGGCACATTACTTACTGGGGGGCTGTGTGGGCACATTACTCACTGGGGGCTGTGTGAGGACATTACTTACTGGAGGGCTGTGTAGGCACATTACTTATTGGGGGCTGTGTGAGGACATTACTTACTGGGGGGCTGGGGGCACATTGCTGAGTGGCTGTGAGGGCACATTACTTACTGGGGGGCTGTGTGAGGATATTACTTACTGGTGGGGGGGCTGTGTGCTCACATTGCTGGGGGGCTGTGAGGGCACATTACTTACTGAGGGGCTGTGTGGGGGACATTACTCACTGGGGGCTGTGTGGGAACATTACTTACTGGGAGGGGGCTGTGCGAGGACATTACTTACTGGGGGCTGTGTGAGGACATCACTTACTGGGGGGTTGGGGGGGCACATTGCTGGGGGGCTGTGAGGGAACATTACTTACGGGGGGGCTGTGTGGGGACATTACTTACTGGGGGGGCTGTGTGGGGCACATTACTCACTGGAGGCTGTATGGGGGACATTACTCACAGGGGGGCTGTGTGGGGGATATTACTCACTGGAGGGCTGTGTGGGAACATTACTTACTTGGGGGGGGCTGTGTGGGCACATTACTGGGGGGGCTGTGTGGGGGACATTACTCACTAGGGGGCTGTGTGGGGGACATTACTCACTGGGGGGTTGTGTGAGGCACATTACTTACTGGGGGGCTGTGTGAGGACATTACTCACTGGGGGGCTGTGTGGGCACATTACTTACTGGGAGGCTGTGTGGGGGACATTACTTACTGGGGGGCTGTGTGAGAACATTACTTACTGGGGGGCTGTGTGGGCAGATTACTTACTGGGGGGGCGATGTGTGAGGCAAATTATTTACTGGGGGGTTATGTGGGAACATTACTTACTGGGGGCTATGTGAGGACATTACTTACTGGGAGCCTGTGTGGGCACATTACTTATTGGGGGGCTCTGTGAGGACATTACTTATTGGGGGGCTGTGTGATGACATAACTTACTGGGGGACTCTGTGAGGACATTACTTACTGGTGGGCTGTGTGGGCACATTACTTACTGGGGGGACTGTGTGAGGACATTACTTACAGGTGGGCTGTGGGGACACATTACTTACTGGGGGGCGCTGTGTGGGCACATTACTTACTGGGGGGACTGTGTGATGACATAACTTACTGGTGGGCTGTGGGGACACATTACTTACTGGGGGGACTGTGTGAGGACATTACTTACTCTGGGGGCTGTGTGAGGACATTACTTACAGGTGGGCTGTGGGGACACATTACTTACTGGGGGGGCGCTGTGTGGGCACATTACTTACTGGGGGGCTGGGCACATTACTTACTGGGGGCTGTGTGAGGACATTACTTACTCTGGGGGCTGTGTGAGGACATTACTTACTGGTGGGCTGTGGGGACACATTACTTACTGGGGGGCACTGTGTGGGCACATTACTTACTGGGGAGCTGTGTGGGCACATTACTTACTGGGGGGGTGGGCACATTACTTACTGGCGGGTTGTGTGGGCACATTACTTACTGGGTGGCTGTGTGGGCACACTACTTACTGGGGGGCTGTGTGGGCACATTATTCACTGGGGGGCTGTGTGGCGGACATTACTCACTGGGGGGCTGTGTGGGGGACATTACTCACTTAGGGCTGTATGGGAACATAACTTACTGGGTGGGCTGTGTGGACACATTACTTACTGGGAGCTGTGTGGGCACATTACTTACTGGGGGGCTGTGTGGGCACATTACTCACTGGGGGCTGTGTGAGGACATTACTTACTGGAGGGCTGTGTAGGCACATTACTTATTGGGGGCTGTGTGAGGACATTACTTACTGGGGGGCTGGGGGCACATTGCTGAGTGGCTGTGAGGGCACATTACTTACTGGGGGGCTGTGTGAGGATATTACTTACTGGTGGGGGGGCTGTGTGCTCACATTGCTGGGGGGCTGTGAGGGCACATTACTTACTGAGGGGCTGTGTGGGGGACATTACTCACTGGGGGCTGTGTGGGAACATTACTTACTGGGAGGGGGCTGTGCGAGGACATTACTTACTGGGGGCTGTGTGAGGACATCACTTACTGAGGGGCTGGGGGGGCACATTGCTGGGGGGCTGTGAGGGAACATTACTTACGGGGGGGCTGTGTGGGGACATTACTTACTGGGGGGGCTGTGTGGGGCACATTACTCACTGGAGGCTGTATGGGGGACATTACTCACAGGGGGGCTGTGTGGGGGATATTACTCACTGGAGGGCTGTGTGGGAACATTACTTACTTGGGGGGGGCTGTGTGGGCACATTACTTACTGGGTGGCTGTGTGGGCACATTACTTACTGGGTGGCTGTGTAAGCATCTTACTTACTGGGGGGGCTGTGTGGGCACATTTTTTACTGGGGGCTGTGTGAGGACATTACTTGCTGGGGGGGCACATTGCTGGGGGGCTGTGAGGGCACATTACTTACTGGGGGGCTGTGTGCGGGACATTACTCACTAGGGGCTGTGTGGGGGACATTACTCACTGGGGGGGACTGTGGGGGGCATTACTCACTCTGGGCTGTGTGGGAACATTACTTACTGGGTGTGTGTGTGTGTGGGCACATTACTTACAGGGGGGCTGTGTGAGGACATTACTTACTGGGGGTGGCTGTGTGGGCACATTACTTACTGGGGGGCTGTGTGAGGACATTACTTACTGGGAGTGCTGTGTGGGCACATTACTTACTGGGGGGCTGTGTGGGGACATTACTTACTGGGGGGGGCTGTATGGGAACATTACTCACTGGGGGCTGTGTGGGAACATTATTTACTGGGGGGCTGTGTGGGCACATTACTTACTGGGGGGCTGTGTGGGCACATTACTTACTGGGGGGCTGTGTGACGGACATTAGTTACTGGGGGGCTGTGTGGCCACATTACTTACTGGGGGGCTGCGTGAGGACATTACTTACTGGGGGGCTGTGTGGGCATTCGGACAGGCCTCGGTTTGATCTCATTTGCATTTCCAATAATAAACATGTGATCAGTAATGAGCACCTGGTTTTGTTTAAATGCAAGACAAATGTGTTAGCGCAGCCTTACAGTATTTGGGGGAGATTGTTAGGGGCAGCAGCAGGATAACACTGCCAGGAAACCAAGATGTAGGGACAATGAGGGATATAAGATGTGGTGATGCCTAATGGAGAAGATGGAGGACACGTCACCTGCAGGCACTGGATGTAACAAGTAGGGATTTCTCCTGTGTTTCTGTAGCTGTATATTCCACTCAGTTAAGTTGTTATTGGCACAACCACATGTGAGGGGTTTATGTACAGGAGGGGGCATTACTGAAAGTGCTATATACATGCATTGGGACCTGGCCCCAGATTTTTTACCACCCTAGCAACGCCCCTGGTGGGAGTTCAGTGTAATTGGTTGTGGTGTGAGGGTTATATATGATGTATGTGGGGGCATAGTGTGGTTATGTGTGGTGTGAGGGGTGGGCATCACGGTGGGTAGCACTTCTGCCTTGCAGCACTGGGGTCCTGGATTTAAGTCCCACCCAGGTCAACATCTGCAAAAGGGTTTGTATGTTCTCTCCGTGTTTGCAATTGTTTCTTCCGGGTACTCCGGTTTCCTCACACACTCCAAAACATACTGGTAGGATGATTAGATTGTGGGCCCAATTGGGGACAGGGACTGATTTGGCAAGCTCTGTGCTGCGCTGCGTTATCTGTGTGCTCTATATAAATAAATAATTATTATATATGATATATGTGGGAGCGCAGTGTGATTGGTTTTGGTGTAAGGGTTATAAATGATATATGTGGGGGCATAGTGTGGTTAGTTGTGGTGTGAGGGGTATATATGATACATGTAGGCATCATAGTGTGGTCAGCTGTGAGCAGTATATAAGATGATGACAACCATGTCTGTTTTATAGACTTGCAGAGATGAGTCATGACTGGAAGATGTCGCCTGGTAGATCAGACATAAGGGAAGAGGCAACATTAGGGATATCATTCTGTAGTGGTAATAATTATGATGTAGTGTTATTATTTTGGCCTTGTACAGAGGTGTTATTAGTGATTTTGCCCTTTGTTGGTTGGTGTTTGTATAATAACAATATGGCTGTAAAGATCATCAATAAATGGAGTTTATATATGGTAAATTATTGGTAATACTGGTCTGTGTATAGAGTCGTGTTCAGTATATCAGTATGTTGGTATTTTCTTTATTGGTGCTAATGGTGAGTTGCAGTTTGAAGGGATCATTGGAAAATTGGAGAACTATTGTTTGGAATATTGGTCGTATGGTAGTTTTAATTATAAAGAGTATTGTGGTATCATTATTTGGTAATAGTATGGCGGTAGTATTTTTTGCTTTGCCAAGGACCAAAATTTTTGATTGGTTTAAGAAAGGTAGGAATTTATGAACCAATCTGAAACTTAAGATACCAATGTTTCTATTTCGTTAGAGCTTGGGCTGATATTTGAAACACTATAACTATGTGGTATATTTTTTTCACATATATTGTTGTGGGAGGGGGCCCTGCATGGGCTGCTGAGCTGAGGGGGGCCCATCCAAAATGTGGTGCTCCATACTGCTGGGACCCTCTCTGGCTCTCCCCGGAAGAGGAGAAGAAGCGCTGCTCATCCCCGCCCCTCTCCATAGAAAATAGTAGCTGCACGGTTATCAATACGGCCGAAGATAGACCATGCCAGAGTGGCTACAGCTTGGAGCTGGGAGGACCTGTTGTATGGGCTTGTGCATGAGACCTTATTTTGTCTGTCAGCCAATACTAAGCCATCCATCATTTGCCAGCCCACCATATTTTATATAGATACAGTGACATACGTGCACATAAGGATAAAAATCGGCACATATATACAGATTCACACATCACAGTAAATGATATATAAAGGACTGGAGAAATCACACGTTCGTGTTAATGCACCCTTACATGTACATACTGGCTCACAGAAATAATATACTGTAAAAAATAACTTGCTGGTTCATCATTTAGGGTTTCCCTACTGAACATAGTTGAGGAAGTAAGTCAAAAGGTATTTCCTCTCTTTTTTTATATTAAAGTCCAGTCTCAATTTATGACTACTCGTTGGCACATTGCCATTACATTCTCTTCTGCCTAAGTGGAGTGTGGCACGAATGCAAACAGGAAAGAAATTTTAAAAAGCCATTTCTCAGTCATCTGGTGTCTTATTGAACTTTTCCAGTTGGATCTATTGCACTCCATTGTTAAAAACAATGCGTCATCATAAAATATCTTAATTTTTTTAAATCAAGTTTTATGTTAAATATCGTAGTATTTAATGTCTCACTCACAATGTTACACCCCAGAGTTCTTAAAGAACTCAGTTCTGTTATTGCTGTACCGCTGTCTAAAATCTTCAGGGATTCCGTAATGTCTGGTGTGGTGCCAAGTGACTGGCGCAAGGCAAGTCCCCACAGATAACAATTTTTATACACCCTTTTTAGTGATCCCTGTCCCCTGGACTGTAGTGTGGGAAACCATTGTTAACCAGGGGACACTATACCGTAAGGGCATATGGGACAGATGTTCTGCAAGGAGCCAAAGACAAGTGGCAGAAAATTCTGCAGCAATAAGTCATAGCTGAAAGAAGAACCTGATGGAGAGGAATTGTTACTTGTGAAGATTCCACTAGGACAAAGATCATGACAGACCAGCAAAGAGGGTAAAAGAAGCTGTGAAACAGTACACGATATCTGCCTAATGGCAGCCCTGATGTGCAGTGCATTTATTGCCAACACATATTTATGTACAGTATATTATGCATGCAGTATGTTAATTGTTGGCACGGTAAATATATTTATGTTTGCTGCATATATACTTCTGGTGTATATGTCTGTGGTATATTCATTGCTGTTATATATTTATGTATGTATTTTAATATATTTTATATGCTTAATAGTGAATGATTCAATAGTGGTTAGCTGTATATATTCCTTTCTTATGACATTTAATGCGGTGTTGCTAAAGACTAAAAGGCTAGGTTCCCCTGGTGCCTTGAGCACATAAAATATAAACTGTGACCCCTCAAAATAATGTAATATATACGCCCTGAGTAAATGAATATCACTCCCTGAATAAATTATAATATAAAAACTTGATTACAACAGTGTATTATTTTCTACATGCTAGGGGCACAGCCTGGTGTACATAATTTTCCATGCAAACTTCCCAAATAAGTCAATTACAACAAGGCCGCTAAATAAGTCAGATACCAAAAGGCTGCTGTAAAGTACTGTAAGTGTTTGCTTCTCACAAAGGCATTTATTATGTTTACATAGTTTCCATAAAAATAAACATTTTGCATAAAACAACAATCCAGGTGTTGGAAGAGGGTTTATTAACAAAGAAAACAGTTCTACACAAATTTGCTTCACCACTAAAATAAGCAAAATTCCAAGTGCATTTTGGTCTACCAAAATAATTCATATAATTTGGGTATACCCAGCCTTTTATAAGATGATTCGTTATTATAGTTTTCCTCAAGTGTGGCTTTTGTTTTGTCTTGAATTTCCTAATAGTTAACTCATGTTAGCATGAGGAAACTCTTTTGTTGAAAGAGTTATTTTTTCCTCTTTTTCGTCTTTCCTGTCATACAAGGTTCTCTTGCCCTGGCTTGATGCGAAAGACTTCCTCTTGTGTGCCACATTGGTGTGAAGTCATTCTGCAACACTGGCAAAAGTCCAAAACTAAATTAACTAGCATCAAAAGCAGATGTATCTCTGGTATTAGCACAAACAGTTATGTAATGTGTGGTACATACGAATTCTAAATGTACTTAATATCATGAACAATTGACAAAGACAAGGGGCAAGTTAAATCTTTTGAAGGGTTAAGTAAGAGAATATGACTTAGTGGGAAAAGATTGTTTTTATTATCTACAGATCAGATGTGCCTTCAGCGTATCACTACCAGAAACTGAGTTTAAAGGGGTTGTCCGATACTATAAAAAAAAAACACATTAGTGGTCGGGAGGAGGCTGCTTTAAAAAAATAAACATTTACTTACCTCCAGGTGCCCGCCTGGCTTTCCGCACTGCCATTTCTCCTGTCCGTGCACCATGTGAACAAACCTGTTTGTTTACATGGGGCACGGATTAGAGAGAGAGAGATTGCTATACTGTATCTGACCTCTTCTTCATTACTTGACCATTCTTCTTGTCATTCAATTTTGTGTTTTGCCACCATCTTGGATTTGAGCCAGTTGTGTCCGACTTTGCTTGTCTGTTATCTGTTGTCTGTCCCTCTGTGTTTGGTCATGTTTCCTGTGCATTTAGTAAGTATAGGAATTGTGAACCAGAAGTCCCTAACCAATATGGCATTGGTGGGGAACCTATGGCACGATTGCACTTAGACCATCACCCCAGGACAGAGTTCATCAAATAGAACCCAATCTTATTGCAATCCCAGGCAACATAAGAGATGCTGCTCTCAGTGCTATTTTAAAGCAATACTGCATTGTCTGTTTGGAACTGCGGGAAAAGTGAGAAGGTGTTGATACCTTCTGGAGGTCCTCCAGACCAACCACTCTTCCTCTACAGAGAGACCCTGCAGAGAAGCTACAACGAGAGTCTGAATTTGCCCTCCTTCTTTTAATTGTATTGGGTGCCTCAGGGGGCCGATATGATTGAAAGATGTGGAAGAACAGGTAGCAATAAGCAATAATATGACTAATTCTGCATACCGGTACATAAATTAAAAGATGAATAAGCATTAAGTAGAATATAATCAACAAAACAACCATTGGTAATTAGAGAAGAGTCTTATCTTCTTAAATTTCAGCATCTTCCTTCCTCTTTTTTTTCTGTCAAGGTTAACTAGGGTCAGATGTTCAGTGGATCCTGTCTTACAGAGCAAAATAGATAGCAGTACAGACATCTGATGGACATGATGGAAGGAAAATGAAGCCACTTCCTGTATGTTCAGGGTGCTCAAAATTCACACACATTTCAGCTGACCAAGTATTGTTAATAAGAAGATGTCACCAGAAAATAACCTATATTAACCATAGTTTAATTTAGAACATATATTTTAGGATTTTTTAAAAGATTTGTTTAAAACATGTTCATGTCCTTATCTATAATAGATAAAAAGTACAATATTCTGTAACTATCAATATGCACAGTAAGTTTGATACTTGCAAAGTTGGTGCTGGATTTCTGAGCTGCAGTCACCTTCTTTAATACACCATGCAAGATTACAATAGAAGAGAACACCTCTATAGAAAATATCATTACTGCCATAAATGATGTCACAGCATAGTTACCCCTCCCATATACACAGAGCATTCCTAGAAAACTCTCTGTAAACCTCAATTAGTCGGCACCAGACTATTGTTGTCTATGCCTATGAGTCTGCTGTAAAGCATATAACAGAATCCTGGCTCTAGAACTCAAACAAAATAGTATTCTCCAGTTTACAACTAGAAAATAAAATCCAAGGAGACGTGGATTATAGATGTTGCTTTTAATGAGTCAAACCAAAAATTAAATACAGAAACAGAAATCTTAACATACATTCTACTGAGGCTGCATTCACACTCTG
The DNA here is from genome assembly GCF_040894005.1 of Engystomops pustulosus. Classification (NCBI taxonomy): domain Eukaryota; kingdom Metazoa; phylum Chordata; class Amphibia; order Anura; family Leptodactylidae; genus Engystomops; species Engystomops pustulosus. The sequence continues at coordinate 116,673,081 of NC_092412.1, forward strand.
ATTTGTCTGTAGATTATAAGGACACGTTGGGAGGATCCCCGACGTGTCCCTACAATGTATGGAACAGACGCATCCTGCTGATGTATGCTGATAAAGTGGTATCTGTCCTCCTGTGCTTTCCCCTCCCCTTTGAAAGGAGGGCAAGGAGTCAACATTGGCAATGTCAGGATGAGTGGTAGTGCATCCTATGTACCACCGCGGACGATGACATAATCCGACGCCTGGGACTGGAGTCTAAGTGGTACTCAGTTTTCACCAGAAGCAGGATGGACTTCTTGTGGCGTGGTACCACCAGGTTGTTCCACAGGCGCAGTGTTGGCCAAGGTGAATCATAAGGCAAACTTGTGGTCGGGGACAGACAGGAGGTCAGGAACACAATCGAGGTCACAATGAAAAATCAGGATACCGGGGGGGCTGCAGTACTGCTGCATCTGACCTCCATTGGCCTCCCCTGGGTGAATACGTCGCTCTTAATAACTCTTACTTCAGTAAAGGGGTATCATAAAAAGTAAAGAAACATCTCTGGACAGACTCAAGCATGCACCACATGCTAGGTCCATGCAGTCTCCAGCAAAACTGACCTCCCATGAAAGTAAATTATCCCACTATACTTTGACTTATAAACAAGCAAAGTATCTGCAGACTAGAATAGGAAGAGAAAGTATAAAATTTATATCTAAATTTGACAATATATTGTATTTTTCAATGTTATTGTGCTGAGACGAGTGGCTGGTGGGGAGGTTTCAGCAGCAGTCTGGGGCCTTATGTGATATGGGCATAGATATCAGATTTTTGTAATGCCTATTATTAATGTGTAAGTAAGCGGAACCTGACACTATGGCAGGGCCTGCATCCACACTATGGCTGCAATGGTACTTGTTGCGGCCAGAAACAGCTGCTCAAGTACTATCATTTCAGCAGACTCTGGGAGAATGTCATGACCGGGAATCTTTCCGGCACAAGTTGCACTTTGACCGTGGATGCGTGGCTGTGTCATGATGTCATCACTTGGCTGCACATTCCTTCCCACTTCCAGTCTGGTTGTACAAGCGGCAACAGCAACAATAGGACAATGACAAGGTAAGTAATTCGTTTTTTTTGCTTCGGCAACAGAGAGAGGGGTCCCAGTATATACAATTCAAGGGGGCATTTTGTATAGTGAGGGTGCCCCCATTTATAATGAGGAGGGCCCAAATAAGATTCATGCAGGGGGAGCATTGTGTATAATGAGGGCAGTCCAGTATATAAAATTCACAGGGAGAGGGGCATTGCGTAAAATGTGGTGGGTACAGTATATAAGATTCAAGGGGTAGGGGGCATTATGTATATTAAGGAGTACCAATATATAAAATTCATGGGGGAGATGGGACATTGTGTATAATAAGGGGGCCCAAAACTGCAAAATTCATAAGGTGGCATCGTTTGGAAAATACAAAGAGACGCCACAGTATATAAAATGTTTTTAGGGGGCAGTATTCAGAAATACATGTGTCAGCAGGGAGTTTCCCAGAAAACTAGCAGCATGTGATCTACTTTCCTTATATCCAAGTCCTGTTGCAGGGTGGAAAAAATTAAATTTTCATCTGAGCGGGAGCTGAACATGAAAGTCCATCTCAGCACGACCACTCCAATGTGATTGACTTCTTTCATTTCAAACTGTCCTGAATTTCTGGTGTGTTTTGCGCATGTGTTGTGTCCTCTGGATTCTGGCACATGCATAGTACACCACAGAGATAGGATGATGCAGCGGTAGATGTTCCCCCCATGTAGAAACCTTTAGTAATTTATTTGATCACTTATAAAGCTTCAGCTGCTTTGCACAGCAATTTTTATGAGTCTCATATATTCTTGTGGACCGCCACTGTAAATCAATAATTAAAATCAATCAGTAACATTACAGAAAGTCTCTGGGTAGCCCACAACGAATTTTTAACCAGGCATTACCATCCTCCCTATCAACGGAATGTGTACCTAACAAGCGGTATGGAGCTGGTTTTTGTATTTTTGTATTTATGTGGTAAATTCTATGGAAGGAAATTGGTTCTGGAGCAGTATATACGTACATAGCTTGCTTCCGCTGCTCTATTATGTACAGAGCTTTGTTTTGGTGCTTAAGGTGTGGGTATGAAGTTGGTCCTTTACTGTGTTTTTGTACGGCAGATAAGCCCTGATACGCCTCTGTAAATAGAAAATGAAAAATGTATGGCTTTCATGGAGGATTAAAAATGGAAATAGAAGAATTACCACATTGGGGCACATTTACTTACCCGGTCCCTGCGCGATCCCCAAGGTGCGTTGTCCGATGAGGATGAAGTCTGTCGCGATTTAACCGGATCGTGCACCCGAGATCCTGCATGTGTCACTTCCCCGCTCAGGTCTGCCGGAGTTCACCTTCTTTTTCCCTGTGTATGTGAGTGCATGTCTTGTGACACAATTTCGGGCATAGTCCGAGTTGCATGAAAGGCGATTGCACCAAAATCTGATCACGTGCGCCAAAAACCCCTGTTAAATGCGCAGCAAAACGGAAATAGTCGGGAAACCCGATGAAAATGCAGTCCGCGGACCTTTAGTGAATGTGCCCCATAGTGTATTGGGATTCAGCCTGCCTTCTCCCATGGATTGGATCCCCGCATGCCATGCAATAAATCAGATCCTCCTGGTAAGCGGCATGTGGGTTGCCTTTAATGCAGGTAACGAGTTGATTAGGAGCCTCTAACTGTAAGAGTCAAAACTCTTAAAGGGAACCCGTCACCACATTTTTCACAAATAAAGATAGTGACAGGTTCCCTAGTAACTTGGGCTGAATCCAGCAGCTCCTCTCCATCCAACTCTGTATGCAGCTGTAATGTCATGTGACCAGGGTGTCAATATCACAGGTCCTTTAGCTTTTTAGCATTAGAAAACTGTACACCAAGCATATATCTCATGAAATCACAGCAGATTGTATCACATGAAATCACAGCAGCTTTCATAGGGATGAGTAGAAATCCATGCAGACTGCTGTGATTGTTTTATGTGGCCAGATATGTACATGGGGTACAGTTTGCTAATGTTAAGTAGCTTAAGGATTTGTGATGAAGACACTCTGGTCACATGACATTAGGCCATGCCCCACAACTTGCTCCAAAGATGCATAGATATCAGGCAAGATTATAAATTTGATTTTATGGGAATCTGAGGGGAACTATTTTTAGCTAAAAGAAGGGTGTCAGATACTTACTAGGGCTCTATAGGAACTTTCCACTACCTGTATTTGTGAAAAACATGGTGACAAGTTCCCTTTAACTCTTTAAGGACCTGGCCCTTTTTTGTTTTTTCATTTCTATTTTTCACTCCCCACAATCAAAAATCTATAACTTTTTTTTTTACACCTAAAGAGCTGTGTGGCGGCTTGTTTTATACGTTACAAACTGCTCTTCATATTGATGGTATTAATTCTTCCATGCTGTGTACTGGGAAGCGGGAAAAAAAATCCAAATGCAGTGAAATTGGTGAAAAAAACGCATTTCAACGTTTTCTTGTGGGCTTGGATTATACGGCTTTCACTGTGCACCACAAATGACATGTCTACTTCCTTTTTTGGGTCATTGCAATTATGGGGATACCAAAATTGTATAGGTTTTATAATGTTTTCATACATTTCAAAAAATTAAAACCTGCGGTACAAAATTTTTTTTCAGATTTTGCCATCTTCTGGCGCTAATAACTCTTTCATACTTTGGTGTACGAAGCTGTGGGTGGTGTCATTTTTTGCGACTTCTGATAAAGTTTTCAATGCTAGCATTTTTAGGGCTGTATGAACTTCTGATCACTTTTTATTGAATTTTTTATATTTTTCAAAATAGCAAAAAAGTGCCATTTTCAAATTTGGGCGCTATTTTCTGTTACAGGGTTAAACGCAGAGAAAAAAACGTTATTATATTTTCATAGATCAGGAATTTATGTAAGCAGCGATATCTGATGTGTTTATGATTTTTACTGTTTATTTATATTTATATCAGTTCAAGGGAAAGGGGGGTGATTTGAATTATTAGGTTTTTTAAAACTTTTTTTAATTTAACTATTTTTGAGACTCCCTAGGCTACTTTAACCCCAAGTTGTCTGATTGATCCTATCATATACTGCAAGTATGGCAGTATATGGGGATTTTCCGGGGAGCGATGATCTCCAACAAGATAGCGCCGCATGGGCTTTTTAAAGCCACCGGCACCTTTTACGGCGGCGATGTGCTGGTTAACACCCGCGATCAGCCAGGGATAAAATAATTATTCCCTTCACTTTACTCCATGTATGCACTACACAAATATCAGTATATATATATATATATATATATATATATATATACACACACATATATCACAAGTGATTCAAACTGTTTGTTTGACTGTAGGGTCAAAACTTACTGATTCACTTTAAACCCTTCAACACCAGGATGTAACGCTCTTACTTTGCTTTACTGTGCTACTGTAAAAGCAATATTCATTCTCTAAAGTGGTATTGCCGAGTGAACATTCTTAGTATCATAGTCTACTTTATCTTCCTTATACTTACAATTCTTCAACTGTATGTTAATAAAAAAAAAAGTGTATCTGAGCAAAGATAATTTCCCATAAATGTGATAATATGGTCCCTAAGAAATGGAGGACAGCTGTACGTGGATACGTCCACCACTGCTAGAGTGAGGTCGCAAAGAAATTAATAGATTGTGCATATGAAAGATAGTGTATATCCTGCAGTAATCAACTCTGAATCAACTGGAATACCCCTTTACGTCATGGGCAGGATTGATGTTCCAATGTCACACAGGCCGAACTGCTATCCTTAATGTCTCTATGACTCACATAACTCCAATATTACACTCACATCTTTCAGAATCATGTGCATACTCCTTATCTACCATCCAAAACAGCTAAAATTCAAGCTGGAGATTTATTAATGTGTTTGTCTTTAGAGTAGTGCAGAGTAGAACTAAACAGTTCTGTTGCACCAGATTAATCATTGTGTCTGATGCTGGATAATTAAACTGGTGCTTTAAGACTGGCGAGAAGAGAGATGAGCGGACCTGAGCTTTCCATACGGTTCAGGCTACAGGTGCATCCTTCGCTTATTGCCATGTCGCCAGTTCGGCCGCTAATCCAGCGAATTGATGGTCCTAGCCAACTAGCTATATGGCTTTGATTGTCCAGGGGGAAAGTACGGGTCCATTCATCTCTATTGGAGAATCATACTTTGCACCTCTTATTAGTTGGTCTAGTTTGCTGCGCCACCATATTGAACATTAAAACAGCACTTTAGGTGCAAATTACTCCAGCTATTTTGGTGTAGACCATGTGTTGGGTTGCCTGTAGTCTGCAGCATCTGCATAATATTACTTTCATTACTCCTATAAATACATAGGGGGTCATTTACTAAGGGCCCAATTCTCGTTTTCCCGACGTGTTACCCGAATATTTCCGATTTTCCCTGTATTGGCCCGGGTTTTTTGCGCAAGCGATCAGATTGTGGCGCATCGGTGCTGGCATGCACGCGACGGAAATCGGGGGTGTGGCCAAACGAAAACCCGACGGATTCGGAAAAACCGCCGCATTTTTTTTTTAAAAAAGTGTCAATCGGCGCGTGCTTACCTTCACTCAACCCGGCTCGGTGTACTCCAGTGCGTTCCAATGCTCTTCAGCGCAGCAGCGACATCTGGTGGACGTCGGAGGAACTGCCTTAGTGAATCGCTGGAAGACCCGAATCCACCGCAGAGAATGCGCCGCTGGATCGCGAATGGGCCGGGTAAGTAAATCTGCCCCATAATGCTGTTCACTAACTTTCCTCCCTGACAATTTCAAGTGAGAACATTTCCTGGCATTCCAGTTTCTGCACTCCGATATCTACCTGATTTTCCATGTGTTTTTGGTGGAATAATCTCCTGTTAGTGTGGTACAAGTTAAGGTAAGGTTCACAAATGAAGGGTGAAGAAAAATAATTCTGATAGAATAAACTATAGAACTTTTTAATTATGTAAAACCTCCCAGTTCAATATAATGGAGAACAAGACATGCGCATATTTTCTATGCAGCGTCAATCAGTATTTGAAAGAAGAAAAAAAACTGTTTTTGATGGAATAGTTCTTTTAGCTTAGTGTTCTGTACTCAGCATGATATCAGTTTAATTTGCTCATGCTTATATATGCACTCACAACTTCTCATTACATCCAACTAACTGCTGTGTGCCAGAAGCTGTAAGTTGCAGGAGAGTTCTGCTCTCCACACATCTGCCAAGCTACCCACACACCACCAAAATAGACACAGCTTGTACTGTGAAGCAAGTATTTTATTTATAGAGTTTCTGCATCGTCTGCTCACTTTTTCTGCAATTTCATTGAACCAAACAACATAATGCAATAGAGGATAAATGAATAGATGAAGACCTGGGAAGAAGGTACATCCTCTTTGAATTCTTTAGTTTCTATTGCATAATAAAGGTAAAGCGCAACAAGTTTCAGCAAGTCAATAGAAAGTTAGCTACCAGATGTTGTACTGCGCCACTGGTAGATGAGTGGGCCAAAGCTTTCTTCGTCATAAACTCTCCCCAGAAAGAGAGAAAGGCCCCCAAAAGCTCCCTGGATTGAAAAAAAAAATTATGGTTGCTGCAGCACTTTATCTCTGTTTGAAAAAAACACATGCATAACAGATGCTTGTCTAACTTAACATAAAGGATGACATAAAATGTACATTTTTAATTGATACGTTAAACCTTGGTTCCTTAATTTTATTTAACGGAGGTAAGGAACAGATGTTTGAACAGTAATGTGAACTTAGCCTAACAGGATAGACATCTAAAATCAAGTGAAGGTGCCCTATGCAGAAGTAACATAATGAAGAGGCAAAAATGGAATTAGCTTCTGAATGTTTACCCACAATTTCTTGTATTTACTGTAATATGTCCACAGTAAATTACATTTTTTTTAAAGGCATATGGCACAGAGTTGAGGATTATGGTATGTGCGCAATGTGTATATATTGGTCTGTCATAACAAAGCCTTCTCTGTCATGTAAGAGATGGAGGCAGGCACAGCCCACATGAATGTACAAATTTGTGGACTCATCATTACAAGCCACTTACAAAGGCTGCAGCCAAATATACAATTAATCCTGTCTACAGTGCAAGGAGCACTTATCTATGGAATTCGGAAGTTATCATTAAGAAGTGAGTGGTACCGCTTGTTTAACATCATACACTTATCTACAGCAATTCTACTCTGTATTTACAACTTACATTATATATGCTACATGCCAACCGCAGAAATGCAACTAGCATGAAAGATAAAAAGGAGAATATAGTCTTTGTATTAAGAGAAAATAAAGAAATATCATGCACACAAAGGGGGAAATTTATCAGAAGTAACTGAGAGGAGAACTGTCCTAGTTGCTTATGACAACCAGAGCTCAGTTTTCATTTTCCCACAGACATTGATAAAATGAAAGCTGAGCTCTGATTGGTTGCTGTAAGCAAGTAACAACAGTTCTGATCTCAGACACTTCTTATAAATCCACCCCCCAGAGTTTATAATCATGTTAATTAAAATGTCCTAATGTTGTACAGCCTGAAGAACACTGACAGACTTCTAAATCCAAATAATCATAGAACACCGCTTTCAACGCCTTCACACTCCGCGGCATTTAACATGCCTTTGGGGGTCTTTCCTCCACGATCGCCCCCCCCCCCTGCGCGCCGTTTTTTCGGGGGGCACCGATCGTTGCTATGGCATCTCTGGGGTCCGATTGCTTTTTCATGTCTCATGGTAGAACAAGTAAAAAAGTTAAAAAATAAATGTTATTCAATAAAAAATAAGTTTATAAATCAATAAAAATGCCCATAAGCCCCAAAACATATAAAGAGACATATAACACTCAAAAAAGTCTAAATCATAACACAAACCCAACACATATAGTATCACCGTTCCGTAACAATCTGTAAAATAAAATTAAATAATTATTGAACCCGTACGATGAACGCCGTAAAAAGAAAACTTTAAAAACTTGCCAAAAAATATGATTTTTACCTATTGAATCCCACAAAAAATGCAATAAAAAGTGATCAACAAAACATATGTACTCCAGAATGATACTGTTGCAAAGTACAACATATCCCACAAAAAACAAGCCATCAACTAGCTCCGTAGCCAAAAAAGTAAAAATGTTATGCCTCTTGGAAGGTGGCGATGCAAAAATGTTAGATTTCCCCCACATTAGGGTTTTATTTGGCAAATTTAGTAAAACATAAGAAAAAATATTCAAGTCTGGTATCCCCGTAATCGTATCGACCCATAGAATAAAGACAACATGATTATTAGGCTATACGGTGACCACGAAAAAAAAAAGTAAAAAATCCAGTACAGAATTCATGCTTTTCTACTCGTGACCTCAAAAAAGGTCCTAAATTTTCAACAATAGGGGATACCAACCCCAAAATGGTAACACTGAAAAAAGCATCTCGTCCATCAAAAAAAATGCCATCACATGACCCCAATAACAAAAAAACTAAAATTTTATGGACTACAAAAGGTGCCAATGAGGAAACTAAAATCCTGGCAGCTGCAGGTCCCTCCTTCCCTTCTGCGCCTCGCCGTGCGCCCATAAAATAAGTCACGGCCACATGTGGGGGGTCTCTGTAATCGGGAGAAATTTCATAACAAATTGTATGGTGGGTTTTCTCTTTTTATCTTTTGGAAATGTGTAAATTTTAGGGCTAAATGAACGTATAACCGACAAAATTGACCATTCTAAATTTCACCTCCATTTTGATTCAATTACTATGAAGATCTCAAGGGGTTAGCAATCGTCATAAAAGTTGTTTCTGATAGTTTGTGGGGTGCAGATTTGAAAATGGGTTGATTATATAGGGGGTTTTAATGCTAAATATTTAAAATTTCAATCAAAACAGTATTTATCACCAAAATAGTACATTCTGAAAATAAGGAAAATTGATAATCTATTTGTAAACTGCGTGACAAAATAAATTATCCAGACATTTAAAAAATTATGAAAATGTAAAGTAGACTTTCAAAAATGGCAAATTTTTTGTGTATCATTCTTTCTTTTTTTTTTGTAAATAAACACAAAACTTATCTGCCAAAATTTACCACTAAAACTAAGTACAACATGTGGATAAAAACAATCTCAGAATCGCTTTGATAAGTAACAGTGTTCAAAAGTTATAACCATATAAAGCGTGGCAAGTCAGAATCCATAAAATGGGACTGAGCCTTAACCCCTTATCACCGACACTAGTTTTCAGACTCGATTTTTCAAATCTGACAAGTCTCACGATAATTGGTTATAACTTCGGAACGCTTTAACATATCCCGGTGATTTTGAGAATGTTTTCTTGTGATACATTGTACTTCATGTTAGTTATAAAATTTAAGTGATAAGTTTTGCATTTCGTTCTGAAAAAAAGTGAAAATTTGGCAAAAGTTTGTAAAAATTCTCCATTTTCCAAGTTTGAAATGTTCTGGTTTCCAGACAAGATGTAAAACTACCCAAAAAGTTTGATAATTAACATTTACAGAATATCTGCTTTATGTTGGGATGATAATTTATGCTTCCGGTCATTTTTCTAGGATGTTATGAGGTGCAGAACTTTAGGTGCGATTTTTCTTATTTTCATGAAAATTGCCAAAACTCACATTTTGAGGGACAACTCAGCTTTCAAGTGACTTTGAGAGGCCTAAATAATAGTAAAACCCCATAAATTACCTCACTATAGAAACTTCACCCCTCAACGTATGTAAAACAACTTCTATTAAGTCTATTAACCCTTTAAGTGTTTCACATGGGTTAAAAAATATGGACCTGCGATTTAGAAACTATTGAATTTTTTTGGAAAATACATTCATTTAGGCCAAAACTGAAATTTTCAGAATAAATTAAATGATGAAACGCACTGCAACGCTTGATGCCCAATTCCTCCCGAGTGTACTGATACCCCATATGTGGTGGTAAACTGCTGTATGGGCGCACGGCCGGGCATAGAATGAATGGAGGCGCCATTCACAGCAGATTTGTATTGTCACATTGTACGACCTATAAGTTTTTATTTTTTTTGGTAATACAAACATATGAGGGCTTATTTTTTATGGGATGAGATACAATGTATAGATAATTTATTTTGTGAGTCTAAAGCTTATTCTTGAGATTTTATTAACTATTTCAAGGGGGACACAAACAAAATCATCAATTTTTATTTTGGATTGTTAGCATTTTTTTTCCCCCCGCTCACCGTAATGTAAAAATAATTTTTTATCTTTATTCTCTGGTTCACTACGATTGCGGTGATACCTCATTTATATAGTTTTTCTTATTTTTGCTTAATTTTCCTGAGCAAAACCAATATTGGAGAAAATCGCATTGTTTTTACTATTGACAAATTTTCAGGGCCATAACTTCTGTATTTTTCTGTTGTCAGATCTGATTGAGGGCTTATTTTTTGCGAAAACAGTTGTTCTTTTCAGTCGTATCATATTAGGGAACGTAACTTTTTTTGATCACTTTTTAGAACATTTTTTGTGATGGTGTTTGATGAAAAATTGTATATTATGGGAAGTTTTCCGAGTTTTTTTTTTACGTAGTTCACCGAGCGGGTTCAATATTGATTTAGATTTATTGTACAGATTAATACGGACGCGGTGATACCAAATATGTATGTTTTTGTGTTTTATTTACTGTATATGCATTTTATGTGTTACTGGGGAGATTATGGGACTTTTATTTTATTTATTTATTTAATTATATTATAAAAAGTTTTTTCTACTTCTTGGCTTGAATAAGCGATTATCCGATCGCTTATTCAAGCCTTTACACTGCAATACACTTGTGTAAGTAACTAGTAACTAGTGTAAGTAACTAGTAACTTGTATTGCAGGTCACTTGTCGGGACCCGGGGCAGCGGCAGGAGGGATCTGATCCCCCGGTACGCACAACGGGGGGGTCCGATCCGCGGGGGACACATGCACGCCGCGGTCATGCTTGACCGCGGCGTGTAAGGGGTTAAACACCCGGGATCGGAGTTTTTCCGATCCCGGGTGTTAGTGCCAGGTCTGGGCTGTGATATCACAGCCCGACACCGGCACTATACTGACCCGATGTCCCGAAATCTTCTTCTGACGCGGCGCCGTAGAAAGGCGTCTCGTCAGAAGAAGTACCCTTAATGACCGACGTAGAATCCCGATAGGGCGGTCATTAAGGGGTTAAGCTACAAAATGGCTGCTTCCTTAAGGGGTTAAATACACAAAAAGAAAACAAAGCATTTAATATGCCCACAAGAAGGACCCTATTTATTGGACTTCTTACAAGACATGGGGGCACATTTACTAAGGGTCCGCAGCCGCGAATCCGTCGGGTTTTTACCGAATATTTCCTCTTTGCGCTGTATTTCATGGAATTGTGGCGCACACGATCGATTTTTGGCGCAATCGCGTCGACTTTCGCGCGACAGAAATCGGGGGGCGTGGCCACCGGACAACCCGAAGGATTCGGAAAAACCGCAGAATTTAAAAAGCCATTTGTGTCGCAAGATCAAGCACTCACATACACCAGAAAAAAGCAGGTGAACTCCAGCGGACCTCGGCGCAGCAGCGACACCTGGTGAATATCGGCGCACGGACCTTAGTGAATCCCAGCAGAACCCGAATCAGCGTCGGAGAACCCGCCGCTGGATCGCGACTGGACCGGGTAAGTAAATGTGCCCCATGGTGTTCAGGGTTCATGTACACAAATGAAAGTAAATTAGCTTTAGCCCACTCCTCTACCAGTGGTGCAGCACAACATCTGGTAGCTAACTTTCTATTGACTTTCTGAAACTTTTTGCACTTTACTTTTATTATGCAACAGAAACTAAAGAATTCAAAGAGGATGTACCTTCTTCCCAGGTCTTTATCTATTCATTTATCTTCTATTGCAATATTCCATGCCTTGTAGTGAAATTGGAGAATAAATGCATTTGCACCATTTTCTTGTGGGCTGGTATTTTATGGCTTTCAATGTGTGCCCCAAATTACATGTCTACTTTATTCTTTGGGTCAGTACCAAATGAATACAGGTTTTATGGGTAAATCATTTTATTGAAAGTACTGTGCATAGAAAGTATACAACATGCGCATTGCTTGCGCAGAAATAAACAGAATACAGATTAAAACAATAATTCACAGGAAATAATGTGTCACATGAGCACAGATATAATTGTATCTTAATAATTGTTAGGCTAGTGCAAGAATAAACCAAAACATCAAAAAACAACAGAAAATGAGGGGATTGACAAAGACAAAGGGTAGAACAGAAGGGCAACACATAGGGAGTTCATGATACAGAAATAGAAAAAATGGAGAGGGCCAGGTGGGTGCGCTTGTAACCAAACAGAAATCTCCAAATGTAGTAAATTACACGATATATCCACTGCTACTAATAAATATCGTGTAATTTACTACATTTGGAGATTTCGGTCACCGGTTTTCGGAGGGCCTACGAGTTGCTGCAGTAACCTAAGAATATAACCTCCGCACTAACAAGGATCCTTCCCCCCACTGGATCTCTAATACCACTTGTACCCAAGTGGTTACCAGGTGAGCCTCCACCTTTCTCACCGTAATCGGAACCCACTTGTCTCTACGTTATTACGCGAGGCGCCGTCCTCTTCCGTTGTTTTTGTTTTTTCTTTCTTTACATAGGGAGTTCAGGGTGGGGGGTGACAAGGACTAAGTAATGACAATTAAAGGGGTATTCTTGTCTGGGCATTCACATTCAGTTTGATTAATCTGCCATTAATAAACATTTCTTCAATTGGATGTTATTAAAAAAAATGTTCCCGTGCAGGTAATTTCTCATAAATGTAGTCATGTTGTCCCTTAGAAATTTGATAGCTTCCTCGGATACGGCCACCTCTGCTGGAGGGATTGCACAAATAAACAAAAAGTTTTTATATATGAAATGTCCGGGAGTTACTGCATGTCCCACAGCCGTCCTGTGGTAATGATCGCTGAATGCATGTGGTCAGGCAGGGCTCAAGTAGTGCATGTCTGGCCACTGCTGCCTAAATGTGACGTGGTCGTAACCGAGGAAGCTATCTCGTTTCTAAGGGACAACAAGGCTATGTTTATGAGAAACTATGTTCACACAGAAATTTTTTTTTTAATAACATCCAATTGAAGAAATGTTTATATATGGAAGATGAATGAAACTGAATGTGAATGCCGAGACGAGAGTACCCCTTTAAGTATCTCCTAAAGAGAGCCAAGAGGTCATGGCTGCAGATGTCTGGAATGTGGACCAAGAAGACCAAACCTTATGAAATGTGGTGATTTTATCGTTTATCTATTTTATCTAGCTCCTCCATTCTCATGATATGGTTGAGACAATCTACCAATTCTGCCCTGGATGGCGGAGAAGGGCTAATGACGTGGTATAACCGTACAAGCTGCACTCAAAAAATGTCCCCTTTTTAGCTTTTGTAACAGAATAAGGAAATAACGATAGTAAAGCTAATTCCAGAGAAGGGGAAATCACCTCCCCACTCACAGAGTAATTATGGGGCATCCCCACCAAGTATGTAATTGCGATACTGTATCGGAAAGGTATCGCCAACAAGATTAGTCTACCTCAGGGTAGGTCTGCCTTGGTGGGCAAAGATTCCAGGTGGGCTCGCACGTCCCGAGAATCGTGCGCCATAGCCATCTTGGATCTGCACACCACGCTGCTGGAGGACTCAGCCGAGTCAAAATAAGAAGCGATGGAGCCGCAGTCGCCTGTATGACTCTCGCTAGAGGCTCTGGTCTTTCTCCTGTTTCCCATATGGTGAAAAATTCCGGGTTCGCTATGTTATGGAGGGTAACGGGAGTAGTCAGGCCCGGGAGCTCAGCAGCGGCACGTCTTCACTCCTCCATGCGCAAGCCACGCACCTTAATACAAGTTTTATAATGTTTTCATACATTTACAAAAATGAAAACCATCCATTCAAAAAAAAAAATCTTTATTTTTCCATCTTCTGGTGCTAATAACTTTTTCCATACTTCAGTGTAAAGAGCTGAGTGCAGTCTCATTTTTTTAAAGATGACATTTTCAATGCTACCATTTTCAGGACTGTACTGGCTTTGGGTCACTTTTTATAAAATTTTTGTATATTTTGCAAAATGGCAAAAAAGTGGCATTTTCAACTTTGGACTCTATTTTACGTTAGGGGGTTAAACGCTGAGAATAACAGTTATTATATTTTTATAGGTTGGACATTTTGGGATGCGACGAAATCTAGCATGTCTGATTTTTGCTGTTTATTTAAATTTATATCAGTCCTAGAGAAAGGCGGGTGATTAGAATTTTAAATTTTTTTTACTTTTTTAATTATTTTTTTTAACTATTTTTAATTTGACCCTAGATTATTTGTTATATCAATAGATGTTTATTTTATTAATACTCAAGTCATAAAAGACATTCAAAAAACAGATGATATGATACAGATGGAAATGTTACCCCATTTAACCCAATGTGTGCAAGGTTGTAAATTGCTATTACAATACATATGTGTAATGAGGTGAGCTATGGCCTATGCAAAAGGTATCCAGTAACGTGTGCATGTAAAAGGGCAGACCAAGTCTAAAATATATAAGATGAAGCTCACCAGCATGGCTGGCCATTGCACTCCGGTATCTGGGGTAACGTGGTCCCCGACGCACGTTTTGTCTTGGAATAGCTATTCCCAGATGAAGGCTTGACAGCTAAAACCGGTGTCAGACCACAGCTGCAGCCGGATACTCTCTCCCCACACACTGACACGGAGGGGAAGATGGCTGAGGAGCAAGCGGACCCCAGTCCCGCCATAGAACAGCCTCCTAGAGATTCTGCCTCCCCCTCATCTGCAATTGGATGCCTGCCAGCTCGGCTGGAGGCCCCTGACTGGTCTCACCGGCCTGATCCTCAGCCCCAGCAGAGCTGCAACTCCCAGGTACTGCCTTCCCTTCCTCTTGCTCTGACCATAAGCCTCCCTAGGGCCACATCAGAGTCTCCTGGGACGCCAAGTAAGGTGGCACAGGAGCCCTATGCAGCTCCCCTTTCATCAATTGGCCCCTCATGGGCTGAAGAAGTGGAGAGCCAACAGCAGGGCCTGGCTGTAACAACTGAGACAAGGAGGTCTCAACAGCAGTCAACTTCTTCAGATGCTCACAGTGGCCCTAGATTAGCTGCATCGCCTGCTCCCCACTCCCCAGTCCTG
Source organism: Engystomops pustulosus (assembly GCF_040894005.1). NCBI lineage: Eukaryota > Metazoa > Chordata > Amphibia > Anura > Leptodactylidae > Engystomops > Engystomops pustulosus. The sequence goes on from NC_092412.1 coordinate 116,688,327, forward strand.
TGGCCTGACACAGGAGATGATTGGCCGGCAACACCCTCAGCTCATACCCCGGCTCCCTCTCCTAGGCCCTCACAGGGTGAGAATCCGTTCCCTGTCCCTTCTACAGGGCAAAGTATACTTGTTCCAGCCTTCTCTCCGGATGGCACTTCAACCACCCATCACTATATGTGGTCTCAAGAGTTTGGTGCCCTGGCTGAATTACGTGCTCTAAGTTCACATCTCCGTACCATACCTACCAGAGATGATATGGAAAGTTACGTGGCTAGATTGGAGCAATCCTACACTGCAGAGCTAAACATGGTGCGGGAAGAGGTTCAACAATTAGGAGCTAGGGTCTCCTCAACAGAGGAAGCTCATAACACGCTCACTGAGCGGTTGAATACGCATGACGCTGCCATATCTACACATGCATTCCAATTACAATACCTGGCAGATCAGCTGGATGATGCTGAAAACAGAGGCTGCCGCAACAACATTAGGGTGCGAGGTCTCCCAGAGACTGTGGAAGCTCCTATGCTACATGATACTCTGCGCCAAGTATTCAATTCCTTACTTGAAGTGCCGGCAGACACACCACTGGAATTGGATCGAGCCCATCGTTCTCTTCAGGCTCGCCCTTCGATACACGACCAGCCCCGGGATGTCATATGCCGGATACACCGCTACCAACTTAAAGACACCATCATGTCTAAAGCACGCCTAGCTGGAAACATCGCTTATCAAGGGACTAACCTTCAGTTACTGCCAGATCTTTCCCGGTTGACTTTGCTCAAACGGAGAGCCTTTAAGCCCCTATTGGATGAATTACGGCGAAGAGACATTCCTTACACTTGGGGATTTCCGTTCCGCCTACAGATAAGACGAGCGGACCGAAGATATACTGCGAGCCACCCCAGAGACATTGCTACTCTAGCTGCTGCATTGGATATCTCAGCCCCGGTCATCACGGAGTGGCCTGGCCTACCCACACCTGGGCATCTGGTGAACCCTCCTCCCTTAGGGGAACCCCCTCGACAGCGAGCACGTCATGGCCCTGGGCGTAGGGGGCCTCGTCGGGGGCAAGACCCTGGGCCTCAGCCTATGGGCTGATTTCTCCTATCTCTCTGTCTTTGTTAATGGAGAACTGCTGATACACTGTACACTAGATGCCTCTTTATGTGTTTTAAGTACTTGCATTTTATGTTGGCATGGAAGGCCCGCACTGGGCTATGGCCTTTAAGCAGGCATCCAGCCGAACTGGGTCTAGTGGGCAGTGCCTTATCGTTTCAATACTGTTTTGATCCGGATTAGATATTAGAACTCCTTCTATCATTTATCCTGTTATTCCCCCTCCTCCTCCCAGTCCCTGTCCCCCCCCCCTCACCCACTCCCCTTAATGCTGGATACGTTCAGAGGTAACAATATTTTCTCTTTGTGTAAGATTCGGTTGCGACGGGGGGCGGCGGTATCCTCCACAGTTAGTTTACTACCCACAGGGGATTCCGTGGCCAGCTGGTCTGTCTGCGGTATTGTAGCTGTTATTTCCCCAACGCAACTTTTGTAGTTTTGTGTTAGTATTGTTGTTTTTTCTTTTTTCTTTTCGCTCTCTCTCTCTTCAGATGGATGCCTTAAAATTTTGCTCTTTTAATGTCAGGGGACTGAACGTCCCTCAGAAACGTTCACAAATTTTGTATGACATGCATAAGCGACGTGTAAATATTTTGTTCTTACAGGAGACTCATTTCAAGTCCACCAGCGTGCCAAATATCCGGGATCGGAATTACCCGCACTGGTTCCACAGCGCCAACCCGGAGGCGAAATCTAAAGGAGTATCGATAGCCCTTCATAGGTCTCTGCCTCACGAAGTAATCGCCTCACAGACGGATGACTCTGGTCGTTTTGTCTTCTTGAAGGTAAAGGTCATGGGACAAGTGTTGACTCTCGCCACCTGGTACTTACCTAACCACAACCCTATCTCAAGTTGTAAGACATTCTTAGCAGCACTTTCGGAGTTTGCCGAAGGTCATTTAGTGATAGGAGGAGATTTTAACTTCCCACTAGATCCTTCAGTTGACACCTCGACAGGCCGGAGCTCCATTTCCCAAAGTCAGATTAGATCCCTTAAACGTGACTTACAGGCCCTCCAGCTATTGGACATATGGCGTATTCTACATCCCAATGTCAAGGATTATTCATATTTCTCGCCCGCGCATAGCTCTTATAGTCGAATTGACTTTTTTCTCATGAGCCACAATGCACTGACTTGGGCCCCTACAGCAGAAACGGGAAACATACTATTCTCAGATCATGCCCCTGTATTTCTGACATTGACACTGCCACAAAACACCCGCCCCCCATGGACTTGGCGGTTAAATGATAATCTTCTGAGGGACTCCCTATGCACTACTGACATTAGGGAATGCATCAATACCCATATCCAGACACAAGCAGCCAATAACATAACCCCTTTACCACATCAATAGGAGAGTCTCAAAAGTAACCTAATGGACATATTTGTTAGACATGGTACTCGCCTCAAAAGAGAGAACCTTGCCCGGGTGGAGACCCTCACTTCTCAAATACAGAGCCTTGAAATTCGCCACAAGGCCTCCTTATCCCAGGAGGTACTGGCTGAACTAATGCTGGCCAGGGAATCCTTGAGATCAATTATAGATCAGAAATACCTCCAACATAGGGCACGATTCCAAAGTTATTTATACGATCACGCAGATAAGTGTGGCCGCCCCCTGTCCCGACTTCTACATCCCAGAACCCTCACTTCATACATACCCAAGATCAAGAGCTCAGGGGGGACGGAGGTTTACCACCCTGCTGATATGTGTGACAGTTTCTCCTCATACTACTCTTCCCTGTATGCCTTGAAGGAACCTGCCTTGCATAAGGCGGATCCCTCGTATGAGGCCCAGGTAAACTCGTACATGTCTGAAACCAGCCTACCTTCCTTACCTAGAGAGGTAGTTGACGCTCTAGAACAGGAAATTGAACCAGCGGAGGTCTCAGCTGTCATTAAACTCACCCCAGCAGGGAAAAGCCCTGGCCCGGATGGATTTACGCCAGCCTTCTACAAACAATTTAGGGAATTATTGTCTCCATTGTTGGCTAAGGTTTTTTGCGCTGTCTCTGTGAACTCTGAGTTCTCGGCCCGGGCCTTGGAGGCTCATATTAGTATGTTGCCCAAACCGGGGAAGGACCCTTCTCTCCCCGCCAGCTACCGTCCCATCTCTTTGATTAATGTGGACGTCAAACTGTTTGCTAAAATTTTGGCGGAGAGACTGGCCCCTCACCTGCCTTCGATAATACACACCGACCAGGTGGGATTTGTCCAGGGAAGGGAGGCCAGAGATAACCTGAACAAGACTTTCCTTCTAATGTCTCAGGCGCGAGCAAGGTCACTTCCGGCCTGCTTGTTGTCTATTGACACAGAAAAGGCTTTCGATCGCGTCCACTGGGGTTTCATGGAGGCAGCGCTGAAGCAGATAGGTATAGGCCCAAATTTTTTAGGGAAAATTCTTGCATTGTACTCCAGCCCAACTGCAAAAGTTAGGGTAAATGGTAATCTATCTTCTTCATTTAAGATCAGAAATGGGACTAGACAGGGGTGCCCTCTATCCCCTTTGCTATATGTAATAGTAATGGAGCACTTGGCTGTTGCCATAAGGAACAACCCCAATATCCATGGCATTCATATGGGTTCCCGTCATTGCAAGGCAGCATTATATGCTGATGATTTATTATTATACGTGTCACAACCGAGGCTTTCCTTTCCATCCCTCCTCCAGGAATTTAAGAGATACAGCATACTCAGTAATTTTAAAATTAATTACTCCAAATCAGAGGCTTTAAACATATCCCTTCCTCAGGCAGAGGTGCAACACATAATGGATAGTTTCCCGTTTCAGTGGCAGCAGACCTCCATTCGGTATCTGGGCATTTCGGTTCCTACTGAACTGTCTAGATTATATACCCTCAACTACCTACCCCTTCTGGAGCGCACCCTGGGAGACCTGCAGCGTTACAATAGAAAGAAACTGTCATGGTTTGGTAGGATTAACGTCCTCAAAATGGATATTCTCCCTCGATTCCTGTATGTGTTCCAGGGTGTGCCCATTAACCCCCCAGCTACATTTTTCAGAACACTGCGCTCTGCCATGTTAAGATTTATATGGGGCTCCGGTAGGCCCAGAGTGAGTTGGAAGGTTCTCGTCCGCCACAAGTCCAGAGGGGGCGCAGGTCTTCCGGATCTTAAAATGTACCATCAGGCCTCAATGATCATGAGACTCCTAGACTGGCATTTCCATTCCACAACTAAACAATGGGTGTCCTTGGAACAAACCTACTCTCCGGTTTTACTCAAACTCCTCCCGTGGATTTCCCTGGAGTCTGTTTCTCCCCTCCCTCCTCAGGCTACCCTTTTGAAAGACACCTTGCGGCTGTGGAGATTGTTGATCTCTAGAGGGACCCTATCCCGTCAACATAGCCCTCTCACACCAATATTCCGAAATCCTGGTTTTCCTCCTGGAATGTCAAAGTTGTCGTTCCTGGGATGGGGAATCCTTGACGACCCCAGAATATATGATATCCTAAAAGGCTCTCCCTTACCAACCCTGGCAGATTTTCATCCGCACCCCGTAGTGACTAACCCATCATGGTTTGAGTACTCACAGCTTCGATCCTTCATGGCTAAAGCTGGCTCCACTGCCGCATATACGGATTCCCTTACAGAATTTGAGGGATTGTTTCGCTTATCGTCCGCTCCTTCCCACGTTATCTCACAAATTTATTCACTTCTGTCCCAGGGTCCTGACATAGCTGAGCTCTCCTTTGTTAGGGGATGGGAGCGTGACTTAGACCATGCCCCGTCAGAAGAGGACTGGCAGCGCTCCTTCCTCTTTACCCACAAATTGTCCTCCGCTTGTGCTGCTCAGGAAAAGGGTTATAAGATTGTGTCTAGGTGGTACCGGGTGCCGACAGTGCTCCACTTGGCTTTTCCCTCCGTTTCAGATTCTTGTTGGCGCTGTGGAAAGGAGAAGGGCGATATGCTGCACGTCTGGTGGACTTGCGATGCCCTCCGAAGCTTCTGGGACCAGGTATTTGCTACATACCGGCAGATGACAGGCATGCAGGTGACAGCCTCCCCGGAGGTAGCATTGCTGTCAATGCTCCCAGGACCCATTAGCCTACAGAAAAAAAACATATTGAGGTTTTGCCTCATTGCGGCCAGAGCAGTGATCCCCAGGCATTGGCGATCCACTGTCTGCCCATCCATGTCTGAATGGGCTCAGGAGATGCTGGTGCTGTCTCACATGGAGGAGCTAGCAGCAGTCACGCCAGAGGCCTATGCAAGATACACTCATGTTTGGCGGCCATGGTTAGAGTTTAAAGACTCCCAGAATTTTAGGGATCTGCTCGGGGGTTAGGCGGTTTTTCTTTTTCTCTGAACATCTGTACCCCCTACAGTTCTATCCGCACTTGCTTGCTTGTTCTCCTCTTCCTGAATGATGTGATCATAAAGATAGAGATGGGGTCTCGCTCTTAGGTTTGTGGGAAACTCCCTCATGTGCTGTTGTTTAAAACATGCTTATTTTAAGATAACCGTACATTACATTTTGCCTTGTGTACTGCATCATAATATATTGTAATTCTCCACACTACCTAATGCCTTATACAATCCCTTTCCCAATGTCTTCACATTAGCGACTGTTATGTTATGTTATTTTGTTTTTATTTACTTTGTTAATGTTTATTGTTTACTCGTTTATTGATGTGTGTTTTCAATAAACTGATTCAACATAAAACCGGTGTCAGGGCTGGTGTGTGGCGTACAGTGGCGTAACTAGAGTCCACTGGGCCCCGGGACAAAATTCCTAATGGCCCCCCCCCCCCAATTATACCTAAAAAAAACCCTCAAAACCCTTTCTGCTAACCGACATTTCAATGATTACATATTCTGCCCCCCACAATGAATTATTTAATATTCTCCCCCACACACAATGAATTATTTAATATCCCCCCCCACAATGAATTATTTCCTATTCTGTCCCCCCCCCACAATGAATTACATATTCTGCCCCCCCAATGATTACATATTCTGCCCCCCCCACAATGAATTATTTAATATTCTCTCCCCCCACAATGAATTATTTAATATTCTCTCCCCCCACAATGAATTATTTAATATCCCCCCCCCACAATGAATTATTTCCTATTCTGTCCTCCCCCCACAATGAATTTAATATTCTCTCCCCCCACAATGAATTATTTAATATCCCCCCCCCCACAATGAATTATTTCCTATTCTGCCCTCCCCCCACAATGAATTTAATATTCTCTCCCCCCACAATGAATTATTAAATATTCCGCCCCCCCCACAATGAATTATTACATATTCTACCCCCAAAATGAATTTTTACATATCCCCCCCCGCACAATTAATTTTTACATCAAATTAATTATTATATACAATAAGCCCCTTTTACAACTGATTGATTAAAAAAAAAAACCCTGTACACTCACCTCTGGCAGCAGGTCCCGCGTCTTCGTTCTTCAGCATGCGGCCAGACAGGAAGGGGTGCGCGGCAGCGTGATGACGTCATCACGCGGCCGCGCATCCAAGTATGGCGTATAAGACGACCTGGTGTATAAGATGACCCCCCTACTTTCCTGTTTAAAATATAGAGTTTAAGATATATTCGCCGTATAAGACTACCCCTTTTCCAACGCATACAAAACACCGGTAAAAATTTAAAAAAAAACAGATTTGAATTTAACATGGTCCTTTTTTTAATTTAAATTCTTATGACATGCAGGTATATAGCAGGAAAACATTACCATCGTCCATTTTACTGTAAATGTTACCATACTGTACCTTAAATTTTTATTTTATTAAATATTCCATGCCATGTACTCAGAAGCGGGAAAAAAATTCCAAATGCAATGAAAATGGTGAAAAAACACATTTGCGCCATTTTCTTGTGGGCTTGGATATTACGTCTTTCACTGAGCACCCCAAATGACATGTCTACTTTATTCTTTGGGTAGGTACGCAAATTTGTATAGGTTTTATACTGTTTTCATACATTTACAAAAAATACTGTACAAAAAATTTTTGATTTTGCCAACTTCTGGCGCTAATAACTTTTTTATACTTTGGTGTACGGAGCTGTGGGTGGTGTCATTTTTTGCGAAATTTGATAATATTTTCAATGATATCATTATTAGGACTGTACGACCTTTTGATCACTTTTTATAGATTTTTTTATATTTTTCAAAATGGCAAAAAAGTGCCATTTTCGACTTTGGGCGCTATTTTCCGTTACGGGGTTGAATGCATTGAAAAACCGTTATCATATTTTGATAGATCGGGCATTTTCGGACGTGTCGATACCTGATGTGTTTATGATTTTTACTGTTTATTTATATTTATGTCAGTTCTAGGGAAAGGGGGGTGATTTAAAATTTTTGGTTTTTTTTTTTTAACTTTTATTTTTATTTATACTATTTTTCAGACTCCCTAGGGTACTTTAACCCTAGGTTGTCTGATCGATCCTACCATATACTGCCATACTACAGTATGGCAGTATATGGGGATTTTCCTTATTCATTACAATGTGCTATCAGCACATTGTAATGAAGGGGTTAAAACGAAATAGCCCGGGTCTTCGGAAGACCCGAGGCTACCATGGAGACAGATCGCCGCCCCCGATGACGTCACGGGGAGCGGCGATCCCAGGTAAGATGGCGGCGCCCATGCACCGCTATATATTTGAGGCTGCCGGCAGCTTTGCCGGCAGCCCAAGCTGTGAAAACACCCGCGATCGGTGCTAGCAATATGCAGCAAAGACTTACCGGCTATGGAGAGGGCTCAGCCCGTGAGCCCTCCCCATGCAGCGCGACCCCACCGCCGCCGTGAATACACGGCGGGCGGTCGGGATTACCGGCGTATAAGACGACCCCAGAGAAGACAGAAGATTTTTCTGTCTTCAAAGGTCGTCTTATACGCCGGAATATACGGTATATACAAATAAGTATTTATCCGGGAAGAGAGGCATACACACTTTAGAATACAATCTAGAAATAATAACTTTAGAGTACATTTTATACATAAATTGTGTCATACCTATGTCAAGCGGCCAAAAAACTATGAGGGTCAGCGAATCAGTTAATTGAATATGTATTAGGAGAAAGAGTAGAGATGGATATATGGAGAAGTATCTTTCAATATCGTGAGGGAAGGCTCGGAAGGCAGAAAGATGAAATGATAGATTTGCTGATATTGGCTGTTAAGAAGGTACTACTGACAGAATGGTTATCTTCACACCTACCCACACTGCTGCAAGTAAGAAGAAAGTGGAGGGAAATTTTGATGTTTCAATGGGTAGAGAGAAATGGTAGATATAAAAAGAACAACGGAGGGAAGTGGAGAGCAGTGTGGGGACCTACAGTTAGCAGGATCTTCTCAAGAGAGGAAATAGACATACTCTATGGTGGGACCTAACTAGAAATAAGAAGATAAGCAAAGTTGGAAGCCAGTTGCATCTCAGGGAGGGAGGGCGAGGAGGGAATAGGGAAATGTATGTAAGTAAATTTGATAATTGTAAAAAGTGTATCTTTTGTAAGAGTATATGCAAAGCTATGAACATGGTGCCCTGTGAAGGGCCATGGATGTGCAGAACTGTTTTTAAAAAATTTTGAAAACCTAATAAAGATGATATAAAAAAAAAAAATTGTGTCATACCTATGGCATTTAACATTTAACAATTCACCTAAAAATGGGTCTCACTGTGTGAGTGTGTGTGTGTGGGGATAGTTATTTCATTAGTATGTGAACATCCCATTCTCAGTCATGTCACAAGCTGGGAGGAAGACCCACCGTCTATGAACTATGGAGCTATGCTAATAGCCATTGTCAGTCATCTTGAGACTCCTAATAACACCTGGATGGTAGCCGAAATTTTTTTTTAGCTAGGTCGTACAGTGTAGATATCTGCTGTTATTCATTAGTAAGACTATTCGTTTTTATCCCTTTTATAATTGTATTTGTTTTATGTATATTGTTTTATAATCTTTTTACCTGAAAAATATACATTTTATGTGTACACTGTACTTTTGTATATAACATTTTTAAAACTTAAGTCTCCACTTGTGGCCTTAAAGAACCTAATTCTCTGAAAAGATAGCTCTAGAATCAATTATTTAGTAATCATGTAGAATAGATAATTGCATAATTTGGATTTCTAAATTGTTGAGGGACTTTTGGATTCATGTGCCTATTTACACATTAATATTATGTGTGGCTGGGCTAGGAGAGCAAAGTTTAGAGTAAAGGCATCATCTTGGGTAGGTGAGAGGGGCTTTATGTGCTAAATTTGAGGCTCTCTAGTAAAGGTGCACCCCGTGACATAACTTGAGAGTGGGAGTTTGTCACAGTATGAATAGATCTTAAAGGGAACCTGTCACCGCTGTTTGAAAAAAATGATCATTAGACAGGTTCCTATAGAGGAAACCAGGCAAAGAATCAAGTGAGTCGGACTGGTCGTATAGTCATGCTTGAGTCTAGCAGCCGCCTCCTCGGCAAGTCATCGGTTCCTCCTCTTTCCGATATGTCACTGGGCCGTCTTGCCAAATTCTTGCGCATGCGCATAAGCCACATGCGGCTGTCATGTCTGTTTGAGCGGTCCACGGCCTCCACCGCCTCACTGTGCATATGTGGCTTTTCCCCTTCCGCATGCACAGTGAGGCGGTGGTGGCCGTGGACAGCTCAAATGCTCACTGCGCATGACAGCCGCATGCGGCTTATGCACATGTGTGAGAACTCGGCGAGACAGCCACTTGTTCATTTTCTCCACTTGTGACCATCAATCAACTTAGTTAAAAAGGGTGCCTTTAGGCATATGAGGCTCTATGGGAACCTGTTTAATGCTCATTTTTTTCAAACAGCGGTGACAGGTTTCCTTTAATGTTTCAATTCAAAGCATCTGAAGTTCATATTTGTAATGTTTTACCCCTAGGTTGGGAAAGAAAAATAAACATTACTGCAGTCATGTATTATCTTGTTACATTGTGGGCATAGGATGGTTAACATTAGGAGTGTAAAAACAGGCACGGTTTTACTCTCACCAAGGACCTCATTTTCACTAAAGACAGGTTACAGAAGCCCATAACCCCTGCAGTGAAAATATACATTTCTTCCTTCTCTAAGCATTTTCATGACAATATAATTGTGTGTTAGAACTTACCTTGCACCCTGACAAAATCATCTGTTAAGTCACAGGGGTTGGGCTCTGGTTTGGATACATTTCAAAAAACAACATGTGACTTGTCTGTGCTGCATCCTGCTCAGCTCTCCGTCTCCACCTTTGAACTCCTGTACAGCTCCTCCCTCTCCCACTGATGTCAGCTCACCAGGCTGTGACCTCTGTAAAGGAGCAGGAGGGAAGAGCTGTATAGGAGCACAAAGGTGGGGTCTAAGAGCGGAGCAGTCTGCAGCACAAACAAATCACATGTTGTTTTTGTAAAAGCATCCAAACCAAAGACCAACCCCTGGGACTACAAAGCGGACTATAACACACAATTATATTGTAATGCAAATTCTTAGAGAAAGCACAAAGATATATTTGCAATGTGGGTGTGATGGACCTTTGCAACCTGTCTTTAGAACAAAACTCCCAACACTGTTGAAAAGGATCTAAATTGCTCAAGGTATTCACTGTAGACTAAAAATTCAATAAAGCAGTATTCACAACAACAGTTTTTTTCTTCTAAGAAAAACATAATTTGCTGTAAGATATCACAGTCATGTGTGACAAGTTTATACTGTTAATACTCGAAAATGTTAAAACTTGAATTGATAATTTGTTGTCTTCATTGCTTCTCAAAATACTAAGAGGAGTCTTTTCATTGCAGTGTTTTCTGGTTTCATGTTGCAAGCCTCAGCTGTGTGACAATCTTGCCCAGCAACTGCCAATTGTTTTCCAGTGGCTGAGCAAACACAAAGCTAAGGAGGGCAAAATAAGTATATCCACTGTATACTGAAAAACAGTACATGGACCATTTTGAGTTACTTATCTTATTAGGTTTTCTTTAAGCATTATGTTAAAACATTAATTAAAACTGTAAAAATCTAATTAAAAAATCAAAAGACATAGGACCTAAAACTAAAACGCTACATATGAAAAAGGGGTAAACAAGACTTTATATAGCCAACAAACAGCAGATTCCATTTTGTGAAACCAATGCAATCTAGGGTCTGGCAAATATCACTGTTTAAAAAATTATGTCTATAACACTCTTCTTAGCAATTTGATAGATATTACTCTGGTTTTTAATTATATTACTGTCACCGCTATGTTTTTCAGTCAAGTCTTTTATTTTTAATAATTAGGTGGCTTTTCATGAATAATAAATATATAATAAATTATTAAACTCCATTTTGTGTAGCTCAGGTCATTACTGTGAATTAAAAAAAACTCAAAATTAAATGAACTGTATTTCAGAGAAACTATATAAAATCTGAGTACAATTCTGTGTATTGTTAAAAATGAATTACATTGCTTTAGTGTATCCCTGCGTTTGTCCATCTATCTGCCCATTACATTAGGGGTCGACAGCCAGTGGTTTGCGAAACCCATCTGTGTGGCTTGCAATGGAAGCTCTAATTTATCGCTTTATGTACTGATATATATATGTACTGATATTATAAAAATACAAACTCTAGACTGGCAAAATAGTGTTCATAACCTTTCAGCCAGTTTAAAAATCATAATGGTAATCCTGTGAATTGAGTCAGCCGGGTGTTCCTAAGCTGAGCTGAGTCGGGCTGCAGCGCCCCCTTCTTCCTCTTGTAAAAACTCCCCATGCACGGCTCCCACACATCATTCATACCCATTTCTGTACTGCAGCATAGCAGGAGATATGTGCAGTAGGTGTGCAGGGGGTTGTTTATAAGAGGACAGAGGAGGTGTTGCAGCCTGACTCACCCAGCTGACTAAATTCGCAGGATTACAATGCAGACTTAATTTTATAATTCACAGAAGCCGCTGACTACTCCCCCCCCCTCCCCGCCGTCTTTTGGGGGGCGCCGATTGTTCCTATGCCAGCCATGAGGCCGATCAGGACCCCAGGGCTGCCTGCAGGCAGTGCCTGTAATATGGCATCTATGACTTCATCTTAAAGGCACAGTGGCAGCCTATGCATCTGCATAGGCTGACACTGCTTATACCCTGCAATACATCAGTATTGCAGGGTATTATCATGAACAAACAATCAAAAGATTGCGTATTCATGTCCCATGGTGGAACTAGTGATAAAGTGTAAAAAAATTCTTCTTTAATAACAATAAATTAACAAAAATGCCCATAAGCCTCATAAACATATAAAAAAACATAAAATCATAACACAAACCCCACATTTATAGTATCACCACATCTGTAATGACCTATAGATTTATAAGAGATCTTTATTGAACCTGTTTGATGAACACTGTAGAAAAAGAACATTAAAAACCCACCAAAAATTATACTTTTTACCTATTTCATCCAACAAAAAATGCAATAAAACGGGATCAAAAAAACATATCTACTCCTAGATGATCTTGTTGCAAAGTACATGTCCCACAAAAAAAACAAGCCATCAACCAGATTCATAGCCAAAAAAGTAAAAATGTTATGCCACTCTTAAGAAGGCAATGCAAAAATGATAGATTTTTCCCCACACTAGGTTTTTATTTGGCAAATTTAGTAAAACATAAGAAAAAAATATTAATGTATATTAACATGATTATTAGGCTATACAGTGAACACCAATAAAAAGTAAAAAATCCAGTACAAAACTGATGCATTTCTACTCAAAAAAAGTTTATACATTTTCAACAATAGGGATACCAACCCAAAAAGGTAACACTGGAAAAAGCATCACATCCCGCAAAAAAAATATGCCATCACATGGCCCAAATAACGGAAAAGCTAAAATTTTATAGGCTACGAAAGGAGCCAATGAGAAAATCCTGGCAGCTGCAGGTCCCTCCTTCCCTTCTGCGCCTCGCTGTGTGCCTATATAACAAGTAACGGCCGCATGTGGGGGCAGGGGCGTAACTTGAGGTGGTGCAGAGGGTGCATTCGCAAGCGGGTCCAAGAGATTTAGGAGACCCAAAAGGTGTCACTTTGCCATATGAGAAGACTAGTATTATAGATTATAGTTGAGGGCCTGGCACAGACTTTGCACTGGGGCCCATAAGCTTCAAGTTACCCCAACTGTGTGGGGGATCTCTGTACTCAAGAGAAATTGCATAACAAATTGTAAGATGGGTTTTCTCTTTTTATCTTTTGGAAATTTGTAAATTTTAGGACTAAATAAACCTATAACTGAAAAAATTTGACCATTCCAAATTTCACCTCCATTTTGATTTAATGAATATGAAGATCTGAAGGTGTTAACAATCTTCCTAAAAGTTGTTACTGATAGTTTGAGGGGTGCAGATTTGAAAATGGTTTGTTTATATAGGGGGCTTTAATTTTAAATATTTAAAATTTCATCAGAAACAAAAATTATCCCCAAAATAGTCAATTCTGAAAATACGGAAAACCGATATTCGATTTGTAAGCCGCGTGACATCAAAATAAATTACCCAGACATTTCAAAAATTATGAAAAGGTAAAGCAGACATATGGGAAATGATATTCTGCAACTTATTTAGGTGATAAAACAATCTGCCTGAAAACGCGATGATTTCGAATTTTGAAAATGGCACATTTTTCAAAAAATTCATCACTTTTTATCTTTTTTTATAAATAAAAACAAAACTTATCAGCCAAAATTTACCACTTAAGTGAAGTACAACATGTGAGGAAAAAACTATTTCATAATCGCTTTGATAAGTAACAGTGTTCAAAAGTTATAACCATATAAAGCGATGCACGTCAAAAAAATGGGACTGAGCCTTAAGCTACAAATTGGCTGCGTCTTGAAGGGGTTTAAAAACATCTAAGAGATGTATGATTATTGTATTCTCATGTTCTGTATTTATGGTCCCCTTGTATTTTATATCTACCAAGAAAATGTTGTTGAAAAAAAAAAAATTCTAACTAGTTATGACACAGCAATTTTACAGTATATCGCTCGAACTACTGATTCCCATTTTGTTGATGTAGTACAACTTTTAAGCAGCTATCCTTTAACCCCTTAAGGACGTAGGGTTTTTCGGCTCATTTCTCGCTCTCCAACTTCCAAAATCCATAACTTTTTATTTTTTACGTGTACAGACCTGTGTGAGGGCTTATTTTGTGCGTAACAAATTTTACTTTCCCGTAATGTTATTTATTTTAACATGCCGTGTACTGCGAAGCTAAAAAAAAATTCCAAATGTGGAAAAATTGAAAAAAAAAACGCACGTTCTTGTGGGCTCAGTTTTTACGACTTTCACTCTTCGCTCCAAATAACACGCCTTCTTTATTCTTTGGTTCGGTGCGATCGCGGTGATACCAAATTTATACAGGTTTTACTGTGTTTTAATACATTTTCAAAAATTAAACGAATGTGTACAAAAAAGAAAAAAATTTTTTTGCCATCTTCTGACGCTAATAACTTTTTCATACTTTGGCGCACGGAGATGTGTGAGGGGTCGTTTTTTGCAAAATGAGGCGACGTTTTCATTGCTACCATTTTGAGGCCTGTGCGACATTTTGATCATTTTTTATTTCATTTTTTTTGTTATGTAAAAAGGTGTAAAAGTCGCATTTCGGACATTTGGGCGCCATTTCCCGCCTCGGAGGTCACCGCCGCCCGTAACCGTTTTTATATTTTGATAGATCGGGCATTTTGGGATGCGGCGATACCTAATATGTTTGTGATTTTTACTGTTTATTATGTTTTATATCCGTTCTAGGGAAAGGGGGGTGATTTGAACTTTTAATATTTTATAAATTTTTTTTATTTTTTAAACTTTTTTATTTATTTATTTTTTCACTATTTTTTAGACCATCTAGGGTACATTAACCCTAGATAGTCAGATCGCTCCTACCATATACTGCAATACTTCTGTATTGCAATATATGGCATTTTTGCAGCACATTTATTACAATGAGCCACTGGCTCAAACGAAGACCCGAGGCTACTATGGCAACCGATCGCCGCCCCCCGATGACGTTCGGGGGCGCGGCGATCATAATAAAGATGGCGGCGCCTGCCGCTGCCGTCTTTTAAACTCCGCCGGTGACTTTGCCGGCGGCGTTGAAAGGGTTAATAGCCGCGATCGGTGCAAGCACCGACCGCGGTTATTAGCGGTGGGGGTTTGCTGCAATATGCAACAACCCCCACCTCTGTATGAAGAGGACTCAGCCCGTGAGCCCTCTTCATACATTCCCTATACCTCTGCGCCGTAGAGCTACGGCGCAGAGCGTTAAGGGGTTAAAGGGTACCTATCTGAAGAAACTGATCAAGTAAACAACTACCAGTGTGTTGTTAAGCAGAATAATACCGTCCAGATAATGGGGCTAATGGGACTAATGGGACTTTCCGACAGGTATTTAACAGGGGATTGTGTCGCACGCGATTGGATTAAGGCGGAGCTGCGCTGGCTTTCATGTGACAGAAATCAAGGGGCGTGCAGTCAGACAAGTGCAGGATTTAACTTTCAAATTGTGTCGCAAGACAATGCACTTGCATGCACCGGGAAGAAGAAGGTGAACTCCGGCGGACCTGAGCTGGGAAGTGACACATGCACGATATCAGGAGCACAATTTTAGCGAATTATCGTCAGACAATGCACTTTTTTGTGAACTCCTTCGGACGGGTGAGTTCATGTGCCCCAATGTTTCTTTTATGAGCAAGCATGGTGGCATCATCCAGAAAAATCCACTTTAAAGAGAGATGTATATGGGCGGTATTAAGTAATGCTGACAGTTCAGCACTGAAGTCAAGTTCTCCCCAACTCAAAATGCCCTCTACCCTGTCACTGACAGCCATGCATTCAGGAACATAAGTGACCCCCAGAGGTCTGAGGTGGGGAGAGCTTGACTTCATTATGAAACTCTTCACATTCATAATTTTTATACCTCCAATTTACATCACACATTAAATTTGTGAGGTTTGCTGCGCGGTGAGCCGATGTCAGAGAGGGAGGGTTAGGAGCAGGAAGGATGTGGGAGGGAAAGAAATAGAATATTAACTAGTGGGGGCCAAACATAGCGTTACGCTGATTGACAAGAGAACGTTAGATTTGAAAAGAGGAATCACCCCAGGATTTGACCAGGACTTGTTAGCAGGGAGACAGATAAGCTTTATCAGGGGATATTACAGAGGGAAGCAGTGTTGTGAATCTAAGTTATGTAATGTGCTACAGCACCTATTGGGATCTGTCATCAGTGAAATTTTACCTTCTGGTGACAGGTTCCCTTTAGGAATGTGATTTCTCAAATCTTTGAAGTTAACTGTGTATATCTCTACTCTGTTGGCAGCTATATAGGCTGGTTGAGGATAATAAACTTTGAGAACAGTAGGTTGTTCAAATTCACCTAGGGTACTTTATTCACTAGGTTGTCTGATTGGTGCTACCATATGTGGTGCCCAGAGGGGGCTTGGTGTATATAGTATATGTGTCATACGTGGCTTTGTGGTGTGCTAGCCCTGTGTCCTTCACAATGAGCCCTTGCAAAGGTGATTAGTAAGGTGATGAGTAAGATGTGTGGAAAATTGCATTTTTAATTGTATGTGTTAATATCACGTTTACATTGCGTTTGGTAATGTGATTAGGCTAATAACCTCTACTCAGTTGTTGTAATGTGTTCCAAAACGCAATGAAAACGCAACCAAAATGCAACATGTTACCGCACTCTAACAGTAGATTTCCAAGTAATTGGGCAATTGACTCAAAGGCCGTTCATGGGCAGGTGTGGGACATTCCTTCATTATGTAATTCTCAATTAAGCAGATAAAAGGCCAAGAGTGGATTTGAGGTGTGGTGATGTATCTGGAAGATTTTGCTGTGAAGAACCCATGAAGTCAAAGGAGATCTGCATACAGGTGAAACAGAAAAAAAAACATCCAGGAAATTGCTAGAATATAAGGGAGATGCCACACATGGCGTTTTGAAACCGTTTTTGGTCTGTTTTTAAGCAATCCGTTAAAAAACGCATGTGTTAAAAAACGCATCCGTTTTTGACAGGTTTTCTGAATTTCAGAACATGTCAAGGGACAGGGAATAAAAAAACTCTCACACATGGTGATACACAAGTGTAAACTTGCCTCTGTGGCTACTGATCCAAAGAATAAATGGGATGGCATCTCTTTCCACATCAGCCCCCACCAGACATGCAGTCCCATGTAACATACACCTCGCCCCTCACCGGACACAGTCCCATGTAACATTAAGCTCATGTCACCTAAGCCCACACCAGACTTGCAGTCCTATGTAACATATACCTCATACCACCTTGGCCTGCACCAGACACACAGTCCCATGTAACATAAAGCTCATGCCACCTCAGACATACAGACCCATGTATCTTTTCCTACCGATTCCCCCACAAGACATACATTCTCGTGTAACTTATACCTCATGCCACCTAACCCCCCAACCAGACATGTACACATCAAATCACCTCAAGCCGCATTAACACGCTCCTGCTTTGGGGTCCTGCTGGTCCCGTACATTACAGCTGAGGCATTGGGGCTAGGAGGAGGTAGCCACTCCCCTCGGCTGACCCCACCACCACCTCCGGACAGAAGTTGACAGTAAGATGAGGACGGAGGGCGGGAGGCCAGAGTGAGAGGAGGGCCGGAGGGCGGGAGGCCAGAGTGAGAGGAGGGCCGGAGGCCAGAGGCCAGAGTGAGAGGAGGGCGGAGGGCGGGAGGCCAGAGTGAAAAATCACCAAAAAAACTTCAATCACAGAAATCTGTCAAAATAGAACCCACATATAGTATGCTCCTATAGTGGACCAAAACATTAGATTGTACTCCAACAACCTCATGAGAGCCAAAATGATAGAAACCAAAAAAAAAAAAATCTTTATTTCATATTAGTTACATCAAATCACAAAAGTATGTTAAAAACACCCCATTTAAAAGAAATTCACATTAACACATATAACAGAACAATGTGAACAATATCTGGGAGGGAGCAATAAATATTATACTACACTCCGGTATCACAAACAATCATGAATTTACCTCAATGTCCTAGGGCAGTGGTGGCAAACCTTTTATATAGAGAGAGTGCCCAAACTAAAACAAAAACCCACTGTTTTATTTCAAAGTGCCATCATGGCCATTTAAGCAATAACTTATTGCATACTGCTTTGTCAAAGCTTTCAATCCCATTGGTGTACTGAGGACATCAATACTGTAGAAAGAGGATAAATTCAGCTTATTATTGTAGTTTCCCTCCAGGGTCCCCTGTATAGGAAGAATTGCTGCGCCCATGGCAGGAGTTCAAATTATAATCCAGCCATGTCCACATCTTCTCACTCCTTCTGTAGTCCCAGGCAGCCAAGGATGTACTGAGTGCACAATGACCTGTGTGGCCTGGGACTGCAGGAGGAGGCCATGGGTCCTGTCTAATTACCTCTATGCTGAGGACCTGGGTGCCCACAGAAAGGGCTCTGAGTGCCACCTCTGGAAAACGTGCCGTGGTTCGCCACCACTGTCCTAGGGGATAGGTCACATATTAGCCTTCACCCAAAGAGAAAAACAAACTCAAAACCCCTATTTGAAACCACAATGATGGCTAATAAGATCACAATATTAGATACCCACCGGAAGCCATGCTCCAACCTTACCAGTGACACACTGTCCAAACACTCCGACGTACGTTTAGCACCCTGTTTCGTCAGGAGTAAAAGTATGGGAATGGAGGCCACAGAAAGAGGAGGATGGAGGGAAGGAGGCCACAAAATTAGGGGAATGGAGGAAAGTTGGCCACAATAAGAGTAGGTTGAAGGGCAGGAGGCCACAGTAAGAAAAGAATGGAGAACAGGAGTCACAGTGAGAGGAGGATGGAGGAAAGGAGGCCACACTAAAACAAAGATGGAGGATAGGAGGCCACAGTAAGAGGGGGTGGAGAACGGGAGGCCACAATATAAGGAGGATGGAGGACAGGAGGCCACAATATAAGGAGGATGGAGGACAGGAGGCCACAATATAAGGAGGATGGAGGACAGGAGGCCACAATATAAAGAGGATGGAGGACAGGAGGCCACAATATAAAGAGGATGGAGGACAGGAGGCCACAATATAAAGAGGATGGAGGACAGGAGGCCACAATATAAAGAGGATGGAGGACAGGAGGCCACAATATAAAGAGGATGGAGGACAGGAGGCCACAATATAAAGAGGATGGAGGACAGGAGGCCACAATATAAGGAGGATGGAGGACAGGAGGCCACAATATAAGGAGGATGGAGGACAGGAGGCCACAATATAAGGAGGATGGAGGACAGGAGGCCACAATATAAGGAGGATGGAGGACAGGAGGCCACAATATAAGGAGGATGGAGGACAGGAGGCCACAATATAAGGAGGATGGAGGACAGGAGGCCACAATATAAGGAGGATGGAGGACAGGAGGCCACAATATAAGGAGGATGGAGGACAGGAGGCCACAATATAAGGAGGATGGAGGACAGGAGGCCACAATATAAGGAGGATGGAGGACAGGAGGCCACAATATAAGGAGGATGGAGAACAGGAGGCCACAATATAAGGAGGATGGAGGACAGGAGGCCACAATATAAGGAGGATGGAGGACAGGAGGCCACAATATAAGGAGGATGGAGGACAGGAGGCCACAATATTAGGGGGTGGAGGACAGGAGGCCACAATATAAGGAGGATGGAGGACAGGGGGGTTACAGTACGAGGAGGATGGAGCACAGGAGGTCACATTAAGAGGAGGATGGTAGGATAAGGCAGGAGGCTACAATATGAGGGGGATAGAGGACAGGGGTCAGAATGTAACGAAGAGGAAGAGAGGGGCCACAATATGAGGAGGATGGAGGAGAGGGGAGGGGTGGTAGGAGTACAAAGAGCATACTAAGTATAAAGTGAAAATCCAAGACAAGGAAGCAGCACTTTGTGAAAACTAGTGTTTTATTGCACCAGTGGAAAGGTGCAACATTTCAGCTATCTCAATGTAGCCATTTTCAAGCATTCTTGAAAATGGCTACATACCTGAAACGTTGCATCTTTCCACTGGTCGAATAAAACACTAGTTTTCACGGAGTGATGCTTCCTTGTCTTGGATTGTGGACCTTGAGGTCTTGAGTCGGACCCCTAGAAGCTTGCACCCACAAGGATCTGAATCCGATTTTCACAGTGCTGCTCTATTCCCTTGTTTGTGCTAAGTATAAAGTGAGAAATAAAAGTGGGGGAATACAAGTAAAGGGGGGTTGGCCACAGGAAGGGGCAATAGACTATTAAGATTAATATTATACTATACTTCGGACAATAGGTAGGCAATGGGCGTAGTTAAAAAAGGGGGAGGGACTATTTGTTCCTCTAGAACAGTGGTTCTCAACCTATCTAATGCTGTGACCCCGCAATACAGTTCCTCATGTTGTGGTGACCCCAAACCATGTACAAGAATATTGTATTTGTGCCAAAAAATGCAATAAAATCGTGGCTCTGATGGCTTTAGGCGACCCCTGTGTTTTGATTGTTCGACCCCCGACGGGGGTCGCGACCCACAGGTTGAGAACCACTGCTCTAGAACATAGGTTGGGAGGTATACACCTCATGCCACCAGACATACAGTCCTGTGTAAACATTCGCCTCAGCCCCCACCAGCCATACAGTTGCAACACCCTCGCCGATGCAAGGCAGAGCTGTGTTTGTGAATACGTCCCACCATGTAACTTGCAGCCTGTGTAGGGTCTGATCAGCCCCACAGCATGTCACTACATCACACTACATAGTCCTTAAAGGACACAGGGGAACACTGCAATGGTAGATCCTGTCTGGCAAGGCAGGAGTTAATTGTTTCCTGTGATGTAATATGTGTCAGCCAATCACATGTGTTACACTCTGTTTCTGTGAGCTGAGATGTAATTGGAGGAGTAGCCACCACCTGACCAGTGGGAGTAACAAAACCCCTAGTCAGGAAAGTTCTAGAGAGCAGTTAGCTGAGCAGCAGCTCAGAAGCAGATTGGAGTTAATCCAGTAGAGACTCAGAGGAGTCTGTGCAGCTAGCATACCAGACCAAGAGCAGGTGAGCCAGCTCCCTGCCTGAAGACTGTAGTGAGACAGTTAGTTAGGAAAGGGATATCATCCTACCTTCAAGGGTGATATCTGAAGCAACCCAGGACAAGCTGAAGCATCCTTCTAGGACACAGCTATCTCCCAGCCTGCCCTTGCATCCAGGCTGATGATCTACATCCTGTGGCTCCCTCCAACTGCATCTCAGCAATCTACCATTCTGTTAAGGCACATTGCTGCGGTTCCTGTCGGTTCCAATAAAGAACTGTAAGTTGTTTTTGTTCAACGTCTGCCTCCGTCTGGTCCCTGCTACTTCGGCTGTCACCATCACGGGCACCCTGTCCACCACACAGAGACCCATACTCTAGACACCAAAGGGTTGCCCCAGGGAGATCCGCTATAGCAGCCTCTCCCTCATCATTTCTTGCCAACACCACCCTGCTGGAGACCTGCCAGGCTGCAGGACAGCCCTCCGGTTCCCCATACCAAGCACCGTGACACTAGCGTGCCTAGGCCGCAACCGCCAGCCACTCAGGTACTGTGGGCCCCGGCTGACTCCAGGCCCCGAGAAAAGGCTAGGCCCCGGTGGGGGATGTTGCAAGTGGCGTCACGAACAGGATTTATACTTCTGTCCTTATTCTGGCACTATAGACTGTCATTTATTACAAAGACTGTGCTGCCTAACCCTGCTGCCATCCGGGTTTAGGCCCAAGTGATTGCGTGCATTACTACTTTGAACTGTGTTATACTGCTGCCACGTGCTGTCGAGCTCCGCTCCAGCACTCAAGAGGTTAACCCCTGCAGAGAACTTTGTCAGCTCTGCTACATCCGGCGCTGCTGCGCCTGAAGCATTTACCTCAGAGGCGTGTGGCGCAGCAAGTATTTCCAGCCCGCCAAATCCTCACTGGCGGGAACTCCAGAGTCGTCACTAGGCTCCGCCCCCTGCGCGAGTGGCGCAAAGTACCGTGGAGGAGGAGCTGGAGCGTGTGCGGCCGGCAACGAAGAGGGTTAATCGGCCATCTTGGATTTCGGCGCAGGCCACGCCTGATGCCTGCCAGCAGCGTGCGCCTCATCCGGAGTTGCGGCGCACGTGTCCTGCGACTGGAGGAGAACACCGCTGAGCATCACCGAGACCCTGCTGCCTGCCGGACATCGGGAACGGAGTCTTTCATGCACCGGAGCTGTCCTGTCACCGCGGCTGATCCTGAGTGAGTACCGCTGGGGAAGTTAAAGGGGGGTAGAGATGGTTTCCGACGCTAGGTTATTGGCTCACCTCCCAGGGAATAGTGACTGTGTCTTAAAGTGCCCACGTCCCATTCTAGCCATCGCCCATAGCAACGGACATTGTGTAACCCTACAGACTTCCCTCAGCTAGGCCAGTCATGTCCGCCCAGGACGAAGACACGGGACTGGAGTAGGTCCCGTCCCCTGGTCCCTCCTCAGGGTACCGGAGCATGTTAAGCCCTCCAGAGAGTCCTTTCACCCCTGCTACAGCCAGGGTCCCTGGGAGTCCCACCATGATGCCTCTGACTATGCCCTACTATCTGGGGGCCCCCTGGTTACCCCACTACGAGGGAGAATCACACACTCTCCCTGAATTCAGAGACAAGTTGTTAGCCACCTTCGCCCTCTACCCATTCACAGAGGAACAGAAAGTGGGCATCCTAACCGGGCAGTTGAAAGGACCCGCTCTCCGGGAAGTCAAGTCTTGGCCCCGAGAACAGCGTCAGAATGTGGTCCAAATTCTGGATAGGCTGCGCAACACCTTTGACAAGTGTACTGCCTCAGAGTTGAAGCAGCAATTCTTTGGGAAAAGACAGAAGCCCCAAGAGTCCCTCCGAGACTTTGCCCTCTCCCTACAGGAGACATGGAAGGCCATAACCCGTCTTGATCCCAAAGACGCTGAAACCTCTGACCAAACCCTGAGAGAACAATTCATTAATGGACTTGTTGATAGAAATCAAAGGTGTCAACTAAAGATCATCTCTGCTCAACATGCCCAGGCCTCCTTTCTTGAGTTTAAGGAAATTGCCATTGACATATTAGGGGACCGACCGCCTACTGGACCGCAGAAAGAGCCTGAATCCGTGGAAATGGAGGACTCTGCTCTAGCTTGCCATCCAACGCAGTCAACATCACCTACTCCTGCGGAAGTTGCTGGCTTAGCAGAACAGGTCCCTAATCTGGCGGACACCCTGCATAAAATACTCGATCGGTTGACCCAGTTGGAAGTGACTGTCTCCACCATGAGGAGGAAACCTCCAGAGAACTCTGTATGGTCAGCTACTCCTCGTGACTCCCCAGCCAAACGGCGCCCAAGAGAAGCGAAGTCGTTAAGCACCTGGAGTCAGAAGGAACCCCGCCAGCGGTGCAGTTACTGCCGTAAATATGGGCATGAAGCGGATGGATGTCGTCAGTTAAACGACAAACCCTTGGAGCTAAGGGACGACCTCCAAGGGAAGAACCTGTAAGTCCCCGAGATGCCAACTGGATGCCCAGGTTTGTGGGGACTCTCCCCATGGTTCATGTAACCATCAACGGAGTTACCCTACCGGCCTTAATTGATACCGGCTCTCAAGAAGCCACCCTCCGAAGGCGCTTCTACTGGGTCAACATGAAGCCCGACATCGAAGCCTGGTGTCGGGAATGCCCAGCCTGCGCCATCGCTCGAGGAGAGCGACACAATCAAAGGGCCCCTCTACATCCCATTGTGAGCCAACGGCCCTTAGAGATCCTGGCATTGGATCATGTGAAGTTGGAGCCCAGCAGATCCGGTCACAGTTATGCTCTCACGATCATTGACCACTATACCAAATTTGTGGTTGCAGTACCTGTCAGAGATCTGTCTGCAAGGATCACCGCAGCGGCCCTGTGGAAGAGCTTCATCCTCCCCTATGGCTGTCCGGACCAGATCCTTACGGACCAAGGAACAGCATTTGAGTCCCAAGTCTTCCAGGAGCTGTGCACTCTATATGGCTGCAAAAAGCTGAGGACCACAGCCTATCATCCCCAAGGCAACGGGCTTTGTGAAAAGATGAATCAGACTCTAATCAACATGCTGAGGACTCTGACCCCTGCAAAAAGGGCTGACTGGCCAAAACTGTTGCCCGAATTAGTGTACCTGTACAACAATACCACTCATTGCTCCACAGGATACACCCCGTATTATCTGATGTTCGGGAGACACGGCCATCTCCCTGCTGATATGACCTGGGACATGGAGTCCCCTGATTCTCAGTCTTTACTCCCCCAGACTGACTGGGTTCACGAACACCAGAGGCGCTTGGCGGATGCCAGAGAAGTTGTGGATCTGCGGTTGGAAGAGGCCCGAGATAAACAAAAAAGGGACTTCGATCGTAATGCCTGTGCTGAGCCTCTTGCCCCAGGAGATCGAGTGTGGCTGCGCAGCAACCATCCCACCAGTAAGCTAGATGGGCGTTGGGAGCGTGAGCCATACCTAGTTAGGGACAGTCTCTCCCCTGAAGTCTACGAGATTTCAAGAGAAGACCGTCCACTACTCCGGGTACATAGGAACCGGCTGAAGAGATGTCTTCGTCCTTTTGTCCACACCTCTCACCTCGACCCCCAACTTACAGACCTCCTTGTGTTCACCACAGTCCTATGTAAACATTCACCTCAGCCTCCAGCAGACAAGCAGTCCCCTATAACGTACATCACTTGTAGCAGATCTGCTCCCTGACCTTACTCAATCCCCATAACATCCAGTGCTGTCTTGCACATACACACCAGACATCACTCCGGTCTCTCCTCCACGTGTTGTCAGACAGACACTGCTTCTCTGCTTCCTGTAATGTGAAGCGACAGCAAAGAAAGCCCCGCCCCTTTCCTGAGAGGCCCCACCCTTTCCGTGGCATCACACCTACCAGGAGCAATTCTATTCTAAGCACGAGCCCCAGCACAGCGCAGCCGCCTGAGGTGACTCAGGTATTTGCAGCAGTGACTATCGGCAGCCTCCTAAAACGAAAGTAAGAGAAGAGCAGACAAGTGACAGCAGCATCATCATCCCTTGTACTAACGTGTGATCTCCTGCACAAGACTACAAGCCCCACAATCCCTTGCTTGTGACCCGAGCTCTGTCTGACATTAAAAAGCACAGAGAGGGGGAAGCGCTCGGTGAGTGCTGTGTAGCGCTGCCATCAGAAGATTCCTCCCACCTCCTATTATTATTATTTTGATGTAATCGGGACCCGCTCCCTCCCCGGTCCGTGCATTTTCTACCATCGCCAGGCTGGGGGAGTGACGAGGATCGGATGGACTTTCTCTAATCCCCACCCTGCATTGATGCCCGGTGTCCTAGCACCTTTATCCTTGCACAGCGTCACTTTGTCCGTCAGTGGATCTACATGGCCGGTGCTGCACACACGATCCGTACGATCTGATCGCACATTTCCTTGTGGCGACAAGATCGCTGTCATTGTGTAAGCCATCTGCACTGGCCGCGCGGTTACCGATGCCGAAAAGATGGAGAGTCGGAAGCTGCTAGACAAGAAGCCGGGAGGAGACGGGCTGGCCAGTGGGGAGAGCGGACTGGCCCTGTCCGCCCGGGAGCACTGCGAGCTCATCCAGAACATGATCGACATCTCCATGTCTAACCTGCGGGGGCTCCGCACACAGTGCGCCGCCTCTAACGACCTCACGCAGCAAGAGATCCGGACCCTGGAGGTGGGTGACACCAAGTGGGGCAACTTCATAGCTACGAGCCGCTGCAGACATAGGCTGCCGTAGTTGGCCAGCAATCGCAGGGTATTAGTCGCCCGGGGACTAGCTGAATGCATGTAACCCTGGAAGGCCTGTGTCAGGGGACAGTGCACCCGGTGGTTAATGAGTTAATACTGATTTCCCTATTACAGGAGCTTTGGTGTCATTCACAGTGTGGTTACAGGCACATCAGAAGCTGCGATACTCTGCAGCCACATATATTTCCTCCTAGGGGTTGTGTGATGACAGGCCAGCTTGTGCTACAAGGCCTGAGCTCCTGGTGACAGGTGTGACACAGCCCTCCATCACTTGTCATGACCATTTCTACATGGATGGTGTGGATGCTTTGTGCACTTCTGCTTTCTTATCACACATGTATACCGTCCATGTCCTCCTAGATACCGGCTGCCTACACATCATGTAAGGTGATTGTACTACCTACCATGGCTGCTAGTTTGGACCCTTCTAGAGAAATACCCATCAGGATTAATATGCTACAAATAATGTTCATTAAAGCATCATCTTTGGGTCATCATATTTTCTGTACAAGATAGGCCTGTTGGCGACTAGTTATATATGTAGTTAGTAGTAGTCTTAGATTATCTAGATATGTCTGCCAGTAGGGTAGTCTGTGACTGGTTGGATATGACTGACAGTAGGGTAGTCTGTGACTAGTTGGATATGACTGCCAGTAGGGTAGTGTGTGACTAGTTGGATATGACTGACAGTAGGGTAGTGTGTGACTAGTTGGATATGACTGTCGGTAGGATAGTCTGTGTCTAGTTGGATATGAATGTAGGCTATGACTGTAGGGTAGTCTGTGTCTAGTTGGATATGAATGTAGGCTATGACTGTAGGGTAGCCTGTGACTAGTTGGATATGACTGTCGGTAGGGTAGCCTGTGACTAGTTGGATATTACTGACGGTAGGGTAGTCTCTGACTAGTTGGATATGACTGGCAGTAGGGTAGTCTGTGACTAGTTGGATATGACTGCCAGTAGGGTAGTGTGTGACTAGTTGGATATGACTGTCGGTAGGATAGTCTGTGTCTTGTTGGATATGAATGTAGGCTATGACTGTAGGGTAGCCTGTGACTAGTTGGATATGACTGCCGGTACGGTAGCCTGTGACTAGTTGGATATGACTGTCGGTGCGGTAGCCAGTGACTAGTTGGATATGACTGTCGGTGCGGTAGCCAGTGACTAGTTGGATATGACTGTCGGTGCGGTAGCCAGTGACTGGTTGGATATGACTGTCGGTAGGGTAGCCTGTGACTAGTTGGATATGACTGTCGGTAGGGTAGCCTGTGACTAGTTGGATATGACTGTCGGTAGGGTAGCCTGTGACTAGTTGGATATGACTGCCGGTGCGGTAGCCTGTGACTAGTTGGATATGACTGCCGGTGCGGTAGCCTGTGACTAGTTGGATATGACTGCCGGTGCGGTAGCCTGTGACTAGTTGGATATGACTGCCGGTGCGGTAGCCTGTGACTAGTTGGATATGACTGCCGGTGCGGTAGCCTGTGACTAGTTGGATATGACTGCCGGTGCGGTAGCCTGTGACTAGTTGGATATGCCTGACTGGGTGTCAGAAGGCTCAATAAATTAATCACCGTTTTCGTTACCTCTTGGCTTGGACCATGAAATCAGAATACTGGGAAAAATTTACCAAAACAGTGTCAGGCAGTGCAAAGCTCACATATAAAAAATATTTCTACATTTCTGTTCTCTTTCTGTTCTCTTGATTTCATATATAAGGCCCCCTGCACATGAACATTGGGTGCTTTTGGATTGGTCCTGTGTACCAATGTTTGCAGTCCACCTTTATTTAACTGACAAAAAAACCCAGGCAATAATAGGGCCTGATCTATAATTTGTAATGGAGGAGGCCAGAGGCTTGTCTATGAATGCATACGAATGTATGTGTCCAAAAACAAGGTTTGTGTGCTTGAGGGCTGTGGTTGTTCATTAATGTATATTTTAAGCAGACCAGATTAGGCCCCTGTTACGTGGCTGGAAAGGTAGGTGACAAGTACAATGCAAACTCAGTTTGAAAAGGAGTTCCCAAAGTAAGTTATACTTCAGTTATACATTCATTATAACTATATAATTGCATATAAATAGTAAAATAATAATTGGCAGGGAAATATTGACACCTAGTACTAGGTATAGGAGGCCTAGTACTACCAAAATCACAAAGGCGAAAATACAAAGTTCCAGTGCAGTCCCCAGTTCCGATTGGCCCCATTCATTAACGGGAGAATGAACAAGGCCCTTACCCTCCAGCTATATCCCTGCGTTATGAGGCCATGAAGGGCTACTTATAAGATATGTTAGAATGTGGCCTTGGGCTTTGTACACATGACATGACCTTGTTAGGCTTCCGTTATCTGGCACCCATACAAATATATACATATAGTTTTACCTGAGCCTCTGATTTCTTCTTTACCATGTTAACACCACTTAACATATTCTCCCCTAAAAGCCACATAGGTTGTTCTTCCACGGATGGAACTCACATTTATTATTGTAAAGTGCATATCGTGTTGACTTTGTGGTTATTTGATGCCGCTACACAGCAGAATTGACATGCTGTTACAATGTAAGAAGTTGTCATCTGGCAGTGGTAACATTCTAATATGTTGTATCTTGCTAACAAGTTTTGCTTCTTGTGAAAACCTTCTAATACCCCCCATGGGCCAATCTTGGTTTGTGGGCAGTATGACGTTGCCCTGGGTCTTGGTGTTGCTTTACTCACAGTCTATGTGTAAGGCAGTTGGACAGGTTTCACATGTTTTTATGATATACTCACTAAAACTACAGGGATTGTAGTTATGAAAAGGAAATGGCTAATTAGAGGGACTGTTTAGTTTGTGGTTTGAGTGGAATGTGAAGCTAGCCCAGCCAAGCCACACATTTAACCTTATAAAAGCTTGTCTTCCTTCTAGCACGCAGTCTGCGTCATTGTCTATGGACAATATAATCTTTTGTTACGTTTAGTGGAATAGAAGCTTATGTTCCTAGATTGCACCTAGTTCTGTGCCCAGCAGCATGGCTTTCCTTTTTGGCACAGTCAGCATACATGTGATTTTTTTTTCTTGAGGGCTAAACCTATGAAACTAGTCATTAGGAAATCATTACGTGTACAATCTGTGTTTCCACTCCTTATTTTTACGTTTGATGTATTGCTGTTAAAAATTACTTTTAAATATATATTTTTTTAAATTTAATGTGTATCAAGATAATTATGACATAATGCTTAAACGATTAAAGGGTATTTCAATGTAGACAAATTTTTTTAATATACTCAGGATACCAAAATAACACATTCTCTAATTTACTGTTCTTAACAAAAATACTGCATTTCACAGATCTAACTCCAACCTTTCTCTATCAGAAGTGGTGTTTACAATTTTTGTTGCCTCAGGATCTGACCATAAATCTTCTGACTATGGTCTGATTCTTCTGATGAGTAGCTTCTCTTGTCTGCACACTGCAGTGCTCTCTACTTCCTGCCCTTCCCTCTGCATTACAAGACCAGTTCAGATACAGGCACTTCCTGCCGGCAAGCAGCAGTGTGCAGAGACTTGCTCTGCAAGCGACAGACAGATGAGGTCTTTATACCAGAGCTGACTGTGTGTTTTATTGATAACGTGAGAGAGCAGAGCTGACTGTGTGTGTGTGTTATAGGTTAGATAGCAACGCTGAAAGTGTCATTTTGTTTTATATCCATCTCATCATCTCTGATCTGTCTCCTCTCTCTTTTTTATGTGTCAGATACTAGTGAATGTTCAGATGCTAAATGTAGGTGTAGAT
Organism: Engystomops pustulosus; assembly: GCF_040894005.1. Lineage (NCBI taxonomy): Eukaryota > Metazoa > Chordata > Amphibia > Anura > Leptodactylidae > Engystomops > Engystomops pustulosus. The sequence continues at coordinate 116,718,040 of NC_092412.1, forward strand.
AAACCTGGACCCTGATAATCTATCCACATTGTCTGCACACTGCATTTCATAGCACTAGAGGGATCATGAAGTATCTGCTTAGAGAGTCCCTGCCCACACTCTGCAATTTTATACTCACCATAATTGAGTTATAGGAGCTAAAACTGCAATAAAATTGAGTTAAATTGTAAAATATGGACATTAGAAATTTATCTGAGAACTTTCTTTCATGGGCAAACCACTTTAAAGAGGACCTGTCACCCCCACCGAATATGTCCCCCACTAATCCTGTCCACAGAGGGTGGGTGTCGACCGGCCCCCTCATGAATATGGCCGACTGCTAGGGGACAGAATACGAGGACCAGACCTCTTATTTTGTAAGAGGTCGGATCGATTAAAACAAACTTTGCAAACGTAAATTTTAATAAAAAATGTATAGATATAAAGGGGCTGGGGACAGGATTAGGGGGGGGTATATTTGGTGGGGGTATTATTGGGGGGTGATAGGTCCTCTCTAAAGAGAGTATACAACCTCCCAACTTATCCATAAGGAAAACCAGAATTTTGAAGTCCACCTTATAAGTTTTTCTATGCTCTTCCTGAGCTTCTCTGTGCTCCAAGTTAGGGTTGTAACCTGCTGGTGCCCCTGTCTTATACTCGATGTAGAGCTGCTGGTTGATACTGGGCAGGATAGAATTGGAGAAAACTGGTGTACCAGCAAGCACTGTCCTGTTTTTGGTGCACTGAGAAGCTTATTTGCATAAGGATAAACAAATGAAATTTTCTCTACAAGTCAGATAGCTGCGGAACTGTAGAGCAATCAATGGAAAGCTTATATATTGCCCTACACAATGTTATATATGTGGGTGAATTTGAAGGTGGCAGACTCCCTTTAAAAATGTATATGTCCATATGTAGTAATATTGTTGTATAAGTGTACACATAATGTCAAGGAAGAAACTGAGTCACAGTTCTGTTCTGCACTCTGACCTTTGTTAAATGCAGACATTTCTGATGACATCACTGCACATTACCTTTAAGCTGTTAAATGCTTATCTATGGTGTGGTCACACATACTTCTCTGGAGCTTTGATTTTCTTGTAGGATGTTTCAGTATATGGTTTCCAATCTCTACGTCTACCTCCTCCACCATGCATTATAATAATGTAATAGCATAATTTTGCTGAGAAATTAAATGCAATTTCCAACATACCTTTATTATTTTAAAATTTGTTCATTTTAAACTGTATACCCATTGAGGTATACTTGGTGCACCCGGGTAGTCCTTAGCACCCAGAGCACTGCTATTCCTGCCTAAACCACTTCCCTATTCACCCATTGCTGACTACATCTCACAAGACAAATCTCCTGCTTATATGATGAGAGGGTAGTGGTCCAGGCAGGAATAGCTGTGTTTTAGGTTCTCTAGGCACACCAACTGCCTCATTAACATATGCATTTAAATGGGAATCATGGTGATCATTTGTTACTACCAGAACACTTAAAGGACCACCAGGATGAAGGATTGTAAGAAAAAAAATACTTTAAAAATTATATAATGTGAATGAATGACTCCATGCTCCCTCAACACATATGGAGCCTGGAGCCCTGAGGCTCATTTGCATAATTTAATTTTTTTTTAAAAATAAAAACCAGGGCATAAAAAACTAATAAAGAGCAGATTCAGCCAACATATCAGTGTGCATGGGTTGCAATACTTGATACTGGTGGTAGATGTCCTTTAACTATTTAATAATAAAAAGTTCAAATAGGTCCAAATACCTTTAGATTTTTAGTTTTTGTGTTTCTCTATAGGAAGTGAAAAATGGAAAGTTTTGCCACGGGAGACCCATTGTATGTCATTCAGAAACAGACCTGATAGATCGGGTCCATCAGGTTATTTTGCACTAAAAAATCTGCTCTATTTCATCTATTTTTCATAGATTCTTTGTAGTCCAAGTTCCCACAGCATTTATTTGATCAGCTTTAGAAAAGATTGTGTCCAATAAAATGCAATACAGAACCAACTGCTGCATATGAAATTACGGCCAAAACCTAGATGTTTTTTACTATTGTCCAAACACCAGAATTTTAGCAGTCATTTTAAGACTAAGGAGATATTCAAACGATGGTATGCTTGCCCAATTTGAGCATGAGGACTCGTACTCCATCAATCAGTGAGAACAGAGAACACAACAGTCAAACCTATGCATCTCAGATTGTTATACGCTATCCCGTCGATAGGGGATAACTAATAAATTTGGTACAGAGACAAGGCATGCAACTTTTTTTTCCAGTTAGAAAAGAGATTACTTTGTCTCTACTCGCAATTGAAGTAAATCGGTTGTATAAACCAGTGATTTTCAACCAGTGTGCCGCAACACATGGTTGGGTGTGCTAACTATGATGCCCCGTGTGTTTTGTTTCCCGGCGATGCGCAGTCACGGCTTCTTACAATGTAGGAGACGTGTACAATAACACATGCACAAGCTTTGAACCTCGCGCGACAAAATGACGTCACCGAGGCCGGCGCATCATCCTGAGAGCGGAGAGACTCTCGCATTTGCCCACCGCCAAGGTAATGCCCACCAATAATGCTGACTATATGAGCTTTTGCCTGAGTATATGAACTGTTGATAGAATACTCAGCATATGAGCTGGTACTTTTAGTACTGCAGCAGTATACTGCATATAACAATGAGAAATGTAAAATGAGAAATACTATAGTCATGAGGCTGTAGTACTACAAGTACCAGCTCATATGCTTAGTATATGAGCTGGCACTCGTACTCTGGCCTCATGGCCATAGTACTTCTCATTGTACCCCTTTATTTTGCAGTATATGCGCCACATAATAATCAGCACCATATACTAAAAACAGGGAGAAACTGAGAACTGTTGAGAAGGAGCCTCGTGTGTGTCTTTCCACCATTCCTGCCAGGATATCCCTTTTGTGTTCATCGAAACAGGCCCAGGTTTCACACTGCGTAAAAGGAAATTTAGAATCTATATTATTAACTATATGTATAATATGACTGTTTTAGTGTCATTTTGTGCTAAAAAAGGTTGAAAATCACTGGTATAAACCCACCAGAGCCCTTCAGGTGCATTAGCATAATTATAAATGTTTATATTGGAAGGAAGGAGGCCATGGATAACAAATATAAGACCACCACAGTCACAGTGCCGGGATCCATGCGTGTCCCTGGTTTATCGTGCTTGATTTTGATGGTAGATTTTCTTCAATTTTTCTTGCACATATAGGGAAACCTGCCATCAAAGTCAAGCATGATAACCCAGGGACACTTACTCATAGATCCAGGCACTGCCACTGTGGTAATCTTCATGTATTTGTTATCCATGGCCTCCTTCCTTCTAACATCAACTTTTACAATTATGCTAATGAGACAGAAGGGCTTCTACAAGAGTTCCTCTGTGTTTTAGCTTACCAGACTATTTATATATTTCCTTCTGCAAGTTTGTACTATCTTTCCCTGTGTTGGCAGCCTTGTGGCGCTATTTTCTATGGAGTGGGGATGGGTGAGCAGCGCTCCAACACGCTGACATGTGCTCGTCTGGGCTTAGTTTGAGGACTCAAATCACCCCTCCCTGCCGTGTACTCTCTGCTGCTGAGATCACAGGACGTGCAGGAGGGAAGGCTGAGACTGAAACATGCTGCTGCACAGTGTAACAACAGTTTGTAAAGCCAGAGCACGGGTTGGTGGGGTATTATTAGCAGAATTTTAAAAATTTATTTTGGAAGGAATGAGGCTATGGATAACAAATATAAGATCGGTGTCTGGATCTATGAGCTGGTTTATCATGCTTGGTTTGGATGGAAGATTACCTGTTTTCTTTTCTTCTTTTTTTTTTTTTTTTTTGTAATACATCTAAGATAAAAAATGAGTTCTGACCGGAGCTCCCGATTCCCTTGCTTCCGTGTGTCCTTCTCTTCCAATATGTCAAAATAGAGCAGTTCACACTCCTCCAGCACAATTCCTGAATCCTCCGATAAGAATATACCGCTATTCAGACCAACACTCCTGCGTTTTTCTTGTGACCTCCTCCGTATGCAACATATGTTGCGGTAGATCGCTGGAAGAAATTCACCCGCAGATAGCGTAGTACAGTTTACACTCAGGATTTATTTAGATTAAAAACATACTCACAAAAGAGCGATAAAAATGCGCATATAAAACTCCAATATGGGACGCCAGCTACACGTTCTCGTCATCTAAGATAACCCTTTTTACTATGGTCCTGAGTCTGGCCTTTATGACTTGTTTTTTTCATCTTCTTTATTGCAGTATTCTATCCGTTAATAATCTATCTATTTGCACTTGGTACAAATGAATGTATCTTATAACATGTTATACAATGGCTAAGTTTAGCCGCTTTGAATGTTTGGTTTTAGAGTTTCTGTATTACGTGTTAGAGGCTATTTTCTATGATGCCTCAGAAAGTCCCCATTTGGTTTATTGAACCATGTCTTTTGATGCTTCTGATAACTTTTCTTAAGGTAAAGGATTTCCCCTTTGTGTGGTTTGCCAAGTATGCTGTAAACCTGGCAGATTGCAGATGTACACTGCTGAAGAATCTATTTTTTGAAGAGTGGGTTGCTTGATGCCATGGAGAATGTGCTCTTGCTACAAATGTTTGGAATATGATGATTCTGAGTGGGTAGCTCTGCAAAACCACTCCAAAGTACACTGTCTTGTATATTAGCTAAGGTGGTTTGCAATATTTCTCAATGATTCCTTTCTACCTATAGCAACTAGGTATTAAAGTGCAGTCAACTTTCCGATCTCTTGTGCGTATTAACATTTTATGCTCATTAGATATAATGGAGATGTGTAATTGTCTTATGGCACTTGTATATGATGCTAAGGGTCTCTTAAAAAATGTCAGTCATTGTAGGCTTAGCCTAGGCAGTAGTAAGTACAGCTTATAACATTAAAGATTATAAGTGGCGAATGTAATGTACTGTGACCCGTTATACTACAAGTCCATAGGTGCTCAGAGTGTGTGATGTAATGGTATGGCAATATTTTACCCTAGTTGAAGTACTTTTAGGGGAAAATAAATAACCTAGATTACAGCATCCGAGGATACCGTAAAATACTAAAAGCAAAGTGCAGTAGGGCCCGTACACTATCTCATGAATATGCTTCTAAGATTTGGTTCAGAGGCACTGTTATTTTTTTCTGCTGTTTCCAATGTTCCCTGCCCTCTGCCACTCTTTACTTCCTACTTACCGCGGCTATGTCCTGACGTGGGTTCATCATCTATGCAGCCATCTATGCCATTGCTTTACCAGGTGGTAGAGTGTTCTGGGGGATCATATGGCATTCGTTACTAAATGCTAGGGAACTGAGATAAGAATTGATATATCTATATTAGAGATGAGCGAACATGCTCGTCCGAGCTTGATGCTCGGTCGAGCATTAGGGTACTCGAAACTGCTCGTTACTCGGACGAATACTTCGCCCGCTCGAGAAAATGGCAGCTCCCGCCGTTTTGCTTTTTGGCGGCCAGAAACAGAGCCAATCACAAGCCAGGAGACTCTGCACTCCACCCAGCATGACGTGGTACCCTTACACGTCGATAGCAGTGGTTGGCTGGCCAGATCAGGTGACCCTGGGATAGACTAGCCGCTGGCCGCGCTGCTCGGATCATTCTGTCTCTGGATGCCGCTAGGGAGAGAGCTGCTGCTGCTCAGGGAAAGCGTTAGGGTGTTCTATTAGCTTACTGTTAGGCAGGAGTGATTCTCAAAGAACCCAACAGCCCTTCTTAGGGCTACAATAACGTTCTACTTTTTTTATTTTAATTTGCATCTTTTACCATTTTGTGAGGAATTAGCAGGGGGACTTGCTACCGTTGTGTTTAGCTCTTAGTGGCACACATATCCATAGCAAAGACCGAAGTGGGAAAATTCAGTAGGGGTTGGATTTCTATTAGGCAATAACTCAGTGTCATCTCATCTGGCATAGTACTGTGCTTCCTTTGATACTTGGCTAGAAAATAGCCATAGGAGAATACAAACAGCTTCTTGAAGCCTACAGTAGCGTTCTATATATTTGATTTCTGGTTGATCTGCTGGTGACTGTAGTTTCTGCAGTGCATGTACTTGCCAATTCTGAGCAATTTGTAGTGGGACTTGCGACCGCTGTGTTCTGCGCTTAGTGGCGCACATATCCATAGCAAAGGCTGAAGTGGCAAAATTCAGTAGGGGTTGGATTTCTATTAGGCAATAACTCAGTGTCATCTCATCTGGCATAGTACTGTGCTTCCTTTGATACTTGGCTAGAAAATAGCCATAGGAGAATACAAACAGCTTCTTGAAGCCTACAGTAGCGTTCTATATATTTGATTTCTGGTTGATCTGCTGGTGACTGTAGTTTCTGCAGTGCATGTACTTGCCAATTCTGAGCAATTTGTAGTGAGACTTGCGACCGCTGTGTTCTGCGCTTAGTGGCGCACATATCCATAGCAAAGGCTGAAGTGGCAAAATTCAGTAGGGGTTGGATTTCTATTAGGCAATAACTCAGTGTCATCTCATCTGGCATAGTACTGTGCTTCCTTTGATACTTGGCTAGAAAATAGCCATAGGAGAATACAAACAGCTTCTTGAAGCCTACAGTAGCGTTCTATATATTTGATTTCTGGTTGATCTGCTGGTGACTGTAGTTTCTGCAGTGCATGTACTTGCCAATTCTGAGCAATTTGTAGTGGGACTTGCGACCGCTGTGTTCTGCGCTTAGTGGCGCACATATCCATAGCAAAGGCTGAAGTGGCAAAATTCAGTAGGGGTTGGATTTCTATTAGGCAATAACTCAGTGTCATCTCATCTGGCATAGTACTGTGCTTCCTTTGATACTTGGCTAGAAAATAGCCATAGGAGAATACAAACAGCTTCTTGAAGCCTACAGTAGCGTTCTATATATTTGATTTCTGGTTGATCTGCTGGTGACTGTAGTTTCTGCAGTGCATGTACTTGCCAATTCTGAGCAATTTGTAGTGAGACTTGCGACCGCTGTGTTCTGCGCTTAGTGGCGCACATATCCATAGCAAAGGCTGAAGTGGCAAAATTCAGTAGGGGTTGGATTTCTATTAGGCAATAACTCAGTGTCATCTCATCTGGCATAGTACTGTGCTTCCTTTGATACTTGGCTAGAAAATAGCCATAGGAGAATACAAACAGCTTCTTGAAGCCTACAGTAGCGTTCTATATATTTGATTTCTGGTTGATCTGCTGGTGACTGTAGTTTCTGCAGTGCATGTACTTGCCAATTCTGAGCAATTTGTAGTGGGACTTGCGACCGCTGTGTTCTGCGCTTAGTGGCGCACATATCCATAGCAAAGGCTGAAGTGGCAAAATTCAGTAGGGGTTGGATTTCTATTAGGCAATAACTCAGTGTCATCTCATCTGGCATAGTACTGTGCTTCCTTTGATACTTGGCTAGAAAATAGCCATAGGAGAATACAAACAGCTTCTTGAAGCCTACAGTAGCGTTCTATATATTTGATTTCTGGTTGATCTGCTGGTGACTGTAGTTTCTGCAGTGCATGTACTTGCCAATTCTGAGCAATTTGTAGTGAGACTTGCGACCGCTGTGTTCTGCGCTTAGTGGCGCACATATCCATAGCAAAGGCTGAAGTGGCAAAATTCAGTAGGGGTTGGATTTCTATTAGGCAATAACTCAGTGTCATCTCATCTGGCATAGTACTGTGCTTCCTTTGATACTTGGCTAGAAAATAGCCATAGGAGAATACAAACAGCTTCTTGAAGCCTACAGTAGCGTTCTATATATTTGATTTCTGGTTGATCTGCTGGTGACTGTAGTTTCTGCAGTGCATGTACTTGCCAATTCTGAGCAATTTGTAGTGGGACTTGCGACCGCTGTGTTCTGCGCTTAGTGGCGCACATATCCATAGCAAAGGCTGAAGTGGCAAAATTCAGTAGGGGTTGGATTTCTATTAGGCAATAACTCAGTGTCATCTCATCTGGCATAGTACTGTGCTTCCTTTGATACTTGGCTAGAAAATAGCCATAGGAGAATACAAACAGCTTCTTGAAGCCTACAGTAGCGTTCTATATATTTGATTTCTGGTTGATCTGCTGGTGACTGTAGTTTCTGCAGTGCATGTACTTGCCAATTCTGAGCAATTTGTAGTGGGACTTGCGACCGCTGTGTTCTGCGCTTAGTGGCGCACATATCCATAGCAAAGGCTGAAGTGGCAAAATTCAGTAGGGGTTGGATTTCTATTAGGCAATAACTCAGTGTCATCTCATCTGGCATAGTACTGTGCTTCCTTTGATACTTGGCTAGAAAATAGCCATAGCAATAGGATAGCATTGTTTGGTTTTAAAAACTCAAAAAAAACCAAAAAACACAAAAAAAAAAAAAAAAACACACAAAAAAACAAAAAAAAGTAAAAAAAAAAATAAAGTTATAACTCTCATTTTAAAAATGTTTAACCCGAGGGCTAGGGGTAGAGGACGAGGGCGGGGACGTGGGCGTCCAACTACTGCAGGGGTCAGAGGCCGTGGTCCTGGGCGGGGTGAGACACCACCTGCTGATGAGGGAGCAGGGGAACGCCGCAGAGCTACACTCCCTAGGTTCATGTCTGAAGTTACTGGGACTCGTGGTAGAGCACTGTTGAGGCCAGAACAGTGCGAACAGGTGATGTCGTGGATTGCTGACAATGCTTCGAGCAATTTGTCCACCACCAGTCAGTCTTCCACGCAGTCCACCCATGTCACCGAAATCGCCACTCCTCCAGCTCCTGCACCTCAGCCTCCTCCCCCCCAGTCTGCCCCCTCCCAGGAAAATTTGGCATTTGAACCGGCATACTCTGAGGAACTGTTTTCTGGACCCTTCCCACAGTCACAAACCACTTGTCCGGTTGCTGCTGAGCAATTTTCCGATGCCCAGGTTTTCCACCAGTCACAGTCTGTGGGTGATGATGACCTTCTTGACGTAGTGGAAGTGTGTAAAGAGGTGTCCGACGATGAGGAGACACGGTTGTCAGACAGTGGGGAAGTTGTTGTCAGGGCAGGAAGTCCGAGGGGGGAGCAGACTGAGGGATCGGAGGATGATGAGGTGACAGACCCAAGCTGGGTTGAGAGGCCGGGTGAACACAGTGCTTCTGAGACGGAGGAGAGTCCTCGACCTGAACAGGTTGGAAGAGGCAGTGGTGGGGCCAGACGGAGAGGCAGGGCCAGAGCTGGTGCATCAGCGCCACTGTCAACTAGTGAAGCTCCCGTGGTGAGGGCTCTTGCGGCGAGGGCTAGATCTTCAGAAGTGTGGAGGTTCTTTAAGGAAACACCGGATGACCGACGGACTGTGGTGTGCAACATTTGCCAAACCAGGCTCAGCAGGGGTTCCACCACTACTAGCTTAACTACCACCAGTATGCGCAGGCATATGAATGCTAAGCACCCCACTCAGTGGCAACAAGCCCGTTCACCTCCGGCCGTGCACACCACTGCTCCTTCCCCTGTGTCAGCTGCTAGTCAGCCCCCTGCCCAGGACCCTGCCACAAAAACCCCATCGTCGCCTCCACGATCCTCCACAGCATCCACCAGCGTTCAGCTCTCCATACCCCAGACGCTGGAGCGGAAACGCAAATATAGTGCAACCCACCCGCACGCCCAAGCCCTTAATGTGCACATCTCCAGATTGCTTAGCCTGGAGATGCTGCCCTATAGGCTAGTAGAGACCGAGGCCTTTCGCAACCTCATGGCGGCGGCCGCCCCTCGGTATTCGGTCCCCAGCCGCCACTACTTTTCCCGATGTGCCGTCCCAGCCCTGCACCAGCACGTGTCAGACAACATCATCCGTGCCCTGACCAACGCCGTTTCTGACAAGGTCCACCTGACCACGGACACGTGGACGAGTGCTGCCGGGCAGGGCCACTATATATCGCTGACGGCACATTGGGTTAACTTGGTGGAGGCTGGGACCGAGTCTGACCCTGGGGCTGCTCATATACTGCCGACGCCGAGGATTGCGGGGCCTACCTCGGTCCAGGTGTTTCAGGCCTACTATGCCTCCTCCTCCTCCCACCCCTCCTCCACCTCCTCCTCCGAACTACCATCCGTGGGCACGGCGCCATCAGTCGGTAGCTCTAGGCACAGCAGCAGTGCCGTCGCTAAGCGACAGCAGGCGGTGCTCAAACTGCTGAGCCTAGGCGACAAAAGGCACACCGCCCAAGAGCTATTACAGGGCATCACGGCGCAGACTGATCTGTGGCTGGCACCGCTGAACCTCAAGCCGGGAATGGTTGTGTGTGACAACGGCCGTAACCTGGTGGCGGCTCTGCAACTCGGCAGACTGACACATGTGCCATGCCTGGCCCATGTGTTAAATCTGATAGTGCAGCGTTTCCTCAAGACATACCCCAATCTGTCTGATTTGCTCACGAAGGTGCGCCGCATCTGTGCGCATTTCAGGAAGTCCAGCCCAGATGCTGCCACTCTCAGGGCAGCGCAGCGCCGCCTCCAACTGCCCGCTCACCGACTGTTGTGCGACGTGCCCACGAGGTGGAATTCAACACTGACCATGTTATCCAGAGTTTACCAGCAGCGCAGAGCGATTGTAGACTGCCAGATGTCAACTTCCACCAGAACTGGTAGTCAGGTCAGTCAGCTTCCTCAAGTCTACAATGAGGAGTGGACGTGGATGTCTGATATCTGTCAGGTGCTGAGTAACTTTGAGGAGTCAACACAGATGGTCAGTGGCGATGCCGCCATCATCAGCCTCACCATCCCGCTGCTTGGCCTGTTGAAAAACTCTCTGGTCAGCATGAAGTCGGAAGCTTTGCGCTCGTCACAAGAGACGGGGGAAGAATATTCCCTTGTTGATAGCCAAAGCACCCTGAGGTCTGTTTCTCAGCGCATATCGGAGGAGGTGGAGGTGGAGGAGGATGAGGAGGAAGAGGAGGAGAATGTTGGCGAGACACAAGAGGGGACCATTGTTGAGTCCTTCACTGTTCAGCGTGTATGGGCAGAAGAAGAGGAGTTGGAGGAGTTGGAGGAGGAGGAAATGGACAGTCAGGCCAGTGAGGGGAGTGAATTCTTACGCGTTGGTACTCTGGCGCATATGGCAGATTTCATGCTAGGCTGCCTATCCCGTGACCCTCGCGTTCAAAGAATTTATTCCAGCACCGATTACTGGGTGTTCACTCTCCTGGACCCACGGTACAAGCAAAATCTTCCCACTCTCATCCCTGGAGAGGAAAGGAGTGTGAGAATGCATGAATACCAGCAGGCCCTGGTGCACAAGCTGAAACAGTATTTCCCTTCTGACAGCGCTAGCGGCAGAGTGCGTAGTTCTGCGGGACAAGTAGCGAGGGAGAGTAGGCGAGCAGGCAGCTTGTCCAGCACTGGCAAGGGTACGCTTTACAAGGCTTTTGCCAGCTTTATGTCACCCCAGCAAGACACTGTCACCTGTCCCCAGTCTCGGCAGAGTAGGGCTGATCTTTACAGAAAGATGGTGAGGGAGTACGTAGCTGACCATACCATCGTCCTAAATGATCACACAGCTCCCTACAACTACTGGGTTTCAAAGCTGGACATGTGGCACGAACTGGCGCTGTACGCCTTGGAGGTTCTTGCCTGCCCTGCCGCTAGCGTCTTGTCCGAGCGGGTTTTCAGTGCAGCTGGTGGCATCATCACCGATAAGCGTACACGCCTGTCGACTGACAGCGCTGACAGGCTGACGCTTATTAAAATGAATAAAGGCTGGATTTCTCAGAATTTCCAATCTCCACCAGGTGAAGGAAGCTCAACCTGAATAATTGATCCACTCCTCCTCCTCCTCCTCATTTTCCTCCTTCTCCTCCTCTTTGTACAGTAAAGCAGAGGAAACTGGCTATTTTTTGACAGGGCCCACTGGCTCTTGCTATAGTACTTCATGCATTTAATTTTTCTGGAGGGCCACCTACCCGGTCCTCTGTTTGAAACAATTTTTGTGAGTGCCACATACAGGCACTCAATCTATTCCATTTTACTGCAGGGCCACCTACCTGCTCCTCTGGTTTGAACAATTTTTGGGACTGCCACATACAGGCACTCAATCTATTCCATTTTACTGCAGGGCCACCTACCTGCTCCTCTGGTTTGAACAATTTTTGGGACTGCCACATACAGGCACTCAATCTATTCCATTTTACTGCAGGGCCACCTACCTGCTCCTCTGGTTTGAAACATTTTTGGGACTGCCACATACAGGCACTCAATCTATTCCATTTTACTGCAGGGCCACCTACCTGCTCCTCTGGTTTGAAACATTTTTGGGACTGCCACATACAGGCACTCAATCTATCCCATTTTACTGGAGGGCAACCTACCTGCTCCTCTGGTTTGAAAAATGTTTGGGACTGCCACATACAGGCACTATCCAAATTAAATTGTCTCCATAGCAGCCTCCACACGTTGTCTCCATTGCTACCTCCAAAAGTCGTCCATATAGCTGCCTCCATACATCGTCCCTTTATCAAACGAGGTGTGTCAGGCAGAAATTTGGGTTGTTTTCATGGATTCCACATCAAAGTTGTTAACTTTGTCGCCACCCTGCTGTGTTATCCACAAAATATACTGGCAAACTTTTACCATTTACGGATATTATTTCAGCGCTTCTTGCGCAGATGTTTACATTCCCCTCACCCGGCATATCCTAAACTTATAAGAACGCTACTACACTTGATCTTATACAAAAGGTTCTTAGAAGTGCTGTTTGGGGAGTAGCCTAGAGACAGGGGCTTGGATTGGCGAAAGCTCGCCTGGCAGCGGAACGCCAGCTCCATGCGCATCATGCGCTTCTTGCGCATCTGTTTACATTCCCCTCACCCGCCATATCCCAAACTTATGAGAACGCTACTACACTTAACTTGGTGCAGGCTGGGACCGAGTCTGACCCTGGGGCTGGTCATATACTGCCGACGCAGAGAATTGCGGGGCCTACCTCGGTCCAGGTCTCAAAGGCCTACTATACCTCCTCCCACCCCTCCTCCACCTCCTCCTCCTCCGAATTACCATCCGTGGGCATGGCGCCATCAGTCGGTAGCTCTAGGCACAGCAGCAGTGCCGTCGCTAAGCGACAGCAGGCGGTGCTGAAACTGCTGAGCCTAGGCGATAAAAGGCACACCGCCCAAGAGCTATTACAGGGCATTCCACATCAAAGTTGTTAACTTTGTCGCCACCCTCCTGTGTAATCCCCAAAATATACTTGCAAACTTTTACCATTTAGGGATATTATTTCAGCGCTTCTTGCGCATCTGTTTACATTCCCCTCACCCGGCATATCCTAAACTTATAAGAACGCTACTACACTTGATCTTATACAAAAGGTTCTTAGAAGTGCTGTTTGGGGAGTAGCCTAGAGACACGGGCTTGGATTGGCGAAAGCTCGCCTGGCAGCGGAGCGCCAGCTCCATGCCAAGATCCAACTAACATAGTTTTAACTGCAGCACCTTTAATCTACTACTAGTTCACTGCCTCCATACATGGTCCCCTTATCAAACGAGCTGTGTCAGGCAGAATTTTGGGTTGTTTTCATGGCTTCCATGTTAACTTTGTCGCCACCCTGCTGTGTAATCCACAAAATATACTGGCAAACTTTTATCATGTACCGATATTATTTGAGCGCTTCTTGCTCACCTCCTTTGGTTCCTCTCTGCTACCCATTGGTTTGAAGCCTGAGTCCATTTAGGGTATGTCGCCATGCCACTCTCTAGCCTGCCGCTGCTGCCGCTGCCTCTGCATGCCGTCCCCTATAGTGTCAGGGTCAATTATTGGATGTTTTAGATGCTATCTAGCTTCATTCTGTCACTCTGTCATGGCCATGCTGTTGCCCATAATTTTGGCATAATGGTGCGATTATGCAGCCTCAGAGGCATCCATGCATGCTGCCCCTGCTGTTTCCTGTCCATTTCCGTGGTGTTTCCATCCTTTTCTGAGGTTCCCAGGTGTTTGGCCAAGCTTCCCTGTGCAGAGCCTTGGTCCCCTTGAAAAATGCTCGAGTCTCCCATTGACTTCAATGGGGTTCGTTATTCGAGACGAGCACTCGAGCATCGGGAAAAGTTCGTCTCGAATAACGAGTACCCGAGCATTTTAGTGTTCGCTCATCTCTAATCTATATCTATCTATCTATATAATATATATAATGTATGTATGTGGTTTAGCACTTTTCTTAATATGAAAACCCATTTAAATTTAATGGATCTTGATCAACAACCTTCTACAGTGGTTAGCTCTGTTGCCTGTAGCACTGGGGACCTGGTTTGAATTTGACTGGAGGCCATATTTGTGTTTATTTACTCCGGATATTCTGGCTTCCTCCCATATTCCAAAGACTTACTAGTAGGGAATTTACATTATGAACCATACAGGGAACTACAATGCTGTTGCAAACTGTAACCCAGTTTGAATATGACCTATTTCTGTTGTAAACTTAGAATACAATAATATGATTTTGCATATAAATTTGGAGGTTATGACTGCATAAATACAATGCATATCGGTCTTGTGTAAAGAAATTGATTTTGTTATCTGTCTTTGTTTTCTTTTGGTGTTACAATTCTACTTACAGGAAGCCGAGCACAGTTCCCTTTGCACTTAGTGATCTGAGAAGCTGCATACAACGGCAGTTTCTAAATTTAGGACGCTTTTTGTTGTCAGAATTTCCCTTCAATGTGTCTCAAGTTACTTAGCATTTTTCAAGCTTTTGGTTCATTCTTTAACTTTAATGATTGCATTTTCAAAAAAATTTTTTTTTTTACACAATTGGGCCAAAAACCATGGTGCTGTATTATGTATTACAGCTTTGCAATTTATTTTGTTTTTGTGTGTGTATAAAATATATATATATATGGCATGTCATGTACAGGCGGTCCCCTATTTAAGAACACCGGACTTACAGACGACCTCTAGTTACAAACGGACCTCTGGATATTGGTAATTTACTGTACTTTAGCCCCAGGCTACAATAAACAGAAATAATGGTTTTCAAATGTGTCTGCAATTAAGCTTTATTGTTAATCCTGGTTCTTATGACAATCCAACATTTTTTAAATCCAATTGTCACAGAGTTTTAAAAAATTTTGAATGGAGTTACAGTGATAAAATATAAAAGTACCGACTTACTTACATATTCAACTTAAGAACAAACCTACAGAGCCTATCCTGTATGTATATAATACAAGCCCCTGTGATTTTCATATTACAACAGTGGATTATTAGACTCCTTCACATTCTTCATGTAATATTTTGATAGTTTGGGTTCGCAAACACACTTTATTTTATTGCTTTAAACATTACAGCTCCTTTGGTTTTAATAACCTTTTCTGAGATACCTGTTGATATTGAGGGAAATGAGGATTGTGCAGGTAGGCTTTTGCAGAGATTGAGCAACAGTTAATTTTCCCCTTCTCTCAATATAACATGTGCATTAGGCCACACTAATTCACACAAATGTTTTTTTCTAGGTCTGCAAAGGTTTTTTGGTCTTTTTTTTTTCTAGGTATTAGTTCTGTTTTCACATTGTGTTTTTCCTCCCATTTTAGCCAGTTTTTCATCCTTCCACCTCAAAAACATTCCGTGTATCACGCATATGTCATCCGTTATGTGGATCTGCATAACACGAGGCTGACTTAAATGATGTCATTGGCTTCTTGGAGGGCATTTTTCTGCCATAGAAGCCCTGAAATAATAGTAATTGCTAGCAAGCTATTACTTGCTATCATCAATTGTGATTATGCCCTGTATGCCATCTCCACGCCAAGGGTGTATGGAGGAGCATAAAGGTTGACAGGTCCAGCTGGGGCATACCCGCCCAGCACCTTCGCACTCAGCAAATTTTCCCGAGTAAAGTTTGCATGCATAGCATATTACTACGTCAGGTAGGACCTGACTTAGAAATATAAACTTCGCAAACGAATGGATGTATTGCCCACCATACTGTACCATACACGCATGGAGGCGCTGCTCATCCCTCCCCTATCCAGGACGTGGCTGTATGCTTGCCCAGTTTGTATGTGTTCACGTGAAAGAGGACTTAGGTTGCATGTATGCCCATCCGTGCAAAAGGTGGTGCCTTTCTCCATAGAAAGATAGCATACTCTATCTTTTTCCCGTGTACAGCACGGAATGGCGTCAGGCCGCCATTGCCGTCTTTTGGGACGTATATGCGACCACAAGTTTGCGGCCGGTGTACATCCCCGCAGACGTGCGTATGAATGTACCCTAAGACTGAGGGCTTTCTAGGCTTTTGGCACAGATAACCGGAGTTTCAATTTAATGTACACTTTTTACCAGTTTGAGCAAATGATAATAATAATCTTTATAAAGCGCTATCAAATTCCGTTCTACCGTTTTAAGGCTAGATTCATACTGCCGTATGGGGGACGTATATACGTACGACGTATACATGGCGTGTATATGTCACACACAGACGGCAATGGGCGCACAGGGCCGTAAGGGAGAGCTAATCCCCTCCTCCTCTCCCCGGTGCTGATGTGTGCCCGCTGTGCTACAGTACGACGGGCACAAGTTAGTGTGAATATAGCCTAAGGGTGTATGTATGTCTGACTAAATACACTGCCTATAAAGAAGGGAGTGTGCCTCTTAAATGCTTCTTTTTTGGTTCTAACGTTCCAAGAAAACTTTGATTCCTGGCATTTAATTTAAATTGTGCAGATTTGTTGTTACTTTCCATGTTGTAAACTGTCCTAACATATAAGTCTAAAAGTCTAAAAACGCATCAGACTGATGACAATGGATGATGCTGGAAGTCGAAGTTTACCTGCCTGTTAGCAGGCCTACTTTACAAAAGAATTTCTTACCAAAATGGCATAGTAGTCTTGTATGGCCTAATAAATACATTTACAGTAAGTCCTTTTACGTACAAGATAGATTCTGTAGGTTTGTTCTCAAACTAAATTTGTATGCAAGTCAAGTGAAAATTGTTTTTAGTCCCTGTAACAACTGGATATTTAAAATTTTGGGTTGTCATGGGAACAAAGATTAACAATAAATCTTTGTAGCAGCCAGGGGCTAAGGTTCAGCAAATTTCCTGCATCCAGAAACCTTCACCTGAGGCCACAGTTGGGAAACTAGGGGTTGTTGGATGAGCGTCCTGTGCATGATCGTGTACAGTCTGTGAAAAACGGGCAATACGTGGGCCCGGCCACACAGACTGCACACTTCAGGGGACAGACGTAATTGCATTATATAAAAATATTATACAATGACTTCTTGTCTCCCGGCTGCACCACAGCGTCTGCAGAGTGTTCTATCTGTTGGAGCAAGCCAACATCGGGCCATTTTCCACAGACTGCATACAATAGTGTACAGGAGGTTTAAGTTGGGCTTTCTTGGGTCTGTGACTGCCTGTGCTGATATATAACAGCCAATATAAGCCCAAAATATACAGCCATATGGAGGCCACAGTTGTTAATGGCAAATACGCCAAATATAAAAGGGTTTTACAAGTAATGGTGTGTCCTTAAGATAACTTGTAAAGTAGAGCTAAATTGTATTGTAAGAAGTTGGAAATGGCTCCATACATTCTGCATTGGCCTCGCTTTATTCATTCAGTTGGCGCTAAACTGCTAGAGCAAACCATGCTGCATTGTGTGGGACCCAAGTGTCTTAACTCGACAAATCAACCTTCATCTGACATATTGGAAAATAGAAAAAAAAAATGTTTCCAAATTCCATGACCTATGATTGTACTTACGACAGCATTCTCCTTGCGTGCACTTATTATATCACTATAGTAGTCGGTACTATTCACTTGTTATCAGTCTGCTGTCTCTGGTTTGACTTGATTGTATAAATGTCATCCACCGGCCTTGATGGTAACATGTCTAGCATTCCAAAGCTATCGAGATCAGCCTTGTTTTCTAAAACTCCTTTTTATTTCCTAGAAATGAAAGTCTTTTTCCATAACAGAACTGAATTAATCAGACTACAGACTCCAATAATTTGCTAGTTGTTAGAAAAGCCTCATTTATCTAGTAGACCACTAATATTAGTAACAAAGTTATATAATAGAAACATGAAATAGAACAAAATTACATTTTTGTGGTTGGTGGGCATTGCTACATACTGGGAAGGATTAACATTGCTTGTTCTTACCTACTGCCATGTGTAGCTCTAGCCTAAAAGCTGTTGCAGTGTCTGATAAACCCCTGTAGGGTATGTTCCTACAACACTGAAATGTTCTAGATACAATTCCTGTAATATAACAGTTGACTATAGTATTTTCGTCTTTGAACTCCCTTAGATCTCTTCTGTATAGTGTTGTACGTCCACCACGTAAAGTCTAGTATATTAGCACAGCACTGAAATGTATGTTCATATCTGTCGGAGTACGGTTATCCTTCCTTTTTTTTTTTTTTTTATCCCCGTTTTTTAAATGACATGTTCAAACAACTAAAGTGGTGTATTATATTTCAGCGTGTGGGTGAAATTGCATTGACAAATCCTGACATGTTTAGCAATTTTGTTTAACTGGCTTATCACTTGAAATGCGTTTATCTTCCTCTAGGAAAGTAGCAATCTGATAGCATTGACTTTCACAGGGACTAGTGTAGATTCCCGTTTTCTTATATAGAACTTATATTTAAAATTATTGTCATTTTAATATGGCTTCAGAGAATAATTGTTGTACCTTGTTCTTGTTTGGAATGAAATCGATCAAATTAGGCCCTGAGACTTAAATTTATATTTTATTAGTATAAATGATGCATGGCATTGACCCACTTGTGCAAAGGCTTAGTGAGTTCCCCAACCCATTATGCTAAGCAGCTTGTGCTACTTCAGAGTCATAGATTTCATCTCAGTGGATACTTTGCAAGCTTTGGTGATGCATATTTAGCTCTCATTTAGGGTCCAGTTTCTATACTACGTAATTGGTAGAGAATTATTACGGTACTGCTTTTTGTGGATAAAATAGATTCAGATTTAGCTATACATGAACATTTCAACCTAAAGCATGATTTGGCGGTTAAATTTACTAAAAAGGTAATGTCAGTTTTTTAGAAAATATTGAAAAATGTTAGTTTGCCTGTGTTTCTTGAAATATTTTCTTAGTTGGACAAAGGATTCTTTTACGTGCGGTGCATGCAATTTATTTTTTAACACATTGCAGAAATGCATGCATTTTACATGTTACTGAATTGTTGTTATTATTATTATTCTGTTCACGTTTATTTTTGTTTTGGAAATATTGTGCCCCCACCATTCCAACACTTGTGCCCCCCACTATTCCTCATTTGTCCAGTCTTTCAGCAGAATGTGTTCATTATTAAAGGGCACCTACCACCACAAATCTACCTATAAAGGTAGATTGGGTGGTAGGTGGATTAATGGGACGTGAGGATAGCCCTTTTAAGGGCTAATCCTCACGTCCCTGCACTTTTTTAATAACTTTAATTTGGTATTTATTCAAATTTACTTATGCGGCTACCGGGGCGTGGAGTAGCCGCATATGAGATTGCACGAGGCGGCTACTCCACGCCCCGGTAGCCATTTTACCCCTCCTACTCACCCATCTTCGGCGCGCAGCTCCGCGCAGCCTGCGCAGCATGCGCAGAAGAGCAGGCCCGCGCCTGCGCGGTCACAACTCCGAAACAGGCGCGGGCCTGCTCTTCTGCGCATGCGCAAACGGCAGGATCGCCGGACGAGGGCGCGCAGCTACACGGAGCTGCGCGCCGAAGATGGGTGAGTAGGAGTGGTAAAATGGCTACCGGGGCGTGGAGTAGCCGCCTCGTGTAATCTCATATGCGGCTACTCCACGCCCCGGTAGCCGCATAAGTAAATTTGAATAAATACCAAATTAAAGTTATTAAAAAAGTGCAGGGACGTGAGGATTAGCCCTTAAAAGGGCTCTCCTCACGTCCCATTGATCCACCTACCACCCAATCTACCTTTATAGGTAGATTTGTGGTGGTAGGTTCCCTTTAAGGCTTAAAATAGTATACCTGGAAAATTTCTACTTAACTCAGAAGTTGCCACTAGTAGACGAGTTTTCTGATTTGTATTCCATAGTTGAGAGTAAAACCATTTTGTTGATGAAAAATGTTTCTGCTTTTCTTTTTATAAAGTTTAGCTTTTTCATATGACTTCCAGAGGTTCACACCTAACAATGCTATATACTGTTAAGCTGCACCCTTTTTCAATAAAAAAAAGTACCAAAATATTTTTCTGTTGAGAAAAGCCAAGCAGAAGGTCTATAAATAGCAACACATGTTGCCTTAAGGCAGCCATGTTTCACTTGAAATGACAGTGCAAACAGCAGACTATTGAAGTATTTTATGAGTTGGACAGCATCAGTTCTACTTGTATACAGGCGGTCCCCTACTTACGAACACCTGACTTACATACGACCCCTAGTTACAAACGGACCTCTGGATTTTGGTAATTTACTGTACTTTAGTCCTAGGCTACAATAAACAGCTTTAACAGTTATCAATGGTGCCTGTAATTAAGATTTACTGTTAATCCTGATTCTTATGACAATCCAACATTTTTAAAATCCAATTGTCACAGAGACCAAAAAAAATTTTGACTGGGGTTACAATAATAAAGTATATGGTTCCGACTTGCATACAAACTCAACTTAAGAACAAGCCTACAGAACCTATCTTGTATGTAACCCGGGGA
The DNA here is from genome assembly GCF_040894005.1 of Engystomops pustulosus. Taxonomy (NCBI): domain Eukaryota; kingdom Metazoa; phylum Chordata; class Amphibia; order Anura; family Leptodactylidae; genus Engystomops; species Engystomops pustulosus. The sequence goes on from NC_092412.1 coordinate 116,738,690, forward strand.
CTGCCTGTACTTGGATATGGGGTAACTTTAACCACAAAACCACCAACCCCACCTTTTTCCATCCTTCAATAGGTGTTGCTTCACTGATTCTGGTGCCGATGTAATTTGTTCTTCTGAATGGAATAGCACCTATTTACCCCTTAATGATACATTATGTAATATTAGGCCACCGTTTCAATGAGGATGTATGACTAGCTAAGAATAATAGAGAGGACACCTGTCACCAACAGAACCAATTGCTGCTGTTAGCCCATTATGTACTAGTATTGTATTGGGACAGATCTCGGATGTGTTGAAAGCCGCAAACAACTTGGAAGCTCCCAGGCCTGTCATTTTCCAAAAACATACAAAATGTCTGAAGTTATGCTATTTGGCACCCATAAAATTGGAATTTTGAGTTATACACCACTGTATACTCAAATAGAAAGAAAGCTTAATAGACATAATAGGTTACACATAGCAAAATTTTCCCAAATTATATATGTACTAAAACAAAACCTTTAAAACCGGGTGACAGCCCTGTCAATTCCACTTCATTGGACATCTTTTCCACTAGGAAGTTCACTGTGTTCACTGTGCAGAAAACAAGTCCTAATTATAGAATTTTATAACGACTCCTCTGGCTGTGTCTTATTACTGCAGAATACAGACCCGGATGTCTTCGGTTTTTGCAATACAACTCCACACTGTGCCCATAAAGATACTACAGTCCCTTACTGTATAGCGTTACCTGGATATATGTACAGCAGCTCCATACTGCTGTTATATAAAGTGCTGCAATTTGTGAATTGATAAACAGCACCCCTGGTATAGAGTGCCATTCTTGTTCATACAGCAGCCCTACTTCCCATTATAACAACCTCTCCTGCCCCCACAATATATGAGAAGTGTTCAAATGGTTTTAATAGATTCCCCCCACTCATCAGTTAAAAAAAGTGGATGGCACACGGATGAAAACAATGTTTGTGTGTATGAAGCCTTAGTGAGTCAGACTATTGTTGCCTATTGCCTGAGGTTGCCGTAAAGTATATTTCTAAAAGCTGATAAATGATCTATAATGGCAGCCCCCCTGATCATGGCTAGAAAAAAAATCAGAAAGTGTTTTTTTTTTCAGGAATACCACCTCTTAAAACAAACCTGTTTTGGGTTATTTTTTGTGATGATGATCAGAAAAAAACTTGGTGCTGTATTTCCCCCACGTACAGCTAGTAGCTGATCTCTTGGACTTTGCAGCTGATCTGTAATCTAACAGCTAACACAGTGTGCTGTATGGACTTGCATAAGCATTGCATTAGCCAGTGGAGGGATTCCCTTGTGATGTTGCTTAATAACAGGATATTGTGTTCTTTTGTACTTTGGAGAACAGCATTTAGAGGCGTCTTCATTTCTGCATTCAAATAATTTTCTTCAGTTAGTTTTTGTTTTTTGTTTTTTTATCCCCAGACCCTTTTGTATGATAAGGGCAATAATGTATAGTTCAACATCCCAGAAGTACTTCTTGTATCCTGAGAATCTTTTTTTTTTAAAACACCCCTGACTCTGGGACAGTGGATTCCCACGTTCACAATTCAGGAAGATTTCTTAGTGCTCAAGTGAGGTTAAATGTATTAATAATTTAGAACCAATTACTAAAGAGCCTTCAAATAACCAAATGGAAAACTTCATGGTGTACAATACAAGTAGCAGTGATACTGGTCTGGTCAATACACGAGTGTGAAAGCGCTTACTGTAATGATAAGTGACTACTAAATGATCCTGACTCATAAGACCGTGATATCACTTTTTGCTTTAGTCATCTGTCTTATGATTTGTACCTTGGTGCCAAAGTTTTTCTGAAAAGCTACAATAACATAGGTATTATTCACACTTCATAGTGTCTGCAGGCGCCAACAGCTGGGAAGTCACTTGGAGTGAGCACCAACGATGCGTGTAGTACTACTTGCTTTGTCCATACACACAAACCAAAAAAGTTGCAGGTTTGCTACATGTGTCTGTGTCTGATTACATTAATGTAGAAATTTAAGATTTTAAATTAAGTTTGTACACAATGTAAAGTTTTTCAGTATGATTTTTTTTTTTTACTAGGAATACAAATTCTCTGTCCCGCCCATAGCACAATCTTTGTGAATTTTCAAGTCATACACACAGGATTCCCACTTTTCTTGTAAATTTCCTGTCACAGGGACTTCATTTTCACTAAAGACAGGTTGTAGAAGCCCATCACACCTGCAGTGCAAACATGTCTTTATGCCTTTTCCAAGCACTTGCATTACAATATAATTGTGTGTTATAACTTACCTTGCACCTTGACAGAATCCTCTCTGTAGTCCCAGGTTTGGCTTTGGTTTGGATACATTTCAAAAAACAACACGTGACTTATCTGTGCTGCAGACTCCATGGCCCTCAGCCCCCACCTTTGAACCCCTGTACAGCTCCTCCCTCTCCCACTGATGTCAGCTCACCAGTCTGTGACCTCTGTGAAGGAGCAGGAGGGAGGAGCTGTACAGGAGCACAAAGGTGGGGGTAAAGAGCTGAGGAGTCTGCAGCACAGACAAGTCACATGTTGTTTTTTTGAAATGCATCCAAACCAAAACCTATCCCCTGTGACTTACCTTGCACCTTGACAAAATCCGTTAAGTTAGAACATACAAGTATATTGTATTACACATGCTTAGAAAAGGCAGAAAGACATATTTGCACTGCAGGGGTGATGGGCTTCTACAACCTGTCTTTGGCCGGCGCCACACAGGGCGCTTTGTCTGCGCTTGCAAACGCAAACGCAGACAAAGTCGCGCCCACCGGGGCGGGCCTCGGCCCGATCGCATCGGCGTTTCTATGGAAACGCCTGCGATCGGGAACGAGCCGCCGGTGTTTTGCGTTAATTTAATTCCATAGAAACGCCGATGCGATCGGGCCGAGGCCCGCCCCGGTGGGCGCGACTTTGTCTGCGTTTGCGTTTGCAAGCGCAGACAAAGCGCCCTGTGTGGCGCCGGCCTTTAGTGAAAAATGAGGTCCCTGGTGACATGTTCCCTTTAAATACCAAATGTATTGCACATTGTGTCATCTTAAAACAATATCACGCTAAAAAAATACTGCAGAAAAGTCATTCAATATAGTTCCCATTCTCCAAGACTATTCTCACATATGTGTTGGAGGCTTTATGATACCATAACATAACATGATGGACCACATTACACATCAAAAGGGTCTGACAGGAATTTATAATATGCCTTTAAAGGGAATCTGTTGTTAGTTATTTCCATAATAAACTTCAGACAGTGCTAGGTACAGGGCCTAAACCAAAGTAACCCTAACTTTTGTGGGTGTTAAAACTCGCAGCAGGACTGTTAAAGTGAATGCTTGATCCAGGTCTGCAGCTCATTTAAGTCCTCTGGGAGGGTCTTTTAGCTTGAAGAGCTTTCCAGAGCTCCTCTGCTCTGCTGGGTGACTGCTGTAAGAGTCAAACCAAAATCCTAATACAGTCCTTGCATTTAGTAAATGTAAAAGCCATTGGAGCAGCGGAGAGCAGAAAGCTCAATTCAAACACGTATGGTTACACAGGTAGCTTTGTATGGTCAACACTGCTGACAGATTCCCTATAAAGAAAATGTAGTATCTGGAAACTTTTTCAGTTTTTAATAATAATTACTTTATTTATATAGTGCACACAGATTACGCAGCGCTGCACAGAGCTTGCCAAATCAGTCCCTGTCCCCAATGGGGCTTACAATCTAATCAACATACCAGTATGTTTTTGGAGTGTGGGAGGAAACCAGAGGACCTGGAGGAAACCGACGCAAACACGGGGAGAACATACAAACTCTTTGCAGATGTTGACCCTGGGACTTTTTGTTTTTACTTTTTTTCAGTAGTTTCAGAGGTAGATATCCCATGTGTGCATCATCTATAATTTATTAGAAAGCTGCTGCCACTAATAGTGATTTGGAGTTATGTAAACTGTGTAGCACCGTGAAATACACTGTTTCTGTAACTCCATAAGTTTTGTAAACATTGTAGATTTCTCTACATGCTATTCCCATAACTTCAGTACATCTCCATGGGAAACCATGTAGGACAACATGGGTGTTTCTACAATTCCCAACCTGATTCGTAGTAGAAGCCCCTATGTTTTCCTGACTTGGTTGCATTTAGCCTGAGAAGGAATTGCCCCTTAAAGTGAACATTTTCACAAATACAGCTAGGGACAAGTTCCCATAAAGCCCTATTAACTGACACCCTTCTTTTAGCTAAAAATTGTTTCCCTCGTATCCCCATTAATCAACTTTATCTTATATCACCTGGCATCAGGGGAAGCGTGACCTGCTCGGCCAGCCCCTTCCCTCTACTCCTCACCTTCTTCCATGCCTCTTCTCAGCATGTCATGTGAGCAGGGTGATGTCATCTAAGGTCCTTTACCCAGTTATATTTGGAATATCTATCCCATGCATGTATTTGATCACATGGCAGTATCATGGCATGATCACAGCATGCCTCCATGGACTTGTACTACTCCCCATGCTCCATTGAGGCATGTTGTGATTTCATGTGATCAGATGAATACATGAGGTAGACTGTGCAAATGAAATGGGACTTTAGATGACATCACCCTGACCACATGACATGAAGTGACCAATGACGTAACAGAGTTCTCTCTCAATCTCCACATAGCAACATGTTCTTCAGCAGTAAAACCTGTCAATCAGGAACAAGGCGGCCTTTTTGGACTCCCTTATTGTGATGGACTTGCATCAGGTGTGTTGCATATAAGTTTACAAACAGATTTTTTTAACATTGCTGCCATGGAATTGAATAATTTAGGACAATGCTTTTTAATCATAGTTTTTAATTAAATATTTATATTGGGTGGGTTAATTTGCATGATGAGTCTTCTTTAAAGGTGATCTAGATTAGGTTTCCTGTTGCTAATACAGCTCCAACATATTACATGGAACAATACAGAGACTGTTGTTTCATGTAACTGGCACCAACAGGGCTCATAATCTAATGTGCAAGTCACAAAAGACTCTTTTTACTTTGCACCACACTGTCATGTTTATTATATTCCATGGGAAACTCCTGGAGCATACGCTAAAAGGGTGGCGCCTCAAAAGAAACTCAGAAAATGGATGGGATGGAGAGAAAAGCAAAACAATAGCCCCCAGAAATGGAGCACAGGTGCGGATGATCTTGCATTTCATTTGCATACCTGTCACATTTAATGGGACTTTATCTGTGTGTGAATCATCTGCTGAAACCTAACTATAGGTGAATATTTTGTCCAGACCAACATCTTTCTAACAAATACTTATGACCTAGAAGAACTCTGAACCCCACACCACCTTACTGTACTCTGTAGTATACACTAAAAGCTTATTATTAATATATTTATTTATTTTTTTTACTAACAATTAGACCTTTAGCTCAGGCACAAAAGAAGTGTTCACTAAAGCTGCTTATATATACAATAAAAAAACTAACAATGACATCTATATGTGAGATGGACAAAGCATTGTGCTTTGCATAAACATAGTCCTGGGAAGCATGTCTCTGTATATTTCCCTACACTTTCCCAGCATTAAAATACACACAATACTGTTCTAAAGATGTCTGAGCTATATGTCTGAGATGGCTGTCTGAGCTATATGTTAGCTAAAGCATGCATAACATGGACACAAAACAGGCACATTATAAAATCGGATAAATCTTAGACCAGACAATTTAGGATTATACAGCAATGTCTCTAAGAATTCTCATAAAATGTGGATAAGCAGACAGCCACATGTAAAATAAGTCCTATATACCAGATTAAGTCTTAGCCAGGAGTACCATTTATGGTGACATGTGGCCTCAGTGTATTCTAGCTATTTGTAAAATTATGTAATAGTATATCTTGTAATGGGTAGCTTCAATTATCACTGTAGTAGTCTAAAGAGTTAAGAAAAAAATTAAAATGGAGTACCGTGTGTACTAGAGTATAAGCCGACCTGAATATAAGCCAAGGTGCCTAATTTACCACAAAACCTATTGACTTGAGTATAAGCCCCCTGTATACAGCTGACCCATGCCCCCACTACATAGCCATCCAACCCCCCCCCCCACTATATAACCAGCCCATGCTTCCCACTATATAGCCAGCCCATGCCCCCAGTATATAGTCAGGCCATTCCTTCAACCAACAAGCCCCTAGTATATAGCAAGCCAACCTCCTGTCCTCAGTATATAGCCAGCCATCCCCTTGACCCCCAGGAAGTAGCCAGCCAACCCCCTAGTATATAGCCATCCAGCCAGCCCCCAGTATAAAGCCAGCCATCCCCTGATATAGCCTTCCTCCTGCCCCCCATATATAGCCAGCACCTGCCCCCGGTAGCACTTAAATTAAGTCAAAACTCTCCTTTCTGGCACCTCCCTCAGGTTTTCCCTTCTTCTACCAACGGAAGAATAGACCCGTGGGGTGCACCGGAAAGGTGAGTTTTGACTTTTTATTTTTTTCTTGACTTAAGTATAAGCCGAATTTGAGTTTTTCAGCACATTTTTTATACGGTATTATAAAAATGGTGCCGCTCTGTTTTATGCTTGGATGTGAATATTGCCACTTATCCTGGGCTGTGTGTTGATTTCTTCCTAAATACAAATCCCAGTTTTGGGTAAGGGGAGTCAAAAAGTTGCCTTACCCAAATTGTCAAATGTTCCTGGTAAACGCAAATCATTGAGGTCAAAATAAAGCATTATGTTGACCATCAAAATCAAGCATGATAAACCAGGGGCACTTACTACTAGATTCAGCCACTGTTATAAAGGGCCTCCTTTCTTCTAAAATAAACTTTTAAAATTTTGCTAAAGAGCCAGAAGCGGGAGATGCCAGAATAGGCTGTTACAATAAGCAGAACATGTCTTGCCCAAATCACTGCTCTCTTCCTACTTTTCTCACTGCCTGTGTAATCTAGCAGCTGGAAGTGCACTATTCAGTGCAAATCTTGAAAACAACCCTTGAAGATAAATCACTGTGGGGCTCTGGAAACACCCACCAGAGCCATTCAGGTTCATTAGCATAATTTAAAAGTTTAATTTTAGAAGGATGGAGACAATTGATAACAAATATAAGAAGATTACCAGAGTCATGGCGGGTTCATCACCAGCAGGAGCTCCTGCTTTTCCCCTTTTCTACCAGCGCCTCAGCGGTCACAGCACCGCATCTCATCACCACTTTTCCCATATATACCTTGTAATCCGTGCCTGATGCAGGTTGCAAAAAAAATTTTGTTGGATTGCCACACTCTTATTTCTGGAATAAAAATTTCTTCGGTTTTGTTCGCCAAGAAGTGCCAAGATTTTTTTTCATTTATCAGTACCGTGTAGTAACCTGCTTGTGCACCCTAAACTTTAGGACATTGAGTGATGTGTATATTTTCCACATTATGGCCATACATTATGACCATACTTTTATGTGTATCTGTTAAAAACTGATATCAAGTTGTTGAAAGAAAACATCAATTTTTACTACTTATTAATTACTACTGCAGGGAACCTAAGCCTTGGTTGAAATGACTCCAACGAAACGCTTTTGCAACACACATGTTTCAGATTACTGTAGTACTGACTGCATGGGCCATTGTGATCTTGTGACAAAGTCCCCATAATTGTCCTTTACCAATTGGAGCATTGGTCTGTTAACTTCTATGGACCTTGCGGGCATGGTTTCTGGATGGCTGTAATATTGTGAAAGACTGACCAAGGCATAATTAGAAGCAATTGGGCCTCCAAACTATAATATATTGTCTAAAGCACTGGATTGTTTGTATTGGGGCCTTATGGGCCCCTTTAAACCCCTTTAAAGAGAACCTGTTATCCGGAATAATTACCCACACTTAAAGTAAGCAGCTCCCTAGCCCTACCCCAGGGATAGCAGTGTTAAATATCTAGCTTTATCAGAACATACCGATAAGCTAGGAAACACTGCAGTACATAGCGGTCCGAACACCAGACCAATCTTACAGCAGTCCGGCATATTCATGAGGAGGCTTAAAGCTGCAGTCACAATCTCCTCATTCCGCCCCCTCATGAATACGCCGGACCACTAAGTACTGCAGTGTTTTCTAGCTTATCGGTATGTTCTGATAAAGCTAGCGATTAAATACTGCTATTACTGGGGTAGGGCTATGGTGCTGCTTACTTTAGTAAGTACTCCTAGAGGGTTTATTCCGGATAACAGGTCCTTTTCCTTCTTGGTGTTACAGCTTGTATATTTGTTTTCCTCTTCATCTTTACTCTCTCATTTAGAGTCTAAATTGAGTATATCTGTGACCAGAAAAGTGGATCGTTTAGTTTCTATGCCTGACGGATGAAGGCAGGAGATGGTAAAGCATGTGATGTGAACTGACAGGTTTCAGCTCCTGTGCCTTTATGGATGAATACGTCTAGTCAGGCAGACTTCTTCTTTTTCTGGATATGTGAGCATTGTGCTTATAGGTTATCCTCTATCAGGTGAGAAAAATGTTAGGCACTCAATTATATGTGAGTAGTGCCCATCTTTCTAAGTGGCTTCATAAGATTTCATTAAGTAATGATTTATCATAATTAAACGTTACACCCACCAGGTAAATTATAATTGCTGATAAAGTAAAGCATGAGTTTTTATTTGCAACTTAAAAAATGAATATATGTCAATATATGGCATGTCATGTACAGGCGGTCCCCTACTTAAGAACACTCGACTTACATACGACCCATAGATACAAACGGACCTCTGGATATTGGTAATTTATTGAACTTTAGTCCCAGGCTACAATAATCAGCTGTAACAGTTATCACAGGTGTCTGTAATGAAGCTTTAATGTTAATCCTGATTCTTATGACAACCCAACATTTTTAAAATCAAATTGTCAAAGAGACCAAAAAAGTTCTGGCTGGGGGTTACAATGATAAAATATACAGTTCCGACTTACATACAAATTCAACAAACCTACAGACCCTATCTTGTATGTAACCCGGGGACTGCCTGTATACAAATACTACTTTGTCAGAGTAAAAAGAAATGGTTGATGCATCATTTAAATATTTAAGGGTGTGTGTAAAGTTGATAAAGATAACTGTGTAAACGTCAGTCCCGCATCGGGCCTCAATGACACTGTAGACTCCTACAAAATAAAAAAATGGTCAGTTAGATCCTGCTGTCGTAACCATGGGCAGTAAACTGAAGGGATCATTGAGAAAAAGTGACACCAAGTCCTGTATGGCCGTCATCAGATACTTGTCTGGATCTTACATTGAATTAGAAACATTGCTTCCATTGTAGCGATTAAAGTGACAGTGACGGTGCCCCCCACAAGTCTATGGTCTAATGGCGCCCTCACAAGTCGCCTATGGTCACGGTTGCCCACCCAGTAGTCAGTATTCACAGTGCCCCCCACGGTACGCAATAGTCTCAGTGCCCCATAGTAGACAAGTCATATTGCTCCCCCACATAGAAGCCGGATTATAAGGCGCACTGTCAATAAATGCCTGCTAAAACGTCTAGGCTCATATATAAGTGCACTGGACTATAAGGCACACCTTTTGATTTCTGATTGCATTTTTCTGCGCCTAATAGTCCGAAAAATAAAATACCTCTTTTTTTTTTTTTTGCTGGCTGCAATGCTGAAATTATATTATTGTATGTATGCGAAACAACCAGGTCCTGCTTGGCCATGATACATATTTTCAGTTTTTGTTTTTTTTCTGCATTATGTAAGATGAATACTCTGAGTAATCATATTATAAAGAGCAAACAGTCGGTGATTCAGAAGCTGAAAGACGACAAATGCAAAGTTCTCAAAGGAAGCTTGGCCTTTGGCCGAACAACTAAACTCTGGTTCTTCTCTATGGCAACCTTTTGTGGTCACAATATGATTACCTTGTAACTGACGGCTGCAGTCATCATGTTCATGGCTTCATTCTCACGTTTGAGATGATTAGATTTATGATTCTATACTATGTTTAGGGTGCAGTCTATTACATGTGTCACCTGATGATTACAATCTTTGTACAGCACTGTAGAATATATTACTTCTGTAAAAGTCTGCAGATAAATGCAGAATATATTGTACTCATATAGGCAACTGCAGAAAGATACTAACTACACTGGCCCTGGTAGTACCTGTGATCTGTATTGGACCTTGTTGCTTGGAAAATAAAAATAGATGTCATTAAGTTTATTATGATGCTAAAGCTATGGAGCATGGCCCTACGATGCTTCAATTTTAAGCCTGAGCTAATTTCTGTTTCCTTTTCGGCACAGGCTGTAAAAAGATGCTAAAGTATTAAGAGCTAATAATGGGTCAGTAGGTAGGATGTTATGATGCAACTTGTTCATTCCCGCAGAATGATCTCACCAGTATTGGCTTCCATCCCAGTATACACAGTTAAGTATTGCACACATGTGAAACCAATATGCTGCAGAATTATGATGTATGAATTCCAAGTTCACAATTGTGAACACAGCAGGATGCGTGCCGTGATAAAGCCAAAACTGCATTTACAGTCCTCCGTGTCCTGAGGAATGGAGTGTTCCATAGAGTCATACTCTCCTTAGTGTTAGCACTTAGACACCACCTTGTCAGAATGGTTCTTCAAGAATCCAGACCAATTTCAACCCAGAAAGGGGATGAAATGAAGGCTGTAGCATCTTGGACACACCTAAACTTGGTCAGTACTTGGTACTCTAGAGCAGAGGTTCCACTAACATTTTTCCAGAAGAGTAATACCCCTATTACCATTTTTGAGGAGTATGACATTTTCAGTAATAACAATAAGTAACTCAAAGTATATTGCGTTAATAGATGGATATTTATGCAAGAAAATCATTGTCTGTTTTCTTTGTCAAAGGGTGAAAGACAGTGCGGAGAAAATACCTATGTTGATTTACTTTTTTAATTTAATTTCTTAATTGGGACACCATTTAGCAGGAAGCACATTATATGTGTTCACTTCTGTTATTTTATACAGATCACATATAACCAGGATCTTATGGTAATCCCATTGGATTACTGTTTTCAGTGATCTGTTTACAGAACAGCATATGGAGAAATTGGGCTCGGTCACCACCAGGTGCACATGTCCAGGAGGAAATCCTTGTCTTCTTGGTACACAAACAATAGGTAAAACGGGTAGAACGGCACTGACTTGATTCCGCTAAAAATAGTAGAAAAGCTTTATTTATCCAAAATGGAAACACTACAAGCATCTATGATTAAGGACCTGATGGTCTGAAACTTATCAGATGTGTATGGCGTCCTATTCCTTGTTAATGTTACCGGCCTGTAGTGTTTCCATTTTGGATGAATAAAGCTTTTCTACTATTTTTACCGGAATCAAGCGAGTGCCATCTTACCTGTTTTGCCTATTAGAAAAAAAACCCAAATGCATAAAGGAAAAATACTTCTTTTATGGCAAAAGGAAAAAAAAAACATTGCTTACCATTTAAACGTGTAGTATGAAGTCTTTTCGATTGCTTGTCAGTGTGAATGGTGCCCGGAACAACAAGATAGATCCTTTGCCGATACAGGCAAAAGCACACAGTGCCAGGAGAACAAGCAGGACTCCTCACTGCTGGAGCTCACGGGCCCTTGCAGTAATGTTATAGGAGCCCCAGCAGCACGCAATGAGAAACTCTGCTACTGTCACATGACTTGCTATCAGCCGGGAGCTGCTCCCGAGAGGAGAATGCATCGGATGCAGCTTGCAGCTAGGACAAAAGGAGTTCGGACTGTTTTGATTTATCCAGACTTTTTACAGAAGAAAAACTGCCTGTACAGGCGTCTATGACGCTTGTACAGGCGTCAACATGACCTCTGCTTTAGAGAATGGTTTCAGATTGGTATATTCTGAGTTTCTTGCAAATTCTTGAGTACTTGGAATTGTGTGTGTGGATTTGAAGCGTATCAATCATATCTTACTACTTTGGCTCATCTCTGTGCTGTCCTAGGGTCTGAATGCAGACCAACTGCATTCTTTCCACCATCACATTATTGTGAATACTCTTTGTTTTACATGGAAATGTCTTGTTGCAGAAGCCTCTGGTGGAGGATTCGAGGCCAGCTAAGGAGCGGTTAGGAGAAAGCACATGAGAATAGCTGCTGATTAAGAAGCTTACCGTCAACCACATTAGGTGACCTTTTAAGATCCTTGCCACGGAAATAAAGAAAAATCCATAGTATTAAAGCCATAAATTGGTGAATGTTTATTAAAAACCTAAAGTCATGCAGGAATGTATTACTGTTAGCGGCTAAACATTAGTTTTTGACTATTGAAAAAAAGCTGAGATGTTGCTTGGGCCTTATAAAGTTCCAATCCAAGTTATTTGTCTTGTCATATGATACTGTATAGCAGTGGGGGCGAACCTATGGCACGGGTGCCAAAGGTGGCACTCGGAGACATTTCTGTGGGCACTCATACCATCACCCAAGGACAGAGTTCACCACACAGGAACAAATCCACCAAATATTCCTGCAGTCCCAGGCAACTTGAGAGATGCTGTTCTCGGCGCTATTTTAAAGCAACACTTAATTGGCTGGTTGGAACTGTGTGGACAGGGCTGCATTATCTTTGGAGGTCATCCTGCTGGACCCTTCATTCCTCCTCTACAGAGAGACCCTGGAGAGAAGCTATAATGAGAGTCTGAATTTGCCCTCCTTCTTTCAACTGTATTGGGGGCTGATACGATTGAAAGATTTGGAAGAACAGGAAGCAATAAGTTACTGCTTAAAAAGCCATTTTGGCACTTCACGGTAAATAAGTTGATTTAGCTTGTAGTTTGGGCACTCTGTCTCCAAAGGTTCGCCATCACTGCTGTAAAGGATAGGATTACTGTAGGTTAGTAATGTTTTCCTTGCATTTTATTTAAACCCCCTTTGCATGAGTTTGTGACATTTTAGACCCCTAATGTATAGCAGATCATAACATACTTGCTACTTGGCCAATGTTAGTGAATAGCAAATAGATGGCTAATTTTGGCACATATTTAAACACTTTTGTGACTGATGCACCAAAAATCGTGTCCTCGGTGAAAAGTGCCTGGACCAGGTTTAAAGGGACATGGCGTTGTGTACTGAAATATTGCAACAAAAATGCTTGTGGTTTTTTGGTTCTTGCTTGGGTTTCTTGTCCTCACTGCTATTTGAACATGTGATTGCTTGCGTTTCATACACATACCACAAATCCAACAATTTTCCAAAAAGGGAGGCCATTCTACTGATATGTAGCTGTTAAAATATGATCTTGTTTGGTTTAAGACTAACTTTTATATAATGCATTGCTGCAGTCTGCAAAACAAAAAAAAATGTAGACATTTGTTATAGCTGTGTCTTCACTTGTTTAGGTTGTAGTTTGAAACTGCCCTGCAGGAGATGAGGTGGGAGTTAAACTATTGGTAATTATTCATATAAGCTAGAAAAAAAAAATCGGAGTGCTTGGTATAAGCATGCAAAAGTTTTCTGTATTTTTACTCAAAAGGCTTTATTAAATGTGCATAATCACATTATAATCATTTATACAATATTTAAGTAGCACATACATACAGCATATACTGTGTCGCAGCACAGACCACAACACAATATACAATAAATTAAGATTCACACTAAGCATTCAAAGCACACAGGAGTTTAAAGAGAACTTGTCATGAGAAATTGGCCTAATAAGCCACAATCAATGGGGCACATTTACTGTGGCGTTTCCGCTAGTTTTGTGGCGCTCTCACCACATGTTCTGCTCTCAGACCTATTTATTAGTTGGCGGCGCCAGAAAAAATGCTTTTTTCCGCCTGCTCCGACTCTTCTCCGGAAAGGGGCGTGGCTTTGTCGGAGTGGAAACTCAGACACAATTAATATGTGTCGCAGCCCTTTTTGGGCGCTGAAAACTGTCGGAAAGTAGACCAAAAGAAAACTTTTCTAGCAGGGACTGTTGGACACATTTCTGGTGCTCGGGACAGATTTTGGTCCCAGGGACCGAAAATGGTCTCGGCGCCAGAAATGTCTCTGCACAGCTCCACAATATTAAATGTGTATCTTCTTTCCCAGAGCAGGTCGGTAACAAAGCCAGTGCAGACACCGACACTTTATGTAAATGTCCCCCAATATGTTGTCAAGCAGCTGAGCAACTTCTATGATGATATACAGTTTGGCACAGAGCACTACACATAGAAAGAGCCCATGGCAACCAATCAGAGCCCAGGTTTCATTTTCCTACGGCTGTTTATAAAATTAAAGCTGAGCTTTGATTGGTTTCTATGGGCAATAAGAACATTTTTACCTCAGACACTTCTGATAAATTTTCCCCATAAAGTATATTTTTAGCTACCCCAAGGACTGCTGCTATCCAGGGAACAGTGAGTTAGTTAGCGCCTTCATAAATGATAGGAGTAGCAGGTGCAGCCGCTTCAATAAAGACAAAATGATGATGTGACTACCGTAGCTGCACAGCATACCTTTCATAATGAACGCTGCTTACAAAAGTCTGTTTATGTGTGAATCATGTTGCAGGAGGATAACGTTAACATCTGTATATGTTAACCTGTTTTAGACTGATGGTTTATAAATGTTTGTTCTTATTTTACCCTACGACTGCACAACCGGAGAGAGGGGTCTGCCCCCAGGGACAGGACCCCCAGCCTTTAAAAGTCTGTACCTCCTTCCTCCTCAGTGTGGTTTCTTGCTGGGGGGTTATGGGCTGAGCGTAGGGAAGTTTCTATAGACCATATATGTTGTGGAGTCACATGCTCCTCCCCTTATTCCTTTTTTAGGCATTACCAGTTAGATGTGACTAGAGCTCGGGGGTTTCCTTCGGAGGCAGCACCTCCTTAAAGGGGTTTTCCCACGAAATAAAATTTTCAATCCTCTAGTGATGTTTATACAATAAAAAAGATCCTTTTCAACCCTTTACTTTACAATTTTCACTCAGTGTTTTTGCTGTTTTAGCTCCTATCACTCAGTGATGGTCAGTGTAAGATTCCAAAGTGTGGATGGGGACTCTCTATGCAGACACATTATTATCCATCTAATGCTGTGGGGTGACAATGTGGTTACATTATCAGGGTACCGGTGTAAATACACTTTCATCTGGCTTCTGACATTGTACTAACACACTGACACCTAGAAAGAGAGAGATGAGACAGATGAGAGATGCATGAGATTACACAGAGGCTGGCAGACTTTTACACTGTTAAACTGTGAGCTCTTCTACATCTGACAGATATGTGCCTGCCTCCCCCTTCCCCCGGATCACTTATCTCCTTGTAGTTTGCAGCCTCTCTCTCTTCTCACAATCTCCCGGGAGGATGTTGGTGTCTCTGAGCTCCATACAGGGGGCGGGGCTACAGGCTCAGAGCAGAGAGAGAAAGAAATCTCCGCTCCACAATGTCACATAAAAATCCAATATGGTGGCTCCAAGTCAGAAGTTACAGGGTGGTGTCTAGGAGCAACTGAAATTGTGTACAGTAGCACTAATGGAGTCCTATATCCGTGAAATTCTGTATTTTTGTTAGAGAATGTGTTATTTTGTTATCCTGAGACATTGCTTTTCAACCGTGCTTCAACAAAATTTAAAAATAAAATAAGACTCCTGAAACTGGCCTGAATAGAAATGAGGGTATTCTTGAAAAGAAATGTGAGCAATGGGACTTGTTAAATCAAGGTGTCTACAATCTTGTTAGAAGAAAAACTTCTAAATAGATTAAAGTTGAACTTTAAGCTAAAGGAACATCCGATGACCAATGAGGACGCCGTTGCTGAAGACAAATAATATAAAAAACTGGAATTTGCAAAGCTACATGTAGACAAGCCACAAAGCTTCTGGAAGAATGTAATATGGACAGATGAGACTAAAATCAAACTTTTTGGCAAGGCACATCAGCTCTATGTTCGCAGATGGAAAAACAAAGTATATCTTCAAAAGAATACTATCCCTACTGTGAAACATAGAGGAGGCTCTGTTACTTTCTGGGGTTGCTTTGCTGCATCTGGCACAGGGTACAATGAAATCTCAAGACTATCAAAGAATTCTAGAGAGAAATGTGCTGCCCAGTGTCAGAAAACTTAATTAAGCATATTAATTAATACAGTTTAATTGAATTAATAAAAATGTATAAGACACAAAATAAGGGCTCATTGAGACCGGCTTGTCTGCTGAGCAGTCTGTATTGTATCCACATGCATTTTTCTCACTTCCTTATGTCATCTGCTTTTTGCCCTGCCTAATTGGTTACCTAGCAACATTTGAGATAAAATGAACTGCATACAAGTGTCATCCATGGATTTTTTTTTGTGGATCCATATGGAGTTCAGTTGTCTAAATGTGTGAAAAAAATAGTGCATGCTGCAATTTTTTTCTCATATTTGCACATCTGTGAAAAAAAAACAGACATGTGAACAGACCCATAGGAATCAAAAAGTCCATGCCATTGCAAAAAGAATAATGGCATACAAGCATCAAAAACGCCCTTCTGAATGAGCCAAGAATAACACATTTATATTAACATTGCCAGGACAACCTTTACAATGAATATAATAAACTGTCGTAAAAAAAACTAAAGCTCTCCTCACAAAACACTGGTTGACCTATACTAATCTGAAAGAGAGTGACACATAGTGTGGTTGTGTCACTCAGCACTGCTACAATATTAACCACTCCCTCACAAAGGTAGGGACTGAGAGAAGCCTGGCCTAGGTATCTATGTGAAGATAATCGAACCCCAAGCTGACCTTAGGAGTCGTCTTCAGAGATTCATATGTCTCTTTCATTCATGAGGGGGCCAAGGTGTCAGCATCAGTGAGGTGAGGTATACAGACTGTAAACTGCAGCTCCCTGCCTCCATGACTTGATCAGAGGACATCAATAAGGGTGCAGTCACATGTTCAGTCAAGCAAATGGGGAGAGACTTGTGCCGATCGCATGTGCCCGCACCCCAAGGCCGGCGGCACACGTGGTGTCGTGAACCCAATTTTGGGCCGTTTTTAAGCAGTCCGTTAAAAAACCGCATGCGTTAAAAAAACATTTTAAAAGACAGTTTTCATTAAGATATTTGGTAAAACCGGTCAAAAACTGATGCGTTTTTTTTAACGGACTGCTTAAAAATGGCCCAAAAACAGGTTCAAAACGCGACGTGTGCCGCCGGCACACATGTATGGGGGACGTATATGCGGCCGCTATATGTCCCCCATACACTTCTATGGACTCACGGCCCTGTACGGGAACGGTACGGTGCAGCACCGTAGCGCTCCGTAGCCCGGAAAAAGATAGGACATGTGTGCGCTGTATCTTCCTATGTAGAGGGGCGGGGGTGAGCAGCGCTCATCCCCTGCTCCTCTCCGCAGCGCCGATGTATGCCCACCTACGGTACGGCGGACATACAACGTGTGAATGTAGCCTTAGGGTGATGAAACACATGGCGCTTTGAACCCGTTTTTGTTCCGTTTTTAAGCAGTCCGTTAAAAAACGCATGCGTTAAAAAAAGTATCAGTTTTTTAAAAACGCATGCGTTTTTGAAAACGCATCTGTTTTTTTACAGGTTTTACCAATTATTTTGATTGAAAATGGCCAAAAACGGATGTGTTTTTTTTAACGCATGCGTTTTTTAATGGACTGCTTAAAAACTGTCCAAAAGACTGTTTTTAAGCTGCAGTCTTTCATGCCCAAACCAGGAGTGGAGTAAAATAGAGGAGGAGCAGCACTTCTTAATGATAAGTCCTCACCCATTATACACACCTGCTTTTGGCTTCAAAAACTGCATCTGAAAAACTGAAGGTTTGAATGCACCCACACAAGAATGCTGGCTCTAATCCCTTGGATAGAGGCATCAGGGATATATATATAATATACTGTATGAAGACATCTGTATGTATGAAGACATATGAAGGCATCTTCTGTATGAAGATGCTTTGAGATGCTGAATATTGTGCTGAATGATAGAAGGTAAAAAGAAAAACCCCTTTTACTTAATCTCTAAAGCAGCAGGCTAGTTGTCCACTTGTGGTCTCACATCTGAGATGTTTATACATTTTATTTGCGTCATAGAATCATTCTCTTCTCAGAAATTTTGTTTTGCAACTTGTGTGCCAAGGTTTCTGAGGAACTTCCCATAAAGACTGTTGTGGATGTTAAATTCATGTGAGCCGTCTACTGAGGATTCTATGGCTTCTGATTACCGATTTGTACAGCCTAAAACAAGAAAGAAGTGCTAGCAGCATACTGCTTCTCCTAGTAACTCAAACTAGGATATCTGGGTTATCTGGGTGTTAAAAAAAATACTGAGGGCCGGGCTGGGGTGGGCTAGTTAAACATAATAAACATCTACTTACCTCGCCCGGTGCTGCTGATGTCCCGCGCAGCGGTCCGTCTCCTCTGTGCGCAGGTTTGTATACAGGGGCGCACAGGGACCTTCCGGACAGCGGGAACCTCCCATCCGACGCCATCTCCCAGTGCTTACAACTCTGAGAGATAGGGACGGATGGGAGGAGCCAGCCACATAGCGGATTGGAAGCTCCCTGTGCGCGGCTTCTGTGTCCCTGTAAACAAACAGGGGCGCGGGACATCGGCAGCGCCGGAGGAGGTAAGTACATGTTTGCCCGGCCCTCAGTAATTTTTAACAGCCGGATAACCCCTTTAATAATATAAGCTGTAGTTAGTTGTCCTCTACCAGCTTGTACATGAGCTTAACCAACTTTAATTGTTATCCCCTATTAACAGTAAAGGGGATAACAATCTGAACCATAGGGTTCAACATCTTCATAAATCACAAGCGCAGACCCCTTGAGCTCCTGAAAACAAGGGGGCTCTTTCTCACTAAGTGAATGAACTGGGATGTTAAAGTACATCTACCACCAGGATGAAGGACTGTATGCAAATGAGCCTGAAGGTCTCCAGGCTCCATAGATGTAAATGGAGCTCCTCTGGCTCATTTGCATACAATCTTTCATTCTGGTGGTAGATGTCCTTTAAGCATGCATCCTGCCACTCCATTCAATGCTACAGGAGTGTCATAAATTGCTGAGCACAACGTCGGCACTACCTGTGCTCTGCAATTTTCAGCAATCCTATACTATAGAATTTGGGTGCTTGATCGACCAACTGCTCCACCCATTGACTCTTTTGTGACCTAGGGTCATGTCCAAGTAAATTTCTGCAGTTCTGTTCTGCTCTTTAAATGTTGATATCTTTGGAACCGCTTTACATATCATAACAATTTTTTACTTTTTTTTTGTTTTTTTTCATGGCATGAAAGTCTTGTTTCCATTTTTCATTTCCCGCCTTCAAAAATCCATAACTTTTTAAATTTTCCATGTACAGAGCTGTGTTTTGATCTTGTTTCCTGTGTAACAAATTGTACTTCAAAGTGACTGTATTTAATATTGCATGCCATGTACTGTGAAATGGTGGAAAAAAGTTCCAAATGCGGTAAAAAAAACATTTTCTAGTGGGCTTGGTTTTTACAGCTTTCACTGCAAGCCCCAAATGACTTCAAAGTGTACAGGCAGTCCCCGGGTTACATACAAGATAGGGTCTGGAGGTTTGTTCTTAAGTTGAATTTGTATGTAAGTCGGAACTGTATATTTTATAATGGAAGTTCTAGACAATTTTTTTTCTTTTGCCCCAGTGACAATTGGAGTTTCAAAATTTTTGGTGTAATTGGACCAAGAATTATCAATAAAGCTTCATTACAGGCATCTTACAGCTGATCATTGCAGTCTGGGACTATAGTAAAGCATCCAGAGAGCTTCACCAGAGGTCACAGTGGGCAGAGGGGTCCGTCTGTAACTATGGGTTGTCTGTAAGTCGGGTGTCCTTAAGTAGGGGACCGCCTGTACTTCACTTCTCCTTTTATTCTTTGGGTCGGCACGATCACGAGGATACCAAATGTATAAAGGTTTTATTGTTCAAGGTTTTTATTCTAGCACTAATAACTTTTTTATACTTTGGTGTACAGAGCTGTGTGAGGTGTCATTTTTGCGGGACGAGCTGATATTTACTTTGCTAACTTTTTGGGGACTGTACAACATTTGGATCACGTTATATAGAATTTTTTATATAATGCAAAAAAGTGGCATTTCATACATTTGGCCGCTATTTTCTGTTACAAGGTTCAACACTAAGAATAACGTTCTAATATTTTAATAGATTGAACATATTGGGACACCACATTATTTTTTGCTGTTTTTATTTTTATATCCAATCTAGGGAAAGGGGTTTGGATTGAATAAAGCCCTCTCTAAACACCCACGGCCAGCGTGTAATGTCAATAAGGGGTTAAAGAGGAGAAACAGAATGAGGGATATCCACTGTTAAAATTACTGTTGGGAATTGAGATTTGTAAAAATCTTTTGTAATAAACTTTTAACAGTGGATATATCCACTTCTGTGTCACCCAGAAACACAGCCTGATACTCAATTAAAGTGGAGGTTGTCTTCTTTAATAGGACACCAGAATTGTGTTTCTAGGTGTCACAGTAACGCCCTTTTTTATGTTTCTAACTTGCTATTCTGTAGTTGAAAAGTCAAATTTTAAGCTTTTATTCCCTTTCCGACAGGGGACGTAATAGTATGGCACAGGCAGAGTTAACTTCCTGGCACCGGCTCCAGAAGCTACGATTGCCAGCTTTATATTACAGCTGACACCTGCCTGTAACACCCAAGATAAAAATTCGGCTGATTGTGGGTTTTATGCTGTGAGTCATGTGAGGGCCTTCCAAAGTGCATTGGAACCCCCCCTCCCACCGCGCAGATTACCAGGGTGTCGGATCCTCCGATGGCAGTACTGGGTTCCATGAGTGCCCCTGGGCTGCGCAATCTCCGTGTAAGGCTCTGTTTATTCAAGCTCTCATTGCGCTAACACACTGCAATACATATGTCAGTTGGGTTCCAGAGGCAAAAAGAGTATCGCCAAACTGTAAAAGAAAAAGTAAGTTTAAAACAAATTTTTTGTTTTAAAAACAACGTTTTTAACAAATATGAATCATTAAAGTCCCCTAAACATTTCCCATATCTAATAAAGTACAACCCCCTCCAACAAAATAAAATACCCCACATATTTGGTATCACTGTGTCCGAAACAATCTGTACAACAAATCAGAAACCTTATTGGATCCACTCATTGAACGTTGTAAAAGTAAATAAATAAAAAATAAATAAAATAAAAAGCTTTTAACTAACAAATGTTACTTTTTAATAAAATCCCTTCAGTAAAGTGTTCAAAAAACTTATCGCCAAAAAATAAGCCCTTGTCGAGCTCTGTCAACCGAAAGTTACTAAAGTTATGCCTCTGAAAAGATACTTAAAGGACACCTGTCATCAGGTCTGTGTCACTTGTCCTGTCACTGCTACCTGTTGGGCAGCTCACAAGGATCCCATCCCAGCCTTTATCTAGTTATTTCATACATTAATCATTGTAAAATCATCTTTTCTTTATTATGTAAATGAGGCTGGTCACATGGTCAGAGGCAGTGATGTCACTCCTGTTCCCCCTCCCCTCTCCTCCCCCTGCTCATGTCTGTGTGTAATGTATAGTAAAGCATG
Source organism: Engystomops pustulosus (assembly GCF_040894005.1). Lineage (NCBI taxonomy): Eukaryota > Metazoa > Chordata > Amphibia > Anura > Leptodactylidae > Engystomops > Engystomops pustulosus. The sequence goes on from NC_092412.1 coordinate 116,760,224, forward strand.
GCTAGTGTGTGTTGCATCTGCTGACATGCTGCATCCTCCTAATATACAGGTGAGAGACACAGACATCAGCTACACATGAATCTGACATGTTCTGCTGTAACATGGCTGCCTGGAGCTGCTGTATCTCTCCTAAACACACACACATGCACACACAGGCTGCAGGGGGCTTGGCCACCAGCACCAGGAAGCACATCATTTTACAGCCTCACTCCATTATACAGGCTGTCATTCATGCACTGGGGGTGTGGCTGTGCCTCCCACCCATGAATAGAGTGGACAGCTTGAATATGCTAATGCTTCATTGGACATTTCACAGGTCATTTGCATACAGCTTTAGGACCTCATTGCTTAGGTTTACAGGCATGTAGAGGGACAATGAAGGGATAGAGGCAATGCTCTCTAGTGGCAGTTTATGAAAATATATTTAGTTTAGGAGGGTTATTTTGCATGACGGGTTCTCTTTAAACAAATTATCTTTTTCTATATTTGTTTTTCTACATTAAATTTGCAAAACTATATATAAAAAAAATCTATAAATGAGGTATCACCATAATCTTAGTGCCCCCCCCAAAAAATGAAAAAAAACATTTAAGCAATATGACCCACTAAAATGAAGTATTTTTGAAATACAATTTAATCTTGCAGAAAAAAAGCCCTTGTATGTCCAAATTACCAAATCAAACTTTGTGGAGTGTTTTAGTATTTTATTCACTGAGAATGTGTAAACTTTTTGAAAATTTAGCCCCCCCCCCCTCCCAAAAAAATTCCAAATTGCACCTGACTTTATTAAAGGGTAATAATATGTGAGTTGTGTAGTTTCAAAAATGGGACAATTTAGGTCTCTCCTAGTGACTTGAAAGCTGAGCAGGTCCCTCAATAGCATGATTTTGTGTCTTTTATAAAAATATAAAAAATTGCACCTAGAGTTCTAAGCCTCATAACATTCTAAATAAAGGAGAGGACACGTAATAAAATGTCAACATAAAGCAGACATTTGGGATATGTTAGTTATCAAGTTATATTAATGGTATGACCTGCATTATAGACGGACAATGCACTTTCAGTGAACTCTGGTGACCCTGTAAGTAAATGTAAAAAGTAAATTTCGAAAATCAAGAACTTTTCCAAATTTTTGCCAAATATCTGTTTTATTTATAAACACAAATCATATCACCCAAATTTTCAACTAACATGAAGTGCAATATGTCACAAGAAAACCATCTCAAGATCACCTGGATATGTTAAAGCGGTAAAAAGTTTTTATAGTGACACAGGGCACAGTCGAGCCGTGTCTAGAAGGTGCAAAATAGCCAAATAATTAAAGAGAACCCGTCATGCAAAATAACCCTCCTAAACTAAATATATTTTCATAAACTGCCACTAGAGAGCATTGCCTCTATCCCTTCATTGTCCCTCTACATGCCTGTAAACCTAAGCAATGAGGTCCTAAAGCTGTATGCAAATGACCTGTGAAATGTCCAATGAAGCATTAGCATATTCAAGCTGTCCACTCTATTCATGAGTGGGAGGCACAGCCACACCCCCAGTGCATGACTGACAGCCTGTATAATGGAGTGAGGCTGTATAATTCCTGGTGCTGGTAGCCACGCCCCCTGCAGCCTGTGTGTGCATGTGTGTGTGTGTTTAGGAGAGATACATCAGCTCCAGGCAGCCATGTTAGAGCAGAACATGTCAGATTCATGTGTAGCTTCTGTCTGTGTCTCTCACCTGTATACCTTATTTTCCGGGCCATTAGGCGCACCGGAATATAAGGCGCAACATTCCGATGCGCCTTATATATGTAATAATTCCATATATAAGGCGCATCGGACTATAAGGCGCAGGGTCGGGGGCGTGGCGGAGGTCCGGGGGCGGAGCGGAGACCCGACGGGACGCAACGCCGAGAAGAGACGCGGCGACGCGGGGAAGGTGAGTGGGGAAGGTGAGGGGGAGGTGGAGGAGGGCAGCGGACCATACTTACATAGGTCCCCGCTACCAGAGACAGCAGATCTCCAGCGGGAACTGCAGACCACGCGGCAGAAGTTGTTCGTGCCGCGTGGTCTGCAGTTTCCGCTGGAGATCTGCTGTCTCTGGTAGCGGGGACCTATGTAAGTAGGGTCCGCTGCCCTCATATAGGGCGCACCGGACTATAAGGCGCACTTTGGATTTCCAAGGAAATCCAAGGCTTTTAAGTGCGCCTTATAGTCCGGAAAATACGGTATTAGGAGGATGCAGCATGTCAGCAGATGCAGCACAAACTAGCAATGCTTTACTATACATTACACGAGCAGGGGGAGGAGAGGGGAGGGGTAACAGGGGTGACATCACTGCCTCTGACCATGTGACCAGCCTCATTTACATAATAAAGAAAAGATGATTTTACAATGATTAATGTATGAAATAACTAGATAAATGCTGGGATGGGATCCTTGTGAGCTGCCCCAACAGGTAGAGGTGACAGGACTAGTGACACAGACCTGATGAGAGGTGTCCTTTAAGGGCTTAAAGGGGTTATCCGGGTTTAAAAATTTTTTTATGGCCGGGCTGGGGAGGGCTAGTTAAACATAATAAACCTGTACTTACCTCCTCCGGCGCCGCCGACGTCCCGCGCGGATCGAAGGGACCGCGGCGCGGGACGTGCACAGGGAGCTTCCGGTCCGTGATGTGGACGGCTCCTCCCATCCGTCCCTATCTCTTAGCGTTGTAAGCGCTGGGAGATGGTGTGGCATGAGAGCATCCGGCCGGCCGGAAGCTCCCTGTGCGCCTTTGTAATGAAACCGGCGCACAGAGAAGACGGGCCGCGGCGCGGGACATCGGCAGCACCGGAGGAGGTAAGTACATGTTTGTTGTGTTTAAATAGCCCTCCCCAGCCCGGCCATAAGAAATTTTTTAAACCCGGATAACCCCTTTAAAGTCTTAGAGCAGCAAATGCAAATTTAACTTTACTAGTCACAGTGGCTTGTTCCAGCTTCATCATGTAATCATTACACTGAATCAATCAAGTGTGTTTAACGTCTTAGGCTTTAGAGTGAACATTTTAAGGCAATTGGATGAAATGTGTGTAACCTGTATCATAGCAACCTTCACACTATCACGCTGTCTGCTCTGTAATCCATTTGCTACACTGTTACTTTTACATTTTGCTTATTTTATTTTTGCCGGATAAAAACTGTTCCTAACATTTATTTCCTGTGTTATGGAGATGAAATTGGGTATTACATGATATATGTTGAAAAACTCTTTAACCCTTCCACCTCCCCCACTTTATTTATTGGATGGATGCTATGGAAACTTTCATATTCATTGCAGTTGTCTTGGTGTCATGAGATTCACATTCCTATCCCAACATGTGGTCTGTGTTTAGTCAGTAGTGCCAAGTTTGGTTCCTTGCATTGCCAGCTGTTGAATATTTTTATACTGACAAATTAAACTATTTAAAGTTTGTAAATAGCAACAAGTTATATTTTGTATTCTTTGAAAAGCTGTAACCCTTTCAGGACAAGGACCATTTTTTTTCTTCTGCATTGTAGTGGTACACAAAGGAATACGTTGGATCGAGCTCACAGGGTTCTGAGGGTATGGCAGTGCAGTGTTTGCCTGCTTTATCGGAAGGTTCTAATAAAGCTAGCAGTCTAACACTGCTAATACTGAGGAAGCGCTAGGAGATGCTTTTTTTAGTAAGCAGCTCCTAGAGCGTTGTATAGGGCGACCGGTCCTCTTTAAGGCATTTAGTACATTTTATAATTTTTTTATTTTTGTAAAACTGCTGAAAAAAATATTTTGTAGCAGCTTTTACTTAGTTTTTTTTTACCGTATATAATGGAGTATAAGTTGAGACCCCTAATTTTACCTGCCAGCCCCCATGTAGTATACAGCCAACCCCCATGTAGTATACAGGCAGCCTGTCCCCTGTATGTTAAGCACATTAAAAAAAGAAACTTAATACTCACTTTCCTGCGATACTCATCCTCGATTCTCGGCGGTGGCTCCCGATCCCCGCAGTGGCTCCCGGCGGCTTCTGTCTTCTTTCTTCTCAGCAGCGACACCGCCACATCATAGTGAGCGCCGGCGGGGAGATCGCATGGACGCGACTCCGCTGGCTAGAGAAGAAAGAAGATAGAAGCCAGCGCCGAGGATCGGAGGTGAGTATCGCCAGAAGGTGAGTATTAAGTTTATTTTTTTAATGTGCTTAACATCGGGACCGGGAGCCACTGCCGGGGATTTCATTTTTTTTTTTAAATTGACTAGTGTATAAGCCGAGGTGCAGTTTTTCAGCACATTTTTTGTGCTGAAATACTCGGCTTATACACAAGTATATACAGTAGGTTAATTGTTGCAAAAAAGCCATATTTCTCTGTTTCTTTTATTAAACATATTTTTGATTCCTTTTGGCCATTGTGTGGACGTCATTCATAAAATCTATCAAAATAAACCAGGGACACTTGGTTATAGATTCAGGCACTGTGACGGTGGTGATCTCACATTTGTTGTTTATGGCCTCCTTCCTTCTAAAATCATGTACATAAAATATTGTACTTCCTGCTCACTGCACAAGTGCTGCGGGAGCAAGAGGAAGAGTGAGACAGTGTAACAGTCTGTAAAGCCAGATCATACAGGACGCATTAACATAATTTTAAAACTAGATTTTACACAGAAAATTACCATAGTCATGGAGCCGGGACCTCTGCGTAAATGTACCTGGTTTAACATGCATGATTGTGATGCATTGATCATAGCGTTTTAAAGTGTGAAATTCTAAAGATCTGCATTCCCTCCCAGGGTTGCAGCTACATATTAGACAAATTTACTTTCATGTGAATGTAGCCTAATGCTGTGTGTGCTATCTGTTGAATCAACGGCTAACACTCGGACAAATGATGTTATATGGGCTCATATACAGGGCCATGGTTTCTACAGCCCCATGTGTGGGCTGACTGCACATGTTGTAAATTATTATTATCCTAGCCGTGTTTCTGGCTCAGGAAGTCTTTTCAATTGTCGTTGGCGTGTGAGTGATCATAACCCTGTTCCTTCTTACACATGTACAAAAAGCTGTAAAAAGAAACCTGTCAGAATGACTTGATGTATAGAAAAAGCAGTTACCATATATACTCAAGTATATGCCTAGTTTTTCAACACAAAAAAATGTGCTGAAAAACCCTAACTCTGCCTATACCTGAGTCAGGGAAAAAAACAAAAAATGAACTTGCCTTCTGATGCTTCCCGACATCCATTGCGGCTCCGACATCTGGTCCTGGTCAGTCACAGTCTTTCTTCGTCGCAGCTTGTGGCTGACGTCATGGTGCCCACATGCCTGACGTCATATGGGCTGGCAGGCTACATATTCGAGGGGGCAGGCAGGCTATATATACTTGAGGGGGCAGGCAGGAAGGCTATATATACTCGAGGGGGCAGGCAGGCTATATACTCGAGGGGGCAGGCAGGCAGGCAGGCTATATACTCGAGGGGGCAGGCAGGCAGGCTATATACTCGAGGGGGCAGGCAGGCAGGCTATATACTCGAGGGGGCAAGCAGGCAGGCTATATACTCAAGGGGGCAAGCAGGCAGGCTATATACTCGAGGGGGCAGGCAGGCTATATACTCGAGGGGGCAGGCAGGCTATATACTCGAGGGGGCAGGCAGGCTATATACTCGAGGGGGCAGGCAGGCTATATACTCGAGGGGGCAGGCAGACTATATATTCGAGGGGGCCGGCAGGCTATATATTCGAGAAGGCCGGCAGGATATATACTCCAGGGGGCAGGCAGGAAGGCTATATACTCCAGGGGTCTGACTGTCTATATACTCCAGCAGCCTGACTGGCTATATATTGGTGGTGCTGTGACCAATGCATTTCCCACCCTCTGCTTATACTCGAGTCAATAGGTTTTTCCAGTTTTTTTTTTTGTGTCAAAATTAGGGGTCTCGGCTTATTCTTGGGTTGGCTTATACTCGAGTATATACGGTACATCCGGAGTCTTGTGACCTTACTTTGTGAGCCATTTTTGCTCTCCATCTCATGGCCAATGAAGGGATGAAGCCAAAGAGTTTTAGATTCAGCATGCTTGTAAGACAGCTTGTATTTCGCAGAGCAGACAAATGATATCCTTTGGGGTGACGTCAGAAGGGCTTTGTGAATGTCTCAGGGCAAGGGAGAGGCTGTTCATGGTAGCAGATTGGCTTGGAGCGTGGAGAGCATGACTCCAGTCACCTGACTACAAACTTCTAATCTGCATACAGGATACAATAAAGAAAGACTCCTTTAGAGATGACTTTCAGTACCTGGTCAGTATCTGCCTCTAGTTGTATTATTGAAATTGTGCTGAATGATTCATGCTTCAGACATATGATATTTTATGTATTTTTGCTGCTTTGAAGTTCATTGTGCAAGTTAAAGAGAACCCGTCATGCAAAATAACCCCCCTAAACTAAATATATTTTCATAAACTGCCATTAGAGAGCATTGCCTCTATCCCTTCATTGTCCCTCTACATGCCTGTAAACCTAAGCAATGAGGTCCTAAAGCTGTATGCAAATGACCTGTGAAATGTCCAATGAAGCATTAGCATATTCAAGCCTGTATGTGCATGTGCATGTGTGTGTGTGTATGTGTGTTTAGTAGAGATACAGCAGCTCCAGGCAGCCATGTTACAGCAGAACATGTCAGATTCATGTGTAGCTGATGTCTGTGTCTCTCACCTGTATATTAGGAGGATGCAGCATGTCAGCAGATGCAGCACACACACTAGCCATGCTTTACTATACATTACACACAGACCTGAGCAGGGGGAGGAGAGGGGAGGGGTAACAGGGGTGACATCACTGCCTCTGACCATGTGACCAGCCTGATTTACATGATACAAAATATGTGATTTTACAATGAATAATGTATGAAATAACTAGATAAAGGCTGGGATGGGATCCTTGTGAGCTGCTCCAACAGGTAGAGGTGACAGGACTAGTGGCAGAGATCTGATGACAGGTGTCCTTTAAGTGCTGTAAGACTAATTTCATGTCTGTGTTTTTTTTTTACAGTTTCTGTTGAAATAATCATCAAAAAGGTTCTGCATGTAGCCTTTTTTGCCTGACAAAATGGCAGACCCTGTAATAGAAACCCAACTGACTTTATCAGTTTCCACATGGATTTTTTTGTTTTTCAGAATTAAACGGAAAAACAAATATCCTAATGAAGATGTGGACACAGCCTGTGGAGTAGTACACAATGATAGTTTTTCATCACTTCCTAACGTGTTAAATAACATGTTGCGTGTCTGACTGGGTTATGTTTTATGATTTATGTATTTATTCACTTAGTTACAAAAATTGCGGGGAAAAAAAGTTTAATATTTGTATATAATTTATTGTTCAATTACATAGAATGATCTCCTCTCATTGTAACTTTCCGAATCTGAATTACCTTTCCTTTGTGTGTAATGTCTATGCTGTCCTTTGTCATCATTGCAAGAACAGATATTACTAAATAGCAGGAGTAAATGTATATCTACGGTATATGTTGATGCGGTTTCTTCTAAAGCAACGGGACCTGCAAAAAGGATAGTGTGAGAGAATGGGGTTGTTTGCTGTTTCAAAACCATGATGCAATGATAAGTACTTCACCATAAGTACTTCACCATGCTTTGAAGCTGCATCCATTTCACTTATCAGCATTTCCTCTGCTGCCTCCATTATATTTGGAGCCTTATAACAAACCCCTAGTAATATTTTATTTTTATTTTTCCCTCCTCTTATCTCCACCCATAGGGACTCCACATTTGCGTTACTGATGTCATCTCGCAAGACGAGCTTGAGACAAGAATTCACATATAAACAAACCCCTCCCCCTTTTTTATTTATACGATCCTTTCTAAAAAGACTATAACCATCTATAGTAACAGCCCAGTCATAGCTACTGTCCAGCCATGTCTCGCTGATACCCACTATATCATATTTCCGTTCCAACATCAAGAGTTCCAGTTCCTCCATTTTGTTTGTGAGGCTTCTGGCATTTGTGTACATACACTTTATATGGTTTTCCCTGTCCATATTCCTTTTGTCCTTATTCCCCAATCTCATTCCAGCCCCCCTTCCTCCCCCATGGACTATGGCTCTTCCCAGCTCTCTATGTACACCGTCTATTTGCCCTGCACAAGTGTAGTTGCCCTCCCCCCAGGTCTCTAGTTTAAACACTCCTCCAACCTTCTAGCCATTTTTTCCCCTAAAACAGCAGCCCCCTCCCCATTGAGGTGCAGCCCATCCCTACTGTAGAGCCTGTAGCCCACAGAAAAGTCAGCCCAGTTCTCCATGAACCCAAACCCCTCCTTCCTACACCAACTTTTGAGCCACTTATTTACCTCCTTGATCTCCCGCTGCCTTTCTGGTGTGGCACGTGGTACAGGCAGTATTTCGGAGAAAATTACCTTTGAGGTCCTTGCCCTGAGCTTATGGCCTAAATCTCTGAAATCATTTTTAAGGACCTTCCACCTACCTGTTACTTTGTCATTAGTGCCAATGTGGACCATGACCGCTGGTTCCTCACCAGCCCCTCCCAGTAATCCATCAACCCGATCCGCAACATGCCGAACCCGAGCACCCGGCAAACAACACACTGTTCGGTATGCACGGTCTTTGTGACAGATTGCCCTGTGTGTTCCCCTAATAATCGAATCTCCCACTACCAGCACCTGTCTGACCTTGCCTGTGCTCCCATTACCCTTCTTACTGGAGCACACATTCCCCTGGTTGCTAGCGGCCACATCTTTCTGCAGCATTGCTACCCCAGAGCTGATATCCCCCTCATCCGCCAGCCTGGCAAACTTATTGGGGTGCACCAGATCAGGACTAGACTCTCTACAACTCTTCCCTCTACCCCGCCTTCTACATGTTACCCAACTAGCTGCCCCCTCCCTCTGCACCTCCATACTTCCCTCCCCACAACCATCTTCCCCAGAGAGTTTGTGCTCCAGGAGCAGCAAACTTCGTTCCATATTATCAATTGCCCGTAGCCTTGAGACTTGCTCATTTAGATCCAGAATCTGGGCTTCCAGATGAGCAATTTTCACACACCCCACACAGCAGTATTCCCCCTCGAACGGCTGTTCAAGGTATTTTTTAAGTATATAAATGATAAGAAACTAAAAACAGAGAGTGTGGGTCCCCTTAGAAATAACATGGGGGTCATGGTGGAAGGAGATGAGGAAAGGGCCAATCTACCGAATGTCGCCTTCTCAACTGTCTTTACCCAGGAAAATCCCCTGGTGGAAGACACAATGAGGAATAATGTTAATTCTTTTTATAATGTCAACAGTTTAACCCAGGAAGAGGTACGGCGCCGCCTCGCAACCACTAAGATAGATAAATCACCTGGGCCAGATGGCATACACCCCCGGGTTCTGCATGAATTATGTACGGTGATAGACAGACCGTTATTTTTAATATTTGAAGATTCACTGAGGACTGGTTATGTTCCACAGGAATGGCGCATAGCAAATGTGGTACCAATATACAAAAAAGGATCAAATAGCGATCCTGGAAACTACAGACCCGTAAGTCTAACTGCTGTGGTGGGGAAAATATTTGAGGGGTTTATTAGAGATGCTATCCTGGAGTATCTCACTGTGCACAACCTTATAACCCAGCGTCAGCATGGGTTTATGAGAGATCGGTCCTGTCAGACTAATCTGATTGGTTTCTACGAGGAGGTAAGTTCAAGACTGGATCTGGGGGACGCTGTGGATGTTGTATATCTGGACTTTTCAAAGGCATTTGACACCGTGCCACATAAAAGGTTGGTATATAAAATGAGACTGCTGGGAATAGGAGAAAATCTGTGTATCTGGGTAAGTAATTGGCTTAGTGATAGAAAACAGAGGGTGGTCATTAATGGCACATTCTCAGATTGGGTTGATGTTACCAGTGGAGTGCCACAGGGGTCAGTATTGGGGCCACTTCTTTTTAATATTTTTATTAATGACCTTGTAGTGGGTTTACACAGTCAAGTTTCAATATTTGCAGATGATACTAAGCTGTGTAAAGTAATAAATACTGAGGTCGATAGTTTAGCATTACAGAGGGATTTGTGGAAGCTTGAGGGATGGGCAGAGAAATGGTTGATGAGGTTTAATGTAGATAAATGTAAAGTTATGCACTTGGGCCATGGAAACAAAAAGTATAATTATGTTCTAAACGGTCAATTACTTAGTAAAACTGAAGCTGAAAAGGACTTGGGCGTATTGGTGGATGGTAAACTTAATTTTAGTGACCAGAGCCAGGTGGCTGCTGCTAAAGCAAATAAAATAATGGGATGTATCAAGAGAGGAATAGATTCTCATGATAAAGACATAGTTTTGCCCTTATACAAATCCCTGGTCAGACCACACATGGAATATTGTGTACAGTTTTGGGCACCAGTATATAAAAAGGATATAGTAGAGCTGGAACGGGTGCAGAGGAGAGCAACCAGGATTATTAGGGGAATGGGGGGACTAGAATACAATGACAGATTACAAAATTTGGGATTATTCAGTTTAGAAAAGAGACGACTGAGGGGAGACCTCATTACAATGTACAAATACCTGAACGGACAGTACAAGGATCTCTCCAAAGATCTTTTTATACCTAGGCCTGTGACCAGGACAAGGGGGCATCCTCTACGCCTAGAGGAGAGCCGATTCTACCATCACCATAGACAAAGGTTCTTTACTGTAAGAGCAGTGAGACTATGGAACTCTCTGCCCCAGGAGGTTGTTATGGCCGACTCTATGTACATGTTCAAGAGAGGCCTGGATACCTTTCTGGAGAGAAAAAATATCACGGGTTATGGGGATAAAACATTTATTTAATTCTTGAAGGTTGGACTTGATGGACTTGCGTCTCCTTCCAGCCTTATATACTATGAATGGAGTAATGGCTGTGTGAGGAGGAGGGGTATGTAGGTGTGCAGCATGAGGGAGAGAACATGAAATTTGGGCCATACAAGGAGTAAAAGGATGTGGGGGGAACAGTGCATAGACATGGCGGTGCAGTTCTACATTATATCCCTTAATCATAATGGATCACTGCAAACAACTCTTGCTGTCCAGAGTATCCCTGCACTCAACTTGTGACATCTGCATGGCCTCTGCCAACAATTTGGTGACCAGTGGTTAGGGCACTGGCAGTTCTGGAGCCTAAGGAGGTAAATATCCACTGGGCACCAGTTTATGAACTAAATAATGTAGCCAATGAATCAATTTCTTACAAAAAACACCAAATATGTTCCGAAAAATTGAACCAGCTCTTGGCAGTTCTAAAACACTTACAAAACATGAATTAAGAATTACTCAGGGGGCAACAAAATGCCTTCTCCCGACCCTGTGCCTATCTGATATAGTTTGATAGAGATATGACTTTGATAGAAGTCATTAAAGTGCATCTGGAATTTTATTATTTTGTTATTATTTATAGAACAGATTACATTTATTTCTGTGTGTGGCATTCATGGTTTAAACTAAACAAAAGCTTAGTTTCCATGGAAACATTTTTGTTAAATCCACTGAGGTGGCTTTCTGAATTATGACAATGATGGATAATTATTCCTGCAAGGTACATGATATACACAGTGCTGTAAAAAAAGGTATCTGACCGCCTCTCCCCTATTAGTGCTCATATCACACAGAGTGAACATAATAGCTGTTGAATTATAACGGCATTATTCAAGAACAAAGTTATCCAGCACCCAGTGTCAGGCCGAGGTTCACTAAGCACGTCGAAGGGTATAATCTAAGGACCCACCTTCCATCTGTACAGAACATGTGCATGCTATTATTGATAAGAAGCAGGGGTGGATTGAGCCGATCACAGCTAGATGGAACCAGGTTTCCTGCATAAATACTACAGAAAAAAAGCTTCCGACATAAATACAGATATTACTAAATAGATAAATCATCAGAAACAAGCTTACTACTTTCATATGGACCTATATCCAAGCTATCTACATACAGTACCAAAACCAAGCTTACTACATACATACATCTTTATTAAAAGGGCCATGTACAGTAGGTGACGGAGATCTTTGTACAGCATGGCTACAGGCCACTAACAATGGACTTGTGTTATATTGCTTATGGCCCTTATATCATCAGCATATGAAGTCCACTCTGCCTTAGGCCCCATTTACATGGTTGTAATTGTGGCAATGACCTGGCCCCACAAATTGCGGTTAGATCACAGCCACAGTAGATGTCTTTTGTCTGGCGAGACACAATATATGTCTGACGAGCACTGTGTCTCTCATCGCACTGTGACGGAGTAAGGCGGCTGCACATCTTTCAACGGATAGGGGAAGGGTGAGGAGTGCTCACTCCCTTCTCCACCCTGTGTTTGGCTGGGATAAGATCCGGGTTTTTTTTTTGTTTGTTTGTTTTTTTTAGCTCTGGCTGATCCACGGAATCCACAGCCATGTGCATAAGCCCAAAGAAATACATGGTACTATGTGCTATTCATTGATACACTTAGCATGCGGTCAAGATGGCAAGTCACAGGCATTAATTTAATATGCATGTATATATTTATATGTACTAGTGTATGTATTAAGTATATCCCAAAATGCTATATGGAGTAAACTAATGCATTTTCTGCTACTCATCAAAATAATATATATAAGTTTTATATACAGTATTGACACAGCAGGAACAAATACATGCAGTCATATATTATGATATACAGTTACTTGCACATGGACGTCTTACTCATCCGGGGCGCTGCAAAAGAGTACAGCTTGAGCGCTGCTCGCCCCTACCCTCTTCATAGTAAATCGCACCGCACGACAGTTTTTACAGCCATAGATAAACTCTATCTTTCGTGTGAGCACGGAACGGTTAGCACATATTGTGCTCTCTGTACCTAGGCGAGACGCCAAAGCCACTTTGGAGGATGTACGTTTGCGGCCAGATATGCTGTACGTCTGCCGTGTGCATGGGTCTTAAACCTGTACACACCTATACGTGCTTTCTCTCCTGTTGTCTGTTGGACAGGTCTTCACTTAACAGATATCTGGTGTGATGTTTCCAGACCCCAGAAGGGTACAGAAGATACTTTAACAATCGTTTTTTTTTTTATATATACACTCCCTGAACGCACGAGTGAGTTGGAGTTCTCTACACAACTTCTGATATGGCACAACACTAGCTCACAACCAATACAGTAGACTGCCAGCAGTTATCCCTTGATATAAGCTGGTCTTTAACGGGATTACTTCGGGCTAGAAGCCAACCTGGTAGCATGTATATAACCAAAACACAGACATAAAATTTAACCTGCATCCTTTTATCTCGATCCACAAATTGTCTATTTAATTTGTTTAAGAGCTCACCAAACGAAACGGTACACACAATAGATATATACAGTTTAAAAAAGTGCAGGGTACCAGTGTACGACTACAACTACAAGCAATTCCATTGCCTAGTGCATAACTAAAGGTAGTTCACGCTTGATGATTCTTCCTGCCTGATCTTGTGATGGTTATATCCCCCAGGAAAAGAACAATGGAGACAAGGGGTGCCCTGGTTATATTAGGTGCAGACACACCCCTTCATACCCATGGAAATGATCTAGGAACCTTCATACCTTGGATCAGATCCAATATTTTGGAGGAATTTTAGCTTCTCAATGGAAAGGGTTCTAGTCTCATTGGATCCTAAAGAATCCCTGAATTACATTGACACCAGACATGATCCACTTACTATACTCCCATTAAGAGGTATTTATATCTCTGTTTCCATGAATGCTAGAACAAATTTAGACACAGGTATGTGTTTCACTCGTTGTCTAGATTCAAAATATGCATTTGACTTTGGGCTGGAAGGAATCATAACTCCATAACTGACATATTGGTCATACAAACACATGGGTGCTTATGAACCTATGTCTAAAAGTGGAGGGAATATCCTGGAGTCGCCAAAACTAAGGAAGTGTTAGTTGATGGCTACCCCCTGTAAAGCTACCCCCTGTTCAGTCTTTGAAGCGGGGCTACCCAGAGATTTCATTAGTTATTCATGGGAAGTCTAGAGGGTAGAAATAGTGGGGTCAGGGCTTGGGATCACCGCTAACCGCTGCAGAAGGGGATACAGCACACACAGGCACACAGCACCCTTATTTTCAGGTGCTGCTCATCTCCCTGCAGTTCCTCCATCCCCAACCTCTCCTCCCTCTGCCTGACAGCTGAAAGAATACTGTGGACCTGCCTGCCCTCAGCACATGTCTGACTGACCCAGCATGTCTGTCCAATTACCCCCAGTTCTCGGCTTTCCAGGAAGTTGAAAGAAGGGCAATGATGGGCAGAAAGAGGCCTTCAGTCAGCGCTGTTTCATCCTGGGAGATCCCTAACACTCTGCTTTAATGTGGCCATTAAAGTTGTTAGGCGGTATAATATTATAATCCACCATTGGTATGAAGTAAGAAATTTCCTATTGAAATCATAGTTTGAAAGTGTATATAGTTTGACTCAAATGGGTCTTTTTCTGCTAGACCTCTAATTCCCTGGTTATATTAGGAAGAGATTATTGTGCCATCTGAGAACCCTCTAGTGACCACTTTCTACGTTAGATTTTTTTCTACATATTTCGTTTTAAATCCCACACATTAATATGTCTTCGCATGGGATCTGCTCAGCTTTTGTCATCACATATTTGGCCAGCTATGCACATGTACAAGGAAGTCAGCTGAACAAGTCAACAGTGATCTAAAGTGATAGTGTTGGGTTGAAACTTTTTTTTGGTACAGTACAAAATTCACATTGTTTTTTTGTTTTTAAAATAACATGGCTAGAAAGTTGAAGGCACTTGGTTGGAGGATGCCTTTAACATTTGATGCAAGTTATAGATAAAAACATGGCTTTAAAGTAAGCCTATGTTGCAATACTTGGTATGAAATAATGGGCCAAAATGTTTACAAGGTTTCTGAAATTAACCTGGCATTTAAGTGTAGTGTATACACTTAAATGCCCCCAGATTCTCCAATCTTCTAGTGCTCTAAGATTATTCTCATGTTTAAACTTGCTGTAATTTTTATCTGTTTGTAAAGTCTCTATGGTTTCACTTAAATTTAAAGACATTGTCCAGGTTTTTTTCTTATTTTAATATATGGGGGACTGTAAAAATAATAAAGAGAATGTATTTCCCTACCAATCCCATTCAATGGCACTGTCGACCTCTGTAAACAAACTTACACAGGGCCTACAGTGACGTCATGACTCTAATGCTATGGCAGATACGGGTCAGTATCTTTAGTGGTCTTCATTATCTGGTCTCTCAGTCCAAGAGCATTGTAAAGGGCTATTACTGTATATTTTCAGAATTTTATAGGACACTTTCCCTTCACTGCCAGTGTCACCTACAGACTACCTTAGATTTGATCAGTTTATAATAAAATAACTCTAGCATGTCTGAAATGTTGAAAAGGCTTTTAGGATGTTCTTTTTCAAAGAGCAAAATGTTGATTTGATTTTTATCATTTTCAATTACTACTTTTATTATTTAGCTTTTTTGCTTTTGGTATTGATAGTACAACTACTTAAAGTGAAACTGTATACAACTCTTTCACTAATATTCCATCTTTAATGTTAGAATTATATTACTTGTAGTATGTAGTTTCATACATTTATTTAAATGTAACAATGTTGTTGGAGTTGCTGTGCATTAATATACACTTTTTATTCTTGCAGTCCAAGCTGATGAACTACATTAGCAAGCAGCTTCAGTGCAAGCTTCAAGTGCCTCATTCTGAGAGAACGCGGAGGCTGAACAGTTATCCTAAAGTCACTGACTGGCTTTATACAATTGGTGTGAGAAATGAGGTTGTGCAGGTAAGCCTATGCTTTTATTCATACCGTACACAAACATATTCTATATACCAATTTTCTTTTCCTATTGTAAAGAAACAGATAATCCAGCTTTTCACAACCTTTTTTTGTTTTTTAAACATTTAGGGTCTGCATATGTATCCCCCACAACAAAAACAGATACCTGAGGGCTGCATAGAATAACCCATCTACAATGTGAAAAATACTACAGTGCGGTGATTTATAATGCAGAACAGCCAATATATAATCATACAAATTCCAGACCAAATAATAAATGAATACAGTCCCAAACCCAAATAATAAACAAAAGCCCCAGACAATAAAATATGCAATAATAATGACCCTGAAACCAGACAATTTTTAATGCAACCCCCCCCGCCCCCAGATCAGATTATATTTAATTATAAAGACTTTAGACAATGCAATAATTAAAAATACATACCCCCAGAGAGAAAATGGTGGCACACCCTGACTAAACACCCGTCTATCCACGCCACCCGGTTCATTTTTTTAAAAGCTGCAGGTCCAGGGCCAAAATATCCCCAGCGGTCTCCCCTCTTACACCAATACTGGGTAACCCAGACTTTACCCCGGGGGTTTAGGCAGTGAGTGGGGGCAGGTCATTTTGGGAC
Organism: Engystomops pustulosus; assembly: GCF_040894005.1. Lineage (NCBI taxonomy): Eukaryota > Metazoa > Chordata > Amphibia > Anura > Leptodactylidae > Engystomops > Engystomops pustulosus. The sequence goes on from NC_092412.1 coordinate 116,776,691, forward strand.
ATGTCATTTTAAGACAGGAGAGGACTGGCGCAGAGGAGACCTGCCAAGGACTTCCCCTGGCAGGGTTTCCAACTTGCCCACTATCTGAGTTCCATTGAACCACTCTCTGGATACAGTAGATCCTTCATAGGCTTTGAGGGCACCTGTACACGCTATATAAATAAAGATTATTATTGTTATCCAAAAGGGACACGTTAGGGGGGCACTCTCAAAGTCATACAGCCATCTTACCTCCCCCTGGAAGATTACATACCTCCTTACATGCTTAAATGGGAGTAGGACTTGCAGATCACTCTCACTACGGAAGGGAAAAAATCCTCCATAAAATTTACCCAAAGGTCACAGTTAGCTGCTGTTGCTGCAAAGCAGGGGCGGGTACTCTATTACATATTTTCTGGGGCTGTCCTGGGAATACCCCCTAGTGGAAACAGGTCCTGAGGGTGATTCGCATCATCACAAGATTTCCCTTGGTACATATAGAAGGTCACTGACATGTCACCCCCTTAACGAATCGAAGGCTTGCATTGAGGCTTGCTGGCGCTCCACTGAATCCTCTCTCCCCCCCGCAATAGAGTACATTGATAGTATATGTATTCTTACATTGGTAAGCTTATTGTCTTTCCTGAAATAGTGAAACACACAGCGTAATGTTTGTGACCTGTTTCGGCCTGGTGTAAATAGCAGGGGTAAGCACTGCTCATCCCTTCCATTTCCATTGGAGTGAAGCCGCCGTGCTGCAATATGATTTGGAATAGCTCCTGCTCTACAATTTTGCAGTGCACCCGCCTGGCTGAGACAATGATTAATTTATCGTTGTTTGATGGATCGACTCCTCCTTACCAGCAGATTTTATTAATAGTAAGGTACAAATTCAGAATCTGCACATTGAATCTGCTAACCAATAAATTCTCACTTGTCCCTTCTTCCTGTACAACTGCTGATAACGTAAACTGCTCACATTAACTAGGAAAACAGAGCTATTAATGCCATTCTAATGTAAATTATGACAGCCCGTTGAGTGGCTCTGACAACATGGACACCTTAATATGCCCAATCCAACACTGAACCATTTTAAAGATACTCTTTTTATTTCTGCGACCCCAGTGATGGAGAATATTTTAGAGACCAAGTGCGCAAACTACTAAAAAACCCACTTCTTTATCACTAAGTGCCTACATGGCAATTTATTCCATAACTGATTTCTACCTGCCTTGTCACAGCTTTCAATCGTATTGGTGTCCCGAGAAATAAGGAGAAATTCAGATTATTATTGTAGCTTTTTTCCAGTGTCCATTTACCAGGAAGTACAGTAAGGGGGCACCTGTCCATGCCTCTTTACTCCTCCAGGCAGCCAAAGATGTATAGCTTCAAAATAGGGCTGATCAAGGCATGTCCTGGACTGCAGGAGGAGGCCCGAGTTCTGTCTGGTGAACGCTGTGCTGGGGTGACAACCTAGGTGCCCACGGTGAGGGCTCTAAGTGCCACCGGTTCACCACCACTGTCCTAATCCATCAAACCATATAGCTGAATTATCTGTAAATAATGGCTCACAATTGAGACATTGGGACACATTTACTCACCCGGTCCATTCGCGTTCCAGCGGCGGCTTCTCCGACGAGCGTTCGGGTCTTCCGGCGATTCATGAAGGTCCTGCGCCCGATTTCCAACAGGTGTTGCTGCTGCGCTGAAGTCCGCCGAGGTGTCCCGGAGTTCATCGTCTTCATCGTGGTGCATGTGAGTATGGCCCGTGCGAGCAATTTTTTTTTTTTTTTTAAAATGCTGCGTTTTTTCCGAATCTGTCGGGTTATTGTTTGGCCACACCCCCCGATTTCCGTCGCGTGCATGCCAGCGCCAATGCGCCACAAACCGATCGCGTGCGCCAAAATCCCAGGGCAATTCAGGGGAAATCGGCGCAGTTCGTGAATATTCGGGTAACACGTCGGGAAAACTCGAATCGGGCCCTTAGTAAATGACCCCCATTATTGCTCAAAGCCAGCATCCAATCTGGATGCAGCCTGCTCTTCTGCATTTCTATGTGGATTTAGAGGAGTCATTTGATGGAAAGGCACTGTTTCCTCATTTGCATGTTTTTTAATGTGATTCTTCATGTGGTTTCCCTATATCAGTGATGGCAAACCTTTTAGAGACCGGGTGCCCAAACTACAACCAAAAACGCACAGCAATTTAAAGGGGTTATCCGGGTTTAAATTTTTTTTTATGGCCGGGCTGGGGAGGGATAGTTAAACATAATAAACATGGACTTGCCTCCTCCGGCGCCGCTGATGTCCCGCGCCGCGGTCACTTCGATCCGTGCCCCTGTAAACAAACAGGGGCACGGAAGCCGCGCACAGGGAGCTTCCGGTCCGCGTTGTGGACGGCTCCTCCCATCCGTCCCTATCTCTCAGCGTTGTAAGCGCTGGGAGATGGTGCGCATGGGAGCATCCGGCCGGCCGGAAGCTCCCTGTGCGCCCTTCTACTGAAACCGGCGCATGGAGAAGACGGGCCGCGGCGCGGGACATCGGCAGCACCGGAGGAGGTAAGTCCATGTTTATTATGTTTAAATAGCCCTCACCAGCCCGGCCATAAAAAAAAAAATTAAACCCGGATAACCCCTTTAAGTAGTTATTTATTGCTACCTGTTCTACCACAACTTTCAATTATATCAGTCTCTTTAGGACAGCAATACAGTTGAAAAATGGGGGGCAAATTTGGGCTATCGTTGTAGTTTCTTGCCATGGTCCCCAGTACAGGAAGAAACATGTGACCAGCAGAAACTCTAAAGATAATCGGCCCCTTTCCACATGTTCTACCTAATCCTGCAGTCCCAAGCCATCAACAATCTGTTGCTTTAAAATAGCACTGAGAGCAGCATTTCTTGAGTTGCCTGCAACTGCAGGATGATTCTTCGAGTCCTGTCTGGATGGTGATAAACTCTGCGCTGTGTGGATGGCTTGGGTGCCCACATATAGGGCTCTGAGTGCCACCACTGGCACCCGTGCCATAGGTGTGCCACCACTACCCTTTATGAAGATCTACATTGTGTACAATTGGCCTTGCAGAGAGATGGGCTGTAATGTACTATTCCCACACATAACGGTATGCAAATAAATGGTTTTCCTTATTATGCAATGACATCTATATGCTAAAGTAGAGGGTCATGAGAGTAGGGTTTGTTGTGGTAGTACACTCCCTTTACACAGGGGTTGTTCAGTGGCTATAGCTAATATATGGATGAGCATGCATGTGCAATAATTCCTTTATTTATATAGCGCACACAGATTATGCAGCACTGCACAGAGCTTGCCAAATCGGTCCCTGTCCACATGGGGCTCACAATCTAATCAACCTACCAGTATGTTTTGGAGTGTGGGAGAAAACTGGAGGACCCGGAGGAAACACACACAAACATGGAGAGAACATCCAAACTCTTTTGAGGTGTTGACCCTGGGACTTGAACCCAGTTCCCCAGCGCTGTAATGCTAACCACTATGCCACCACGTTTTTGCACATGATTTATGGTAATACAGTAAATGGCAATATATATAGAATATTTGTATGCTATTGAATTCTATGAGCAGCTATCTGTTCCCTTTTCCTTTGCAGCTTGTGGGAATTAATTATCACATTGTTACTGATCAACACCCTCTCCTCCCCCATTCGTGCTCTGCTCACTGATGTAGCTGTATGCTTCGCACTGGATACTACATGTTCTGTGCAATCTGTTCTCTATCAGTTAGATGGAAATACATATCGTACAATATTCTACTCAGTTTACCATGCATCCATTGTATGAGAAAATTCTATTTAGTTTTGATTCTGTGCACATCTATAGCCAGGCTGTACATGGAGTAAAGTTTTGGGCACCAGTGTATAAGCTTGACATTGCCTCTGGTCTAAGAGAAAAACCAAAATAATTAAGGGAATAGGTGGAATAGAATATAAGACAGGGTGTCAAACTTGGAGTTATACAATTTGGGGAAAAAAACAGGTGATCTAGTTGCAATGTACAAATACATGAATGTAAAGTACAGAGGGTTTTGTGTCTTTTGACACCTAAGCCTTTAGCCATGACAAGAGGTTTTCACCATAATCACAGGCAAGAGTTTTTTCTTTTTTTACTGTAAAGAAAGTTAAAAAATCACTGCCATGGGATGTTATAATGGTTGGTACTTTGAAGAAATCCTGGCGCCTCTTGAACTTGTACAAAGTGTAGATCTTAATTATTTTTAAGCACATGTTACATTAAAGCTGATTTTTGTCTATTACTTATATATTTGCTGTTATTTGGGCTCAGTCCTTTACTGTCTAAATCACACATAGTCCATACATTATATATAATATGGTCTCCAGTGAGATATTTAATGTGGCGCAAAGATCTGAAAATTAGTTATTCGTATCATAGAGCCAATTAGACAGGAAACTGAGAAATATTTAGCGATTGTTGTAATGGCTTTATATACCAGGACGCTGATGGTGAAACCTTGAATGTTCTAGTATTCTAGATGCAGAATCCTTACATTTTTGTTCTCGTTATGTCAGGGTTCTGCTGAATTATTCCTGTATGCAAATTTCACAATAATACATTGTTGCTACATTAAAATTACCACCTTTTTAAAGGGGTTTTTGCCAATGAATTTTATTTAGGATAATGCTACTTGTGTGGTTCCTGTTTTGAAAATACAAATGTCAGTGCTCACTTCAAGAACATCGGCAAGAAGATAAGGCATATTGGGGCACATTTTCTAAGGGTCCGCGGAGCGCATTTCCGTTGGCATTCGCGACCATTTCCCATATTTTAACATAGGTTTTTGGCGCACATGACTTTCATGTGACACAAATTGGGGGGCGTGGCTGTCGGACAACGTGACTGATTCGGACTGAGCGCGGGATTTAACATTCCAATTGTGTCGCAAGACATGCACTCACATACACCGGAAAGAAGAAGGTGAACTCCGGCGGACCTCAGCGGGGAAGCGACACATGCAGGATATCAGGCGAGCAATCTTGGTGAATTGTACAGGACTTCATCCTCGTCGGACAGTCCGGATCGGGGATCGCGACAGGACTGGGCAAGTAAATGTGCCCCATTGTGGCACATTTACTTAAATTCCCCTGTAGTTCACTGTCCGATGATAATGCACTGTGCCGTGATTCACTAAGATTTCACACCCGATATCCTGCATGTGTCGCTTCCCCGCACAGAGCTTACCGTCTTTTTACTATTGCATCCATGTGCTTAGGCTTGAAAGTTAAATCCGGCGTTCAGTCCAAATCAGTCAGATTGTCCCCCAAATTTGTGGTGCATGGAAGCCAGCGGACCTGCGCCAAAAAAAACGGTCGTGTGCGCAAAAATCCCAGCGCAGACACCTATTTAATACCTATGCAATCCTCCAAAAAGGTGCAAAGTCCGAAGAAAGTGAGCAACGCGACCCTTAGTAAATGAGCCTTATTGTTTCTTTATAAAGATTGACCCAATGATTGAATTGTAGATTCTGAATGTTATGAAGAGTGTCTAGTCACTGATGACACACTGCAGTGAAACTAAAAACAAATGACAAGTTTCTATGGTTTTAAAAAACATTGGGGGAACTTGGTAATGTTCAATTATGTCCCTCCTAGGAGGGATTTGCTCTGTGGAATCATTGTAGATGCCATGTTGGGACCCAGACACTTTTATTGTGTTTTTCAAAGGTAATTTGCTAAGATTTGTAGTCTGATTTAAAAATAGGTTACCAGCTTGGAAAGCCCCGAAGTTGGCATCCTCGGTCATGCCACAAATACACCACCACGTAACGTTCAAGTATGTGCTGATTCGCTTGTTCGTGACAAGCTCCTATATTTGACCGGTGACTCTCTAGTTGACTGCAGTCATTGTGAAGTCCTAAGCCCCTCTGCATTCAGTTGCTGCCTGTAAATAGCCAGTCCCCGGCATGCTCAGGAATAAGCTGGGCTCACATTCTGCTGGGAGATTAGTCTGACAATACACTGTTGTCGTACAATGTCTAACCAGCATCACAGGCGGCCAGTCACACCGAGGTGCTTGAGAGGATTGTTCTGCAGAGAGGTTACAGACAGGAAGGTATGTCGTCCATCTACTCTATTCTCACGCTTCCACCTGAAGAATTAAAGATTCATTTTTCAATGGGTATTTAGAAGATGGACCCGTCACATGGAACGGATCTTGGTTTTGTTAAATCTGTGCCTTTTATTATCTGTGATTTTACACAGGGCTGCAACTATACTGCTTTATCTTGCCATTAATCACTTCTATATCTTTATGTACATCTTATAACTCCTTTCTGTATTGAGAATTGAATACATCTTTCTTCCAAATGTCCACCTTTTAGACAGTTCACAGACTTTGCCTTTGCATGTGTAACAAATATCTGTAGCATATGAGAGGATTCCTACAATACCTTCTGCTAGGTGAACTGCAGTTCTGTAAATGTAATGTATATATGAAGCCATTATTATGATCTGATTTGTTGTATTTTGTTTCTCATCATGGACACTTAGGAATGCAGTGATTGTTTTTCCCAAGATGAGAAGGAGGGAACATGTTTATTGACTTGACAATGAGACACACGCTTTTCACTTGGTGACAGTGAAAGATTCACGTGGTCGTATTCTGATGCTAACTTCTGACCCTGAGATTGATGGACCCAAAACATTGATGAACACCTCATTAGTATTATGTACTTTGGGGGTATATACCGTGTCTTTAAGCTTTTTCACGCGGTTCTTATGCAGTGCTTTAGGTGTATCATGCACTATCCTACAATTGAGGATACTTTTTGAAATCTATATACATAGGAGGAACATAGCTTAGGAGTGAGTTATGTCTTAACATGAAGAATTCACACTTGGACTAGTAATTCTGTAGCATCTTTTCTTTTCTTGTGTGGATTTCCTGTTATTTGTCGAATAGTAGAAATAGATTGACAGGTAGGTTTTATCAGTGGGGGTTGTGGGTCTACACAGTCTGTCCAATGCAAGATTGTTGGGGGGGGGGCACACTCATGGAACGCTAGCACCCTATTGTAATTTTATTCAAACATTTATAAGAAGAATAACAGAGGAACTAAAACCGAGATCTAAGAAAAGATGCCCCAGAAGATGCAGTATACATATGTTTCAGGATGTTACATTTTTCTGTTATCACAGGAAAAGAAAAACTGAAATCTAGCCAGGATACATACACTACATGCAAGAGAGCTACAGCACCTGTGGGACCCAAGTGTTTACAATTGTGTATTCTGTTAGGTGTAAGTCCTTTTTGCATAAGTTGAACGCTGTGCCATCTTGCCTGGTATTGTTGGGTGATAGAGGCTTTTAACAAAACCAAAAATAAAGCTCTTAACATACTGTAAAAAAATCTTGCCTGGATGAAAGTTTTTCCAGTAATCAAATATGGTATTAATTTACGGTATCATCCTTTTGTACTTGCTGTTGGTTGCACCTTGTAGAGAGGCAGCTGGGGTGGTGTTTTGTCACCATGACATTAGCGCATACAGTGGCTGTGGTGCCAGCTACATAGAGGAATGTAGGATTTATTAGCTACAAGCATCTTGGTGCCAAAGGGATGTGTAGCTTAGTGTGTTGAATATGTTCGCTCGGCAGTCATGTGTGCAGCCAGCTTTGTGTTTAGGATGAAGTGCTGGGGGGTATACAGGAGAAATCCGGACGCCTGTGCTTGTGCTAACTCGCCATCCTTCCAGAGATGCACAGACTGTATGAAGCGCTGCAGCAGTGTTGTGCTTCTGATTCCACTGCTTTAAAATCGCAAATGTAGATTTGGTTAAAGCCCTGCTGAACATCTTCAAGGTAATGATTTTATTACAAATCACTGTCTTTTACCTTATCCTGCTATTATGATCCCTGCTACGTCTCTCATCTCGTTTCCTTAGTCTTGATAACATGTTGTCACTGCAATTTATTCCTATGATCCTCTTCATCTGAACAGAACGCTGACTGTATGGGCAATCTAGAAGAGACAATATTGTCTTAGCTTATTTACATACTTGAAGTTTGTAACACTATAACTATAGGGATCTTATGGAAGGCTGGTTAATGTTTGATGTCAGTATTTTTTATTGGAAGTCTTATTTTTGTCTGTATAGTCTTTGTATACATGAATACTGAGAGTGCTGAACGCAGTGTAAAAGCAGCAGAGTAAATAAACCCTTCATATACTTGTTCATAGCTCATACATCTTATCTGATTACAGAATTTCAAGTATGTGTTGTGGTCGCTGCAGGCTTTTCTACCTTTGGATTGTTTTTAAAGCAGAGCACTGGGTTAACCTGTTTGAATTAGCAGTCACTCCCTGGCCGACTCCCAAATGCCCAAGAGCTGCTCTAGGATAAATCTTGGACAGAAGAGTAAAGTATATTAAAGAAGTGTCAGCATGTTTTTACAGTTCCTTCTGATTTATATGATGTTGCCCCATTGAGGTTGACAGGAAACATATTTTGGTATTAGGGAACCTGTGAGAAATGTACGCACTAACCTAAAAATATATACCCTAATATTCCTGTGCCACATCTATACAATGATCTATAGCTATCTGTTTTCAGGGGCTATAATTAAGGTAAAGCCCTAAAAAGCAATGAAGAGGGAAAAATCTCAGGCATGTCAAAAATAGATTAGTAAGAGAAAAAGAAAAATGGAAAGTAATTTCTTTATTTCAAATACTTTACTTGTAACATGAAGGTAAATTGTCATTGATTTGTATGACTTGTTAAAAGAAACACATAAAACAATATACCATAAATAGTATTATGTTGTTTTCATCTCTATATATAACATTGGGATAGTTGCTTAGCAGCAATGTTAATTTGCCTCTGGTGACACACTTTCTATACTTAAGTCTAAGGAGATCTATGTGTCACCCATAACAGGCTACAGATCTGTATGGAAAATATAGATGCAAAGGATAATCACAACGTACTTCCAGCCCTTCCAATAGATTTTAATTATTCACTACCTCCTCTTTTATTAATTAAAGTGGTATTCCCATCTCTGCAACTGACAGCGGAGATAAAAATACCGCCTTCCATTGGCAACACGTTGTAGAAATCGCCAACACTCTCTGTTGCCTCCATGTAGGTGAAAAAGCTACACTGTTACGCTTACGAGTTAAAGGGGTATTCCTGTTTTAGCAAATAAATATTATTGTTTTTATAAAGAGATGTTATTCCAATATACTTTCTGTATCCATTCTAGATCTTTGCTTGCTGTCCAGTCAATAATCATGTGATGTCACACAGGTGCACAGCTACTGTTATAAAACACAGCTTTGATTACTCTGGGATATATAATTAAACATAGAAGCTTTATTTATATTATCCGCTCCCTTATACAACTGTAAGTCAAACAAAAAAACCTATATATTCCTAAAGCAAACTAATCGGACAACAATGGTAGATTTTAAATGGTTGGAAATATGTGCACCATTGTATTAGCAACACAATAAATGGACCACCCCAGGGTTCATAAGAATTTGAGCTAGAACACCATAATGTAGGTATAAATAATGGAGGGATAGTGTAAAATATAAACTTTATTCAGGAATGTGTGCAAGTTTTACATATTACTGGCAACTTTTTGGACAAGTCCTTGGTGGTGGTGGTGGTGGTAATATGTAGCCACATTAGGCAAAGCAGATTGAATCACAATCAGACAACACATGTGCTCTCTGAATGTTCTGGGTAGGAAAGGGTTAATAAAATGAACATAAGTTTCTGTTATCCCTTTGCATAATTTACCTACAGTTAGTCTGTGGACAGCTCTTTACCTTCTCTCTGCTCATTGCTGGCTTAAAGGAAACCTACCACTGCTAATGGTAGGTATTAGATGTTAAACACCGAGCACGAGCTCGGGGTGAGCTGGTGCCGGAGCTTACCTTTGCTAGTGTTTTAAACCACTTTATCGCGGTTTAAAGGGGTTGTCAGAGTTCTTGAAAAAAAGCTAAGTGGCCGGTCCGGGCGCCATGTAAACAAACATGGCCGCCGGAGCAGCGCTGGATTCAGCTTCCGGCCGGCCTTGGCCGGGCACGCCTATCCGTCCCTATACACAGCATTGTGTATGGGGGCCCGAAGGTTTTCGGGTCCGGCCGGAACTGAGTCCAGCGCTGCTCCGGCGGCCATGTTTGTTTACATGGCGCCCGGACCGGAGTGACAGCAGCCTTGATACCGGAGGGCACCGGAAGGTAAGTACATCTTTATTTTTTTTAAGCAGCCCTGTCCTGGCCACTTTTAGTTTTTTTTCAAGAACTCGGATAACCCCTTTAAACACATTTTGATGAACAGACCCGAAGTGGCTCTGCCTCCGGCACTTTCTATGGAGGCGTGCGCAGCGCCGAAGCTGCTTTGGGTCTGTTCATCAAAATGTGTTTAAACCGCGAAATAGTGGTTTAAAACACTAGCAAAGGTAAGCTCCAGCACCAGCTCACCCTGAGCTGGTGCCCGGTGTTTACAGCTAATGCCTACCATTAGCAGTGGTAGGTTTCCTTTAAAGGTTGGAGGGGGGATCTTTCATACCAAGATCTTAACCCCTTACCGACGAATGACATTGTAGTACTGTGCAAAATATTAAAAAATTAATAAAAAGGGATCAAAAGGCCGTACAGTGCTTGAAATGGTAGCATTGAAAACGTCATCAAAAGTCACAAAAAATGACACCACACATGGCTCCCTAGACTGAAGCACGAAAAGGTCATTAGCGCCAAAACATAGCAAAATGAAGATTTTTTTTTTTATATAGGATGTTTTTGTAAATGTAAACATCTCTTCCCGTCGCTGTGGGCTGCTAATTATAAGTCTTTTATTTCCAGGCTTGTACTCAAAAACCTGGGAGTGCTCAAATATTGAACTCTCCCACCGTAATAGATAGATCAAAAAGACAGATGGAGCGTTCTCCTAGTGCATTAAATGATAAAATGGTTAAAAATAAATTCTTTTTGTGTCATGCAATTAGACTCTCACCCAGTATGGTGGATATATTGGAATATATGGTCTGGTAGCGTGTATCCCAGCAGCTTGTCCACAAAACGTCCTGTCCTCCGTGTTCCAGGGGCACCGGTGGATGGTATTTCAACATCAAGATCCTACTGATGCTCCAAGCCGTGTATGATAAGTGTTTAAAGGATACTCCGGACTCCCGATATTAAGATCAATATCAAAATAGCGCTTATCATACACATGCTTGGAGCATCAATAGAATCTTGACATTTCCAGGCGTGTGTAAACATTAAAGAACAACACGGGCAGGATTGGGATGAAGAGGAGCATAGGTGAGTATCTGTAGTCTGTTTTTTTTTTAACCACTACCACTACGAAAAAGTGCAAATCAGTTTGTATGTGTGATCTATATTTGATTATCGCACGCCCAAATTTAATTTTAACTATTAAAGGAAACTTGCCACTTAAAAGAGGTAGTTTTTACACACATATACATGGCACCAGCAAAGGGTGAGCTGGTGCTGGAGCATATTTTAGTAGAATAAAGCCCCTATCGCCGATTTATAAGTTATATTAACTTGTATCTTAACGCACCGCACTAGGGCACGGCGCACCATGCGCGCGCCTGTGTGTGCGCCGGATTCTGAAGTGCTGGAGAGCCGGTGACGTCACCGAGCTCTGCGGCACATGCGCGCCTGCGCAACTTAGCACGGCCTGTTTCCCCGTGCTAAGTTGTGCAGGCGCGCGTGTGCTGGAGAGCTCGGTGACGTCACCGGCTCTCCAGCACTTCAGAATCCGGCACGCGCATTGTGCGCCGTGCCCTAGTGCGGTGCGCCGAGATATATGTTAATATAACTTATAAATTGGCGATAGGGGCTTTATTCTACTAATAAAAATATGCTCCGGTACCAGCTCACCCTGACCTGGTGCCATGTATATGTGTGTAAAAACTACCTCTTTTAAGTGGTAAGTTTCCTTTAAGATCTCTGGTTTTTTGGAACCTAGAAAAACAATTCTGTTATTATATGAAAAAAGAGATTCTGTGCGCCACCAAGCCAAAGTTCCTCCCAATTCATAGAAGGATCTATCAGCTACGCCACCATGTGAGTAGGCATCCGATACGTCCTTGGCGATAAAAGGGTTAAATAATTACTTCTATTGGAGTTAGAGAAACAGCATAGATCAGCCAAAGGAAAGAGGTACAGATTGGCTTTTTCTCATCTTACTTATCGACAGATGCCTTGGCCGGCATAAATAGATATAGAGGAAAAACCCATATACTACAATACATACAGTATAGCAGAATATAGTGCAAACCATAAAACGACTGTGTGTTCAATATAGGCGGTAATTCTGCATCCAAAATTGCCTGATTTATTAAAATTCAAATAATTATGCCCTAAATGAAACTTCAAAATGGCTGAATTTACACTTTTCTGCCATTTTGCCACCTTTGCTAAAATTGATCAAAGTGTCTCCCAAATTTGTTTCAATGAGAACTTACTTAATTTAGCTTTTAAAAAATTTAATAATTGAAACTAAAAATTAAATTATTGGAAAATTATATAAACAGTTATCTCCCTGATTCTACTGAAAATAACTAGCATATTTCATAATTATTGCGTACCATTCTAGGCTTCCAAGCCCCTGGAAATCTTTAGCTGCTACCATGGTGGTTGTACCCATGGTCATATAAACCTAAACTGCACCTTTTTGTCAATCCCAGATTTTTTTTTCCGACATGTGCACAAAATATTACATGGTACAACTAGGGAGTACAATTTGTCCCACAGAAAACAAGCCTATATATGAGGTGCAGTGACATTTAGTTGTTTTTAAGTTGGTACTGATCAGTTAAGCAGTTTTCTTTTGTCAAAAATGTTTCGTCAGATTTTGTAGTAGCCTTTGAATTTCTATACATCTTTCTGACATAGTTTCCTAGTGCCTTTTGATGGCTTTGTTGTCAGTTTTTCTGTAGGAAAGGTCTACAATTCTAAGGGTTATCATTGTCTGTTATTACCCTAGAACAGTGATGGCGAACCTTTTGGAGACAGAGTGCCCCTGGCATCCTGAGTTCACCAATACAATAGAAAGATTATAGAGAAATTTGGATTGTAGCTTCCCACCAGGGTCCCCTGAAGAGAAAGGATCAGGGGACCCAGAGCAGGAGGTCCAATAACAATCCATCTCTATCCACACCTTCTTGCTTCTCCTTTAGTCCTGGCAGCCAAATAGAGCTGAGATTGGCACGTCCTGGGCTGTATTGGATCACGGGAGAAAGCCTTTAGTCTTTGCTGGCAAACTCTGTGTTGGGGTGAAGGCCTGAGTGCCCACAGAAAGGGCTCCAAGTGCCACCTCTGGCACCCGTGCCATAGTAAAGTCAGTGGGCTAGGGCTGTGCACTAGTAATAGCGTAAAGTGTAATGCTGCTGATTAGGAAGTTACAACCAAGGGGAAATGTAAGGGACTATGTGGACAGTGAGACCTAAGGTTTTACCCACCCAGCTTTCTCTACATACTTGCCAATCCTACACTAGACGGTGGCTGACAGTTGGTCGGCATTACTTTCCTGACAAAACAAAAAGGGCTACCAAGTACAGAGAAATAGGCAAAAGGAAGTTCAGAAGACAAGCTGAGGTCAGGAAATCCAAAGTACAGAAGTTCAGAAATGTAAGAAATCAGACTAGCAGGGGAGTAATCAGAATGAAGCGGGGGCATCTGCCCAACACTGCATCCCAGAACTAAGGAGACAGAAGGGTGTGTATGGAAATCAGGACAGACCAAAGTAAATCAGGCAGTATTCAGAATTATGTTGGACAAATGGCAAATTGAATTGTAGTCAGCAATGTATCTTTTGTCATGCTTTAGAGACATGATAAATGCCCCCAAAAGAGTTTGAATTTAATCTCCATGAGTTGAAAAAGTGGCAAGATTAGCTTGCATCTGATCTCGTCTGTCCCTCATGTCTTCCCTGAAAAAGCCCTGCCATTCAGACTATTGTTTCATCTTCAGTTCAAAATTCATATAATTTAATGTTTGAACCCTAAGTGTTTTGAAGTATGTAAAAAATCAGGTCCCTCCCCTTTTTGAACTTTTTCTTAACTTGGGAAATCCATTTAACATGAATGTAACTCTTTGCTATGTTGCTATTTGGTATGTGACCTAATAACACCTGCTGGATTTAGAGGCCATCCTTGACCGATCTAAATATGGTTTGAATGTGAAATGTATATATGGCGTAAATTACGTGAAGATCTATTATTAAATGTTTTTACTTCCAGGATTTACATATCATTTACTGTGGTTTTTTAAGATGCCAAAGGAGTATTTTAGAGATAAAGGAATAATATGCTTGTAGCTGACAGCTGAAGACAGCAGCTGAATGAAACCCTCTCTCTCCAGTACAGGAAATGCTGTTCTTCAGTCCATCTGTTCAGCAGCGCCGAAAGTAGAGAAGTCTTTGCTTACATTTATATTCTTGGTTTGTTATATGTTCTATGACAACCTAGGGCTCTGTGAAATATTCCAATATTTTGTGGCAAAATCATGTCTGTTCAATATGCAGTTATCCCTTTTTTCTTAGATAGGAATATGCAAATACGTGTATGCCTTAACTGCTACCTTAAAAGACCATCTTCATAAGGAGAATGAGTCTCTTCCTGACCTACATCCATGGTCTCTCACCAAGCCAAACGTGTCCCCCATACTGTACTAACAAGATGTAATAACATTGAAACTGCATTGGCTGCATTTGGGTGACTTACTGGATTAGCTATTGACCCATATCATGCCGTTAGGCTTCTTGAAAATCAGATATTGATGTATAGGAAGTTACCTTATAAAAGATAGCGCTGGAGGCATAGCTTTCCTTTTTACCACCCTGGTAAACAGTGGCATAACTAGGAATGAGTGGGCCCCATAGCAAACTTTTGGTTGAGCCTCCACTCCCAGCCGCAGCACCTCCTCCCATGTCCTGCTCATGTCGAACATATATACAGGGGGGTAATTACAATAAGGGGTTGGGAATGATGAACCAAGCACCTGAAAGGGTCTCCCTTCACTAATGAAATGCCCAGCAGTGGTCTCCCCTCACTAATAACATGTCCAGCAGCAGCCTCCCTTCACTAATAAAATGCCTAGCAGCGGCCTTCCTTCAATAATAAAATACCCAGCAGCGGCCTCCCCTCACTAATATCTTGTCCCAGCAGTGGCCTCCCCTCACAAATAACATGTCCAGCAGCAGTCTCCCTTCACTAATAAAATACCTAGCAGCAACCTTCCTTTAATAATAAAATACCCAGCAGTTGCCTCTCCTGACAAATAACATGTCCAGCAGCAGCCTCCCTTTACTAATAAAATGCCCATCAGTGGCCTTCCTTCAATAATAAAATGCCCAGCACTGACCTCCCTTCACTAAAAAAATACAGAACAGGTGGCCTCCCCTCACTAATAAAATACACACTATATATGGTATAAACTTACCTGTGAAAGTGGAGATTGTGTCCTCTTCAAACTGGTGGTGCCTTCAGATCCTCCAGGCTTCACCTGTCGTCGCAGTTGTCGTGATGTCGGGTCTCATGACGGGGCAGGCAGATCAGACTGTGGAGCAGGGACAGTGGCAGAGCACTGGATGGGCCTGCCTCCTCTCTACTTGGGGTGGTGGGAAAGCAGAGTAAGCATCACAAGCATAGCCCTATGGTGAGCATTGTTCTACACAGATTCCTGCAGTTCAGTGGCTCATTCTCCTATCCAGCGGGGGAGCTGGGAGCCCCAGCAGGGGTCATGCGGTTTGATTGGTTTGAGTGCTGAACGCATGGCGGGCCCCTTTTGCGCCATAGTCAGCCATTATGATTGCCCATCCACTGCGGTCCCATGCAGCTCATGGGCCCCGTAGCAGACGCTATGGCCGTAGTTACACCTCTGCTGGCAAATTTGTGCTTGGCCATTAAGACTTTGTATGCCTGAAAAGATGCCCAGAAAAATCTAAATAAGGCCATTTTCACATGAGTGTGGCAAAGTTTTATCAGTTTCAGAGTTTGATCATTGAAATACTGATATTTCAATACGTCTGTTTGTTCAGTCTGTTTTTAATGCAAGTTTTTGTTCCGTTTTTACAGCATTCTTCAAGTGCGTGATAAAAAAGACTGATGACTGGGGTCTATTTTTTGGGGGACTGGGCCACTGAGAAACCCATGGGAAGTATGTGGTAGAGAAAGTGGCAAGAGAGGACAGGGAGAGAGCGCTAATAGTGTGGCGTTAGGGAACAGGTTAAACATAAGGGTGAAGACTGTGCTCACTGTATGTGGTTGTGCTAAGAATAGGCACAACGCTATTGAGGGCTTCACAATAGATCGGTTCTGGTGCTGCCTCCAACGGCCAATTTCCTGTATATCGCTGCCACAATAATACAGGATGTGTAGAAGTAGTCTGTGGTTTTGGTCCAAATGGATGACGCACTCAGAAGTAGGTGTATGGAGTATTTAAAAAAAAAAAACATGCAAGCATGAGTCTAAAAAAATGCATATCTGAAAGAGACCATTGAATACAATAAGGGGACATTTATCATAGCCAGCGAGCGCTCTGTAGGCTCTTCATATTATAATGAAAAATCTCACCTGCCTCGCCAGATACACAAAGAGGCACAAACATAAAACTATGTCAGGGCCAACCTGCCCTAGTTTTGCATAAAAACCTGCGAACATTCAGCAGTGAATGTTTGCAGACTTTAGCGAGTGTGCAAGCACAGGGCAGAGATGTTCTGTGCTGACCCATTCTGCCGGTGACCACGGCCTATTCATGCCCTCTCCACAACCACATGGCGTGGAGGTGGCATAGAATATTGCAATTTCTTTCTGGTATAGAAGCACTGATAAATCTCCCTCAATATATTAAAATACAAGTGTGAAAAACACTTGTTTGAAAGGGGCTTAAGAAGGATGTCCTAACTTTTGGGGATTTTTCAGTGCACGTTTTTATTTATGATGATGTCGTTTCCTGGCACACCACATATTGCTGAGTGAGCAGAACCTTTTATTGGGACACCCATTGTTGAGAGCCCCTGTCTGATAGTAGACATCCTGTCACGTCATGGAAATGTACTTGCTACTTCATTTTTGTTTTGTAAATAATTTAATCGTGAATGTTTTTGAGAATGAATTCTAGCACACTATATCCTGTATTATATGCTGTAATTACCCAGGAATTTTTTTCTGTCATTTTTATCTTTTCCAGCCTTTTATTAGATAATCCACAGATTAGGTACACCGTGAAAAGAGGATTATATGATGGCAGCCAATCTTTTTACTTGCAGTCATTGCACATTGGATATCTCTTTTTTGAAGCATCTGTTAATACTTTGTTGCTTAGAAAAGAACTGATGAATCATGTTTGATTTTACACTTTATAACAAGTAATTATTTTATACTTTTGTTCTTTTTGGTCAGTAAAGAAATTAATAATGTTCAGAATTATCAGATTTTTGTAGTAGTAGCCTATCTGTAGCTGTCAAGTAGCTTGCGCAAACAAGATTTATTGGAAAACACAAACCCTCACACAACAGGTTAGATGAATTTTTAGCTTGATTCTTATGGAGATAAAGTTTACAGTAAACAAGTGTCTTGTTTCAACAGGAATTGTATAGATGGGCTGTGTTCACATGTTCATCAGGATTTCCATTTTCCGTTCTGTTATAGCAAACAGCAAAACCTTCATTCTACAAAACTGAATGGATCTTAAAAATTAGGCCATTACAGTATCTGCCATTTTTCTATATAAAGAAGTCCTTCATGAAATACTTTTGGACCATGATATTTTTTTTTTCACGTGATTTGCGGTATTTGCATGGCTGTGACGCAGATTTGATCTCAAAATTACATGTATTCATGCTCATCCACACCACTGTCCACTGCATCATGTACATATAATGACACTGCACTTATCAGTTGTAAAATGAACCCTGAGAGTGCTAGATTTGGCTTTCTATAATAATTGGTTTCCAGAGAGAACATGAAGATATTTTTACAAATGTCACATATATAGGAGAGATTTTTCAATCTTTTAAGTGTCTTTAGAGGTCTATGAAGGCCTCCATACAGTTCCTTCATATTTGCCAGCTGGGGCTTTGTCCTTTGTTTCTCTGTAATATGCAGAGGCGTCGATCAGGATCCTTTTTTCTGGCTCCACCATGTTCTCATAGAGAATAGTGTGCAAATTACCAAAGTGGTTTTTCTTTTTTTCTTTTTAAAAAAAAAAGGAGCTTTTTTTGCTAAAAAGAGAGAATGAAAGTTTACCCTGCCCCGCAGAGCAGTGTCCTGTGACCCTCAAGAAACCACTATGCAATGCGTCTATTTCAAATGAGAGGTATATGGGGCTTTTAAAATTTGAAATAGATGCATGACAGCGCAGTTTCCCTCAGGTGGGAGTGGAGGGGGTCAACTGTTTCTAACTGACCACTCACATGGGACACTGCTCTGCTCAGAGAGAAAGATAAACTTTCATCTTTTTTTTTTTTTATTGGAAAAAGACAGTTTTATTATAAAAACACTGGCACACCATTCTCCAAGGGGACATGGAGGAACCAGAAATAGGGCTCCGGACAGGTACCCATTAATCTTTTATACTATTGTAATACCATGCACATTTGCCTGTACAAACATTTAAATAAAAGAGCTGGTATGTGATGGCTGCAAATAGCTGCCATCTGATATTTTTGACCTCACTAAAGCTCTATCTTAAAGGAAACCTACCACTTGAAGTGGTAGGTGTAAGATGGGAATACCGAGCACCAGCTCAGGGTGAGCTGGTGCCGGAGCTTATTTTTGTTAGTGTTTTAAACCGAAGCAACATGCGTGCGGCTACATAAGAAGGAGAGCCGCGCGCACGGTCGCTCGCATGTTGCGCCGAAGCAGCTTCGGCCATAAAGTTTAAAAAGTGTTTTAAACCGCGATACAGCGGTTTAAAACACTAACAAAAATAAGCTCCGGCACCAGCTCACCCTGAGCTGGTGCTCGGTATTCCCATCTTACACCTACCACTTCAAGTGGTAGGTTTCCTTTAAGGGATACACAATTTTTGTTTTGAAAAAGCCGGCATATACTCGAGTATATAAAGAAAAAAAAACGTATACTTAACATCTGGTGCTCCCCACAGCTCCTCTTTTTTGTCTTCCCCGTTTCACATTAAGATAAAAGAGAATAGCCAAGTTTATTTATTTTTTTATATTATAACTAGGGGCTGGTGAAGGGCGTTTCTTTACTGGGGGAGGCTACATGGGAATTAATTACTGGGGGGCTGCTGCAGGGCATTGCATTACTAGGGGAGCCTGCATGGTCATTTCATTACTAGGAGAGACTGCGCTGGCATTTTTTTACTGGGGGAAGCTGCATGGGCATTTTCAGTGGGTGAGGCTTCATGGGGTATTTCATTGCTGTAGGAGGCTGTGAGCAATGCATTTCCCACCCCAGGCTTGTACTTGAGTTAATAAGTTTACCCAGTATTTTGAGGTAAATTTAGGTACATTGGCTTATACTGAGGTCGGTTTATACTTAAGTATTTACCGTATAAACTAAACCTATGTTTTAATGCATTTCTGAATGTTTTAATGTCATTGCAGATTGTCATATCAATGTATTCCCGCTATGGTTCGCATGTATCCCAGTATTTGCAAAAATTGAATGGTTTTTACTGTGTAAATTTTTTGTTTGGTCTTTATAGGATGACTTAATTGGATCTTAGGGCTAACCAGTAATGGGTACCTGTCACTGTATGGATTCAATCCAATCTATCACACTGTGATTATAGAGCAGATGGCACAGAGTAGATTGATACATACAGGCAGTCCCCGGGTTACATACAAGATAGGGACTGTAGGTTTGTTCTTAAGTTGAATTTGTATTTAAGTCGGAACTGTATATTTTATCATTGTAATCCCAGCCAGAACTTTTTTGGTCTCTGTGACAATTAGATTTTAAAAATGTTGGGTTGTCATAAGAACCGGGATTAACACTAAAACTTCATTACAGACACCTGTGATAACTGTTACAGCTGATTATTGTAGCCTAGGACTAAAGTACAATAAATTACCAATATCCAGAGGTCCGTTTGTAACTAGGGGTCGTATGTAAGTCGACTGTTCTTAAGTAGGGGACCGCCTGTATTTAGTTTTGTAAGAAAATATATCAGTGTAACTTGTTTATTGAAATACCTGTTATTACGATGTTTAGAAGTCCAGTTGGCGGTCTCATCCCATGTTTGACAATCTTCTTATGGTGTGCATACATACAGAGATGGTAGTCAATCACTGATGTCACTAGCCTCTGGATGTCTATGATGGAACAGGGATGTAAATCTCACCAAACTATCTACCAGGTTACTCAGCTCTACCTGCACTAGGTCATGTTACAGGAATATCAGAATGCATG
Organism: Engystomops pustulosus; assembly: GCF_040894005.1. Lineage (NCBI taxonomy): Eukaryota > Metazoa > Chordata > Amphibia > Anura > Leptodactylidae > Engystomops > Engystomops pustulosus. Next base: position 116,797,070 of record NC_092412.1, read on the forward strand.
TTTGACATGATGTGTTACTCTTTCTTTAAATTGTTTTCTTTTTTAAATGGCAATGGGTGATTCATGGTTACACATTTACCTCTAAAACGTAGAAGTTGGTGTAGCAAAGACTCCCTAATAATGTGCTGCAGGTTGGACTCGAAGTAAGCCTCTTTTTTTTCAGTTTTAGATTATTTTGTCGCGTGTCATAGGGGCCGGGAGCGTGTTCAGGGAGCTTGTCTGAGCTGCCCTGCTCCAAGGTCATTAAGGTTATTATGATATAATCTGCTTTCCTTTATTTATACCTTCTAAATGACCTCCTGTTCTCTCTCTCTAATTACCTAAAAGAAGGTGGGCAGAATGAATAGAAGAATAAAGGGATTTAGCATTGTAGTGGTGCCAAACAGTTCAAGCTATTGGCTTCTACAGCACAACTAAGACTATTACAGGGACTGATTCTCCTTTATAGTGAATGGTGCCTACCAGCACTATACACTGGAGAAAGACTAAGCTGGCAGACTGCTTGTTTAATGCAGTTCCAGAGCAGCTGTTTTATGTGAAGGAACAAGAAAAGGAAATGGCGTAAAATAAAAAGCGAACTGGGCAACATAAAAAATAAGTCCAATCTCAGCATGCACTCATACAACTAAATACAAAAATACTTTCCCTTAAAAAACTATGGATGCATTGCCTCAGCCCCAGGCTTTTGCATGGCCCCCTTCTAATTTAAAAAATATACATATTTGTATTCTCACACATGAAAGTTACAATCACACATTTATTCACTCATGTGCACACATATACACACACATACAGTGCTATATACAAACATATAGCATATATACACACATACAGTACATAGACACACCATTCATATATCACAGATACAGCATATACTGTACAAATCACGTTATATATACAAATGTTGTACAATGTGCCGCATAATATGTATATAATGGTGAACATCCTCTACTCTTTAGTGTGTCAGGTTGGATGACCGTACCCCCTGACACTGCAAGCCCCATAGCAGCTGCTATGGCTGCTACCGCTGTAGTTACGCCTTTGCTCAACTCTACCTGCTCTATACAAAACAACTTTGTTGTGCTGAAGGATTTCCTTTAGTCAAAAATGATGATTATGCTAATGATACGCAAGCCATTATACATTTATATTGATAGAAAATATTCATCTTACTAGGTATTTGACAATGGAAATACACTAAAAGTGTGATCATTAAAAGGAACCTTCCATTCAAATTAACCCACCCAAAATACATACTTTAAAAAAGCAATGTTCTATTCCTTGAATGGTTCCTTCCATGGCTGCAGTGTTTAAAAAAAAAAGCAATCAGTTTGTAAATGTATATGCAACTCTCCTGAGGCGAGTCCAATGATAATAAAGGGGTCCTGCATATGCAGTGTTCACTGCACTGCCTCCCTAGTCCTGATTGACCTGTCATATTGCTATCAGTGCTTGGAGACTATCTGCAAATATTTAACTACATATTATATCGCTCTGTAGGAAATGCTGTGTCAAATAAACAGTGCCTTACTGGTACATTAAGATAGAACTCTGTTACATCATTGAGCCCTTAATGTCATGTGACCAGGGTGATGTCATTTAAGGTGCTTTCACAGCATGTCTTCATGGAGGCATTGGGAGGAGTAGAAGTCTATGGAGGCATGGAGAGAGGTAGAAGTCTATGGAGGCATGCTGACCAGATACATACATTTGAAAGATTTTTCAAATGTTAGGGAGCAAAGGACCTTTGATTACATAACCTTGGTAACATGACATGAAGTGTTGAATGTGGTGATGGGACATGGGGAGCCCCCTCTGACTCGCAGCATGCTATGTATGCCTTGTAAGATGACAAAGTTGATTTTATGGGTATGCGGGGAAAACAATTTTTAGATAAAAGTAGGGTGGCATTTAGGGCTTTATGAGAACCTGTCGCTAGCTGTATTTGTGAAAAATGTGGTGACAGCTTCCCTTTAAGGACTAATCCAGGCTGATCCGTATGGGTTATTATTTCATGCTGACTTTGTTACCTTATTAGAGATGATGGGGTAGTTTATCAAGACTGGTGTATTATACTGTACGCTATTTAGTATATATGGAGGGGAGCTCTGCCACAGGAATTAAATCTCCATCAAGTAAGACATGGTGAAGATTTCAGCTGTAGTCTTCTCCCTGTAGTAGTAGCGGTGAACTGGGGCTTCAGGTCTCTGCCCCCCAATGTGGTATGCAGGGCAGAAAACTGACAGCTATGTCGGAAATTTGTCTTTTTAAATGCTTTTCGGACTTTATCATGTCCCCTTAATGTCCTTTGACATTGTATTGTGTGTTTCGTCTCCTGTGCAGACTAGAAAACAACAATAGTTGGATCTTGTCATCCTACTCCTTTCCAAATGTCCTTTACCTTATGTATTACTAAATGTATGTTAGCTAGAAGTTTCCTTATATCCCAGGGACACACAATGATGGCTACTGGTCCCATCATTGAAGGATGTTGGCCACCGCTCCAACCAGTAACTAGAATTCCTGACCAGCCTCATCTAGAGTTTCTCTTGGTGTTAGGAGGCACCCAAAAAGTGTTATGTGATTGGTACCAATTTATTATTTTACTTCATCCCTGTTCTATCCTTTTACCCAGATTGTCTTTTACTGGACAACCTTTTTAATAAACATTTATGTTTTTTAACATTATGAACTGTGTGTTTTGTTTTGTGTAACTTTGGGAAACCTCTTTTCATGTAGGTTTGGATTAAAAAGGCACAGAATGGTTAGTCCATCAGAAAGGAGATCTTGACTGTTACATGACATGACAGCATTTTTTACTACATGTTGTGTTTTTGTTCAGTTGAAGTCTCCTGTTGTGTGTTATTTTATCCTTGGCACTGAGCTCTGTTTGTCTGTCAATGGTTTGGTTTTATATTTCTGGAATGGGGATTATGGAGGCCAATGCTGGGGTCGAGCATCATAGAGAGAAGTAGGAGGAGTAGCGCAGCTGCCGTCTAGTAATCCTAGCAGACAAAAATAGTTAGCCATTATAAAGCATAATGACGAACAGTACAGTGCGGCCGTTCACCCACGACACACCAGCACTTGTCTGCAAAATCTCTTTAGCTTTCTCATGCATAAGGCTATATTTATTACACTCTGGGTATGTGCATAGGAAAATGGAAATGTTAATCATACATCTACCTAGTGACATATATTATTTTCTCAGGTAGTGGCAACCAAACAGCACTTACCATTGTCACGAACTTCATTGCTTTTAATCTGTTCTGGTTTCTATAGACATTCCCTATTTATTTATTGTCAGAGACCAAGAGCCAATTACGTTCTTCATTCTCTTTAATTCTCAGTATAAATACATTACAGTGATTCTCTGTCTGTGTGTTATGCCAGCAATATTTTAATGCCATTTTAATAAATGCGTTCTAGGTAGGATATTTACTTGGATCATCTTAATTGTAAAGCCTTTATGATCTATATATGTCTTTGTAATTACAGAAAATACCTGAAGATTTAACACTAGATGCCTTACTGGAGATGAATGAGTTAAAAGTGAAAGAAACCATGAAGAAGTATGGAGCTAGTACAGACGAGTGCTCACGGCTTAATGGAGCACTTACCTGCTTACGGAAGCTAGCGTGGTCAGGTACAGCCATTTTCTAATCTATAATACTGTAAAATATTATACAATAATGAATAATTTTTATGCCAGTCCTAGAATCTATGGATAAGATTTTGTAAATGTCCTTTTTTATCTTTGATTCAATGTACAGTATATATACATTGAAGACAGGAGGGGGAATTTATCAGTGCTTCTCTGCCAGGTTCTGGTGTAGAAGCACTTAATCGCAATTTCTTGCAAGAAACTGTAATTATATTTGCGGTTATGCCACCTCCATGCCTTGTGGCCTTGGAGGGGCGCAGCCGCTGGCGAACCTGGTATAGGAAGTAGGGACCTTGGGACTTACATTGAAAGCAATGGATTATATAGATAGAGCAAAACCATTATGCATTAAAGAGAAATGATAAGGACATAGTGGAAGTACCACAGTGGTTACAACTGAAGAAGGTAATGGATTGACAAGGATGTCACTATCAGATTTAGACCTCAAATGAATTTACTGTGCTTCTAATGGGCTCTATATTACTTTCATTTCCTTGCAGTGGCACTGCACAGAAAATATTCTTGCACTCTACAGTTTCCTCATAGCTAGTAATTGGTTAGTATGGAAGGCTGCCAATAACAAGAGTTTAATCAGCTTCTGGTAGGGAAGCCGACTGTGTCAGATTGGGTTGTGCAAATCACACATACTGTACACTATGATCATAAAATGTCTCATAAAACCTGATCTTACCAGCAATGTGAATTAGATTCTTATGTTGCTTTAGAGCCTTGAATAAAAACCCAATGAAGGTACATTCTCATGAATAGGCTTCAGGATCAGAAGCAGACTCCACCCAAAACATCAATGGCATCTTTTGGACTTGTTATCTGTCATTTTAAAGAGAACCCGTCATGCAAAATAACCCCCCTAAACTAAATATATTTTCATAAACTGCCATTAGAGAGCATTGCCTCTATCCCTTCATTGTCCCTCTACATGCCTGTAAACCTAAGCAATGAGGTCCTAAAGCTGTATGCAAATGACCTGTGAAATGTCCAATGAAGCATTAGCATATTCAAGCTGTCCACTCTATTCATGAGTGGGAGGTACAGCCACACCCCCAGTGCATGACTGACAGCCTGTATAATGATGTGAGGCTGTATAATGATGTGCTTCCTGTTGCTGGTGGCCACGCCCCCTGCAGCCTGTGTGTGTGTGTATAGGAGGGATACAACAGCTCCAGGCTGCAGCCATGTTACAGCAGAACATGTCAGATTCATGTGTAGCTGATGTCTGTATATTAGGAGGATGCAGCATGTCAGCAGATACAGCACAGACACTAGCAATGCTTTACTATACATTACACACAGACATGAGCAGGGGTGGGGGGGGGGCAGGGGTGACATCACTGCCTCTGACCATGTGACCAGCCTCATTTAAAGAATAGATGATTTTACAATGAATAATGTATGAAATAACTAGATAAAGGCTGGGATGGGATCCTTGTGAGCTGCTCCAACAGGTAGAGGTGACAGGACTAGTGACACAGACCTGATGACAGGTGTCCTTTAAGCTTCCAGGGAATTTGGCTTTTTCCGTGATTAGCTCCTGGTCAAGGATCAGCAATACTCAACACAAGTAAATAGCGACAAGGCTTAATCGAAGGATACCCTTTTTTGATGGATCAGGAACTATGTAAACTACATTTTAATTTCATTCGTGGGTAGTCAGACTAAAACTAGCTTAGCATTGCTCTGTGTGTCTCCTGGAGTCTGCACTTAGAGTAGTGTAAAAAAGTATTTGGTCAGCCACCAATTGTGAAAGTTCTCCCACTTAAAAAGATGAGGTGCCTGCAATTGACATCATAGGTTGACCTCAAATAAAAGAGACAAAATGAGAAAACAAATCCAGAAAATCACCTTGCCTGAATTTTAGAGAATTTATTTTCCCATTATGGTATTGGTCAGTAACAAAATTTCACAGTTGGTACACACTGTTGCTGGTATGTTGGCCTATTTCTCCGCGCAAATCTCCTCTACAGCAGTGATGTATTCAGGCTGTCGCTGCGCAATATGGACTTTCAATTCTCTCCAAAGGTTTTCTATGGGGTAGAGATCTGGAGACTGGCTAGGTGATTCCAGGACCTTGAAATGGGATTGTCATTCCGAAATACCCAGCCACATTTCATCTTCAATGCCCTCACTGATCAAAGGAGGTTTGCATTAAAAATCTCACACTGCATGGCCCCATTCATTTTTTCATGTACACGGATGAGTCCTCCTGGTCCCTTTGCAGAGAAACATCCCTTAAAGCATGATATTGCCACCCTCATGCTTCACAGTAGTATGGTGTTCTGTGGCTGCAACTCAGAATTCAATCACCTCCAAAACAAATAAATTGTGGCAGATTTACTTACCCGGTCCATTCGCAATCCAGCGGCGCATTCTCTGCGGTGGATTGGAGTCTTCCGGCGATTCAGTTGCTGCTGCGCTGAAGTCCGCCGAGGTCCGCCGGAGTTCACGATCCGTTGCTGGGTGCAGGTAAGCGCGTGCCCAGCGACCCTTTTGCGTGCGATTGCGTGCGCCAAAAACCCGGGGCAAATCAGGGAAAATCGGCGCAAAACTGAAAAATTCGGGTAACCCCCCGTAAAAACCTGATTTGGGCCCCTAAATTACCCCCACTGTGTTTCTACCAAACCGTTCTACTTTTGTTTCATCTTACCTTATGACATTTTCCCAATGCTCTTCTGGAACATCCAAATGCTCTCTAGCAAACATATGTACTGGCTTAAGAAAGGGGGACATGTCTGGCACTGCAGGGTCTGAATCTCTGGCGGCATAGTGTGTTACTGACCGTAGCATTTTTTAGGTTGGTCCAAGCTAACTTCAGGTCATTCTCTAGATCCCCCTGTGTGGTTCTGGGATTTTTACTCATCGTTCTTGTGATCATTTTGACCCCAGGGGGTGAGATCCTTCTGATCGAAAGAGATTATCAGTGGTCTTGTATGTCTAATTATTGTTCCCATAGTTTATTTCTTCACACCAAGCAGATTCAGTCTTTCCGGCCTGCTGTAGGTCTGCAATTTTTGTTTTTAGTGTCCTTCGACAGCTCTTTAGTCTTCACCACAGTGGAGTTTGGAGTGTGACTGTTTAAGGTTGTGGACAGGTATCTTTTATAACAAGTTGAAACAGCAACCATTGCTACAGGTAATTAGTGGAGGACAGAGGATCCACTTAAAGAAGAAGTTACAGGTCTGTGAGAGCCAGAAATCTTGTTTGCAGGTGACAAATACTTGTTTTCTCATGTTGTCTCTCATAGTTGAGGTCTACATATGATATCAATTACAGGCCCCTCTCCTCTTTTTAAGTGGGAGAACTAGCAGATTTGGTTGCTGACTAAATACTTTTTTTTCCAACATTACCATATCTGTTCAGTTCAGCAATTCTAGACTCGGGCCAGTAAATCCTTAAGAAACACAGATTGAGTTTATCAGACCAATATTTTGAGCACACCCCCTGTTACCATCAAGAGAAATGCCACAGACAAGTATTTTACGCTTCCAATAATCTGGGCATCTGATCGTTGCCCTGCCCAACATCAGACAATGTAACTGTGTGCTAAAAGGGTTATTCTCATCTCAGATGTTCCTAGCCTTATCTTTGCCTCCCTGAGGCTGTCAGAAATAACATTAACAGACGGACACAACTGTTCTACAAGTTTCCATAAGACCTGAAGTGGAAAATAGGAGTTATGGAAAGAGTGCATCTCTGCACCTTTCGATGTGACACCAAAGCATGTTATACTTTTTATGACTGCTAACACTTTGGAAATGAGCCTGGATTTCTCACTGCATAGTAAGAGCTAAGCTATGCTGCCTTTTACGTGTCTGTCGAAAATCTAGTTGACTGTTTTAATAACAATTGGAAGAATTGGGAATTCAGCTTTGTTCCATAATACATGCTTTGTGCTTATTTCAGTAGTTCCATATTGAATTATTCACTCTAAAGTTTTCTTTATTTAGGTGGGGACAATAAGGATACTTTGTGGAATACTAGTGAAACCCGGAAAGACAGCTCTTCCCAATCTCCATATGATCTCTCATCCCCAGTGGGGACAGTTTGGACTTTAAATAGTCAACTTCCAAAGGCCAACAGCCACCAGCCTCGATCCATATCGGTTTCTGCCATCCCCGTTTCAGAATCACATGGACCTTATATTTATCCAGAAAGCTTCCAGGACCCATTTAGCTCCTCTTCTCTAAGCAATAGGCTAACACTGAGGACTCCTCATGGGATTACAATCACTCCACCCACCACTCCATTGACCAAGCGACATATGAAAATAAAGCCTCCTCGAACACCACCACCACCCAGCCGAAAAGTCTTTCAGCAACTGCTGCCTAACTTTTCAACGTTAAAAAGAAGCAAATCTCATGAGTCACAACTTGGGAATAGAATAGATGAAGTCCCAACTTCAAAGTAAGTACTTTGTTTAAATGACTTTTTGGTTGAGTACATGTCTGGACTATTTTAAATGTGTTCTTAGTGAATAGTTAATATATAGACTATATTTTTGTCCGAGGGAATGCATGTGAAATAGGAATATTTTTAAAGGTAACTATACATTAAATGAAAAGAAATCTACCATTTAAAAAAATTAAAACCATGTACAAATACTCACCTCCGCTCCTCTTGATGTTGATCCACTAGTTATAATTAGCTGCATGAAGCATGGGGACAAGATGTCCGGTGCTCCGGGCTGCTAATTATGCATGCCCTCACACCTGCCTCCGACTGTGACCTCCGAATTCACGCCTCTTGCCATAGTAAGGTTGCCAAACTATTTATGGTGGGAAGTCTTATGATTTTCAGTATTTATGAAATGAGTAGGAGATGAGGTGAAATTATTAGGTCCTTTGGGATGAAGCCTTTTATTAAAGCCTTTGAAGGAAACCTGTCATAAGGATTTCAGCTCATGAACCATCACCAGCCTGTTATGCAGGACAGTGACAGATTCACAAAGATGTCCTCCTATTTTCTTGGAGATTTACATGATACTGAAAAAGACCATTGAATACTGTATACAAATGACTGGTTAGGAGTCAAGGAGGGGGAGAATAGTCACCCTGGCTTCACTGTAGGGGCATAATAGGAGGCACGACTGGTGGAGTACTGGGCTGGTATGGGGCATTATAGGCTTGCTTCTGCTGCCTCGCTACCATTAGTACCGGTAGTTAATTAACTCTGGCATAGAAATATACTCAGTGCAGCAGTGGTGCCAGATACAACAAGAGGAAAGACCTAAAGGGGCACAAACATTATCTTACACTAACTTTGGCCTCAACCATCCTCCCTTTCTTCCTTTTTTTATATTTTGCTGTGAAAAATCAGCTGAATTTTGTCTTGTCTAGTTCAACAAGTGGCAGAGAGAAAGGAGGAGCAGAAAGTGACAACAACTAAGCCTCCACCCACCAGATTATAAAAGATTTCAAACTAGAGATGCACAAGGAAATTTATTTAGTTTTCAAGACTTGAAATAAATCTACTTCCTTGCACATGGCCAGAAATTGAGATGTTTTCCCTTATGAAGCCCCTCAGCCACATGGGCACCCAGGGGGTTGAAGGGACTGTGGCGAGCGCCGAGAAAGGCTAAGCTATATCCCTCCCGCTTACCAAAGCATTACTGGCAGAGTAGCTGCCCACCAAATATACGGTGTGTGGGGAGGGGCTGGGTTTACAAACCCCGCCCCCACAGATTACAAAGACGAAAACTACTAGAAGTTGTTTCTGTTCATTTCATCTTCGATAACCTATATATTACATTTTAGCAACTGTGTGTTAACCTGAAGCCAATTGTTTAGAAACGTAATCTAAAAGTACATATTTTACCTTTTTACATTTGACCCTATTTGCGCCATATCTATTAATTCCTGTATGCTTAATTTTTGCATCTGTTCTTGTGTCTTTCAGGTTTGGTAAGCACTCAGACAAAGCCTGTGTGGATGACAAATCTCCTATGAAGCCTTATTATATGATGTATCAAGTTTGCTTTTATGCCAGATGCCTTACTTGCTGTTTTTGTTTTGTGTTTATTCATATTACTTGAATTGTGAAAACTACAGTGTTTCAAGTTTTTATGTCAAAGGAAAATGAAAAATGTATGTGTTTACTAGAAGCAGCTCAGTTATGTTCAGTTACTAGAAGAGTGGGACATTTAGTTAGCTTTTTTTTATGGGTTTAAGAAAATCTTATTACGGGCTCAGTTTTATGTGGTGTTATACTATACTATGAGCCTGATATCACTTTCTGAATCCTACAACCCCTCCCAGTACACATCCAGACAGCCCCCTTTAATATACAGCCAGCCGGCCCCCAGTTTGCCCAGCACATTAAAAAAAAAAAACTTACATACTCACCTTCTGGGGGTCCCCAATGCTCCCATCCCCGTGGCTTTACGTCTGTATTCTCTCTGCTGTAACAGCTGGCAGAGGCGCGACCATGCGCTGTGCCGGCCGGCGCACACTATGATGGAATCAGCTGCGTCACCAGCACATCGTAGTGTGTGTCTGCTGGCAGAGAGCATGGCCGCGTCTCTCCTGATTGTTACAACACCGAGCATCGGGGGCGGTGGAAGGAGAGTATGTAAGTTTTTTTTTTTTTTTTTTTTTATTTATTTATTCATGTATAAGCCGAGGTTTCAAGCAAATTATTCTATCCAGCCCTGGCCTCCCCTGAGCTTATACTCAGAGAGGGTCCCAGTGATGTCACTGTTTATGTAAGGACAGTTGCATCACTGAGGGAAGCATCCTGAGTATCGGCAACAACCAGCCATTCTTTAATCCTCCCACTTGGTGGGTGGGTGTGGAACCAGAAGACTTATCCTACTGTTTGCTCATACATCCTTTCTATCTATTTACGTAGGAATCCTCCCAACTTATCCTTACAACGGAGGCACTAAACAATATGTGAACCTAGCCTAATCTGAGGGGAAAACTGCTGTACATGATAGAAATCATTTTATTTTTGGGTGTTCATTCAAAATGAAAGCCACTAATCTGTATCATATATATGTATCTGTTGATTTTTTTAGAAATTCCTCATGGGTCACCGCAGATGGTACATAGAGATATAGGACTTTCTGTTACTCACAGGTATGAAATGCATCTTTCCAAAAAAAAAATTTGCACTTTTGACACTTAGGCTTTTTTCCTGTTATAACTTATTTTTTTATTTTCAGAGCCATATGAGGGCTCGTTTTCTGTAAGATGAGTTGTACTTCTCTGGTGGCAACAGTTAATATCCCATGTTATGTACTGGAGAGCTAGAAAAAAATTCTAAATGTAGCTTTGTTTTTTATGACAGTCACTATGTAGCCCAAATTACACATCCTCTTTATTCTTTCGGCCAGTTCAATCACAGAGATGCTAACTTTATATAGAGCTTCTTTTCATTTATACCATATTGGGGCTTTTGAAATGCAAACATTTATGTGCATTGAAAAATGGTGGTAATTCAGACATTTTGTCCCATATCTATGAATACAGAATTTTATTGCACGCTGTATGTTAATGGTGCAACTAAAATAAGATTCACACTTTGAGTGGTGCAGGGTGCTAGATAATTGAATCAATGACTGAATTCAATAATCTGGCTCATCCTGAACACTCGAAAGGCAGACTGAACGTAGTACAGTTTGCACTACTTTTGATAAATCTGTCCATTTGTCTTTTTTTCTGTTAACACATTCACCCTAGAGGTCCACAAATTTATTGTAACTAGGGACCAGCTGCATGTCACAGAAAAAAGGTATAATGGCCTAATGGCCCCATATTATATATTTACATTAGTGGTCTCCACATAGTATGATGCCTCCTTTATTGCAGTACCCCCTTATAATGCCCTCTTTTGAATGCCACCAAACCTCCTTTACTTTGGGCTATGAAAACAAATCAAATACTCCCCCATTCCACTGAAGGAGTCCTTTTCTCTTCCGTGGCGTGGTATTCACTTCTCTGACATACAGGACACTTCTACAGCAGAAAATAGAGGGCTGCGGCAGGGGAACTGGGAGTGTTTTTTTTCTTCTTCAGATTACCCGTATTTTTCGGACTATAAGGCGCACAAAAAAGCCTTTGATTTTCTCAGAAATCAAAGGTGCGCCTTATAGTCCAGTGCGCCTTATATATGAACGAAGTCATTTTAGACGGCATTTATTGATGGTGCGCCTTATAGTCTGAAAAATACTGTATATCAGAGGCCTCCAACTTTTTGGTCACGACCCAGAACCAGGTGGTCCATGGCCCAGTCTTAATATGCGGCCTGGTGAAATTTTTTTTTTATATTTTTTCCATATGGTTCCGAAAAAAAAAAAAGTTGCAGTACCAGATATTGTTCATATGTATGAATCAACAACCACGTCTGGGTAAATATTTAAGTGGCCTTGATTCTCCATAGATTGCATTGGTCTCTATATGCTGCTGATTTCCGGGGAACATAGTGGTTGGACTTTTAATACTGGGAAAAATCTTTAAGAAAAAACATTATGACAACAATGTGAACATAGCTCTAGAAAGCCTCCTTCTTATCTGCAGCATATTACCACATAATGAATTTGGATTCTCTTCTACGTAGGCTTTGTAGATATTTGCTTACCCAAGTGAATGTTGTTTTTCTATGACCCACACATTCATTAGTGCTTGTTTTTATTTTAACAGGTTTTCTACAAAATCTTGGTTGTCACAGATGTGTCACGTTTGTCAAAAGAATATGATGTTTGGGGTCAAATGTAAACACTGCAAGTAAGTTTAGATTTATAAACTATAAACTTCATAGAATTCTGGATTTTACTACTTGTCCTGATATATTACTTGACTTTGTGATAAGTCACATTTTATAACTCTGACTTGAAATGGTTTCACAGGCTGACCACAACCACTTTCCAAGTTCAAAAAAACCTACTTGGCTAATTGTCAAAAATGATTGATTGCGTTAATTTTTACAATTCTGCCACGTATGACTTTACTCTCACTGTTTGTGACCTTTTTTTTTAAACTTAAACTTGTTTGTGTCTTTTTGATGTCTATATCACAAACTATACTGAGATTCTCTACTGTAGTCCTAGTGTAGCATATAAAACCAACGAGTATTTTCTTATGTTTTAGGTTAAAATGTCATAATAAATGCACAAAAGAAGCACCACCATGTAGAATATCATTCCTTCCGTGTAAGTAAATATCTATGTATGTTGTATTTTAAGTTAAAAGCAGATTTGGTTTTTCATAATTGTGATTATTTTTCTACCCTCCAGTACCAAAAATAAGAAGGACAGAATCTGTCCCATCAGATATTAACAACCAGGTGGATAGGCCTGCAGAACCATTATTTGGAACCCTACCGAAAGCCCTTACCAAGAAGGTATTATTATTGTAATGCAAGTTGATTTCTTAAGGTGTTGTCATGAATGTAATTCAATTCAGTGGTGCATGTCGCAGTCAATTTTATTACTTAAATATATATCACTCAGATGAGACCTTGTAGATTTTATGGCAGGTTCCACGAGCATTGAAACAGATGGGGCGCCTCTTGATAAAGATGACTTCTGTAAATGTATCATAATCTATACATAATGACAACATATGCACAGTACTGAAAGGGGTTGGCTAGGAATTATAACTTATCCGCAGGACATTGTCTGATCGATGGAGAGTGGACACTCAACCCCCTTTATCAATCAGCCGTTTGGCTCGATGTAAATAGAGAGCACTCAGTATACGGCTATGTAATCTTTGCAGTGACCAGAAGCTATAATTGCAGCCACACCTTCCATTCACTTCATTGGGAACTTTGCAGTTGAATAGGGAATGTGGAAAAATGATGTGCTGAAGAGACAACTACGGGAAGTATTTGGGATTACAAAATAAGGAAGGTTAAAGTGTTTTAATAAACTTTAATCTTAATTTTATGTTTCAATTGGTGGATTTTTTTAAGTTTTACAACACAACACCTAATTTTATTCCACTTTTCTTTGTAGGAACATGCTCCAGCAATAAACCACCTGGATTCAAGTAGTAACCCATCTTCAACCACATCTTCTACACCTTCTTCTCCAGCACCCTTTCAATCCTCCAATCCACTCAGTGCAACTACCCCACCAAACCCATCTCCAATGGGTCTTAAAGATAGTCGATTCAATTTCCCAGGTAATATATAGAGTTTTCAGATTCTTTTATGGCCAAATGCACTAAAAAATGTGTCATATTTGTTTTCTGCATAGAAAATATTTTGTTGAACTTTTGGAAAAACTTAAAAGCAATGTTGCATCTGGAGCCAAACAGTTTAG